>NC_143044.1:18891071-19514642 GCF_057628025.1 Oncorhynchus mykiss | reverse complement strand
TAGGCAGGGCAGGATGGATATACGTCTGTAACAGTTTGGGTCCAGGGTGTCTCCCCCTTTGAAGAGGGGGATGACCGCGACAGCTTTCCAGTCCTTGGGATCTCAGACGATATGAAAGAGAGGTTGAACAGGCTGGTAATAGGGGTTGCGACAATGGCGGCAGATAGTTTCAGAAATAGAGGGTCCAGATTGTCAAGCCCAGCTGATTTGTACGGGTCCAGGTTTTGCAGCTCTTTCAGAACATCTGCTATCTGGATTTGTGTAAAGGGGAAGCTGGGGAGGCTTGGGCGAGTAGCTGCAGGGGGGGGTGGAGCTGTTGGCCGAGGTTGGAGTAGCCAGGAGGAAGGCATGGCCAGCCATTGAGAAATGCTTGTTGAAGTTTCGATTATCATGGATTTATCGGTGGTGATCGTGTTACTTAGCCTCAGTGCAGTGGGCAGCTGGGAGGAGGAGCTCTTGTTCTCCATGGACTTTACAGTGTCCCAGAACTTTTTGGAGTTAGAGCTACAGGATGCAAATTTTTGCTTGAAAAAGCTGGCCTTTGCTTTCCTGACTGACTGCGTGTATTGGTTCCTGACTTCCCTGAACAGTTGCATATCGTGAGGACTATTCGATGCTATTGCAGTCCGCCACAGAATGTTTTGTGCTGGTCGAGGGCAGTCAGGTCTGGAGTGAACCAGGGGCTAAATCTGTTCTTAGTTCTGCATTTTTTGAATGGAGCATGCTTATCTAAGATGGTGAGGAAGTTACTTTTAAAGAATGACCAGGCATCCTCAACTGACGGGATGAGGTCAATATCTTTCCAGGATACCCATGCCAGGTCGATTAGAAAGGCCTGCACGTAGAAGTGTTTTGGGGAGTGTTTGACAGTGATTAGGGGTGGTCGTTTGACTGCGGACCCGTAGTGGATACAGGCAATGAGGCAGTGATCGCTGAGATCCTGTTTGAAGACAGCGGACATAGCCTGAGTTCGCGGCTGCGGCCGACAGATAAAAAAATAAACAGAATGGAGTACCGTGATTAATGGACAGTCCATTAGGCATCAGCTATGTTGCCAAGTGATCATAGTGTCCGGGGGGCAGCAGTAGATGGAACAGGGGTGCCCCACTATGCTAGCGACACACAGCTTAAAGTTAGTAGCGTCTGCTCCGACAGAGGCCGGATGAAGGCACAGCGGATGGAGTATTCGTCGGCAGACCAGTCGTGGTGGTGCGGCGGGGCGCCGTGTCGACAGAGAATCCAAGCCAAATGGCAAAAGAGGTATTGTGGAATTTAGTTTGCTAGCCGAGAGATGTGCCTGGCTCACGGCTAACTGCTGCTAGCTTCGTGGCAGTGGCGTTAGCCACTATATCCAATTGGTAGCAGCGGTGATCCAGTGCCAAGGTCCAGAGTTTACAGCAAGGATCCGGTCGAGTTTTGGGCTCTAGCCCTGTATGAGTGGGGTTCGGGTGAACAGCTGAGTAGGCCGGGAGGTGGGCCTCAAGGAATAGCTTCGGTACTAGGTGCCACGGTGAGTGAAAACTAGCTGTGAGCTAGCTAGCTGCGAGCTAACTAGCTGCGAGCTAACTAGCTAGCTGCGAGCTAACTAGCTAGCTGCGAGCTAACTAGCTAGCTGCGAGCTAACTAGCTAGCTGCGAGCTAACTAGCTAGCTGCGAGCTAGCCAGCTGCAAGCTAGCTAGCTGCAAGCTAGCTGTGAAGATCAGAAGTAGTGGTCCAGGGATTTACGGCAGGAATCCGCCGTTGTTATGGAGAGACAGTCCGATATTGGTAGACAAGCGATATTGGTAGACAGGCGAGTATTGTCCAGGCTAAAAACAGGGCTGGTATCTGTGCAGAAGGTAAAAGCCGCTAACAATGACTAAATAGCTTGTAGCTAATTAGCTGGTTAGCTTCTGGAGATTCTTGAATGTGTTCTAAAATTGAAAATAATAGCGATTCCATATTACATTGGGTGAAGCAGGTTACCGGAAGGTATAATCGAATAAATAAAAAAAATCGAGAAGAGATTGAAAATAAATTGAAATATATATACAAAAAATACGAAAAAATACAAAAGTACACGAGAGGGCAAAACAAACACGTCTTTACTGCTACAACTTGGATTTCCATAATTTCCATAAAGTAAATGTGTACACCAAAAAAGATATGAAATGACATCTCAGCCGGACTGTGTCCTTGTGTCATTACTGACTAGGCTTGGAAATTACTGGAAAAGTTCTAAGATTGCAAGTAAACTAACAGAATTCTTTAAACTTTTAATTTAGATTTTTATATGACATCTATTGGCCATTTTGGATACTTCAGATTATCACAGGGGCCTGTTATTATCTCTGGCCCTCTGAGTGGCCTTGTCACATGTAGAATATATTAAATAGTTAAATAAGATCATTTTAAAATAAAACATTGAATGAAAAAGCTGCAAAACATCCCAAATACAAACATCCCAAATATTCCCCATCAGGAAACTAAAAAGATTTGGCATGTGTCCTCAGATTTGGCATGTGTCCTCAAAAGGTTCTACAGCTGCAACATCGAGTGGTTGCATCCTGACTGGTTGCATCACTAACTGGTACGGCAACTGCTCGGCCTCCAACCGCAAGGCACTACAGAGGGTAATGCGTACGACCCAGTACATCACTGGGGCTAAGCTGCCTGCCATCCAGGCCCAAAAAATTGTCAAAGACCACACCCACCCCAGTCATAGACTGTTCTCTCTACTACCACATGGCAAGCAGTACCGTAGTGCCAAGTCTAGGACCAAAGGGCTTCTCAACAGCTTTTACCCCCAAGCCATAAGTCTCCTTAACAGGTAATCAAATGGCTACCTGGACTATTTGCATTGTGTCACCCCCAACCCCTATTTACACTGCTGCTACTCTCTGTTTACCGTATATGATTAGTCACTTTAACTATACATTCATGTACATACTACCTCAATTAGCCCGACTAACCGGTGCCACCGCACATTGGCTACCCAGACTGTCTGCATTGTCCCGCCACCCGCCAACCCCTCTTTTACGCTACTGCTACTCTCTGTTTATCACATATGCACAGTCACTTTAACCTATCCTACATGTACGTACTACCTCAATTAGCCAGACTAACCGGTGCCTGTATATAGCTTCACTACTGTTATAGCCTCGCTACTGTATATAGCCTCGCTTCTGTTATTATTCACTGTCTTCTTACAGTTTTTTTTTATTTCCACATCTCTTGTTCACCTAATACCTATTTTGTACTTAAAAATTGCACTGTTGGATAGGGCCTGTAAATTAGCATTTCACTGTAAGGTCTACACCTGTTGTATTTGGCGCACATGACAAATAAACTTTGATTTGTTTTTTGACTTCTGCTTGGATTCCACCTGGCAATCTGTTCACCATCTGCCCTGGCCTTTATCCCCCTGTCTGGTACAGGTACCCCCGCCACACCTCCAGCACACACGCACTGTTGGGGCGAGTGACTCTGAACTTACAATGGCTAACCCCAAGTCATTATATTTTTTTCTTGTGTTTTATGCTATTTGCCTCTTGACTCCTACGTGTTTTGTTGACTAAGAATTTGCTTGTTTACCCAACCGTGGGACAGACTGTTTGTTCCCACACTCGGGACTCTGACTCTCTATTGGTTACACAGACTCTTGGCCTCCCTTCCAATTCTAACCACCTCTCACCGGCTTGTATTCATGTTACCTGATGAAATTCCTGTACAATATGATCTTATTGCCATCTAATGCAGAGTGTGGGTTCACAGCTCCAATCCAGATGTGTTGGTTATTACTGAGACGTGGTTAAGAAGGGGTGTTTTGAACACTGATGTTAACCTTTGTTATAACCTTTTTCGGCAAGAAAAAGGCCTCACTCCCCCCCTATTTGAGATACCTACTTCAGCCCTCATCCTACACCCGTTCTGCCAGTCACATTCTGTTAAAGGTCCCCAAAGCACACACATCCCTGGGTCGCTCCTCTTTTCAGTTCACTGCAGCTAGCGACTGGAACCAGCTGCAAAAAAAAAACTCTAACTGGACAGTTTTATCTCTTCATTCAAGGACTCAATCATGGACACTCTTACTGACAGTTGTGGCTGCTTTGTGTGATGTATTGTTGTCTCTACCTTCTTGCTGTTTGTGAGCAAGAAGGGCACAGAGCCCAACAATATTTTGCTGCTACCATGTTGTGTTACTACCATGTTGTTGTTGCTACCATGCTGGGTTGTCACGTCTTGCTGCCTTGCTATGTTGTCGTCTTAAGTCTCTCTTTATGTAGTGCTGTGACGTCTCTATTGTCGTGATGTGCGTTTTGTTCTATATTATTATTTTTGATAGGCAAGAATAAGAATTAGTTCTTTACTGACTTGCCTAGTTAAATAAAGGTAAAATAAATACAATTGGGATAGGGAACACAGTAGACACTGATTATAGACATGGAGTGTGTTTCACATGATCTCAAATGACAGACAACATTATCTCAGAGCTTTAGTAAGGGGTATTTACAGTGTAAGGGGGCATGACAGATTATGTCCTGTATTTAAGTGCACAGGCAGGGGCATGGGGTGGGGGGCAAATTATGTGAACTGTAGAGATGACATGCTGCAAGGGACAAGAAGGGGGAGGGCAGATAAATGACAAATGAGGATGAATGGTAGTGTACAATTTTACATGGATGTAATAGGCTACATTAATCTTAGCACGTATGCAAGGAAGCCTTTGCCTCTATTTCAGGGTCATGGCAGAGCTGACCAATGGCTCTATAGTTTGAAGCCTTTAGTTGATGTGTGGCACGGTGACATTCAGTATGAGAGATGTAGATACCCTGCTGTATGTTGTTTGGCTTCACCCCTAGCTGGTGCAATCATGTCTCATGCAACAACAGCTATTCTTGTAAGAATTGTGGTTAAGATGGAATAGTATTTCCCAGGAGGCAAGGGCCTTTGAGATCCTAAATTTTTTTTAATTTAAATTCACAATGCTTTTATGCTACATGTGACTGTTCTTTGACACATTATCTATCAGTGTCCTAACACACATGAGGACTCCTGTAGCCTATATCTTCCATCTGAGAGGCAGTGAACGGAGACACTATCCAGATCGAGAGGGATTTGTAAATCCCATCCCATGCATGGTGGCCAGCTCTTTATCTGTCTCTTCTGGACCTCAGAGAGACGGAGGTATCTGGGATGTCCCCAATTCACAGAGAGAAAAACAGAGATATGTGATTAACAAGACTCTCTCATACAGAAAAAAGAAAGCGAAAAAAAATGTTTAAGAATAATAATAATTGGAGGGGGAGGGAGAAGCAGCTAACTTCCTGCAATTTTACACATTTTGCCAAGGGGCAAAGAGAACAATTTGCAGTTTTGTTATTCTACACGTTTTGCCATGAGGCTGAGAGAAAATTTTACTGTTTTTAATAAAGCACATTTCCTGCAATTCTATACATTTTCCCATGGGGCAGATAGGAACATGTGCAGTTTTATAACTCATCATGCTATTGTACACATTTTGCCGTGAGGCTGAAAGAAAAATCTGCATTTTTAAAGCTGATTAAAACTAAAATATATGTGTTGACTGTGATAAAGCCACTGGATTATGAGATGTCTTGTTTTCTAAATGAATAAATTAAATAGGCAGTGGCATGGTGCATATAGCCTTAGAAGCAATGACATACACTCAATGGCCAGTTTATTAGGTACACCCATCTAGTACTGGGTCAGGCCCCCCTTTGCTCCAGAACAGTCTGAATTATTCGGGTCGTGGAGACGTTGCTATGAATAGACCTAACATGTGCCAGGGAAACATTCCCCACACCATTACACCACTGCCACCAGTATGTACCGTTGCCCCCAGACAGGACGGGGCCATGGACTCGTGCTGCTTATGCCAAATCCTGACTCTTCCAATCAGCATGATGCAATAGGAACCGGAATTCGTCAGACCAGGCAATTTTTTTCCCACTCCTCAATTGTCCAGTCTTGGTGATCGAGTGCCCACTGGAGCCACTTCTTGTTTTTAGCTGATAGAAGTAGAATCCCGGTGTGGTCGTCACCTGCAATAGCCCATCCGTGACAAGGACTGACAGGTTGTGCGTTCCAAGAAGCCATTCTTAAAACGGGCACGTCTTTTTATCCAATAATGACACAGCGCCCCTATAGGTTCAAGAGGTTATTAAGCACCTGAAGGGCCCCAGTGTGGGGGATCATTGTGGCAGAGGTGTTGTTGCCTACCCTTACCACCTGGGGGTGGACCATCAGGAAGTCCAGGATCCAGTTGCAGAGGGAGGTGTTTAGTCCCAGGGTTCTTAGCTAAGTTATGAGCTTTGTGGGCACTATGGCGTTGACCGCTGAGCTGTAGTCAATGAATAGCATTCCCACATAGGTGTTCCTTTTGTCCAGGTGGGAAAGGGCAGTGTGGAGTGCGATTGAGATTGTGTCAGCTGTGGATCTGTTGGGGTGGTATGCGAATTGGAGTGGGTATAGGGTTTGCGGCACAATGGTGTTGATGTGAGCCATGACCAGCCTTTCAAATAATTCATAGCTACCGACTTGAGTGCTGCGGGGGTGTTAATCATTTAGGCAAGTTTCCTTTGCTTTCTTGGGTACAGGGACTATGGTGGTCTGTTTGAAACATGTAGGTATTACAGACTCAATCAGGGAAAGGTTGAAAATGTCAGTGACAACTTGACAGTTGGTCCGCACATGCGTTGAATACACGTCTTGGTAATCAGTCTGGCCCTGCGGCTTTTTGAATGTTGACCTGTTTAAGAGCGTGATCACACAGTTTTCCGAAACAGCTAGTGCTTTCATGCGTGCTTCAGTGTTGCTTGCTTCAAATTGAGCTTAAATGGCATTCAGATCATTTGGTAGGCTCAAGTCACTGGGCACCTCGCTGCTGGGTTTCCCTTTGTAGTCCGTAATATTTTTCAAGCCCTGCCACATCCGACGAGCATCAGAGATGGTTTTGTAGGATTCAATCTTAGTCCTATATTGATGCTTTGCCTGTTTCATGGTATGTCTGAGGGCATAGCTGGATTTCTTATAGGTGTCTGGATTAGTGTCCCACTCCTTGAAAGTGGCAGGTATAGCCTATAGCTCAGTGCAGATGTTGCCTGTAAGCCATGGCTTCTGGTTGGGAAATGTACATGCGGTCACTGTGGGGATGATGTCGTTGATGCACTTATCGAGGAAGCTGGTTACTGAGGTGGTATACTCCTCAATGCCATTGGATGAATCCCGGAACATAGTCCAGTCTGTGCTAGCCAAACAGTCCTTTGGCGTAGCATCTGCGTAATCTGACTACTTCCATATTGAGCGAGTCACTGGTATTTCCTGCTTTAGTTTTTGTTTGTAAGCAAGAATCAGGAGGATAGAATTTTGGTCAGATTTTCCAAATTGATGGTGAGGGAGTGCTTTGAATGCATCTCTGTGTGTGGAGTAAAGGTGGTCTAGAGTTTTTTTCCCCCTCTGGTTGCACAGGTGACATGCTGGTAGAAATGAGGTCAAACGGATTTAGGTTTGCCTACATGAAAGTCCTCGGCCACTAGGAGTGCCGCTTCTGGATGAGCATTTTCTAGCTTGCTTATGGCCTTATACAGCTCGTTGAGTGCGGTCTTAGTGCCAGCATCGGTTTGTGGTGGTAAATAGACAGCTACGAATAAAATAGATGAGAACCATCTTGGTAGATAGTGTGGTCTGCAGTTTGTCATGAGGTTTTCTACCTCGTCTTACCAGATGTAGCTGCTCTATATTATCTGTGTCGTCGTTCAGCCACGTCTCGGTGAAACATAAGATATTACAGTTTTTAATGTCCCGTTGGTAGGATAGTCTTAATCGTAGATCGTCTAGTTTGTTTTCCAATGATTGCACATTGGCCAATAATATGGAGGGAAGTGGTGGTTTACCTACTCGGCAAATTCTTACATGGCACCCCGCCCTCCTCCCCCTTTTCCTCCGTCTTTTCTTCACGCTGATGACAGGGATTTGGGCCTTGCCTTGACAAAGCAGTATATCCTTCGCATGGGACTCATACATTTTGTTTTCATCCAGTTTGAGTTAAGTAATCGCTGTTCTGATGTCCAGAAGCTCTTTTCAGTCATAAGAGACGAAAGCAGCAACATTATGTAAAAAAACGAGTTACAAACAATGCGAAGAAAACAAACAAAATAGCAGTTTGTTAGGAGCCTGTAAAATGGCAGCCATCCGCTCCGGCAACCATTATCAGATCGCAATGACTTTGATAGACATTTCAATTGTTTTTTTTGTAGGTATATTATACAGAAGATTTATGGAGAATTGCTATGGGAGTGCTATTTATATCCCGTCTACCACTGACCATTCATCCATACTGTGTGTCCCTCATCATTGCAGCTTTGGAAATAAATGATCTATCCATCCTTTGCTCCTTCCTGTGTTGATTTACTGACATGAGGGACAGGACCAGGACAGTCACATTACATCATGTGCTTTCTGTCCTGTTTCCTTCAGAGGGAAGAACTAGGCAGTTACACCAGCAAATGGATACACAAATTGGAGGAAACAGGCACAGTGGGGTATGTTACATAATCATGGTTTGTCTCTCATTCCCTTCCTCATGTTTCCTCTATCCTTATGTCAAAAAAAATCAAAGTAATGTAAGGTACGTTATTCAACTGAGAATAGTGTTGACTAAGCAGAAACGGACTGGGTATGTTTTGACAATCTAAAAAAATAATTGCAGGGGGGAAATAGTCAAATTTTAGATCAATGGCTAATACAGTGTTATAAATGTGCTTTCATCAGGTGCTTCAGACGTGTCCATGCATCATGAGGGGAAATACCTTTGCTGGCTTTGAAGTGGAGGGAAGGATCAGAATCATACTGCTTCTTATCAAGAAGTCTATTTATTTTCTTCCATATTGTTTTATTCCTTATCTGCACTTACCCTGCAGCAATATATTTTAAGTTAAAGCCTAAACCAAAGTTTTAAACTAACTGGTACTAGAGATAATGTGTGCAGGATTTTGCTCCAGCCCATCACTAACACACATTCAAAGAATCATGGTCTTAAAGAGCAACTGTCTTTAAAAAGCAATGAATCCCTTTGAAAACAGCCTTTGTGGCATCGATTCGAGTCAGAAACAACTATTCTAGTGTCAAAATTAACTACAAAGTATAAATAGGATAATTTTGGTCATAAAGTCAATCTCGTCTTAAACAGAGTTTGGAACATCCGTTCATCACAGCGGGTAAATTTAGGTTGGGTTTTGATTTGATGAAGTCCATTTGTCCACTAACATGGGGTGAACAGCTGCGGTGATTGCTCTCTATCCAATAGCATAGACATAGAGACAGATCTGACCAGCAGCTCCGACTTTGTTAACATATGACAATACGTTGCACATTTTTTAACTTGAGAAATACTGCACCAAACACCTTAGTTAGATGTAAATTTGTATAACTACAACATCCTCGACAAAAACGAAAAAAGAAATAAATCTGTAATTATTTTGATCTTAGATTCATTCTGGGGATTTTGAGGAAATTAAATAGGCTTCAGTGTCTACAGTGTCTCATGGGGGACAAATATTATTAACCAAACGAGGAATCGGTCAGAAAACACACCTCCAAGACTGAAATCTAGTTTTTTCTAATGAGCAACGGAAAAACATACATGCCAATTAGCGTGTTCAGTGGCTTTTTAAGTCTGGTCTATGATAAGCTGAATCAAGTGTGTTACTGCGGGGCAGGAAAGAAAACCTATACCGAGTTGCTTTCCAAGATCAGTGTTGGATACCCTTGCCCTACACACTATTAACTCTGTAATTTACATCTGACAGCTATGGTAGAAAATTACAAGGTTATGTTTTAATTCTGTTTATGCATCGAATAACGTTTCTCAGTACTCTCTCATCTGTGTCTGTGTGGACTTGGGCCTCTGGGGCTTGGCGCTGGCAATTGATTTATGATGATTTGGTAATAAAACCTACAGCCTGCATTCCATAGAATGAGTTGGTGTTTGTGTACTATGAGGAGATGTCTCTGGTATGGACAGCTGATAAGAAAAACCTTGTCTTTGGGGCCAACCCCTGGTTTCTATACAATAAGAACAGTCTTCACAGCAAATGCTATATGACTGGGGGGTTACTCCTTTACATACAACATTTCACCTTTAGACCCATTACACACATCTGTTGTTTGTCACGAAGACTCAGGAGAACGTAGGGCTTTTAACAATCTCCATTGCGTGACCGTTAATGCTCCATTATTGCAATAAGTATTAATAAAGTTTGATGGTTTTGAAGAAATCTAAAACTCTCTCTTTTGGTTAGAATAATTCCACGACACAGCTCATGACCAGAAGCTGAGAAAGAGAAAAGGATCTCTGAAGATTAACCTGGACCGGAAGACTCCACATCTTGGCATTACTTAGGAATAAAACATTACTTTGTTTGACTGCTTGAGCCAGACCAGAGGTGATGCATTTCCATTTAAGCGTTAACACTGTATTGCCCTTTCCAGAGCTCTTCAATATCAAATTTAGTATTTTGTTCTCTAAATAAATGTACTTAGATTTTATTTAGGCAACAACTTTTCCTTCTTTATTTGGGTTGTTGGAGGTATAGATTGTGATTTGTGAAATAGGTTTGTGTCATTTTTGTTATTGTAAACAAATGCAATATTAGTCAACATAATACAATTGCTGGCTTTAAATTTGATTGTGTACTGTCAATGCATCAAGTACAGTATGCCTATGACTTAAATGTTGTAATTTGATTGAAATATTTTCTCCTTTTAAAGACCAGTGTGCATCCACACGGCGTATATGATACTGCTCTACATGTGAACATTTAATTGATTCGTTTTAGACCTGTTTATACGTTTAATTAAAAGATGCACTAAGCAGAAATCTCTCCGCCATTTCCTAGTTGATAAAATGTTAATAGTTCTCCTAATTTTAGATTATGTGACAAAACGAGCAAGAATAGTGTAGAGAATCATTGTACCATCTAAACCGCTGTGAAATATCTTTTCAATAATCAAAAATATTGTATTTTCAGCTATTTGAACCTGGTATGCAAAAGAAGCAAAAACGGGATGCATAGAAATAGCGCACATAGAAAGGTTCTACTGCTTCTTAGACTTACTTTCAATGGGAATGTCCTATTCCCCCTCAGGAGACTGAAAAGATTTGGCATGGTTCCTCAGATCCTCAAAAGGTTCTACAGCTGCACCATCGAGAGCATCACTGCCTGGTATGGGAACTGCTCGGCCTCCGACCGCAAGCCACTACAGAGGGTAGTGCATACGGCCCAGTACATCACTAGGGCCAAGCTTCCTGCCATCCAGGACCTCTATACCAGGCGGTGTCAGAGAAAGCCCCTAAAAATTGTCAGACTCCAGCCACCCTAGTCATACTGTTCTCTGCGTTACCACACGGCAAGCGATGCTGGAGCGCCAAGTCTAGGTTCAAAGGGCTTCTAAACAGCTTCTACCCCCAAGCCATAAGACTCTTGAACATCTAATCAAATGGATACCCAGACTATTTGCCCCCAGCCTCCACCCATTCTTTTACGCCGCTGCTGCTCTCTGTTATTATCTATGCATAGTCACTTTAATAACTCTACCTACATGTACATTACCTCAATTACCTAGACTAACCGGTGCCCCCGCCCATTGACTCTCTACTGGTACCCCCTGTACATAGTCTCGCTATTGTTATTTTACTGCTGCTCTTTAATTACTTGTTCCTTTATTTCTTATTTGTATCTTTTAAACTGTGTTGTTGGGTGGGGGCTTGTAAGTAAGTATTTCACTGTAAAGTTTACACCTGTTGTGTTCGGCGCATGTGACTAATACAATTTGATTTGATTTGAGATCTATAACTCACATTTCTATGTGAATTTTGTGGGGTCGCCTAGTCTAGGTTCTAATGTAGCCCACTGTTACATTTCTAATAGGGGGTGGAACAGTAACTATTTTCATGGTGACAGCATTGAGCACCCTTAATTGAACGATAAAGTATAGTACATCTATAATACAATCATTCAATAAGGGATCACATGCTTACTTGAGGTGTTATGATGTTTCAATGAATATGAAGTGGCGAGGGATGGGCTGTACCAAGGTGGATCAAAGCATTTGACACAGCATGTATCCCAGATGGGTCAGAATGTGTTAATTGAGTCTGACACAATGTTGTCCGTTTATTGGTGTGTCCAAATGTTGATATGGTCCGTATCAGACCTGGACACATTTGGACACTCATGGACATACACTGAGTGTACAAAACATTAAGAACACCTGCTCTTTCCATGACATCGACTGACCAGGAGAATCAAGGTTAAAGCTATGATTCCTAATTGATCTCACTTATTGATGTTGAATCTATTTCAATCAGTGTAGATGAAGGGGAGGAGACTGGCTAAAGAAGGATGTTAAGCCTTGACAGTTGAGACCTTAACTGTGTATGTGTGCCATTCTGAGTGTGAATGGACCAGACAAAAGATTGAAGTGCCTTTGAAAGGGATATGGTAGCAGGCAGAGTATGTGAGCGGAGCTGGAGCAGAGTGAGCAGCTAGGCATGCCCAATTTGACTGGAGCACAGAACAAGTTTCCCAAAGGCTGGAGCATTGGTCTTCTCATGGGCAGCAATCTTTCCAGTAGTGCTTACTTTGATTCACCAGCTCAGGACATGCCCGGCCCAGCATGCATTTGTAGACTACTTGTGTGCTGCTATAGCCATTTGCTTTAGCTACTGTCGTTGAGGTGGCTAAATATTTTCATAAAGAAACAGTTAAAACACACAGGTGCAAAATCAAGGTGACTTACAAAGATGAGGAGGACCAAGAACAAAAGACAGAGTGCAGTGATGTAATGTCCACAACTAAAGAATCACTATGGAATCTGAAAAAACGCATATCCCGAAAGCATGATGTACTACATGCACATGCTAACAGAAAGAAATGAGGTGGGTAGCTAGCTAAGTGTGTCATTGTAGCAGAATATTTAAAAACTAAAAATCTGATATTTAAAACGTTTAGTTCATTTTCGTTCAATTATCTATATAATAGGCTATCATTGATTTTGGCCCAATAGGACTGACATATTAACTCTTAAATACAGTTTTCTGTTTTGATAGTGTTATTTTGCCTAAAAACCCTTTAGGCCTACACACACACACATATATATATATACATATATATATATATATACATATATATATATATATATACACATCCCTGCATAGTCTGGTAAGAGTGGCCCAAAGGGTGTTAAGCATCCCCAGTGGCTCTCCAAGCGCGGAGAGGGTATTCTCCACTTCTGACCTGCTCTCCGGCACCATTGTTTCTAAAAGAGAATTCAAAGGCATTGTAGACTGAGACTAATAAGGCATTTTTCATAAATATATAAATTCTAAGTAAGTCACAGCCTATATGGACAATTTATAGACTATAAGAATTTAATACAGCGAAATGTTGTTCAAATGCTGAGCGCTTAATGTTCCTGCCAGCCTAATGTGTAGCACTTGCAAATGCTTCACAGTTTATTTCTTTGTAGGCTATAATCTTGAAATAATTTCAATAACAGGCTAATCATATAGCCCAAATAATTCCTTTCTACCTGTCTGGCACCTGACCTATTAAGAGTGTTTTATATGATGTTTAATAGCACCTTTTCATGTTGTTTAATAAAATACTTTTCAATCAAATTACATGGTTTGGTTTCAAAACTTTAAAACCAAATGGTAGGTCCAGGTAGTCACAAATAGTTGGGTCTTGGTTAAATTGTTATTTTAATGAATGGAATAAATTTGGAGCTGCAGTTTTCTTTTCTGTGAGCAAGGACTGGTTTTAGCAGAATAGTTGGAAAGCATAAGTGCTCTCTACTGTTACAAGGAGATACAAGCTTCAGTTCACTATGAAATCCCCAATTTTCTACTGGGTTCTATTTTCAGTAACCAACAGCGACTTGATAAAAGTCCCCGCCAAACCCGGGCCCCGTGGCAGCCCATTGGTCACTGCAACTTGCCCAGCCTCACAGCAGGCAGTGGGGAAACAAGCTGGCCTTGGAGGACCAAAACCCCCGGCGACACATTAGACTGCCAATATCCATGTTAAGCTCTTGAACCAAAGCAAACCTGAAGGTAAACAGTCCTTTGCTACAGCCACAGCAAGGTTCTGCCCTCTTAACACCCCTAAGGCGGGCAAGAAGGATCGGCCAATCTAGGGCACAGCCCTAAGCGACCCTCTTTTCGGGTTTAACATGAGCCTGCCATCTATCCCCTCTTCAATGGGGAGGCACGTCTACGTTTTTGAAAAAAATATTCCTGTATAGCAGCGCACTTTCATGACATTGCTCACATGGTAAAATGGAGGATATGCACTCTTACCCCCAAGTGCCATCCTCCCTTGGACTCTCCCCTCTGCATCTTCTAGCTAGGGACGAAACTCAGCATGTGCGCTCTCCCTCCGGTCTCTTATGTCATATGGAGCAGGATGACAGATTGCCATTTGCCATCATCCTTCATGGCCCCTTTTGATTGTCTCTGTCTAATGTGCAAGCAAGTCAGTAGAACAGGATCACAAGTGCGCCTCCTCTGAACTACCACCAGGAGGGGCCATAACTCTAGGTCCGTGTTTCCCAACTCCAGCCCACTATAGCACACATTTTTTTCCGTTGCCCCTGACAAACTCACCTGACTCAACTCATTGATGGCTTGATAATTAGTTGACAAGTTGAATCAGTTGTGCTTGTCCAGGGCTACAACAAAAATGTGGGCAGTTCGGGATCCTCAAGGATTGGAGTTGGGAAACACTTATCTAGGTGAGAGAGGCAGGAAAAAGACCTGACACAATTCCCCGTTCATAAACGATAAACTGGGAAACAGCTTTTTTTGTAATCTCATGGCAACTCTGAAAACCTTTTCTATTGAGCTAGAGGACAGTCAGTACGATGTTTCTTTACTATTACTTTTTGGTCAGTTGAAGCCCCAGACAGCTATCTGGTACACGCAAGATTTGGATGATGATTTCTACTTCAACAAGTCATACTGCTCACCCCGGACCAGGCCCTAAACCCAGAGATTCTAAAGAGAAAAATGTGGCGTAAGAGAGGCCCACGCGCGGGCACCCTGACAACTACGTCGGTGAGTACATAAACCGCCTTTACCCTCTATTCTATTGGCAAATGTACAATCAGTGGAGAACAAACTGAATAAGCTCTGTTTGAGACTATCCTATCAACGGGACATGAAGGACTCTAATATTCTATGTTTCTTGGAGTCGTGGCAGAACAAGGACATGGATAATATACATCTAGCTGGTTTTTCTATGCGTCAGCAGGACAGAGCGACAGCATCGGGTAAGCTCAAAGGGGGAGGTGTGTGTCCCTTTCTTAACAACAGCTGGTGAGCGATATATAATATTAAGGAAGTCTTGAGGTTCTTTTCACCTGAGTTAGAATACCTCATGATAAGCTGTGTAGACCTTACTATTTAGCAATAGCTTTCATTTATGTTGTTCGTAGCTGTCTATTTACCACCATAAATCAATGTTCGCACTAAGACCTCATTCAACAAGCTGTATAGGGCCATAATTAAATAACAAAATGCTCATCCAGAAATGTCGCTTATAGTGGCCATTGGATTATAATGCAGGAAAGCTTA
This sequence comes from Oncorhynchus mykiss, assembly GCF_057628025.1. Classification (NCBI taxonomy): domain Eukaryota; kingdom Metazoa; phylum Chordata; class Actinopteri; order Salmoniformes; family Salmonidae; genus Oncorhynchus; species Oncorhynchus mykiss. Next base: position 19,499,004 of record NC_143044.1, on the reverse strand, counting down.
AATCAGTTTTATCTCATTTCAACAAGCATGTCACCTGTGCAACTAGAGACAAAAAAACTATAGATCAACTTTACTCAACACACAGAACCGCATACAAAGCTAACCTTCCCCTTTCATTTGGCAAATCTGACCATAACTCTATCCTCCTGATTCCTGCTTAAAAGCAAAATACCAGTGACGTGCTCAATACGGAAGTAGTCCGATGAAGCGGATGCTAAGCTACAGGACTGTTTCGCTCATACAGACTGAAATATGTTCCGGGATTCATCCGTTGGCATTAAGGAGCTTACTACATCAGTCACCAGCTTCAATAATAGGTGCATCAACAACATCGTCTCGAGAGTAACCATACGTATATATCCCAACCAGAAGCCATGGATTACAGGCAACATCCGCACTGATCAAAAGGTTAGAGCTATCACTTTCATGGAGCAGGAAACTAATTGGGATGCTTATAAGAAATCCCACTACGCCCTCTGATGAACCATCAAAGAGGCAAAAATCCTACTACAACGGCTCTGACACTCGTCGGATTACAAAGTTAAACTCAGCCAGCGGCTGCCCAGTGACACGCGCCTACCAGATTAACTAAATGCCTCCTATGCTCGTTTTGAGGCAAGCAACACTGAACCATGCATGAGAGCACCAGCTGTTCTGGATGACTGTGATCATGCTCTCTGTAGCTGATGTGAGTAAGACCTTTTAAACAGGTTAACATTCACAAGGCTGTAGGGCCAGACGGATTACCAGGGTATGTGTCGTGCTGGCAAGTGTCGTCACTGACATTTTCAACCTCTCCCTACCCCGTTTGTTACACCTACATGTTTTAAACAGACCGCCATAGGTTACCTTCGCATTCTTGGGCACAGGGACTATCGCCCTGTAGCACTCACATATGTAGCCATGAAATGCTTTGAAAGGCTGAGCATGGCTCACATCATTACCATCATCCCACATCCTGGACCCACCCCAATTCGCATACCGCCCCAACTGATCCACAGATCTCTATTGCACTCCACACTGCCCTTTCCCACCTGGACAAGAGGAACACTTACATGAGAATGCTGTTCATTGACTACAACTCAGCATTCAAAACTATAGTGCCCTCCAAGCTCATCACTAAGCTAAGGACCCTGTTACTGAACACTTCCCTCAGCACCTGGATTCTGGACTTCCTGGCGGGCCGTCCCCAGGTGATGAGGGTAGGCAACATCACATTCGCCACACTGACCCTCAAAACAGGGGCCCCTCAGAGGTGTGTGCTTAGTTCCCTCCTGCACTCTCTGTTCACCCACGACCGCGTGGCCACGCATGACTCCAACATCTTTAAGTTTGCCGACGACACAATGGTGGTAGGCCTGATCACCGACGATGATGAGACAGTCTATAGGGAGGATGTCATAGACATGTAAGTGTGGTACCAGGACAACAAACTCTCCCTCAACATCAACAAGACAAAGGAGCTGATCTTGGAATACATTCAAATGTACAGGGCTGTAGTGGAGTAGGTCAATAGCTTCAAGTTACTCTGTGTCCACATCACTAAGGATCTATCATGGCTCACACACACCAACACAGTCATGAAGAGAGACCAACAACACCTCTTTCCCTTGAGGAGGCTGAAAAGATTTGGCATGGGCCCTCAGATCCTCAAAAAGCTCTACAGCTGTACCATTGAGAGCATGTTGACTGGCAGCATTATCGCTTGGTATGGCGACTGGTTGGCATCCGACCGTAAGGCTCTACAGAGGGTAGCGTGTATCACTGGGGCAGAGTTCCCTGCCATCCAGGGCCTCTATACCAGGAAGTGTCAGAGTAAGTCCCTAAAAACTGTAAAAGACTCCAGTCACCCAAGTCATAAACTGCTCTCTCTGCTACTGCACTGCAAGCGGTACCGATGCACCAAGTTTGAAACCAACAGGACCCTGAACTGCTTCTACCCCCATTCCATAATACTGCTAAATAGTTAACCAAATAGCTACCTGGACTATCTGCATTGACCCTTTTGCACTAACTTCTTTTACTCATCATGTACTCTGCTGCTACTGTTTATTATCTGTCACTTCATTCCAAGTTACATGAACATATCTACCTCCAGTTACCTCGTACCCCTCCACTTCGACTAGGTACTGGTACTGTGTATATACTGTATAGCTAAGTTATCGTTACTCGTGTATTTATTATTATACGTTTTACTTTTCTATTATTTTTCTATTTTCTTTCTCTCTGCATTGTTGGGAAGTAAGCATTTCACTGTTAGTCCAAACCTGTTGTTTACGAAGCATGTGACAAATACTATTTTATTTTATTTGCTTCACAACCAGTCCTTGTAGCCATCGTTACACAGGGATCTTCTGACCCAAGTGTAGCAGGAGATTTTCCACCCTCACCCCGTAACAATGACCCTCTGAATGTGACAAGCCTATCACTCAAGATCATTGACAATCTAGAGTGCCAGTGAGCCTTCTACATGCTCACAGTTTGGAAAAAATAGGCATTTTTGAAAAGTGGTGTGACCTACACAGATAATTCCTTAAATGCTCTGTATCGGAGGTTGCTATGCTTCATTTCAGTACCTTTTGGACAGGGGGAAGATCTCCACTGCAGGGTCCATTTAGCCACTATTATTGACCATTACTCAGTAGGGTAACACCCTCTGTTATGGCATTGCTGAAGGGTGTGCGTCACTCCAAGCCTCGTCATTGGGACCTGTCTATTGTGCTTGAGGCTTCCTCGCAGCAGTCTCTTGAGCTGCTGGAAAGCTAAGGAGATATACTTCTCATTCTTTATCGCTTTACCATCTGCCCTTAAGCCTGCAAAGTGAGTGAGTGGGCTCCAAACAGTCAGTCCAATGTTTGTGCCTACAGTTTGCCCCAGGGTTGTCCTAGGTACCTTGTTAACCAAACCCTGCCTTTATGCCAATGCAACTGTGGTTGTTGCGCCCTTGTGGTTTCCACCCACCGCTCTTCCTGTTTACAGAAGAAGAGGCTCTCCGCCGATTGTGTCCAATATGCGTTTTTCAAATTTGCTTGGATGAATAGGCCTAAAGAGTATTAGGTTACAGACAAAAGTGAACTATTCGCTGCTCTCACTCTAGCACGCGATGATCATCACATGAAAAAAATCCTCCTACTGAAATATTTAGTTAACAGAAATAAGGGAAACATTTCTGAAAACCTCATAATGTTCTCCAACTAACGTATCTGGTCTACCTCGTATTTCATTTGGATTGGATATAGATTTTTTATTTTTATTAAAGGACCCTATCAGGGCCAGGTAGGAATTCAGATCTCAATTTTGGGATCTGATAAAACCTCTACCCAGTCTTAGGGATGATGTTGTTGTCACTACCTTGGCTTCGGAGAGCATGTCTGCGATACGGCAGTCAACTATTTGAAATATAACTTAGGGTTACTTTGGTAACTCCAGTTCAATGATAACATGACTGAGATGTCTCACCTTTTCTCCCTGCTCACAAGAGCTCAAGGAAAAGAGGCATGTTTGAGAATGACCAGGGCAAGTGGCACCTTATAATAAGGAGAAGGGCTCACCTCATTTGCCACTCGTCCTGTCTGTCTCCAACAGATGCTGTGTGATTTGGTTCTTCAAGTCCAGAGATCCGCCAAGAGAATCACAATGTGAGACATCTCACTCATATTATCATAGAACTGGGGTTACGCAAGTAGCCCTATATTTCCATTCACCCCTTGTTCTCCTTCTCAGATATGTCCATGCTAGGTATCTCTGTTCCCACAACAACAATACAATCAAAAGCAAATAGTTCAGATATTTGGAGTCAAATTCATATGATGAAACAAGTAAATGTGTTACAAAAATTTGAACACATCACATTACGTATACACGCAAATCTCACTTAGGGCCCCCAAAAGGCTAGAGGCGGCACTGCTCAGGCCTTACACAAGGGCTTCAGAGGTACCCTTACCCTCCTGTGTGGCCTTCATCATATCCACAGATCCTTATGGTTGTGGTGCTAGCTTTTAGCCATTAAATACAAGGAGGGCTGGAGGAGCAGAGAGGCAACAGAAGCAACCGAGCAGGGGATGTGTTTAGGAGAGTACCCCTCACTTCTTCCAAATGACTACAGGCTTTATGTTTGTATAGCTTCTTGCTTTCAGCTCTATCAAAGCAAGCACCCATTGTAATGCTGTGGTTTGGGAGGATTAATTAAGAAGTCGTAGTTGATACATTGGTTGTATGCTTGTCTTCTCTTCTCTTGGCTTTAGTCCTTTAGTACCAATGCAAATTGACTCTCATTGGATTATATTTGGCATAACCAGCAGACAAGTTTTTCAGGTCTGTAGGTGGTTGGCAGTGTAAGATCAGTAGCTTGCTGGTGTATAGATTTTTTTACAACAATGGTCCTTATGTGACATTTCCAAGGTCTCCCTCTCTAGTTATTTAAGATAATTCATGGCCACATGCATTGATGGAGAGCTATACAGAGGGTGAGAAGGAAGAGGAATAGAGAGAAGAGGAGAGGCAGAAGGAACACCGGCTTCCCAGTTCCTCAAAGTCTCAGCTGTTTTCTGCGTCTCTGTTCTTCCTTATTCTCCCAAGTGTTGAAAGATGTTCTTGCACACCGTTTTATTACACAACATTCAGCGCATTCGTGGTTCAGAGCCACAGTGATAGTTCTGTGTGAGCTTGATAAACAAGGGGTTTTCTGACTGCCCTGTTTTCTTGGTTAATTATTATGAGAGATCGAGATTTTTTCTTTTAAATTTAACAACAAATTCAAAATTATCAATAAAAAGCAAATCTACTACAAATCACCACTAGTTTCAAATCACAAACTTTTTACATTAAATCCAAACAGTTGCAATTCTCATTAAATTCATTCAACATTAAAGTCCTAAACTACCCTAGAGGCACTGGAAAGTCAAGATGTAAAGAGTTTTGTAGGCTACTCCAAAAATGTATTTACCTAGATCGGTACGTAGTACTGGAACCTCGTGCGTTAACCATCCCTATGAAAGGAAATGTTGTCTTGTAATTTTACATTTTAACAAAGACGTGAGGTAGGTCAGAAGCTTGTGTAATAGAGCTTTGTAAATAGGTAATGAAGTGATCTACGGAACTTTAATGAGGACCAGCAAACATTTTAATACGGGGGGGGGGGGGGGGGGGGGGGAATACCCACAATAGCAGAAAAAGAGTTCACCACAGTCTCTACAAACACTCCTTGAGCAGGGACTGACTGCAGAACCGACACTTATGGCCTTTAAAACAGCAGCTCCCAGCGGCCAACATGACTCACTGCAGCCACAGCCCATCTCCAGACTGAGATAACTTTATTCACTCAAAGCACAGCATTATTTAGATAAGGCTGCGATAGTCACAAACTAATCTGGGCAGGATTATGGCCAGTGGGTTTTAATTGAGCATTGTGAAGTCGTGTTTCCATGCAGCTTTTGGTTTTCCCCAGATGTGTGTAAAAGAGGGAAGGTTTAGTCCGGCTGAGTGTCTGTCTGACCACACAGAAACAACACAGCATCTACCCTACAATACAGAGCTAAGCTTGTTTGGGATGCAGCCACGATAACAGCCACACACTCCAGTGTGATGAACCAATTTGTTCCATGCCTATCTCAGGCCCTATTTTCCACTTCCAAAGCAGGAAACATAGAGGCCAGAAGAGTGTTTAGAGAACACAGCTGCAGGGTGGGAGACATGATGTTGGACAAGTCTGGATGATTTAGAGTCCTCTTCTGGAATCAAATCTTTCTAAGTACTCACCGTTGGTGTTACTACGGTATGCATGTCTTTGACATCTTTGACAATTCAACTGGATGAATAGTAACAACACCATGATGCATGAATTAATTAATTATTCACTATGGTAATTACATGATCATTCTTCTTCAGGTGTTCTCTGCATTATGCATCGCATAAAGAGTGAAAAAAATTGAAGGAAAAAATGAATACATAATAGTAAATAAGGTTGTCCAAAAATAATTATATCCATAGAGCAGTAAAATAATATACATGCATACATACACACTGTATATATTTACACATACACTACCGTTCAAAAGTTTGGGGTAGAAATGTCCTTGTTTTTGAAAGAAAAGCTCATTTTTGGTCTATTAAAATAACATGTTGTAAATGACTATTGTAGATGGAAACTGCTGATTTTTAATGGAATATCTACATACAGAAGCCCTGTCACGTACTGTCACGTTCTGACCTTTATTTCCTTTGTTTTGTCATTATTTGGTATGGTCAGGGCGTGAGTAAGGGTGGGCAGTCTGTTTGTTTTTCTATGATTTGGGGATTTCTATGTTTCGGCCTTGTATGGTTCTCAATCAGAGGCAGGTGTCATTAGTTGTCTCTGATTGAGAATCATACTTAGGTAGCCTGGGTTTCACTGTGTTTGTTTCCGTGTCTGTTTTTCACCACACGGTACTGTTTTGGGTTTCATTCATTCCACGTTTATTGTTTTTGTATTCAGTTGTTCATGTGTACTATTTCTTATTAAAAGAACCATGGACACTAACCATGCCGCATATTGGTCCTCCGATCCTTTTCGCCTCTCCTCTCCTGTTTCAGAGGCAATATCCCTGAATTTACCTGTGCACACAGTGATTTCTTGCGTTTTGGTAGGTTATACATAATATATCGCACACACAAATTCCCTCTTAATCAAACCAAAGGTTCTCAATTTGGGTTTATGATTAATCTCCTCCACCCATTTTTTTTTCATATTGCATTAAGTTGTTTTTAATCCTATCTACAGTATGTCCCACTTAATTAGGTTTTCCTACAGATGTTCACAGTCAGACTGTTGATAAAGATCAGACATTTTTGTTTCCCAGGCTCCCCCTATGGCTAGATATAATTTAAAACTTTACTAGCTATTCTGGCAGTTTACATATCCAACTGTCTATTCCAAAGTCTCACACTAAATGCCTTCCATCTCACCTCACAGGGTTCCCAGCCCATGTCCCCAGTTATTGCAAGTATAGGTGCAAACTTGTGGACACCTAAAAAGTAACGTACTGCTCTGTTATGGACATTTAAAATACCTCTTAGCACTCCACACTCCTGCTGAATAGTCCAGAACAGGACACACACGTCTGATACAGTTGGGAATACGCAGCATAACCAATATCTTTGAGTGTTTTTGTTTTTCCTATAACTCCCCCAACAGCCCTGCTTGCTGAGTCGGCCATGCATGTCGATTTGTTGAATGATAAAATGGCTGTCATTTGGAACCATCAAGAGACATGCTTCAATAACAGTAAAATATGCATTTCTGAACATCTCAAGGCCCCTCACATCACTTACCTCCATTGGTGAAATGTTTAACTTGTGTAATGATTTGGGAACACTTTTCCATCTAACGAGTCTAACATGTATAAGGTGATTTGGAGGCAATTTACAGTGCGAGGAGGAGAGGCCCTCACCTCTATACGCCCAGTGAACAGGAGCTCCGGGGTTCCTGTTTATGAAAATTATATGCATGGAGTAAGTGTTAAAAGGAGCATAGTAAGGTGCATTTGGGAGGGTTATTGTTACGGTAAATGAGGTAACAAATATGGTAAATTGATGTTCAATTATAGAGCAGTCTTCATAGAGGCCAACAGGTGGATGGTAGCTCCTTTAGCATACCCACCTTGTTGATGGTCAGCTATATAGTTTTGCAAGGAAATATTGTCTCATGACAAAATGTTCATTGCATAAATGCAATGAGTGCTGAACTTTTTCTCTATATCTACTGACACAAATAAGGGATTTCATTGTGTACAGGCTTTAGAAATCACATAGAGAACATGTGGCGTCAACATTATTCCTGAAGGGATTGACTGACGTGAGCCATCCCGGGGTTTCCAGTGGTGTTAAAACACTACCTTAGTGTTTGAGATGCCACTGCTACACTCATTCAGACAGTCTCCGCTAGCCTCAGAGAAATTATGGTAATTGAAGTTATACAGTAATTGCAACTGATATCCGTAAAAGGCACCCAAAACTGCAATTACCCAGGGATCCCTTTGTATGTCAGCCTCTCACAGCTATGTCCGAAGTCAACTAGGCGATATGCAGTGAATGAGAGCCTGTCACTGAGATGACAGAAATGAAATTCATGCTCCAGTCTTTTTGTAATGATGCAGTATGTCAAATAAACATAATGACGTGAGAAAGATATAAATTATTAAGTTACTGTAAGTGAATCATCTCAAATGGAAATAACAACAACAACAAGCCTTAAGGGAAGGCTGAGGAAGAAATCACAATATTGTGAAAGAGACGGACACTCTCAATCTATCTATATAAATTACCCAATGGGCTTACAGAAAGATGAAGTGTGCAGATAAGCTGGAAAAAGGCTCTGAACCTAAACCAAACACTATAATTCTCATGACGGCTCATTATACTTGTATACCTGTACTTCCCAGAATTGCATTGGATGCCCTAAGAGGGATAGATGAGGCCAGTCGGAGTGAGAAGAAAGTATATTTTCATGCTACAGCTGCACTTAATGTGCTATTATATTTTAAGGGTGTACTCCAACAAATGTGTCCCGGCATTTCCTTTCAGCCAACATTGACTATCTAGGGATGGGAAATTCTCAGGAGATGTCATATTTTTATTTTTTATTTTTATTTCACCTTTATTTAACCAGGTAAGCTAGTTGAGAACAAGTTCTCATTTACAACTGCGACCTGGCCTAGATAAAGCATAGCAGTGTGAACAGACTACAACACAGAGTTACACATGGAGTAAACAATAAACAAGTCAATAACACAGTAGAAAAAAATGAGTCTATATACATTGTGTGCAAAAGGCATGAGGAGGCAGGCGAATAATTACAATTTTGCAGATTAACACTGGAGTGATAAATGATCAGATGGTCATGTGCAGGTAGAGATACTGGTGTGCAAATGAGCAGAAAAGTAAATAAATAAAAACAGTATGGGGATGAGGTAGGTAAATTGGGTGGGCTATTTACCGATGGACTATGTACAGCTGCAGCGATCGGTTAGCTGCTCAGATAGCAGATGTTTAAAGTTGGTGAGGGAGATAAAAGTCTCCAACTTAAGCGATTTTTGCAATTAGTTCCAGTCACAAGCAGCAGAGAACTGGAAGGAAAGGCGGCCAAATTAGGTGTTGGCTTTAGGGATGATCAGTGCTGGAGCGCGTGCTACGGGTGGGTGTTGCCATCGTGACCAGTGAACTGAGGTAAGGCGGAGCTTTACCTAGCATGGACTTGTAGATGACCTGGAGCCAGTGGGTCTGGCGACGAATATGTAGCGAGGGCCAGCCGACTGGAGCATACAGGTCGCATTGGTGGGTGGTATAAGATGCTTTAGTAACAAAACGGATGGCACTGTGATAAACTGCATCCAGTTTGCTGAGTAGAGTATTGGAATCTATTTTGTAGATGACATCGCCGAAGTCGGGGATCGGTAGGATAGTCAGTTTTACTAGGGTAAGTTTGGCGGCGTGAGTGAAGGAGGCTTTGTTGCGGAATAAAAAGCTGACTCTAGATTTCATTTTAGATTGGAGATGTTTGATATGAGTCTGGAAGGAGAGTTTACAGTCTAGCCAGACACCTAGGTACTTATAGATGTCCACATATTCTAGGTCGGAACCATCCAGGGTGGTGATGCTAGTCGGGCGTGAGGGTACAGGCAACGAACAAAGTACCCTGCTGAAAAGCATGCATTTGCTTTTACTAGCGTTTAAGAGCAGTTGGAGGCCACGGAAGGAGTGTTGTATGGCATTGAAGCTCATTTGGAGGTTAAATAGCACAGTGTCCAAGGAAGGGCTAGAAGTATACAGAATGGTGTCGTCTGCGTAGAGGTGGATCAGGGAATCGCCCGCAGCAAGATCAACATCATTGATATATACAGAGAAAAGAGTCGGCCCGAGAATTGAACCCTGTGGCACCCCCATAGAGACTGCCAGAGGACCGGACAACATGCCCTCCGATTTGACACACTGGTGAACCAGGCAAGGCAGTTTTTAGAAAAACCGAGGCTACTGAGTCTGCCGATAAGAATATGGTGATTGACAGAGTCGAAAGCCTTGGCCAGGTCGATGAAGACTGCTGCACAGTACTGTCTTTTATCGATGGTGGTTATGATATCGTTTAGTACCTTGAGCGTGGCTGAGGTGCACCCGTGACCGGCTCGGAAACCAGATTGCACAGCGGAGAAGGTACGATAGGATTCGAGATGGTCAGTGATCTGTTTGTTGACTTGGCTTTTGAAGACCTTAGATAGGCAGGGCAGGATGGATATAGGTCTGTAACAGTGTGGGTCCAGGGTGTCTCCCCCTTAGCCTGTCTACGATACTGGTTCCCAATTGGGAATCACCCCTCCCACGTGCAGCTGAAACGGTGGCGCATGGAACGCAAAAATATTCTTAAAAATATTTAACCTCCACACATTAACAAGTCCAATAGCTCAAATGAAAGATAAACATCTTGTTCATTTAGCCAGCAAGTCAGATTTCTAAAATGTTTTACGGCGAAAACATAGCACATATATATGTAAAACCACCACCAGACACAGCTCATTTCAATAGCCAAAACATGCAATCAACAAACGCAGGATTAAAAAATAAATCGCTCACTAACCTTTTGAAAATCTTCATCAGATGACAGTAATATGACATATTACACAGTACATATTTTTTTTTTTCAATAATATGCCATTTATATCCATAAATGTCCATTTACAGTGAGTTCACCTTCAGAAATTACTCAAAAACGCCCGCAGGAAATCTATGTAGCGCGGCAAGATAACGTAAAATAGACATCATAAACTTTGACTAAATATACATGTTCTACATATAGTTAGAAAGATACACTGCTTCTTTATGCAACCGCTGTGTTAGATTTATTTTTAACGTTACAGAAATCGCACACTATTCCATATTGTGAGACAGCGCTCAGTTCCAAGCTACATTTCCACGTAATGTTGGAGTCAACAGAAACACAGATTTAAGCATAAATATTCCCTTACCTTCGATGGTCTTCGTTCAGAATGTTCTGGAAGGCTTCATACTTACCCAATACATCGTTTGGTTTCAAGTCTTGCGTCTTTGTATTAGCTACTGCTAATAACATCAGCTGAAATGCACCCAAAACGTCCTCTGGTCCGGATAAGTTGCGCATCAAAACTTCAAAATTACACATTATATGTCGACTAAACAGGTCAAACTAAGTGCAGAAGCAAGCTTTATGATGTTTTAGACGTGCAAAACAAACTTCAATTCAATCGCCCATCGTCTGCCCTTCTCTTCAGTGCTGGAAACAAAGGAATGACTGTGACCAATTCGCGCCCATACGCACAGCCTATTCTCTCGTGGCACGCACTAATTTCACTCCCATAGGGTCAATTCTCGCGCGATTTGAACGGTTTGAAGCTCTAATGAAAGAGGACATCTAGCGGAAGAGATAGAAAGTGTCCGCAGAATCATAGCTGGTTGGGAAGGGTGGGGGCCATGACGTCAAAGTTGCTCCAACTTTCATGGCCACAAAAACTAGTTTGGAAGAATGCCTGCCCTGTGAGTTCTGCTATACTTACAGACATAATTCCAACGGTTTTAGAATCTTTAGAGTGTTTTCTATCCAATAATAATTTTTATTTGCATATATTAACAATTTTTGACAGATTTTTTTTCCAGTTTACTAGGGGTACCCAATCTCTCCAAAGGGGGCGTATGTCTGCCATATCCTCAACAGGTTAGAAGAGGGGGATGACTGCGGCAGCTTTCCAATCCTTGGGGATCTCAGACGATATGAAAGAGAGGTTGAACAGGCTGGTAATAGGGGTTGCGACAATGGCGGCAGATAGTTTCAGAAATAGAGGGTCCAGATTGTCAAGCCCAGCTGATTTGTACGGGTCCAGGTTTTGCAGCTCTTTCAGAACATCTGCTATCTGGATTTGGGTAAAGGAGAAGCTGGGGAGCTGTTGGCCGAGGTTGGAGTAGCCAGGAGGAAGGCATGGCCAGCCATTGAGAAATGCTTGCTGAAGTTTTGATTATTATGGATTTATCGGTGGTGACCATGTTACCTAGCCTCAGTGCAGTGGGCAGCTGGGAGGAGGTGCTCTTGTTCTCCATGGACTTTACAGTGTCCAAGAACTTTTTGGAGTTAGAGCTACAAGATGCAAATTTCTGCTTGAAAAAGCTGGCCTTTGCTTTCCTGACTGACTGTGTGTATTGGTTCCTGACTTCCCTGAACAGTTGCATATCGCAGGGACTATTCAATGCTATTGCAGTCCGCCACAGGATGTTTTTGTGCTGGTCGAGGGCAGTCAGGTCTGGAGTGAACCACGGGCTATATCTGTTCTTAGTTATGCATTTTTTGAACGAAGCATGCTTATCTAAGATGATGAGGAAGTTACTTTTAAAGAATGACCTGTGAAGATCAGAAGTAGTGGTCCAGGGATTACGGCAGGAATCCGGCGTTGTTGTGTAGAGACAGTCCGATACTAGTAGACTGGCGAGTATTATCCAGGCTAAGAACAGGGCTGGTATCTGTGTATAAGGTAAAAGCCGCTAGCAGTGGCTAACAATGACTGAATAGCTAATTAGCTGGTTAGCTTCTGGAGGTTCTTGAATGCATTCTAAAATTAAAAATAATAGCGATACCGTATCACATTGGGTGAGGCAGGTTACCGAAGGTATAATCAAATAAAAAATCGAAAAGAGATTGAAAATAACATTGAAATATATTTACAAAAAATACAAAAAATACAAAAGTACACGAGACACAAACAAAACAGGTCTGAGCACTAAAACTTCTAAACTATTGCATGTCCTCCCCTAAATCTCTAAGCCATTAGTCTAACACATTCATAAATGGCAAAACAGTCAAAAAGTAAATCATAAGGAATACGTTTTTGAAGTGTCTGTCCTATATCTAGGAGATATAAGAATGCTCAGGAATATATATATCCATACTTCCATTAATTTTAACCAGTACAAGGTTACCATTAGACAAGGCCCGTGAGACTTGTGGGGGTCCTAGAACAAAACTGAGAACACCATCGTGCTTATGAGAGGCTCTCCTTTCTATGGTGGGTTAGTTTGTAGCCCAAATGGTTCGGACACTATTGGCAGAAGTTGGCACATCATTGGTACTGACTTTAGATGAGGCTTGTGGGGGTCGTAGAACAAAACGGAGAGCACCATATGTTCATGAAAGACTCCTCTTTCTATAGAGTAGTCCATAAAGTAGTCAGACGCTGCAGATCATTTCATGAGAAGACTCATTTTTGGTCTCCTGGTCTGACAAACAGCACTGTAGCTCTGCCGCTTTCCAGCGCATCGATGGATTGAGCCCATGCAAAAAAATGATATATCTAGCTTAAACAGACAGAATATTTTTTATATTATGTTAATTAGATTGATGAAAGGGTGCGTCAATCAACTCTAGTGGGTTAAAACTTCTATTGCATGTACACTTAATCACTGACCAAGCTATGATAGATATTTAATTAACCTTAACAAGCAGTGATATAATTGATATTTTGTGTGTGTGTGTGTGTGTGTTGTGTAAGCATGTGTAAGTGCATGCATGTGTGCTGGGGGTGAGAGAGGTTGAGATGTAGGATGGAGGCCCCCACAAGATACAGACACAGCTGGTAGTGTCGGCCATAATCTTAATTGAAATCTCCTAGTCACACTCTCCCTCTGTGTGTGTCGGTGTGCGTGTGTGTAGATAAAACATTTACTTCACTAAGCTCACAACAGATGTGTGTGTGTTTTTCACCTCAGTGTGTTTGTGTGTGCGCGCATACCTTCATGCGTTTAAAAATACATAAGGTTCTTCCATCACTATGTTGAAACAAAAATATATAGGCCTACATTTAAAAAACTAACAAAGATAAACAGAATCAAGTGTGACTTACAGTACGTCTTAGTAATGTGGACACCGAGGAACTTGAAGCTCTCGACCCGCTCTACTACAGTCCTGTCGATGTGAGAGGGGCGTTTTTGGCCCTCCGTTTTCGGTAGTCCACGATAAGCTCCGTTATCTTGCCCATGTTGAGGGACAGATTTTTGTCATGGCATCACACTGCCAGGTCTCTGACATCCTCCTCTTTGTATTTTTCATGATATCCAATTGTGATCTTGTCTCATTTCTGCAACTCCCCAACAGGCTCGGGAGTCATGCATCCTCCGAAAAACATGACCCGCAAAACCACGCTTCTTAACACCCGCCCACTTAACCCAGAAGACAGCCACAACAATGTGTCTTAGGAAACACTGTCGGCCAAAGTCAGCCTGCAGGCGCTCGGCCCGCAACAAGGAGTTGCTAGAGCGATGAGCCAAGTAAAGTCCCCACGGCCAAACTCTCCTCTTACCCGGACGACACTGGGCCAATTTTGCGCGACCCTATGGGACTCCCGGTAACAGCCGGTTGTGACACAGCCAGGGATTGAACCCGAGTCTGTAGTGACGCCTTAGACCGCTGCGACACTCACCTAACCAGGGCGACACTGGGCCAATTGTGCGCTGCCCTATGGGACTCCCAGCACGGCTGGTTGTGACAAAGCCAGGGATCAAACCCGGGTCTGTAGTGATGCCTCATGCACTGCGATGCAGTCCCTTTGACCACTCGGGAGGCCTGTCGATGCACTTATCAGTCATCACAGGATTCCTTAATGTGGTAAACTCCTCATATTCCAGTCTGTGCTAGCGAAACAGTCCTGTACCTTAGCATCCGCTTCATCTGACCACTTCCGTTTTGAGTGTCACTGGTACTTCCTATTTGAGTTTTTACTTGTAAGAAAGAATCAGGAGGACAGAGTTATGGTCCGCTTTTGCCAAATGGATGGCGGGGGAGAACTTGGTATACATTTCTGTGTGTGGAGTAAAGCTGATCTAGAGTTGTTATCCCTCTAGGTGCACAGGTGACACTTCTGGTAGAAATGAGGTAAAATGGATTCCAGTTTTCCTGCATTAAAATCACCGGCCACTAGAAGCGCCACCTCTGGATGAACATTTTCTAGTTTGTTTATTGCCCTATACAGCTAGTTGAGTGTGGTCTTAGTGTCAGCCTCAGTTTGTGGTGGTAAATAGACAGCTACAAAAAATACAGTTGAAAACTGTTAAATAGTATGGTCTACACTTTATCATGAGGTGTTCTAACTCAGGTGAGCAAAACCTCAAGACTTCCTTAATATTAAAGACACACCACCACCCCTAATCTTACCGAACTCTGCCGTTCTGTCCTGCCGATGCATAGAAAAACCAGTGAGATGTATATTATCCATTTCCATGTTCAGCCATGACTCCGAGAAGCAAAGTACAGTGCATTCGGAAAGTATTCAGACCCCTTGATTTTTTCTGAATTTTGTTACAGCCTTATTCTAAAATTGATTAAATAACATTTTACACACACTACCCCATAATGACGATACGAAAACAGATATTTACAAATCTATTCAAAATGAAAAAACATATTTACTCAGACGCTTTGCTATGAGACTCGATATTGAGCTCAGGTGCATACTGTTTCCATTGATCATCCTTGAGACGTTTATACAACTTCATTGGAGTCCACCAGTGGTAAATTCAATTGATCGGACATGATTTAGAAAGGCACATACTTGTCTATATACTGTAAGGTCCCACAGTTGACAGTGCATGTCAAAGCAAAAACCAAGCCATGACGTCAAAGGAATTCTCCGTGGAGCTCTTGGACAGGATTGTGTCGATGCACAGATCTGGGAAACGGTACCAAAAAATGTCTGCAGCATTGAAGGTCCCCAACAACACAGTGGCCTCCATCATTCTTAAATGGAAGTAGTTTGGAACCACCAAGACTCTTCCTAGAGCTGGCCGCCCGGCCAAACTGAGAAATCGGGGGGGAAAGGTCCTTGGCCAGGAAGGTGACCAAGAACCCAATGGTCACTCTGACAGAGCTCCAGAGTTCCTATATGGAGATGGGAGAACTTATCAGAAGGACAATCATCTCTGCAGCACTCCACTAATCAGGCCTTTATGGTAGAGTTGACAGATGGAAGCCACTACTCAGGAAAAGGCACATGACAACCTGCTTGGAGTTTGCAAAAAGGCACCTAAAGTGACTCTCAGACCATGAGAAACAAGATTCTCTGGTCTGATGAAACCAAGATGCCAAGCGTCACATCTGGAGGAAACATGGCACCATCCCTATGGTGAAGCATGTTGATGGCAGCATCATGCTGTGGGGATGTTTTTCAGAGGCAGGGACTGGGTGACTGGTCAGGATCAAGGGAAAGATGAACGGAAGAAAGTACAGAGAGATGCTTGATGAAAACCTGCTCCAGAGCGCTCAGGACATCAGACAGGGGTGAAGGTTCACCTTCCAACAGGACAATAACCCTAAGCACACAGCCAAGACAATGCAGCAGTGGCTTCGGGACAAATCTCTGAATGTCCTTGAGTGGCCGAGCCAGAGACGGGACTTGAACCCGATCAGACATCTCTGGAAAGACCTGAAAATAGCTGTGCAGCAACACTCCCCATCTGGCCTGATGGAGCTTGAGAGGATCTGCAAAGAAGAATGGGAGAAACTCCCCAAATACAGGTGTGCCAATATTGTAGCAACATACCCAAGAAAATTAGAGGATGTAATCCCTGCCAAAGGGGCTTCAACAAAGTACTGGTTTGTAAATTGTAAATAGTAAATGTTTTGAATATTTATGTAAATGTAATATTTCAGTTTTTTTTTAAATAAATTCATCAAAAGAAATCTAAAAACTTGTTTTTTATTTGTCATTATGAGGTATTTGTGTGTAGATTGACAAAAGGGGGAAATATATTTTAGAATAAGCCTGTAACGTAACAAAATACTTTCAAAATGCACTGTATATTACAGCTCTTAATTCTTTAGTCTAAGACCGATTTTCGGGATGTCTCATAGTCTGACTAACACTGCTCTAGCTCTGCCATCTGTCACTGCAGATGCAGAAGTGTGACACTGGCGGATGCGGCGGACTGAGATGCATCTGATGCGTCGATTCTAGCAGAGCCAGTCCTGGCCGTTATGCCGCCCTGGGTGAGACAAAAAATGGACACGCTACATGAATAGTCCCAGTAAACAAAATTACCTTGAAAAGATGTCTAAAATAGGTATTTTTCCAGACGTTGGTGATAGGTTCAATTTAGATTCTGAATGAAAAGTGAAAAGATGTATCTTCCGGACGTTGAAATGAGGTTGCTTTTCGGTTCTGAATGAAAGTTGAAAATAGGTGTTTTCCACAGTTGAAAATACGTATTTCACGAATGTTAAAATCAGGTTCATTTTCAGTTCTGAATGAAAGTGCTTACTGAGGAATGGCCTACAGCAGGGATGGGCAACTCCAGTCCTCGGGGCCGGAGTGGTATCATACCTTTTCCCCATTCCTAGTCAACACAGCTGATGAAACTAATTACATTCTAAACTGAAGATCATGATTAGTTGATTATTGGTGTCATGTGATAGCTGGGGCCCAGGGGATAAAAGTGTGACACCGATCAGGCCCCAGAGGACTGGAGTTGCCCATCTATGGCATACAGTGTCACCTGAAATGTAATAATAGGAATGCCAATCTATGTTTCCTGATTCCTGTGACTCATCAATTTGGCTATCTAAGCTCTGAATATCATCTACCCAACTTTAATAGGAGGTGTTATCCTGAGCCTATTTGCAATGTGTTTACAAAGCGGTAAATACAGAACTATGATCAGCTCGTGGAAAAATGACGGGTATAAACTTGAAACCACTGATCATGACAATTTAGACCATGGGATGAAACTTCTTGACAGCAGTTGTGAGTAGCCTGATTGTGCATTCCATATTGTCCATTTTACTTCGACCTGTCATGTTTTTAGGATATGTTGTTTGATAACATGTCAGCTCCTTTTTTATTAAACAAGCTAGCAGTTAGCAGGCCGAATTTGCAAGCAAGGAGATAGCAAGGGCTAGAGAGTTAGCCTTTGGGGACGTCGCGATGGGGGGAGTCTGTTTATTCCTCTTCATGCGGTGACATCGATGGACCGGTCGTGGGTCTGGATATTGTAGCCCAGGAGCTCAAAATGTTCCGTTTGCGATGGGAATCCGGGGATGAAAAATAAAAATAAAATAATAAATAGGTCCGTTATGCTCTGGTTAGAGTCGCGTTGTTCGAACTGGCGAGAGCTTTCCGAGCTAAAGGTTAGCTGATGACCGGTTAGCTGAAGACCGCTAGCAATGTTTTGCTGAAGCTGGTAGTTAGTTGGCTAGTTGGCTAGCTTCAGTTGAGGGGTTCCAGATCCGAAGTAAATATAAATACTTTAGGAAAAATAGCTACGTTGGGTGAGGCGGGTTGCAGGAGAGTATTTAGAAGAAGTTGAGGTTCAGCAAAAGGTTTTAAAGATATGTGAAGAAAAAAAAAACGAAAACAAACGATATATACAAGGGACACGACACGACAACACGTCCTACTGCTACGCCATCTTGGATTAGTTAAATAAAGTCCACCTGTGTGTAATCCAAGTGTCACATAATCTGTCACATGTGTATATATATACACCTGTCCTGAAAGGCCCCAGAGTCTGCAACACCACTAAGCAAGGGGCACCACCAGGCAAGTGATACTATGAAGACCAAGGAGCTCTCCAAACAGGTCAGGGACAAAGTTGTGGAGAAGTACAGATTGTGTTGGTTTATAAAAAAATATCAGAAACTTTGAACTTCTCACGGAGCACCATTACATCCATTATAAAAAAATGGAAAGAATAATAAACCTGACAAGAGAGGGCCGCCCACCAAAGCTCACGGACCAATAGTTATGCACTCTCAAGTTCTGTTTTTTTGTCTTATTTGTTGTTTGTTTCACAACAAATTTTTTTTTGCATTTTCAAAGTGGTTGTGTAAATCAAATTATACACACCCACAAAACATCCATTTTAATTCCAGGTTGTTAGGCAACAAAATAGGAAAAATACTTTCGCAAGCCAGTGTTTGTTGTGCCACTGGCCTGAGACAACTGAAGTTCAATATGTTTTATATGCTTTTAGGCTGACATTAACTAGCTAGCTAGCTAGCTAACTTAGCTGGTTCATTGTTGCCCATGCAAGGAAGTTAGACTAGGAAGCGTTTTAGCTAGGTAAAATCGTACTTACTGTATGACGGAGCCATAGACCGTTTTGCCAACATGAAAGCGAGAAGGATGGCATTGATGTTCAACTGGTCTACAAGTAGGGTTTGTCAACATTTTTTTTATTTAATTGCGCGCATGCACACACACAAATCGGTACCATGGACACCCACATGATATTTAGCAACGTTGATTGGACTAAATTGTTTTTGGTATCTTTAAGTTTGTTTTCAGTGTATTAAACCAAGTATATATAGTCATGTTGATTTGACGATGATTAAATGTTTAATTTTAAATAATGCTGGAATAGCGGAGGCAATGCTCCTGTTGTCTTTGTGCAGACTTGCGATAATTCTGTGGTTCTAAATCTGTAGTTGTTTAGTAAACTATCAAAAACAATAACTTTCTTGACCATGCTGCAGGTGGCGTATGGACCATGCTGCAGGTGTTTTGTGTAGTTGAATTTATTCCTCCACTGTGTGACTGTCTTTTTGTTGTCACGGTGGCGTATGAACGAATGGGTTATAGAGCAAACAACGTAATTATCACAACAGGTTGTAATATGGCTTTTTTACTGGCTTGGCTTGGCTTGGCTTCCTCAGTGATTTTACCCACACACCGCTACTGGCTGGGAATGGACAAGATAAATATTTTGCTTCCCTGCCTTCGACAAAGTGGCCACTACTTATCATAAGGCGGCATCAGCACTCACCTAAAAAGCCCATATGCCACTGGATGAGAGAAATCGTCACTGTTGTTGGGCAGAATTATGTGAGGTTTTATGTATTGTTGGAGGTGCGTCTTGGTCAGTGTAGCTTAGAAAATGCCGCCCTTGTCAGCCACCTAATTCTGCCGAACTCTTAGGGGTTAATGTCCCCTTGATATGATAGTCTCGAATGGAGCTTGTCCAGTTTATGAGAGAAACTTCTATGCCCGCTTCGAGGCAAGCAACACTGAGGCATGCATGAGCGTGTCAGCTGTTCCGGACGACTGTGTGATCACGCTCTCCGTAGCCGACGTGAGTAAGACCTTTAAACAAGTCAACATACACAATGCTGTAGGGCCAGACGGATTACCAGGACGTGTGCTCCGGGCATGTGCTGACCAACTGGCAGGTGTCTTCACTGGCATTTTCAACATGTCCCTGTTTGAGTCTATAATAAACATGTTTCAAGCAGACCACCATAGTCCCTGTGCCCAAGAACACAAAGGCAACCTGCCTTAATGACTACAGACCAGTAGCACTCACGTCCGTAGCCATCAACTGCTTGAAAGGTTTGTAATGGCTCACATCAACACAATTATCCAAGAAAACCTAGACCCACTCCAATTTGCATACCTCCCAAACAGATCCACAGATGATGCAATCTCTATTGCACTCCACACTGCCCTTTCCCACCTGGACAAAAGGAATGCTTACGTGAGAATGCTATTCATTGACTACAGCTCAGCGTTCAACACCATAGTACCCTCAAAGCTCATCACTAAGCTAAGGATCCTGGGACTAAACACCTCCCTCTGCAACTGGATCCTGGACTTCCTGACAGGCCGCCCCAGGTGGTGAGGGTAGGTAGCAACACATCTGCCACGCTGATCCTCAACATTGGAGCTCCACAGGGGTGTGTGTGCTCAGTCCCCTCCTGTACTCCCTGTTCACCCATGACTGCATGGCCAGGCACAACTCCAACATCATCATTAAGTGTCCACATCAACAACAAACTAGAATGGTCCAAACATACCAAGACAGTCGTGAAGAGGGCACGACAAAGCCTATTCCCCCTCAGGAAACTAAAAAGATTTGGCATGGGTCCTGAGATCCTCAAAAGGTTCTACAGCTGCAAATACACACCAGGCGGTGTCAGAGGCAGACCCTAAAAATTGTCAAAGACCCCAGCCACCCCAGTCATAGACTGTTCACTCTACTACCGCATGGCAAGCGGTACTGGAGTGCCAAGTTTAGGACAAAAAGGTTTCTCAAAAGTTGTTACTCTCAAGCCATAATACTCCTGAACAGGTAATCAAATGGCTACCTGGACTATTTGCATTGTGTGCCCCCTCCCAACCCCTCTTTTACGCTGCTGCTACTCTCTGTTTATCATATATGCATAGTCACTTTAACTATACATTCATGTACATACTGCCTCAATTGGGCCGACCAACCAGTTCTCCTGCACATTGGCTAACCGGGCTATCTGCATTGTGTCACGCCACCCACCACCCGCCAACCCCTCTTTTACGCTACTGCTACTCTCTGTTCATTATATATGCATAGTCACATTAACCATATCTACATGTAAATACTACCTCAATCAGCCTGACTAACCGGTGTCTGTATGTAGCCTCGCTACTTTTATAGCCTCGCTAACTTTTACTGTTGATTTATTTCTTTACTTACCTATTGTTCACCTAACACCTTTTTTTGCACTATTGGTTAGAGACTGTAAGTAAGCATTTCACTGTAAGGTGAAATGTAAGGTGAGGTGAATAATGTTATATTCTGCGCATGTGACAAATAAACTCTGATTTGATTTGATTATTCTCCAGAGATTACACATTCGCCAATAGAACAGAGGGCACCGTCTTCGCCTTTTATGAGTGTCTGGGATTAGGGCCTGGTCCAAGATAATCAATAGGTCTTTTGCCTCCGACTCATTGAAGTATAATTCCTCGTCCAAATCAATGTCCGTGATAGCTGTTTTCATGTTTTGTTCATAGGAAACGATGGCGGAAACATTATGTACAAAAAAAGTTATGATCAACGCAAAAAAATACACAAAATAGCACAATTGGCCAGGAACCCGTAAAACGTCCACCATTCCTTCCGACGCCATTCTCGTATTCAGCCAGGGTGTGTGGTAGCACACCAAAGGATCTTTTAAATCTGGCCCAGAGAAAGACAGAGGTCCTCTCACTAAATGAAAGTCTCTCTCCTGCTATCTGTTCCCTCCTTTCACTCGTTCAGCCGTAGAGCTCTCTCTCTATCTCGTATTCCATAAATCCCTTTTCATCTCTGCCACCTTGCCACTCCATTTCACAATTTTTCCTCATCCTTTGATCTTGTATTCCTTCCTTTGTGTTTTTGTTTCTTTCCTCTAGCCAGCAGTTCCATCTCTCTCTCTTTCTCCCCCTCTTTCTGCATACTCTTCTTGGTTTTCTCTATCACCTTAGTTCTCTCTGTTCTCTCTCCCTCTTTGTTTCTCTCTTCAACGGCACAATTTGTTTCCTCGGTATATCAGGCTCTTGAGGCTTATAACCATGTATCTTCCTAATTCTGGGTTGGCAGGGTGGTGTCATCTGCCAGATTCATCTCTCTCCTCAGCATTAGGAGTTGTTTAGTGAGGACTTCCCAGGGGACAAAATGTGGCACCGTCATAGGACGCCACCGTTCCAACATTTCAATTCAGCAAATTTGCTAGAACTGCCCCAGTCAACTGTAAGTGCTGTTACTGTGAATGGGAAACATCTAGGATCAACAATGTCTCAGCCGCAAGTGGGGTCAAAAAGCCAGGTCCATACAGAAATGGTTTATCAAGATTGGTGTGGACGAACTTGACTGGCCTGCACAGAGCCCTGACCTCAACTCCATCGAACACCTTTGGGATGAATTGGAACAGGCCTAATCCCAACATCAGTGCCCAACCACATTAATGCTCTTCTCGCTGAATGGACGCAAGTCCCTGCACTAATGTTCCAACATCTAGTGTAAAGCCTTGCCAGAAGAATGGAGGCTGTTATAGAAGCAAAGGGGGGACCAACTCCATATTAATGCCCATGAGATGTTTGACGAGCAGGTGTCCACATCCATAGTGTATAAAAGAAAATCAACCGTCTTTATTAATCAGGTTTACACAGAGAGCAGCTTTGATGTTCCCCCATAGAATAGACCAGCAAAATATTATATTGTGGCCCACGGCAGTTACAGTACTGTAGTTCAAGATGAAAGTATACTTACATCAGCCTGCCGTGACAGTTGCAGTGCATGATGTAACAGTGGAGACGTAGCCTATGATAGTCTTTTGCATGTAGCGTGCACACTGTTTCATTGTGTAGTGTAACATAATTGCAGTGTAACATAATCATATGTGATGCACTGTCACAAGTACACACGTATGTGATATGCTGTACATGGTATGCAAAATAGACTCATCCATGAAAGAAGAGTTTTGATGGTTGCCACTAAAACGAGGAGGACCCCAGCTGCTACTGTATTTAATTCTCAGCTGTTCATTTGAAGCACATGCTCTGCTATTGAACCGGAGTAGCCAACATGATTGAAAAACGCACCAGCGGGAAAGTGACCTCCATTCGCTATTCGAGTGCATATGGATGATGTCTTTTTTTCCCTTGCCCCGACCTAAACAAATGTTTACATATTACTAAAGATAAGCTTAAATTGAGAATAGTCTGACGGGTGAAAATATGGTCAAGTGATGAGAGAACAGCTGTGCAGCCAGGGGCCACGAATAGAGCACAAGCTTTTTATACTACTTTCTCAAATCAACAATAGCTATAGTCACATCAAACATTTTAAGTTTTATCATTCACAACTAAAGTTGCCAAATAGCTGTAAATCTAGTGTATATGACCTGTTTCAAATCATCACTAAAATGCTTAACATAGCCACTTTATATGCTCAGGAATTGGAAAATATCCTTTCTATTTCAGTTTGCTAAGTTCAATTATATTCTTCTTACTATAAAATCATATAAAATAATGGCACGGGACTTATAAACATTACTTGTCTACTAAATGAACAAGACTACAGCCTATGGCATGGCGCATAGCGAGATAACATACATTAGGCCAACTCATATTCTGTCTTCTGAAATACATTTTCTTCATTTCATAATGTTTCTTTAGACCTGCCTAAAATAAATAATGGCTTTATTGTGATGGTGTATATTAAATTGATTTTATTAGACTTGTTTAAATGTCGATGTGTAAAATGCACGCATCTGCGACTTGTTTGTGTGGAGGCCTGGAGATGCTAAACATGTTTATGTTAATTAGGTCAGTTACCATGAGACCGGCGGTCTTTTGCATGACAATAACCAGCTGAGAACATTTCCTGATCACCAATTCCCTTACTAAAGAGTAAATACACAGACTCTTCAGTTATCACAACCACTCAAGTTCAATGTGTTCCTAACACAGGAGCTGAAACCACAAGGCCTATAGTCTATGCTGGTATTGTTTGCATGCTTTACATTGTTTAAAATGTGTGCAATCACACAAAGGATGCTTTTCCATTCAGATTGAAAACCACTCTGCAGATACAGGTAACAACAGCAAGCAAAGCTTTATGGAAACAAAGGGTTAGGAAGGTTTATCGTCTGCCTGTGAATTGTTTTTGAGTGAAAACATTTTACAATAAATTGTGTGTGTGCGTGCATATGTGTGCATGCTTTACTACCCATGATGTATACCGTGTGTATGCTTGGATGAACCATGTTGTAAGTGTTTTTCTCCTTCTCTTTGTCTGAGGAGGAGAAGCGAGAAGGATCGGAGGACCAATGCTTAGCGTGGTAAGTGTCCATGGTTGTTTATTTAAAAAACATAAACTGAACACTATGAATACAAAAACAATAAACGTGAACAAACCGAAACAGTACCGTGTGGTGAAAAACACAGACACGGAAACAATCACCCACAAAACAACAGTGAAACCCAGGATACCTAAGTATGATTCTCAATCAGAGACAACTAACGACACCTGCCTCTGATTGAGAACCATACTAGGCCGAACACAGAAAACCAACCTAGAAACACAAAACATAGAATGCCCACCCAACTCAGGTCCTGACCAACTAAAACAAACAAATAACACAAGAACTAGGGTCAGAACATGACAGTACCCCCCCCCCCACCCCCCCAAGGTGCGGACTCCGGCCGCAAAACCTGAACCTATAGGGGAGGGTCTGGGTGGGCATCTGTCCGCGATGGCGGCTCTGGCGCTGGACGTGGACCCCACTTCACCATAGTCTTAGTCCGCCTCTGTGGCCTCCTAGGAACGGCGACCCTTGCCGCCGACCCTGACTTGGGAACCCTAATAAATAGGCCCACAGGACTGAGGGGCAGCTCAGGACTGAGGGGCAGCTCAGGACTGAGGGGTAGCTCAGGACTGAGAGGTAGCTCAGGCTGGTTGACGGCTCTGGCGGCTCCATGCTGGCTGGCAGGCTCTGGCGGCTCATGACAGACTGGGAGACTCTGGACAGACTGGGAGACTCTGGACAGACTGGGAGACTCTGGCGGCTCTGGACAGACTGGGAGACTCTGGACAGATTGGGAGACTCTGGCGGGTCTGGACAGACTGGGCGGCTCTGGACAGACTGGGAGGCTCTGGACAGACTGGGAGGCTCTGGCGGCTCTGGACAGACTGGGAGACTCTGGCGGCTCTGGACAGACTGGGAGACTCTGGCGGCTCTGGACAGACTGGGAGACTCTGGCGGCTCTGGACAGACTGGGAGACTCTGGCGGCTCTGGACAGACTGGGAGACTCTGGCGGCTCTGGACAGACTGGGAGACTCTGGCGGCTCTGGACAGACTGGGAGACTCTGGCGGCTCTGGACAGACTGGGAGACTCTGGCGGCTCTGGACAGACTGGGAGACTCTGGCGGCTCTGGACAGACTGGGAGACTCTGGCGGCTCTGGACAGACTGGGAGACTCTGGCGGCTCTGGACAGACTGGGAGACTCTGGCGGCTCTGGACAGACTGGGAGACTCTGGCGGCTCTGGACAGACTGGGAGACTCTGGCGGCTCTGGACAGACTGGGAGACTCTGGCGGCTCTGGACAGACTGGGAGACTCTGGCGGCTCTGGACAGACTGGGAGACTCTGGCGGCTCTGGACAGACTGGGAGACTCTGGCGGCTCTGGACAGGCGGGAGACTCTGGCGGCTCTGGACAGGCGGGAGACTCTGGCGGCTCTGGACAGGCGGGAGACTCTGGCGGCTCTGGACAGGCGGGAGACTCTGGCGGCTCTGGACAGGCGGGAGCACCTGTAGACAAAGGAGGGAGAGACAGCCTGGTGCCGGGGGCTGCCACCGGAGGGCTGGTGTGTGGAGGTGGCACTGGATGGACCGGACCGTGAAGGCGTACTGGAGATCTTGAAAGCAGGTATGGCACCATCCGCCCTGGCTGGATCTTCACTCTAGGCTGGCAGATGTGGGGAGCTGGGATGTAGCGCACCGGGCTAAGCACGCGTACTGGGGACACCGTGCGTTCCACCGCATAACACAGTGCCTGACCAATACAACGGCCGCCACGGTTAGCACCGCTAGGAGCACTGTAGCGCTGAGATGGCACAGGACGTGCAGGGCTGGGAAGGTGCACAGGAGGCCTGGTGCGTGGGGCTGGCACAGTCTTCACCAGACGACTAGCACGCACCTCAGGACGAGTGCCGTGCATACTGCGCCAAACCAACAGCTCTCTCCTCACTCTCCTCCAATTTCACCAACAACTCCTCGAATGTCTCATAATCTCCTCTCCGTTCACTCTCCTCCAATCTGTCCAACAACTCCTCGACAATCTCAGACTCACCCCTCAACTTCGCCGACTGCTCCATTACCGCCCTGACTGGCTCTGGTTTCCTCCTTGGCTTCTTACGGAAAACAGGGGGAGTTGGCTCAGGTCTGACTCCTGACTCTGCCACACTCTCCCTGTGCCACCCCCCCAAGACATTTTTGGTGCTGCCTCTCGGGCTTCCAGCCGCGCCAGCTCCTCATAGTGCCTCGATATTCCCCTGGCTCTGCCCAGGGTCCTTTTCCGTCCAACTCGTCCTCCCATGTCCATTCCTCCTTCTTGCGCTGCTCCTGCTGCCACTGCCTGTTACCACGACGCTTGGTCCTTGGTTGGTGGGTGATTCTGTAAGGGTTTTCCTCCTCCTCTTCGTCTGAGGAGGAGAAGCGAGAAGGATCGGCGGACCAATGCTTAGCGTGGTAAGTGTCCATGGTTGTTTATTTAAAAAACATAAGCTGAACACTATGAATACAAAAACAATAAACGTGAACAAACCGAAACAGTACCGTGTGGTGAAAAACACAGACACGGAAACAATCACCCACCAAACAACAGTGAAACCCAGGCTACCTAAGTATGATTCTCAATCAGAGACAACTAACAACACCTGCCTCTGATTGAGAACCATACTAGGCCGAACACAGAAAACCAACCTAGAAACACAAAACATAGAATGCCCACCCAACTCACGTCCTGACCAACTAAAACAAACAAATAACACAAGAACTAGGGTCAGAACATGACACATGTACTGTATATCTCAGTGTGTCTTTACACTTTCAAGTGTTTATGGATGCACACCAGCAGTGTCTTTCTCCACTAAAATGGCAGGTGAAATCCCAAGTTTGATTCACTATACAGCTGTGGAATTATGCTTCAGATGCTTGCCACTTGGGGAGGTGGCTCCGTATTCACAGCCCCCGATGCCTTCATAAATCAAGCTGCCTAATGTTCTGTGTGTTCGGGAGAGATCGAGAGAAAGAGAAATGCGCCTCATAGCAGTTTGTGGGTGGCAGTCCCCAGCAGAGCATATTATGTTGCGCTGTATGTTTTCTGAATACTAAGACCCTGACGCACACACACACACGCACACAGCTGACAGCCATGGCCACCTGGTGTTTGCTGCAGTATCCATTTTCATTGTTGGCCTATGAAGACAATACCGCCCTGTCCACCCCTGAACAGGGTCCCTATCCGCTTTGTGTGTGAGTGTTGTCTGAAATGACTAGGAGCAGGCAGGCAGACTAACAGCACAGGGAATGGTAGAGGAAGTCATTCTCATAATTACATCCCTATGAAACAGAGCAGAACTAGGGGAGCGGTAAACTTTATGTCTGCCCTATTTACAGTACTGTGGATGGTTTATTTAGCTGGTGGGAGGAGATGTTGTTGCTAAATCAAATCAAAGGAATTGTTATAAATCCAAGGCAGATTACAGTACACATGGATGGTATAATGACTTTCATGAATAAGGCATTTGACTGGCGTTAGGCTGTTTATATAATTCAATTATAATATTGAATAACCTGTTTTCTAGCTCTGAACATAAATAAAACATGCATACAGAAACTTAATTACAAGATATCAGGAAGGATGGAAAGAAAACAGCACTAATCTGATACTAAAAGCATGTGTTAAAATGTCCATTGGTTGTACATGGAAGATGGGCATGAGTTTCATTCTTTCCCTCTCCTGCAGTAAAGACTTATCATGTTACACATCAGGTAAAGGGATCTGTGTGCCCCCCCCCCCCCCCCCTCCCTCCCACCAGAGATCTGGTTAAAACCCCTCACTTCAAAGCACATAGAGCAGAGGGGAGGAAGATGGCACCTGTGTTTTTGTTCCGGTGCTGGATCCAGTATGATGGTGATAGAAGAGGAACAAGGATCTGAACTCTACAGCCCAGCAGGGTCTCTGAGGACTGTATGAACACAGTGACAGGAGTATCGGCGGAGTGAATGACAGAAGGGGGAGGCTGAAGAGCTGACTGTCAGACTCACTCAGATACCAATGTGCAATTCTGGATCACTCTGACACTCATCTGATATTAGGTGACGGGACAAAATAGAAGGAGAGAGGAAGATGAGAACTACATCTCCCAAACATGTAGTGAACTGATAAAAGGGGTTCATGGCCCCAAAACACTAACCTCAGGTTTACCCTGAGATATGTTGGGTGTTTGGAAGCTGTGTGTTGGCAAGATGATGCAGCAGATTTTGAGGGACATGTACATCGATCTGGAATTGCTAGCAGAGCTCAACGAGGAGGAGAAGCAGATCATGTTCTATAAGGAGCAGGAAAGGCACTGGGATGAGAGGGAGAACCAGAACCAGGACCAGGCCAAGTAGGGTGAGTCTGGGTGTACTGTACTGAAATCGAACAATGTAGATTTAGACATGATTTTAGCTGTGTCTAAATCATGATTTCACAGGGATGTTTGATATTGGTACTGGTAAGTATGGTTTAAAACAATATTCCCAAAAGAAACTGGAGAGGTTGTGTTTGCTGTGTTTTTTGGTTGTGATTTGGAAATGATTATTATTATTTGACCATGCTGGTGTCATGACGTTGGCCTGGGGGTAAGTTTATGACAGTCATAAATACCTCTTCCCCCCCTTTTCCTCTCTCTACCCTACTGATGTTACATTTGCAAAACCCTTGGTTAACATAGAGACTCTGGGAACATCAGAAGGTGGGGGGAAATTAACTATATTCTGGTAATCCGACAAATTGAACATATGCGGTGGTACTTAATGAATATGATGTCAGTTCGGTTGTCATCTGAGACATTCTCATCAATGATAAGATGACATAAGCTCTGCAGTGTAAAGTCTACACATCAGAGTTATCGGATTCACATGGAATTGTTGTTCAATTTAAATGTTTGAATATGACATTATTCGTGATGGGATGAAATGTGATTTTAGCTTCTAAAATGTGAGATTTGAGTTTTCATAAGTTAGGGCTCTGCTCAATCAGTGGCCCGCCCCTGTGAAGGGACATGGGCTATAAAACTTTTCAAACACACCACCCTCCTCTCCCTTCCTATATAAAGCCTTGACGACAATATAACCTCCTGTTCCGAGGATGTGAGGACGACGGTCCGATGTCAGAATGTTCAGATAATAACTACAGAATGAAGCCAACATCAGCGTGAGCTTTGGTTCCGAATGGTATGAACTTTGAACTCGTATTCACTACAGAAGTGATACCTCCTAGCCGTTGAGTTAGCAACAGCAGATGCAAACGAGAGTTAGGAAGGAACAGAGAGAGTATCCCGTCTATCACACAACGACGTTACTACAACGTATCCAATTGACCACCAGAGACATTCTTCAAAGGACAAAGGACTCAGTTTGGCAACACGGCCTTCCATCTACCACCAACCTACCGAAGCGCAGCTCAGAGAAAATATTTATTGCATTTTCCTTTTCCAAATGGGCGGTAATTTAGAAAGCATAAGATACTGTATTTACGATAGCACAGCTTTGCCCTTTGTTCCTCAGTCTTCCCGCTCTTTCACTCAAACCCAGCCCTTTTCTTTTGTGTAACAAGCTGTCATATCTTGTTCCGCCAGATAGGGATGTTTTCCTTTATGGCGTACTTTGTAATCAAGTTGATTAGTTATGTGTATATGTAATTCTGTGTGATTAGTTAGGTATTTAGTAAATAAATAATTAAACCCAATTTTGTATTGCTGATTCAACTTGTTAGCCAGGGTTCGTGCAGATAACCAAGAATTTACAACTTTCAGATGAGACTGAATTGAGGTGACGATTAATATTGACTGCTATTGATGTAAAATATTACTAGGTCTTTAAGAGTTTATTCGGAAGATAACAGCTCTATAAATATTATTTATAATTACATTTACATGATTAGCTCAATCAGGTGATATTAATTACAGAAAAAATATTTTATAGAATAGCATGTCATATCACTTAATCCGGCATAGCCAAAGACACGACACTGGTCATTTATGAACATTTGAACATCTTGGCCATGTTCTGTTATAATCTCCACCCGGCACAGCAAGAGGAGGACTGGCCACCCCTCATAGCCTGGTTCCTCTCTAGGTTTCTTCCTAGGTTTTGGCCTTTCTAGGGAGTTTTTCCTAGCCACCGTGCTTCTACACCTGCATTGCTTGCTGGGGTTTTAGGCTGGGTTTCTGTACAGCACTTTGAGATATCAGCTGATGTAAGAAGGGCTATATAAATACATTTGATTTGATTTTGTTGTTGTCATAGACCGTCAAAGGTGCTGCTGACATGCTTACCTCACTGTACCCACTCAGGCAGCAGGAGAAGTATCCAGTAGCTGCAGGGCAGTGATGGGGATGTGTGTGGGTGATGGGCGACTCCCCTGGAGATGAGCCTTATGATGACATCATTAAGGAGCTGATGGGGGGAGAAAGCCAGACGGCAGGCTCAGCAGGAGGCCAAGGAGCTCTGGTGACTGGGGAGGAGAAAAGATGCCCAGATAACCCAGTGCAGGGATTTGAATGCCAAAGGTAAACGATTGTGTTAAATGTTATGGAAGGGAAAATGTGCCAGTGAGAGATTATATTGTAAGAGGGATGAGAGGGGCAGATAAGGAGATGTCTGTTGTGTGTTATAGAGCCATAACTAGACAGAAACTCTCCAAACTTGTCTTATACATAACAGCATGCACCTTGATGCAAAAAGACCCATGTCAATTTGGGCTTTGGGTAGGTTTTTCACCCATTCCGTTCACGACAAAAGTATATTTCAACAACCCTCCTGCTCAGACAAATCAAAGAGGCTGAGATTGAGAAGAAGTTCTGGGATGATATGCCGAAGGAAAAGGCCCATTTTGTTGCAGGGAAGTGGAAGGAAAAAACAGGGGACAGGCGGGCTGCCAAGCAGGAAGTGGAACGCATCCAGGAGGAGCTCAAGGTTGGGCAAAGACAGTGTGTGTTTCTGTGGGAGGGATCTGTGGGGCAGGGGCAAAGTGATGGGGATCTTTGGTTGTGATTTGGAAATGTGAGTCAGATTACTTTCCCCATACAATCCAAGTGGTCAATGTCTTCTACAGAGATTGTGTTGATGCCCACCTTGAGGGCAAAGCATTTATTTGCTGGACTTGCTTGCCAGATCAGTCCCATTAAATATGTAAGTATTTAAGCTGCACGGTGCAACGCCACACTACTGTTAGAGAGGACGTCCCCTCAGTCTGCATCCCAGCTCCCCTGCTCTACAGGAGGGAGAAATTTGAGCGCAGGATTGGACAATCAATACTAAATCTGGGAAGCACACTAGCAGAGAGAATCATCCTTATTAGAGGGATCTGAGGGACAGGGGCAAAGTATTTGCCAGGGAGCGCACTGCACAGACCAACACTGTGTGTGTGTGTTTGTGCGTGGGTGTAGAGATGGCATATATGTATATGAGGATGGATCATGGAAAAGGATTTGTTCTCCATGAAAGGTAATAATCTTATACCTTCAAAGTAGAATGGGGGGATCTGAGGGGAGCTGGATGGGAATCTCTGGGGGGTGAGATCACTGTTGTACCATAGAGCCCTGTTGGAGCATCGAAAGTCCTGGATGATGTAGAACCCGGACGAATGAGACCTACTTAAGAAACTCAGCAGAGCTCGTTTATCATTGCCCTCCTCTGTTGAGCTCGCCTGAAGGAAAAGGGCTGAGTCATTAAACGTTTCCCCGTCTGAAACTCTGGAAAAAGGAAGACACAGACAAAAACTGAGACAAAAATATGAAAAATTAAAGAGGCCAAAGTTGCATCACTAGACTATCTGTATCAAAATTAGGTCATTACTCTTCCACCAATTCAGTTTTCAATACAGTCAATTCACAACCCTGGCTTCTACAACAAAATCTTAAAAGACAATTTAACTGTGTCACGTCCTGATATGTTTCACCTGTCCTTGTCTCCACCCCCCTCCAGTTGACACCCATCTTCCCCATTATCCCCTTGGTACTTACACCTGTGTTTTCCTGTCTGTCTGTGCGAGTTCGTTTTGTTCCTCAAACCTACCAGCGGGTTTCCCCTTGCTCCTGCCTTGGTTATTTTCTAGTTTTCCCAGTTTTGTCCTTTCTGCCTGCCGTCCACTACCTTTGCCCCACAACTCTAGATTACCGACCTCTGCTTGACCTGACCCTGAGCATGCCTGCCGCCCTGTACCTTTGCCTGCCCTTGTACAGCTGCAGACGGATGACTGCCCGCTGGCCCCTGGTCGTCTTCCACAACATCCTCGACGTGTCCTCCTACAATGCCTTTGTCATATGGCGAGAGATCAAGCCTGACTGGATGCCTGGCAAGCGGAACAAGCGCAGGGTGTTCCTCGAGCAGCTGGGAAAGGCACTCCTGAAGCCGCTGATCCAAAGGCAGCAACATCTGCCCCGCACCGAAACGGCGTCAGCGCTTGTCAAAGTCCTACAGAGTGCTACGGCGGCTGCGGCGCCTCGTGATCAACAGCGCGAGGGCCCCGCCGCTGGCACGGCCGCTGCCCCGCTCGTTGCCCCGGCCACCGGGGCAAGTAAGAGGAAGAGGTGTCAGCTCTGCCCACCCAAGAAGGACTCCAAGACACACAGGGTGTGCTGCAGGTGTAAGAAATACATCTGCAAAGGCTGTTCACACGCCTACTGTCACACTTGCGCACATTGGGCCTTTAGCCAGGACGGGACAGGGTGACCCGGAGGACACAGGGACTAGACACAATACCAGGACAACGGGAGGGTTAACATGATTTTTATGTTTAACATGATTTGACTCACTACCTCATCTCTGTACCCCAAACATACAATTATTTGTAAGGTCCCTCAGCCGAGCAATGATTTTCTTTCTTTTTTTTTATTTTACCCCCTTTTTTCTCCTGAATTTCGTGGTATCCAATTGTTAGTAGCTACTATCTTGTCTCATCGCTACAACTCCCTTATGGGCTCGGGAGAGACGAAGGTTGAAAGTCATGCGTCCTCCGATACACAACCCAACCAAGCCGCACTGCTTCTTAACACAGCGCGCATCCAATCCGGAAGCCAGCCGCACCAATGTGTTGGAGGAAACACTGTGCACCTGGCAACCTTGGTTGGCGTGCACTGCGCCCAGCCCGCACAGGAGTCGCTGGTGCGCGATGAGACAAGGATATCCCTACCGGCCAATCCCTCCCTAACCCGGACGACGCTATGCCAATTGTGCGTCGCCCCACGGACCTCCCGGTCGCGGCCGGTTACGACAGAGCCTGGGCGCGAACCCAGAGTCTCTGGTGGCCTTAACCACTGCGCCACCCGGGAGGCCGAGCAATGAATTTCAAACACAGATTCAACCACAAAGACCAGGGAGGTTTTTGTAAGGTTGGTGGCAGGGAAGTCAGGTGCAGGAGAACGAACTTGGTATAAACTGAGTCATTTAATAAGAACTCACAAACTGCAAAAACCAAAATATACAAAAAATAATCAAATGGGTACAAAACCCATCGCGCACCAACACATAAGAGCACTAACATACAATCAAACAATCTCCAACAAGGACATGAGGGGAAACAGAGGGTTAAAAACACATGTAATTGATGGGATTGGAACCAGGTGTGAAGGAAGACAAGACAAAACCAATAGAAAATGAATCAGTGATGGCTAGAAGATCGGTGACGAACACCGCCCGAACAAGGAGAGGGACCGACTTCAGCAGAAGTCGTGACAGTTTTCCAATGCTTCGAGCACCTATTGCTAGATGGGTAAAAATGAATTAAAAACAGACATTGTGTCAAGTTCGTCGTAAGAATTATCGGACCAAGGTGCAGCGTGATATGGTTTCCACATGTTTATTAACTGAAACGCACAAAAAACAATAAAGAATGAATGAAACATGAAGACAATGGAGTTCTCACTGGCAACTACACATAAACAAGATCCCACAAACAAAGGTGGGGAATATAACTACTTAAATATGATCCCCAATTACAGACAACGATTAACAGCTGCCTTTAATTGGGAATCCTACAAAAAAACAACATAGAAAAATAAGCTAGAACACAACATAGACATAGATATACTAGATCACCCCCTAGTCACACCCTGACCTACTACACCATAGAGAAACAATGGCTCTCTATGGTCAGGGCGTGACACATTGAATATCCGTTTAAGCATGGTGAAGTTATGAATTACCCTTTGGGTGGTGTATCAATACACCCAGTCACTACAAAGATACAGGAGCCTTCCTAACCAGTTGGGAGAGGAAGGAAACCTCTCTGGGATTTCACCATGAGGTCAATGGTGATTTTAAAACAGTTAAAGAGTTTTATGGTTGTGATTGGAGAAAACTGAGGATGGATCAACAACATTGCAGTTACTCCACAATGCTAACCTAAATGACAGAGTGAAAATAAGGAAGCCTGTAATTAATACAAATTTTCCAAAACATGCATCCTGTTTGCAATAAGGCACTAAAGTAAAACTGCAAAACAAATGTCAAAGAAATGAACTGTATGTCCTGAATACAAAGCATTATGTTTGGGGCAAATCCAACACAACACTGAGTTGGAGGTGCCTGCATCATGTTATAGGTGTGTTTGTCATTGGCAAGGATTATGGTGTTTTTTTGGGGATAAAAATAAATGCAATAGAGCTAGAGTAAAACCTGGTTCAGTCTGCTTTCCAACAGACACTGGGAGACAAATTCACCTTTAATTCACCTTTCAGCAGGATAATAACCAAAAACACAAGGTCTAATATACACTGGAGTTGCTTACCAAGACAACGTTGAATGTTCCTCAGTGGCCTAGTTACAGTTTTGACTTAAATCAGCTTGAAAATCTGTCAAGACTTGAAAATAGCTGTCTAGCAATGATCAACAACCAACTTGACAGAGCTTGAAAAATTGTTTT
This sequence comes from Oncorhynchus mykiss, assembly GCF_057628025.1. Taxonomy (NCBI): domain Eukaryota; kingdom Metazoa; phylum Chordata; class Actinopteri; order Salmoniformes; family Salmonidae; genus Oncorhynchus; species Oncorhynchus mykiss. The sequence goes on along the minus strand of NC_143044.1, from coordinate 19,463,537 downwards.
AAGAACAATGTGCAAATATTGTACAATCCAGGTGTGCAAGTCTCTTAGACTTACCCAGAAAGACTTATGCAAATGTCATATTTCTGTATTTAATTTTCAATAAATTAGCAACCTTTTCTAAAACATGTTTTAACTTTGTCATTATGAGGTATTATGTGTAGATGGGTGAGAAAAAATCCATTTTGAATTCAGGCTGTAACACAACAAAGTGTGGAATAAGACAAAGGGTATGAATATTTTCGGAAGGCACTGTAGCTTGTTTTTGGTCGCAGGTGCAGGTATGGCTTAAAGATCACACAATTTACTTTAATTTGAAAAGGCATAGTCAATCAATCAATATTATAATAATACTCTTAGTAAATATTTTCAGATCTAATTTGCAATCTGTAGAAACTATGACAATACAAAGGTTCAGAACTTTCGTGAAACATCACAGCAAAATTGAAAAATATATGGCAAGTAGAAAACTGGATGGTTTTCAAAACTGGATGGCTTTCAGAGATAGATGGGAGGGTTAAAGGGTAGCAAACAAACTAAAAACTTAAAAAGATAAACATAAAATATACCGTGTCCGTGTACAATGTCCATAAAATGTACAGTGCCTTGCGAAAGTATTCGGCCCCCTTGAACTTTGCGACCTTTTGCCACATTTCAGGCTTCAAACATAAAGATATAAAACTGTATTTTTTTGTGAAGAATCAACAACACAACGACAACGACACAATCATGAAGTGGAATGACATTTATTGGATATTTCAAACTTTTTGAACAAATCAAAAACTGAAAAATTGGGCGTGCAAAATTATTCAGCCCCCTTAAGTTAATACTTTGTAGTGCCACCTTTTGCTGCGATTACAGCTGTAAGTCGCTTGGGGTATGTCTCTATCAGTTTTGCACATCGAGAGACTGAAATTTTTTCCCATTCCTCCTTGCAAAACAGCTCGAGCTCAGTGAGGTTGGATGGAGAGCATTTGTGAACAGCAGTTTTCAGTTCTTTCCACAGATTCTCGATTGGATTCAGGTCTGGACTTTGACTTGACCATTCTAACACCTGGATATGTTTATTATTGAACCATTCCATTGTAGATTTTGCTTTATGTTTTGGATAATTGTCTTGTTGGAAGACAAATCTCCGTCCTAGTCTCAGGTCTTTTGCAGACTCCATCAGGTTCTTCCAGAATGGTCCTGTATTTGGCTCCATCCATCTTCCCATCAATTTTAACCATCTTCCCTGTCCCTGCTGAAGAAAAGCAGGCCCAAACCATGATGCTGCCACCACCATGTTTGACAGTGGGGATGGTGTGTTCAGGGTGATGAGCTGTGTTGCTTTTACGCCAAACATGACGTTTTGCATTGTTGCCAAAAAGTTCAATTTTGGTTTCATCTGACCAGAGCACCTTCTTCCACATGTTTGGTGTGTCTCCTAGGTGCGTTGTGGCAAACTTTAAACAACACTTTTTATGAATATCTTTAAGAAATGTCTTTCTTCTTGCCACTCTTCCATAAAGGCCAGATTTGTGCAATACACTACTGATTGTTGTCCTATGGACAGAGTCTCCCACCTCAGCTGTAGATCTCTGCAGTTCATCCAGAGTGATCATGGGCCTCTTGGCTGCATCTCTGATCAGTCTTCTCCTTGTATGAGCTGAACGTTTAGAGGGACGGCCAGGTCTTGGTAGATTTGCAGTGGTCTGATACTCCTTCCATTTCAATATTATCGCTTGCACAGTGCTCCTTGGGATGTTTAAAGCTTGGGAAATCTTTTTGTATCCAAATCCGGCTTTAAACTTCTTCACAACAGCATCTTGGACCTGCCTGGTGTGTTCCTTGTTCTTCATGATGCTCTCTGCGCTTTTAACGGACCTCTGAGACTATCACAGTGCAGGTGCATTTATACGGAGACTTGATTACACACAGGTGGATTGTATTTATCATCATTAGTCATTTAGGTCAACATTGGATCATTCAGAGATCCTCACTGAACTTCTGGAGAGAGTTTGCTGCACTGAAAGTAAAGGGGCTGAATAATTTTGCACGCCCAATTTTTCAGTTTTTGATTTGTTAAAAAAGTTTGAAATATCCAATAAATGTCGTTCCACTTCATGATTGTGTCCCACTTGTTGTTGATTCTTCACAAAAAAATACTGTTTTATATCTTTATGTTTGAAGCCTGAAATGTGGCAAAAGGTCGCAAAGTTCAAGGGGGCCGAATACTTTCGCAAGGCACTGTATATAATATGTAAAAGCTGGGAATAAAAGCCTAAGTGTTGTTGTCCGTTGGTTTACTCCAATTAGGGGAGGGGTGTAAGGGTTGGGGGAAAATAATAAAGAAGGAAAATATGTATTTTTAAATGAGAAAAAAAAAATATGGGGGATTGGAAATGATGCAGACAAATACATTGATAGAGCCCACAATTTATATTCAATATTAAAACTGATTTACCCCACACCCAATAAAAAATGTATTATCATAAAAAAAGTAGTTATAATAATAATAACAATAATATGATGGGTTACATTCCCTATTGGTTACATTCACAGAAGAGTAGCCTTTGACCTAGAGAAACCCAATTGCTGTGCCCATGTGGTGAATGCTTGCTTTGCAAAAAAGAACCCTGTGTGGTCTGAAACTCCGAATATGTTCACTGAGGTTTTATACACTGTATGTTCTTTCCACAGCATCAAACAACAACAATTATCTTGCTGTCACTCACCAGTCTCCAGCAGGGGGAAAAAGCATTTTAGCTACAAGAAAACATAACAGCTAACAATTGTCCCGGTCAAAAGCTGCCTGTTTTCACTCTACAACTAAATGGTAATTACCTCCATGCAATGAATTACAAGGCCAATTTATTTCCCCGGAAATAAATTATTCAGTAAATTATTTCCACTTCAGTACAGATGATGAGCTAAATGCATGTGTTCATCACAAGCAGTGTGTATGGAATATCATACTGGAGAATGAGGTCATTAATGTAGTCAATTAGAAGGTAGCCAAGTTGGACTAAGGAAGGGAAAGGGAGCAAACCCTAAATATTATAATAGGCCTACATTTCTCAGCAGGCCAAGGTACATTAGAAGATGCAGCAATCATGACAGTCAGGGACATATAGGTCCTGTATTTACTGCCGACAGTCCTGTACAATTATTTTTGTGTTTTGTTACGAAATGATATGCAAATGTGTACGCCCACCTGTCTTTTGTTCACAACTCCGCACATATTTCTCCTCTGACAGAAACGCGAGGAGGAGAGACATCAAGGTGAGGAGGAGATAAAACGTGCAGAGGAGAAGAGAGCGAGGGAGCTGTACATCTCCCTAGAGCAGGAACAAAGGAGTGAGAAGGTCTTCCCTGCCTTTTCTCTCTACACCTGTTTTCCTTTCCATTGATCACCTCCTTCTCCATCCCTCATTTTTACATGAACCTCTTTTATTAATTTCTGTCCCTCCCTAAATACCAACTCCAAAACTTTTGTTGTTAATCCACAAACTTTCCTACACCTGAAAACATTAAATGACCCCGGAAATCGATAGAACATCACTCATGGATAATATAGAATATTCAAAATTGGTGAATCCAGTCTCCTTTTTACCTCATTTAACACCTGATTTACATAACAAAAGTCACATCTCAATAGGTGGTTCAGATAAGTCAAAATCAAATCAAATGTATTTATATAGCCCTTCGTACATCAGCTGATATCTCAAAGTGCTGTACAGAAACCCAGCCTAAAACCCCAAACAGCAAGCAATGCAGGTGTAGAAGCACAGTGGCTAGGAAAAACTCCCTATAAGTTTTTTTTAAGTCATGACATACCACAAGTGTAGGGCTGGTTCTTTCCTTGTTTGTTCCTTATTGTTTCTCAAGCAAGGGGGAAGGCCGATGACATTACAACTTCCCATCCAACCAACTATTTGAAAGCCCTACTCCTTGAAGTATGCAGTTTAAAAACCACAATCCTGCTTTATTTGAAGTACATCTTATGAAGGCTTCATATATGTTTTATAACCACTACATAAATGGCTCACAAATCATCTACAACCTTTTTTCATGCTCTATAAAGGATCAAGACATGTGAACAAATACATTAGATGGTTATGTCACACAGTTATGCCACATTATGAATCATTCTAGAGCATGAAATACGGTTACAGATGATTTATGACCCATGTATCTAGTGCTTATAAAGCCTTCATAAGTTGTAGGCACGTGTCGAGTACAACCCTGCAGTCCCTGTGGGCAATAGAGAAGGGCCGTGTGGCGGTGCCTCCCTCAGGAGACACAGCACTGTGCTAGTCATCCTCCTCGACCACCCACAGCACAGAGCGTACCCACTGCCCCAGTCTCCAGCCTGCTGCTCCTCCACTGTACCGCCGCGGACAGTGCCCGAAGACACAGCCTCACTGTTTCACAGCCACTGATGTACAGGACAGATACAGAATTGGCCTACTATTCATGAATATGTACATGGATAGACATAGCATAATTACTATGCGGCACCCAATCCATATACAGATAAGATGCACAGAATGGTGATGTAAAAAAAAGTATATAATATATATTGAGAGATACACAGAAGCAGACCCGATAGACCCGCAAGGCTTTTTTTGTGCCTGGAACTCATCTAAAGCATGATGCACCTTTATCACGTCACCATTAAAAGGCTTTGGGCAATCTTATACAGTGCCTTGCGAAAGTATTCGGCCCCCATTGAACTTTGCGACCTTTTGCCACATTTCAGGGCTTCAAACATAAAGATATAAAACTGTATTTTTTTGTTAAGAATCAACAACAAGTGGGACACAATCATGAAGTGGAACGACATTTATTGGATATTTCAAACTTTTTTAACAAATCAAAAACTGAAAAATTGGGCATGCAAAATTATTCAGCCCCTTTACTTTCAGTGCAGCAAACTCTCTCCAGAAGTTCAGTGAGGATCTCTGAATGATCCAATGTTGACCTAAATGACTAATGATGATAAATACAATCCACCTGTGTGTAATCAAGTCTCCGTATAAATGCACCTGCACTGTGATAGTCTCAGAGGTCCGTTAAAAGCGCAGAGAGCATCATGAAGAACAAGGAACACACCAGGCAGGTCCGAGATACTGTTGTGAAGAAGTTTAAAGCCGGATTTGGATACAAAAAGATTTCCCAAGCTTTAAACATCCCAAGGAGCACTGTGCAAGCGATAATATTGAAATGGAAGGAGTATCAGACCACTGCAAATCTACCAAGACCTGGCCGTCCCTCTAAACTTTCAGCTCATACAAGGAGAAGACTGATCAGAGATGCAGCCAAGAGGCCCATGATCACTCTGGATGAACTGCAGAGATCTACAGCTGAGGTGGGAGACTCTGTCCATAGGACAACAATCAGTCGTGTATTGCACAAATCTGGCCTTTATGGAAGAGTGGCAAGAAGAAAGCCATTTCTTAAAGATATCCATAAAAAGTGTCGGTTAAAGTTTGCCACAAGCCACCTGGGAGACACACCAAACATGTGGAAGAAGGTGCTCTGGTCAGATGAAACCAAAATTGAACTTTTTGGCAACAATGCAAAACGTTATGTTTGGCGTAAAAGCAACACACCATCCCCACTGTCAAACATACCACATGCAAACTATCTAACTCAAAAGTATTCCTCAGGAAAGGAGCATTGAAAAAAAAGTGAGTCTGTTCGTGCATGTTAGTGTGTGTGGCTGGAGTGTGTGTGGCTGGATTTTCAGTACATCAGTGATCTTTTCATATCACAACTGATGTAGCAACAAATCACATACACGGCTGACCTGCGTTATCTTCAATAATACTGCTGTAACCATGGAAACATGATATGCGGAGGCTGACAGAACTGAATGTTTGAACTGTGTGTGAATGTGTGACATTAGTTATATGCTAATTTGAAAAGGAGGATCTTGGTCTTGGAGAAGGATCTTGCATCTTGGTTTGCAAGAATTCACATGTCTCTTTTACATTACACATACAGTATAACATTGTGTACAAATACAGATAAAAAGCATCTGGAGACTGCCGGGGGGAGGATGCTGATAAACAGTGTGAACATAATTCACCACAGATCACCACATTGAATCTGGAAAATCGTAACATAAAACCATCCAATTACTGTAGAACTACATAACATGCATGCAGCCTACAACAACAGACAAAACAACAGCTGTTGATAAGAATGTATAGCACAAGCATATCTAAGACCAGGCAGCTGTAGGCTATGTACTGATGACCTGTCTGTCTTTCTTTAGGAAGAGATGATCACCACATCAGGAGAGCTTCTGCAGGAGGCATGCAAACGGACAGACTCAGCCACGGACTATGGGAAATCTTCCAATGACCCCCTCAACACCTTGTCAGTTCACTGTGAACCCCTTTGTGCTCCCTGAGATGTCACTTTGACCTCACCCCCTTGGATTCACACAGAGGGAGCTCAAGAGCTCTTCAGACTCCAACCGGACCACAGGACTGTCCATAGACATCCATTCCCCCAGTAGCATCTCACATGTCTCACCCCCATCTGTATAACAGGACTGTATAACACAAAAGATGAGTGAGCCATTGAGATATATATCGTTTCTGCTTAGGGAGTTACACAAATGATTAGCAACAGTGCGATTCAGGACAAGATCCAGCTTTTAGGGAAAGAGCAGACTTGTGTACACAGGTAAGCAGACAGACACCCAGACACCGGAGGCAACAGGCAACCGAGGTGGATTGATAAAAGTGTCTAGCATCTGTCAAATACTCCAACTGACACAAATTATTTTTGAATGCTAAGATTATCACTTTGTTCCTTAAGCAAATTAATGGTAAGATGCTAAATACAATTAGACAAAACAAAGGTCTCAGGGAGTACTTCAGCTTTAACGTAGAGTCATAGAGAACATTGAACTTGTTTTTGTGCACTCAACCCTATAGGGAATCTGTTGTCATCCTGACAGGGCTTTGTTCCTGGGCCAGACTGCAGTTGAAAGAGAGCATTTGCAAAGAAATCAAACTACGTATATCGAATGAATGCACATCCTCCTCCCATAGGTTAAAGCTACTATGAGAAGGAATTAATCATAATGCAAACAGTGCAATTATTCACTGAGATCCACCTTGAATGAATCTCTTGAATGAATGGTGCAAGTGCCCTCCTGTTCAGGATATAAGACTATTGCTGCAGTAGCACTGACAGCTTTTTCCATGCAAGTGATAGCCTCACTGGTCCCGAGTGTGTAACCAGAGCTCCTCTTTTCCAACAGCCAGTATCATTCAGCAGTTAAGACAGCCAATAGTTTTGTTAACATCATCAGCACACACCCCCACACACCCCAAAAACACACACAGACACATATTCAATCATAAGCTCAGGTTTCCACAACACTGTAAAGAATGCATTCCTGGCTAGTAGAGATGTGCTGCTGTAGTAAGCAGCATGATGGATTGTTGTGTGGCAGGCAGCTCGATTTGTCCAGCTTTAGGTATCATTTACTGGCAGTAGACCCAGCATGAGTCAGTTAGCCAGGCAGTCAGTCTGTTTAGAGCAGCCAGTAGTCAGCCACAGCCACACAGCCATTAAGTTACATTAAAGTATCACTCTGAACATCAACCTCATCAAAAACACCTCTCGCCCAGTCATAAATTGTATGCAGCAGAGGACATTTTTTTTACCCTTTAGTATTGGTGATTGGAATGTAGCTTTGTTACAGAGACATTTGCTGCCCAAAAACGCTTTAGTCCAAAAGTGAACACTGGAACAATATTCCTAACATCCGAATGTGGGGAATGATGAGAGATGGTCTATGTAAAACAAATGTATATTTTGTGATGTCATTAAAAATTATAATGAAAATATTGTAACTTGAACAGTATACACATTGCATATATCAGGTTGTCATCCTTTACGTTGTGTAGGAAATATCAAAGATAATGAGAGTATTTTTGTTAAGAGAGGAATGTGATTTTAGTTTTCTAGCGAGATCATAGTTTTGATGATACTTTGCCCCAGTAAGTAGCCAGGCCCGAGGGAGCTCAGAGTGTGTCAGCATGATGGAAAAGCCCCCTTTTTACCAGAGTGTATAAAGGATGAGTTGAGACTCAAGCTGCAGCTTAGGTCTCCATTGTTTACAACCCTGAAAATAAACTTTCTATCAAAAAAAAAGAATCCTAATGAGTTAATTGTTATAGTGATTAATTTAATTGAGTAACAATTAAACCTAGTTAGTTGATTCGATACATAAATCATCAGATTAACGCTTAGTTCAAGTCACGAGAACTGTATATACAAAAGCATGTGGACACCCCTTCGAATTAGTGGATCTGGCTATTTCAGCCACACCCGTTGCTGACAGGTGAATAAAATCAAGCACACAGCCATGCAATCTCCAAAGAATGGCCTTTCAACATGGCACCGTCATAGGATGCCACCTCTCCAACAAGTCATTTCGTCAAATGTATGCCCTGCTAGAGCTACTCCAGTCAACTGTAAGTGCTGTTATTGTGAAGTGGAAATGTCTAGGAGCAACAATGGCTCAGCCGCAAAGTGGTAGGTCGCAGAAGCTCACAAAACAAGACCGCCAAGTGCTGAAGTGTGTAAAAATAGTCTGCCCTTGGTTGCAACACTCACTCCCGAGATCCAAACTGCCTCTGGAAGCAACGTCAGCACAGGAATTGTTAGTCTGGAGCTTCATGAAATGTCTTTCCATGGCCGAGAAGCCGCACAAAAGCCTAAGATCACCATGCGTAATGCCAAGTGTCGGTTGGAGTGGTGTACTGTCCGTTGGACTCTGCAGCAGTAGAAATGTGTTCTCAGGAGTGATGAATTACGCTTCACCACCTGTCAGTCCGATGGATGAGTCTGGGTTTGGCGAAGGCCAGGAGAACGCTACCTGCCCCAATGCATTGTGCTGACTGTAAAGTTTGGTGGAGGATGAATAATAGTCTGGGGCTGTTTTTCATTGTTTGGGCTAGGCCCCTTTGTTCCAGTGAAGGCAATTCTCAATGCTACAGCAGACAATGACATTCTAGAAATTATTTCAAAATTTGTGGCAACAGTTTGGGGAAGGCCCATTTCTTTTTCAGCATGACAATATCCCAGTGTACAAAACAAGGTCCATACAAATGTTTTGTCGAGATCGGTGTAGAATAACGTGACTGGCCTGGACAGAGCCCTGAACTCAACCCCATTGAACACCGTTGGGAAGAATTGGAAAGCTGACTGCGAGCCAGGCCTAATTTCCCAACAATCGGTGTCCAACCTCAGTAATGCTCCGTGGCTGAATGAAAGTAAGTCCCCGCAGCAATGTTTCAACATCTAGTGGAAAGCCTTCCCAGAAGAGTGGAGGCTGTTATAGCAGCAAAGGGGGGAACAACTCCATATTAATGCACATGATTTTGGAATGAGATGTTCGACGAGCAGGTGTCCACATACTTTTGGTCATGTAGTCTACCTTATAATACTATAAATCCTCCAAGATGTATAAGTCTTTCTCTGAGATCAGGTTGCTTGCTGCTCGTAACAACAAAGGAGAATTATATGGAGAGTTTATGTTTGTGGTTAGATGAACTAAGGACAAAGGTTAGGATTGCTTTGGATTGCTAGACGGTGGCGGATTACTCCAACCCATCCTCCCTGACCAACCTCTATACTTTCGTTTTTCTGGGGGGGGACTCAGTCGGGGTGTCAACTTACTGTTGAAAGTTAGAATAAGGTGCAATTTCGAAATGTGGTTTGCATCAGCAGTTTTACTGTTATGTCAGTCACTGACAGTCACTCAATTAGCCCATGTCAGCTACAATTTTTTAATTGGTAAGTTAGTCTTGTGGCCAGATATCTAAATGTATAATAATCATAGTTGAATTACCAACCGGGGGGCCCCCCCCATTAATCATCAGAAATCATATTAAAAACTGCAAACATTTGTCTCCACCCGATGGCAAAATGTGTGGAATTGCAGGAAAATTCCCGTAAAACTGCACATTTTTCTCACTGCCCCATGGCAAAATGTTCACAATTGCAGCAAACTTGCTTTAAAACTGCTGAACGTTCTCTACATCCCATGGAATGTGTAGAATTGCAGGAAATGTACTTTAAAATGTTCTACGCTGTCATGAGGGGCCGCTAAAATGTTTTGCTCACAAGGTCGCACCCTTGTGAGCTGTTGCTGTGGTTTTAAGATTTTTGTGGCCCCAACCCCCATAAACGTTGCACATCCCTGGTCTAATGTAACTAGACCTTTAGTATGTATCATGTCTTGGAGGTGCTCAGGAATATGTAAAGTTTGTTTATGGCTCTGTGGCCAGGCTGAAAAAATACAATGCTGTCAAAGTTGCAAGACTCTCTCAATGTGGCAATAGACCTATTCCTAGTTATTTTAAAACAGTCAGCCATGAAGGTTGTTCAGGGTTTCTATTAACTTCCCATAATTAACACAAGAGGGCTCTAAAACACAGCTAAATCAGTACTGTTTAGAGTGTCAAATCCTTCGACCAAGGAGGCACAAAAGCATGTAGTAGCCTTTGCACTTTTCAGAATATCCAACGACCACCTTGTAAGTGTATGCCTGGGGAAGGTAATTTGACTAAATTATATTGTCATCTGTGATGTTTAACAAAATGGACAAACATACTTTATTGTTTATAAAAACCTATCCAGAATTAATTAAAATTCACATTTACAAAATGTCATTACATAAAACAGAACATCCCTTTTGTTAAAAACACTCATGATTACATGGAAACAATCAGTAACACACAAAAAACAAAGAAAATTGTCCAACTACATGACAGACATTCACCAGCAGATCTGCAGTTGAAGGCCTGAATGACCGTCAACTCCATTGCTTTCAATTGCGTCTTTTTATCTTGTAACTTATATAGCGCAACTCTAGCATTCATGCGATATAAAACCCCATAAAATATATCCTCAATCAACATTCCATAACCCGCCATAGATGCCTCTGTAAAGCTCCCCTTTCTATTACGAGGACAGCAGAGTATCTTTGGACAGGATGGCAGTAAAGCAAGCTCAATGTATGGAGGGACTGGCAGTTAACTAGCATGAGGCAAATACCTCTGCCAAATATGCATTCAGAACGCTTTGAATAATGTTAGGCCAGTGGTCACTTGGATGATTGCTGGGTGCCTTGAGGTATATAGTCTGGACTGAGGAGAGATGTTGATGGGTTGGGCATCAAGTACAGTTGTAATTGTATATCTCTATAAAGTTCAATCGGGCAGCCGCATCAACACAACAGCAAAATAATTAAACTCTGCTACTCTGATGGCTAACTACTAACTAATACTTCACTTACAGGTCATCTAACACTGATCAAAATAAAACATGTCAACTATCTACATATGCATTGCATCCACAATTCACTTTCCCTTAAGGAAAGTAGTATGTATCGCAATGATCAAAACTCAACTTCTGCTCAGAAGCATTTTATGCACGTTGTGGACTGACAAGTTATGAGACATGACTTATAGAAAAGACATGGCTTGACTGACAAGTCAGAGGTTCAGCAGTGCACATGTGGGTTTGAACAGCTGCAGACTGATTCAAATGGTTAAGAGCTAGCAGAATTTTCCCAATGTTTAGCTGAGAGCTAAGGGACAATGGTGGTTTCAGTTCAAAGCCTGTCCTAACCTCGTCCCCAGGGTCAAATTGCTGTTGCATAGAGCCTAGTAACACTGAGCAACAAAGTGGGATTTGAAAGGGGTGTGGATAAAATCGAGGTGGGAGACAGCGAGCCTGATACAGCGGTATTAGATGAGACTGAAATATGGCAAAAATAGCCAATCAATATAAATGTTCTATCACATAGCCATATTTTTGAGCTCAATTGATTTCAGAGTTTGGGATTTAAAGTTTATATCTGAAAAAATATTTCTCGAAGTGTACTTTCAGATTTTCTGAACTCACTTGTTTAAATCACCTGTGCTGCTCGAGCTTTAAAGTGCTCAATGTAGGGGGAGGTTCTAAGGGTTATGCTAGATGGTGATAGATTAGCCAATTAAAACAAATGGTTGTTTCGTCCGTTCCTGCCATAGACGTTCAGTCGAGTCAAGTTCTGAGGCGCTGTGAAACCAGACGGTTTGACAGAGAGAGAGCCGGCTTGTGGACGATAATAGCCATCACACAATGCGGTGCTGAGATCGTGTTGATTCAGAAAGAGCTCTAGGGCAAAGTCTCATATTGGAGCAATTATATCTTCACTGATGTGGTAGACAACTCTTACTGCTCACACAGTCTGATATTCTACAATTCTCGTCATGAAAAGCTGCAGGCCAGAGAGCACACCGTTTAAACAATTGCGACGACTTCATTGTTGTTTTTTGATCATTGTTGAGGTATGATGAATTCACCCAGGATTCTACCTGGGTGTATTGGTTAAGACACTGTTCCCGGGAAAGATGTTCAGAGTGTCTTAGGAAAACAATACAAGAATGTACCAAAAACATATTTAAAGGGAAACCCAGAGGCTATTTTTAAGTGGTTCGTTGAAGTCTGACTGCAATCCTGTGAGAGAAGGCACATACGAGTCTAGTTGAATAAGGCAGCTTCATGTCCACTGTGCAGGCTCTGCAGAGGTATTAGTCTCCAGAGACTGACAGAATAGTCCAAAGATAATGAGCCATAGGTATGGAAGAAGTATTTTTGTCCTCTTCTCTCATCCCTTGCCGGGCCTCAGAAAGGGAGATCAGAAAAAGGGCGGAATGGATGGTGGACAGTTTCTCTCTCAGTACAGTGCCCCGTAGGCCTATGCATTCCACCACACCCCTCACTAGTAGTTAAACCTGACCTTCTCAATGTCGACAATCAGTGTCCGAGCCAAGAAGATGCCCATCATCTGAAAAGGCGGAAGAATTCACAGCATTAGCCAACAATAGATATGAATCCCATCAGCATATAAACATGTACTCTCATTTCAATATAGATATATTTACCTGAAGCAGAGATATAATGATGAATACTCCAGCTACTATGTAGAGATTCCGTGGAAGCCATTCCTCTAAGGCTGGGATGCAGCCCTTGATGTAAATATAGTTGATCCAGTCCCCCTGAAACAGGAAATGAGAGCTATATGGAATGCTCTCCCATAACTTTGTATATACCGGCTTACTCAAATCACCTTACACTAAGTACAAGTCTTGGTGCACTTAATGTATCTTGTAGGATAGATCAAACTTGATTGTTTTTTCAAATACCAAAGAAGATTTGACACCAAGTGTTTGTTGCCAAGAAGTTTCCCGACTTAGAATATATATATTTTTTAAGTCAAAAGGATGCATTTTGCTATTGTGTAGCTATTATCTATGACAGCCTATGGCAATATCTCAGTGAAATTAATATTGACCATCACAAGGGGCAGAGGAAAGGTCAAAATTAGCAAATAGATAGTTCTTCTGCAATTAATGGGCGGCAGTAACAGAAAGGTCGCTGGTTTGAATACCCGAGCCAACAAGGCAAAACATATATTTGTGCCCTGGAGCAAGGCACTTAACCCTAATTTGCCCCAGGGGCGCCATACTACTATGGCTGACCCTGTAAAACATATTTCACTGCACCTATCCGGTGTATGTGACAAACGAAAAAAATATGAAGAATTGATGAGTCATCTATGATGAATAGTGAAACTCAGCTCTTCCATTTCAACATAAAAACTCCCATTTATCTAGAAGCATCTGCTCTGTCTAAGACATTTTTCCTGGTAAACAAAGAAGACAAATCAGTTTGCCTCATAACTTTGAATAACAATGAAGATGAATAGTTCCTTCTGAGCCAGGGGACCAGAACCGATGTAAAACAGGGTGGATTTGCAGAAAAACAAATTTAAGCCCCAGATTTGAGAGCGACCACTGGAACGCTAGGCCAAAAAATAGATAAAGAATAATTTATTTTCAGCCTGCCGTTCTTCGTAGTGACAAGAGATTAACAGGGACAGGAGGGAGCCTACCTTTCGTTCAGCAGTGATAACACGAAATCTGTGTTTCTCCCATTTGGGTAATGGGAAGAAAAGGCACTGTCGATACAGCTTAAATGACCTGACACTAAAGCCTGTATTATCTACCCTTAAGAAGAAATGGAAGTTTACTTTCTGCACTGAAATGTAATCTATTACTTTACAATGTTTACCTTTCACAAAAACAGTCTTACTACAGCTAGTAGAGGTGGATTGTTGCAAACAATAGACTTGGATGCATATATAGGCCATATAAACATACAGTTAAGACATGCAGTAGGCTATCATAAATACAAATAGCGATTCCTGCAGATTATGTGTGGTTATCAAAAGTCGCTTTGGATAAAAGGGTCTGTTAAATAGCATATATTATTATATGTATACATACAGTTGAAGTCGGAAGTTTACATACACTTCGGTTGGAGTCATTAAAAAACGTTTAAACACTCCAAAACATCTACTTTGTGCATGACAAGCAATTTTTCCAACAATTGTTAACAGACAGATTATTTCACTATCACAATTCTAGGGGGTCAAGAAGTTTACATACACTAAGTTAACTGTGCCTTTAAACAGCTTGGAAAATTCCAGAAAACGATGTCATGGCTTTAGAAGCTTCTGAGAGGCTAATTGACATCAATTGAGTCAATTGGAGGTGTGTGTACCTGTGGATATATTTTAAGGCCTACCTTCAAACTCACTGCCTCTTCGCTTGACATCAAAAGAAATCAGCCAAGACCTCAGAAAAAAAATTGTAGAACTCCACAAGTCTGATTCATCATTGGGAACAATTTCCAAACGCCTGAAGGTACCACATTCATCTGTACAAACAGTATGCAAGTATAAACACCATGGGACCACACAGCCACCATAACGCTCAGGAAGGAGAACTGTTCTGTCTCCTAGAGATGAACATACTTTGGTGCGAAAAGTGCAAATCAATCCCAGGTACAGCAGCAAAGGACCTTGTGAAGATGCTGGAGGAAACAGGTACAAAAGTATCTATATCCAAAGTAAACCGAGTCCTATTTTGACATAACCTGAATGGTCGCTCAGTAAGGAAGGAGCCCCTACTCCAAAACAACCATTAAAAAAGCCAGACTACAGTTTGCAACTGCACATGGGGACAAAGAACGTAGTTTTTGGAGAAATGTCCTCTGGTCTGATGAAACAAAAATAGAACTGTTTGGCCATAATGACCATCATTATGTTTGGAGGAAAAGGGGGAGGCTTGCAAGCTTAAGGACACCATCCTAACCGTGAAGCACAGGGGTGGCAGCATCATCTTGTGGGGGTGCATTGTTGCAGGAGGGACTGATGCACTTCACAAAATAGATGGCATCATGAGGGAGGAAAATTATGTGGATATATTGAAGCAACATCTCAAGACATCAGTCAGGAAGTTGAAGCTTGGTCACAAATGGGTCTTCAAAAATGGTCATTGAACCCAAGCATACTTCCGAAGTTCTGGCAAAATGGCTTAAGGACAACAAAGTCAAGGTATTGGCGTGGCCATCACAAAGCCCTGACCTCAATCCCATAGAAAGTTTGTGGGCAGAACTGAAAAGGCGTGTGCGAGCAAGGAGGCCTACAAACCTGACTCAGTTACACCAGCTCTGTCAGGAGGAATGGGCCAAAATTCACCCAACTTATTGTGGGAAGCTTGTGGAAGGCTACCCGAAATGTTTGACTTAAGTTTAAATTGTTTAAGGTAATCCTACCAAATACTAATTGAGTGTATGTAAACTTCTCAGCCACTGGGAATGTGATGAAAGAAAAAAGCTGAAATAAATCTCTACTGTTGTTCTGACATTTCACATTCTTAAAATAAAGTGGTGATTATAACTGACCTAAGACAGGGATTTTTTTACTAGGATTAAATGTCAGGAATTGTGAAAAACTGAGTTTAAATGTATTTGGCTAAGGTATGTAACTTCCAACATCAACAGTATATGTGATGTGTGCACTGGATAGAGTCATACCTTTAGATGTTTACGGACATCATAGCCACACTGGGTGTTTAAAACGGAGTCCTGCAGAGAGAGAGAAAGAAACATCTCAAATTAGTCCGGTCAGTGTCAAGGACTAACAAGAGGCATACCTAAAAATGAGCATGCCAGTGGCAGTTATAACAACTAGTACAGAGTAACTTATTCAGAGATGGATAGTGAAGGAGCAACGACACCAAGAGAGACATGGAGATAAGGGTAAGCAGATTACTCACTGCAGGGTCACTAAGGCAGCAGGAGAAGGGCACTCCGCACCTCTCTCTGCTGGGGTTGTTGTTGGTGCAGTTGAAGTAGACGTTCAGGTTCCAGTCATCAGGCTCCTTGGCTCCGCAGCAGTGGTTCTAGGACAGACAAGAGGGAAGTTTGAGTCAGATGGTTCTAATGAACCCGAACACACCAACTCCTGAGGTGTTGCCATACCATACATCTGCCAGTGTAGGACTGAGCACACATTACACAGCCACTTAGAGGACAGTGGTTCAAGTATCATCAGGTCCGTAGAGACCAACGGGCCATCGTAGCAAGGCTTGTGAAAGCAAGCACACAATTATACACCAACACTAGGATGTATGAACCATCTCGGGAAGGGGTTAGGAGGAAAGGAAGGAAACAATGTGACAGAACCGATGTGAGGGACAGCAGGTTATTAAGTAACTTCGTGTCTCACATTCTCCCTGCCTCTATATCCCATTACCCACCCCCCACAGCAACACTCTGCATAGCTCTCGCTCTCTGCCTCTCACCAGCTTTTGCAGGGAGTCAATCAGGTTTTGCAGGTCGATGTCCTCTCTGTAGGCCTTGACGTTGGCCAGGAAGAAGTCGTTGATCCACTCTCTGACGTTGTCCTGGAAGACGAACGCCAGCACGGCCGCAGTCAGTTCCAGGAAGAAGATCAACCCGATCACCCCTGAGAACTAGAAGAGAAAAACAAGTTAACTATATGTGGTGGGAGACTGATAAGAGAAGCATCAGTAGTGCTCTGCATGGGTAGAAAAAAAACAGCTTAAAGATAAAACTATTGCATACCCTAATTAATGAAGGATGTGGTGAATGAAAAAAAACTCTCATGAGGACCGCCACAGGAAAGGAAGAACCTGAGTTACCTCTGCTGCAGAGGACAAGTTCATTAGAGCTAACTGCACCTCAGATTGCAGCCCAAATAAATGCGTCAGAGTTCACCTCAACATCAACTATTCAGAAGAGACTGTAAAATCAGGCCTTCATAATGGAATTGCTGCAAAGAAACCACTACTGAAGGACACAGATAAGAAGAAGAGACTTGCTTGGGCCAAGAAACAAGCAATGGACATTAGAATGGTGGAAATCTATCCTTTGGTCTGATGAGTCCAAATTGGAGATTTTTGGTTCCAACCGGCATGTCTTTGTGAGACGCAGAGTAGTTGAACGGGCGATCTCTGCGTGTGTGGTTCCCACCGTGAAGCATGGTGGGTGTGATGGTGCTTTGCTGGTGACACTGTCTGTGATTATTTTGAATTCAAGGCACACTTAACCAGCATGGCTACCACAGCATTCTGCAGAGAAACACCATCCCATCTAGTTCACGCTTAGTCAGACTACCATTTATTTTTCAACAGAACAATGTCCCAAACACACCTCCAGGCTGTGTAAAGGCTATTTGACAAAGGAGAGTTATGGAGTGCTGCATTAGATGAACTGGCCTCCACAATCACCCGACCTCAACCCAATTGAGCTGGTTTGGGATGAGTTGGACAGCAGAGTGAAGGAAAAGCAGCCAACAAGTGCTCACTCAGCATGTGGTAACTCCTTCAAGACTGCTGGAAAAGCATTCCTCATGAAGCTGGTTGAGAGAATGCCAAGAGTGTGCAAAGCTGTCATCAAGGCAAAGGGTGGCTACTTTGAAAAATATAATATATGCTTTGCATGGGAAATACACATGCGGATATCATCACGGTAGATAGAACCAAAAATCTCAAATTTGGACTCCAGACAAAATTTCCACCAGTCTAATGTCCACTGCTCGTGTTTCTTGGCTCCAAGCAAGTCTCTTCTTAGTATTGGTGTCCTTTAGTAGTGGTTTCCTTGCAGCAATTCGAGCATGAAGGCTTGATTCACACAATCTCCTCAGATGATGTTGAGATGTGTGTGTTAGTTGAACTCTGAAGCATTTATTTGGGTTGCAATTTCTGATGCTGGTAACTAATGAACTTATCCTCTGCAGCAGAGGTAATTCTGGGTCTTCCTTTCCTGTGGCGGTCCTCATGAGAGCCAGTTTCATCATAGCGCTTGGTGGTTTTTGTGACTGCACTTGAAGAAACTTTCAACGTTCTTGAAATGTTCCGTACTGACTGACCTTCATGTCTTACAAAGTAATGGACTGTCGTTTCTCTTTGCTTCTTTGAGCTGTTCTTGCTAATATATATGGTATTTTACCAAATAGGGCTGTCTTCTGTATACCCCCCCTACCTTGTCACAATGCAACTGATTGGCTCAAACGCATTGAGGAAAGAAATTCCACACAGTAACTTAAGGCACACCTGTTAATTAATGCTTTCCAGGTGCCTGCCTCATGAGAGAATACCAAGAGTGCAAAGCTGTCATTGAGGCAAAGGGTGGCTATTTGAAGAACCTCAAATAACATATTTAGATTTATTTAACACTTTTTTGGTTACTACATGATTCCGTGTGTAATTTCATAGTTAATGTCTTCACTATTATTCTACAATGTAGAAAATAGTAAAAAATAAAGAAAAACCCTTGAATGAGCAGGTGTGTCCAAACTTTTGACTGATACGATATATATATATATATATATATATTTCTGAAACAAACAGCTGACTGAAGAGTCAGTTTGAGCCAGTTTCTGTGGTAACATAGACTCTTAACATGAAACTTTGTTGCTTCTTGCTGAAACAAGCAAGGCGTTGCCTAGGTAATGCCCCCCTCCCTGCACCAGCAGCACAGAAAAATAGAATGAATAAAAAGTGCTTGGAACTTCTAACCCTGGCAATTTGACCGGTAATTTCATGAACTCAAACATTGTTGCCTGGTATATTCATGCAATAACTTCCATGGTAAAGTAGAATGTATGATGTTAACTTATATGGCTCATACAATGGAATACATTTTTTGCAAAAAGTCACTTGAGTTTAAATCAACAAACCACAACACATATTGATGGGTATACTTCATGCCTTGCTACTATGGGTAAACTTGCAATGGCCACCAGTCCACCCCATATACCATCACGCTTGAATGGGTATGCCCCTTCTATTCATGATATTTCTACGACAGCACATGCAGTCAAGAGGAGAATGATTACTTTTTTTCTACTCAAACGGTTATTACAGTTACCTCAGTCATTTGGCTGACCAATGACCATCACAGCCCCACTTGTAAGAGCAGCTAAAATGTGTACCAGTATTCTAATGGTATGCTATGAGACCCCCAAGAGAGAGATCGAGCAAGAGCAATAGGAGGAGTATTGTGGTGGTGCAGTACTCACAAACTTGAGGAGGCATATGTTCTCCCTGAGTGCTCCTACACATCCTGCAAAGCCCAGGATGAAGGTGATCGCTCCCACCAGCAGCACCAGCCACACGGGGTCAAAGCCATGCAGCCGTGTCACCTGTGTCAGGTCCAACAGTACTCCCTACAGGAGTGAGAACAGTTGAGTTAGCTCAATGGTTAACAGATCCCCAGGGTATTGGCATATGGCGACACAGGAATTACATAAAATACTGTATGACCTTTCAGACATTGATGAGAAGCTGATACCATTTCAAGCAAAGCATCAACATGCAAGTAGACAGTCATTCCGAGAATAATGAATGCCACATTATAAAGAATTAAATTATTTAATATATTGAATAAATTACATGGGATATCTGATTAAAAGCTGGCGTGTTATCCTGTAACAATATCTCCAATACGCATTTCAATAACCTCTAATGTAGCGGTTCAACCCTACAGAACAGACGATTAAAATGTGTTATCAGCTTCAAGCTGTGTGTAACAATAGGGGAAATTAACTGTGAATTTGATGGTTGTGAATGTTTTAAAAGATGTGATGGCAGTGATGACAAGTGACAAGTCTGTGGGCTGAAGGTCTGGCACAAACACAATTACACAAATAGAGTCAATTAATAGAAATAAGCTGTCTGTACAGTGGTGAAACATTTACAGGACAATGGGAGAAGCTGCTCCCTCACCTTCTCACTCCAGGCCCAGAACCCAATGGCGATGAATGCTGCTCCAGCCAGCTGAGGAAGGAAGCAGACCGACTTTTTTTCAGATGTGTTCACATTTTTTACTTGGTGTGTTCAGTTGTTTACTTTTATTTTTTACATTTTCACATAGGCATTAGGGAAAACTCTGCCACTAAATAATATTAAAGCATAACTAGGTATAGAAGAGGGAGCCTGCTAATAACGAAAACACTGACAATGTCTTTAATTTAAAAAGGGCACCAAAATTCAAGAAATTGCAAAAAAAAAAAACAGGAAGAGATGGGTCATAAGTGGTTATTGCGCATCTTTGAACTCAGAATACAGCTGCCCTATCAAGAGATGAATTAACGAGCTTAGCCAAAATCCAAAACAGAAGCGTTTCTACATTTCCTGTTGACACAAACAAAGAGAGGAAGCTAGCAAATATCTTAGTGAGTCTCCTGTTCCCTAGCTAAAACAGGAAGTAGGGGCTCTGAAGGTTATTTCTCAACTCTGGATTTTGGAAGGGCATTAGAGATATAGGCTAAAGAAATGAAAGAAAAGCTCACACCCTTCTTTAATTGAGAAATAAACAGAAAGAGGCAGTTACCAGTGGAGGATGTTATAGAGGGAATGGCTATTGAAAATGTGCTCTGTGTGGAAAGATTGTGGCAGGGGGCACCAGGTCAGCCAGCAGGGGCTGCCATCTGCCCTCAGAGGTGAAAAATGGTTTTAGTAAATCAATGTGTTCTCTACATGGGCTTCCCAGACATTCTTGTCTTAAAAGAACACCATTTTACTCCCTCCAGGATTTTGGGATATTTGCAGGCAAAAATGTGCAGTGATTGGTTGAAATTGAGCCCAATTTTGTACCACAGTAATGGGTCAGTTGTATGCAATAATATTGTGATGATTTGACTGACAGAAATAGTGCAGTGATTGGTCAAATCTGCAAGCCCTCGCATAATATGCAGGAAATTGTTGATTTTGCTAAATATGTTGCGATTACAAAATCCTGGAGGGACTGCTATATGCTCCATCTCATGCCGGGCGTAAACTACACGACTTTCAAAATCCTAACATCGCTGAGCCTCACATTAAACAAACGTCTTTGTTGTATTTTTTTTGTTGTTGTCTTGCCAAAGTAGTGGTGTGCACACTAAACGATGTGGCACAGACTGGGGGTCACACACTACAATATTCTTCACTTTGTCGTGAGGATTCTCCATACCACGCTGTCTCCTGAAAACAACGAGTGATTAGAAAACGTAGCTGGAACAAGCGGTGGCTAAAAACAGCCACAAACACATTCAATCAGAAATTCACACTTGCCATACAGAGTTGAATCACCCAGCCTACACATTTTGAATTGAGTAAAATTGCTTGTGAACTTCAGAGCTGTAGTGGTTTGACACTGGCTTAGGTTAAAGACAAGTACAAACACATACTAGTAGTAATCACTCTGGCTCGACAGTGGACACATTCTGGGTGTTGCGATACATCATCATCTCACTGGCTTTTTCTCTGGCAAGCTCTCATTGCTGATCAGCGTTCTCAAAACATGCCGTTGCACATCTCACTACAAGAGCACTGCAGATTTGTGCTGATAAAATGTGTTTGAAAAAATGGGAACACCTGGGATGGCCCAAAGACGGGATCGATAGCCCTCAGATTGCGTCGGTGACAGCCACGCACCTCGCGTAGGCAACAACATGGTGATTTTGTCTCCAATCTCAAAAAGATGTAGTGTATGCCTGGCTTTAAAGTTGCAGTATTCTTGAGTATCTGATTTACTGCTCATGGCTGACTCTAGCAAACCACGGTGAAGGAAGTTTATGATTTACTTCACCAACAGAGTGGAGCAGAGACCAGGCTTTTTGGAATCTAGCTCAGACAATATCAATTCACTCACGGGCAATACTTCAAAAAATGTTTTATCATGAAATGCCTACCGTGTACCTATGTTTGTCCTCTGTAGTTGCGGGCCTTGTTTGCGGAAATCCATACTTTTTCAATAAATGTTACTAAAATACAACCACTGACGTTTTGCTCATGTCTGTTTCTCAAAGATGGCAATTTAGCGTGAATGTGCAAGTGTCAATTGATTATCTGATGACGTAAGCCCAGTGCTCCAAATACTCATTGTCCAATCAAATCACAGCTGCTGTGCCGACCAATCAAATCTCGCAGATCATTACAGGTGCCAGTAAACCCAAAATTTGGCACATTACTTTATTGACTTGCAGCATTTTTCGGTCCAGAGATGAGGGAAAAAACGAGAGAAATCATAAAAACACACTTTTATTTGACATATTACAATAATTTTATAGCAGGGGTCTACAACAGGTCGATCGCGAGCTACTAGGAGCTTGCAGCCCACCTATGAGTAGCTCATCAAACAATTCTGAAAGTACATTACATTTTCAAGTGTCCACTGCAATCTAATCTAAGTATCAGATACTGTAAGCTCCCCGCTACTGTCTAATCAACGCAATATTATAAACTGGGTGGTTCAAACCCTGAATGCTGACTGGCTGACAGATGTGCTATATCATAGGTACGACAAAACATTTATTTTTACTGCTCTAATTACATTGGTAACCAGCTTATAATAGCAATAAGGCACCTTGGGGGTGTGTGGTATATGGCCAACATACCACACCTCAGGCCTTATTGCTTAATTATCCCAACCCTGGTTAGCAACTATTGGCTTAAAAAGCCAAACCTAACAATATCTCCCAATTAATTTCCATAAACATTGCCCGTCTGTCTGAGTGGTGCGCACGTTTGTCTATCACTGTGTTTAGCCAGTTGACGTGATAACGGTCTTGTGGGTTGACAGAAATACTTCCCCAAAACCGTCTCAATTAAATGTTACCTGCAAAGTAGGTGTACATGGCAGAAGTATATTATGAGTAATTATAAACTGAGTTGTTCGAACACTGAATGATGATTGGTTGAAAGCCGTGGTATATCAGACCGTATATCATGGGTATTGACAAAATATTTATTTTTATTGCTCTAATTATGCTGGTAACCAGTTTATAATAGAATAAGGCACCTTGGGGGTTGTGCCGTACTTAAGAACAGCCCTTAGCCGTGGTGTGTGTGTGATACCCCACCAGGCCGTATTGCTTAATTATGACATTTGAATCTATTATTTGCTTACTTTGACATGAAATGAGCAGCAACAGTACAGAACCATGGCTGCACATTAGATGCCACATTCCTCACCTCGCTAGATGTGCAAGTAAAGGATCAGGTGCAATAGAAGGGGAATTACAAGTTTTTTTAAATATTTGTTCATTTTCTTCCATACACACCCCCCCCCCATAAAAAATGGTCTTCACATAAACAATATGTTGTTTATCTATGAACAAGTGTACATTTTAGAGTAAAAAAAACAAAACAAGTAGTGTCCTACTTTTTCTTGTACACTAAGGAACCAGGGAAGAATTGCAGGCGAGATGAGACAAATGAGTAGCTCACAAGATGTTTAATTTATTATAAGTAGCTCTCATGCTAGAAATGGTTGGCAACCCCTGTTTAATAGGGGTGCTATTAAACGCTAGTAAAACCAAATGCATGCTTTTCAACCGTTCGCTGCCTGCACCCGCACGCCTGACCAGCATCACCACCCTGGATGGTTCCGACCTTGAATATGTGGACATCTATAAGTACCTAGGTGTCTGGCTAGACTCTAAACTCTCCTTCCAGACCCATATCAAACATCTCCAATCGAAAATCAAATCAAGAGTCGGCTTTCTATTCCGCAACAAAGCCTCCTTCACTCACGCCGCCAAACTTACCCTAGTAAAACTGACTATCCTACCGATCCTTGACTTCGGCGACGTCATCTACAAAATTGCTTCCAACACTCTACTCAGCAAACTGGATGCAGTTTATCACAGTGCCATCCGTTTTGTCACTAAAGCACCTTATACCACCCACCACTGCGACTTGTATGCTCTAGTCGGCTGGCCCTCGCTACATATTCGTCGCCAGACCCACTGGCTCCAGGTCATCTACAAGTCCATGCTAGGTAAAGCTCCGCCTTATCTCAGTTCACTGGTTACGATGGCAACACCCATCCGTAGCACGCGCTCCAGCAGGTGTATCTCACTGATCATCCCTAAAGCCAACACCTCATTTGGCCGCCTTTCGTTCCAGTTCTCTGCTGCCTGTGACTGGAACGAATTGCAAAAATCGCTGAAGTTGGAGACTTTTATCTCCCTCACCAACTTCAAACATCTGCTATCTGAGCAGCTAACCGATCGCTGCAGCTGTACATAGTCTATTGGTAAATAGCCCACCCATTTTCACCTACCTCATCCCCATACTGTTTTTATTTATTTATTTTTATTTTTCTGCTCTTTTGCACACCAATATCTCTACCTGTACATAACCATCTGATCATTTATCACTCCAGTGTTAATCTGCATAATTGTAATTATTTGCCTACCTCATGCCTTTTGCACACAATGTATATATAGACTCCCCTTTTTTTCTACTGTGTTATTGACTTGTTAATTGTTTACTCCATGTGTAACTCTGTGTTGTCTGTTCACACTGCTATGCCTTATCTTGGCCAGGTCGCAGTTGCAAATGAGAACTTGTTCTCAACTAGCCTACCTGGTTAAATAAAGGTGAAATAAAAAAATTAAAAAAAATAGCCTAGATTTAATTTACAAATGTCAGAGATTCAATTAATGGAAGTTGCCATCTTCGAGAAACAGAAACGAGCAAAGTTGGTGGCTGTATTTGATTGTTTATTGAAAAGGTATGAATTTCAGCAATAAAAGAAAGGCACGCAACTAGAGGTCAAACATTGGTACAATGTAGGCATTTCAGGATTTACCTTTTTTTAAGTATTGGGCAAATCGATGTAGTCTGCGCTAGATTCCACAAAGTCTGGTCTCTGCTCCACTCTCTTGGTAAAGTTCATCATAAACTTCCTTCACCATCGAGTGGAGTTTAGTCCGCCAGGCAAACTCAGGCCAACTATACAGCATATGCATAACTACATTCATAGCATAGCACCAAATGAGACAACGGGGTGCCACAGCATGTCTGCATTACTCATTGTTTACAGGGTTACCTACTGCTTTTGCTACTTACCCAAAATATGATGTTGTAGCTGAACATGAGGTACTTGTAACAGAAGCTGACTTCTGCATTTTCATAACGATAGTAGTGCATATTTTCCCCTGTGTTGAGAGACAGGAGCGACACAATGACAGTTAGCACACAGATGGAACAAGATGTTAAAGGTTGACCTACTAGCTAGTTAATTATCTAACGTTATTTGTTTATCCAGCTACATGTTCATAAGGCTATCACTTAGCTAGCAACATAGTTCGCTCACTAGCTAACGTTAGCTAGCTCATCACTGAATCAAAGACTGAAATAGTAGCCAGAAAAATCCAGATAGCTAACTAACGGCAGTTTGGCCAGTTAACAGCTAGCTAGCTAACCATCATTCGATTTGCTGCACACTGTCAGAACACCAACAGCTAGATAACAATAGTTGCTAGCAGAGTTAACGCTACTGTAGCTAGCTAACGTTAGACAGCTTTCTAACGGATTCGTTACCTGGCTAACGTTAGTTGGTCAACACAATTCATGTATACGGTGGCTAGATAGTATCTAGTGATAACCAGCTAGCTATGATACAGATGGAAACACAGCTAATTTCACTATGGCTAGTACTTAGTTGCTATCCGGAAAATAAATATATGCTTGTAAACATAAGTCATTTACTAGTTAGCGAAAATAGCTAACGTTAGTCAAAGATTAGGACTCAGTGTTAGCTTCGTTGCTAGCTAGCGTAGCGATTAAGACAGTGTTCGTTTAACTAGCTAGCTATCTTGCTCAAAAACAACAAATTCGTCAAACTTCACATTTTCAATATAGATAAAGTAGCTACGTTAAAAAAAACAAGTTTTTATATTTATTTTATTCGTTGCGACCTATCAACTTTCCAATTATCAACAACTCACCGCGGCTTTGTTTAGCGCTGCACTGCCTGTTGGCAAAATATATATCTTGATTGAGTTTCGAAAACTCTTTGGAGACTTTTTTTTTTTACTCCACTTCCTGTAAGGGCAGCAGGCCACGCCCAATTTTCTTCTATGTTTTTGTTTTCGTGTTACCAAAAGGTTACGCGTTTGAACTTTCATTGATATTTGATTGGGTAATAATATAACGTTATTTGTTTATCCAGCTACATGTTCGTAATGCTATCCCGTAGTTAGCAACATAGCTATGCAAACTCAACAAATCAACTTTAGCTAGCACTTAGCTATGCAAACTCAACAATTCAACTTTATGGAAATCCAAAAAAACACTCAAAGATGGACACATCACGAATTAATATGGTCAATAAATGACACTAATACATCAAATAGTTTATTTGTCATTTTCACAGTTAAGCAGATGTTATAGCGGGTGCAGCGTAATGGTTATGTTACTAGCGCCTAACAATGCTGTAAAATGTCAAACAAGTAGAAAAATAATTTTAAAAAATATTTAAAAAATAACACTGAAATCAAGATGTTGTAATGACCTGACTAGATCATAAAGGAACAATTGTCCAGACAGAGGTTTGAGTTTACAAATTGACGGTTTATTAAACCAACTTTACACAGGCTACTGTTTGGCCTAGCCCACGCCAAATAAATGAAAGATAACCCACAAGCCAATTATGACCTCTTGTGACCTCCAGACATAAGAGAGAGAACAAAGGCTAAACCTCGTCTTAACTTCCAATGCTCCATCCCCCTGCCCAACCCCCCTCCACGCCACTCCGCCAACCACCAGGATCTTCGGCATCAGAACATTCCAGGCATTTCCGTGATTGGCAGATAGCAGGTTGATTGGCATGACGGACCCTGCGAACACTGGGTACTGGTAAGTACAACACAACCACCTACTAGCCTAACACATAACACACAGCTGTCTGTGCGGGTCGCTACACAGCCCCCCCACCACAAAGTCCCTCGTCGCAGAGGGAACAAACAAAGTCTCTGAAGCGACCCAGAGGTCTCCTTTACCTGCGTGGCCGTGATGGTCGCAGAGTGCCCCTCTGGGAACCAGGGGATGAAGGCAGGGATATGGGGGACAAGGAAGCGGGAACGGGTAATACAGTCCGTGGCTCTGGGGAACCACGCGGTGACACAGGTGGGGAGACAGGGGGAGTGGGCTGTCTGCGGCACCTGGGGGTGGGTGCCTGGGGAATGTCATTGCCAGAGAGGGGAATTGTGGGGGTTCCTGGGGTTTGGGGAGAAGAGGCCCCTCTGTATGGGGTTAACCTGTCCCGGTGCAGTGTCACCTTTCTCCCCCTGGGAGGAAGCTGCACCCGGTAAACAACCTCCCCTAACCTCTCCAGGACACTGCAGGGTCCCACCCAGTGACTGTCCAACTTGGGGCATCTGCCTTTTTTTCTTAGGGGGCTGTAGACCCAGACCAGCTCCCCAGCCACAAAGTGCCTTCCCCGGGTGTGCACGTCATAGTTCCTCTTCTGCCTCACACCTGCATTCACCAGCTGCTCTCTGGTGAAGGTGTGGGCTGTCTCCAGGCGGTCCTGGAGTCTCCGGGCATACTCCGGCCCCGGGGAAACATGAGGGCTATCCAGGGGCCGACCAAACGCCATCTCTGCAGGGGTGCGTATCTCTCTCCCCAGCATGAGGAGGGCAGGAGTGCAGGAGTGCAGGAGGTGGAGTCTTGGACAGTGGAGCGGAATGCCATGAGGACCATAGGCAGGTGTCCCAATCACGCTGGTGTTTGGAAGAGACGATGGCCAGCTGCTGTCCAAGCGTTTTGTTGAAGCGCTCCACAAGGCCATCACTTTGAGGATGGAGAGGGGTAGTGCAGGTCTTGTGCATACCCAGCCTCTCACACATGGTGGCGAACACGCGGGACTCAAAGTTTCTGCCTTGGTCACTGTGGATGGACTCTGCAGCTCCAAACCTGCTGAACATCCCCGCTGTCAGGGAGTCGACGATAGTCTCTGCCTCCTGGTCAGGCAGAGCATAGGCCTTGGGCCATTTTGTGAAATAGTCCATAGCACCCAGCGGTTTCCATTGTCTGTGGTGGGGAACGGCCCAACTACATCCACTCCCACCCTCTCCATGGGAGCCCCCACTGGGAACTGTTGGAGCTGGGCATGAGAGCGGCCTGGGAGGCCCTTTCTCGCTGTGCAGTTGCCACAGCGGCGACAAAAGTCCTCCACATCCCTCTTGTGCTGCCCCCAGTAAAAGCCCTGGCGGAGGCGGCGGAGTGTTTTTCTGACCCCAAAGTGTCCAGTCCCCACCCCCCCCCCATGAGTACTCTGGAGCACAGCCTCCCGCAATGCTTTTGGGACCACCACCTGCCACCTCTCCTCTCCCGCAGCTGAGAGGAGAGGAGAGGTGCGCTATCGACAGTGCCGCAAAAGCATGCTCGAACGGCAGAGTCGATTTCCGCGCTTATAAACCCAGGGTCGTTACAATATGTTCAACAAATCCATTTAACAAGCCAAATAGCACAGCAATCCAAATGCAATATATACAGTTGAAGTCGGAATTTTACATACACTTAGGTTGGAGTCATTAAAACTCG
This sequence comes from Oncorhynchus mykiss, assembly GCF_057628025.1. Lineage (NCBI taxonomy): Eukaryota > Metazoa > Chordata > Actinopteri > Salmoniformes > Salmonidae > Oncorhynchus > Oncorhynchus mykiss. The sequence continues at coordinate 19,434,780 of NC_143044.1, read as the reverse complement.
TTTTTCAACCACTCCACAAATTTCTTGTTAACAAACTATAGTTTTGACAAGTCGGTTAGGATATCAACGTTGTACATGACACAAGTCATTTTTCCAAAAATTGTTTACAGACAGATTATTTCACTTATAATATCACAATTCCAGTGGGTCAGAAGTTTACTTACACTAAGTTGACTCTGCCTTTAAACAGCTTTGAATATTTCAGAAAATGATGTCCTGGCTATAGAAGCTTCTGATAGGCTTATTGACATCAATTGAGTAAATTGGAGGTGTACCTGTGGATGTATTTTAAGGCCTACCTTCAAACTCATTGACTCTTTGCTTGACATCATGGGAAAATCAAAAGAAATCAGCCAAGACCTCAGAAAAAAATTGTAGATTCATCCTTGAGAGCAATTTCCAAATTCCTGAAGGTACAACGTTCATCTGTACAAACAATAGTACGCAAGTATAAACACCATGGGACCACGCAGCCGTCATACCGCTCAGGAAGGAGACGCATTCTGTCTCATAGAGATGAACGTACTTTGGTGCGAAAAGTGCAAATCAATCCCAGAACAACAGAAAAGGACCGTGTGAAGATGCTGGAGGAAACCGGTACAAAAGTATCTATATCCACAGTAAAACGAGTCCTATATCGACATAACCTGAAAGGCTGCTCAGCAAGTGTAACAGTATAGCTTCCGTCCCTCTCCTCGCCCCTACCTGGGCTCGAACCAGGGACCCTCTGTACACATCGACAACTGCCTCCCACGAAGCATCGTTACCCATCGCTCCACAAAAGCAGCGGCCCTTGCAGAGCAAGGGGAACAACTACTTCAAGGTCTCAAATGCTATTAGCGCGCTAACCCCGCTAACTAGCTAACCATTTCACATCGGTTACACAAGGAAGCAGCCACTGCTCCAAAACCGAAATAAAAAAGCCAGACTACGATTTGCAACTGCACATGGGGACAAAGATCATACTTTTTGGAGAAATGTCCTCTGGTCTGATGAAACAAAAGTAGAACTTTTTGGCCATCATTATGTTTGGATGAAAAAGGGGATGCTTGCAAGCCAAAGAACACCATCAAAACTGTGAAGCACGGGGGTGGCAGCATCATGTTGTGGGGGTGCTTTGCTGCAGGCGGGACTGGTGCACTTCAAAATAGATGTCATCATGAGGTAGGGAAATTATGTGAATTATTGAAGCAACATCTCAAGACATCAATCAGGAAGTTAAAGTTTGGTTGCAAATGGGTCTTCCAAATAGACAATGTTCTCAAGCATACTTCCAAAGTTGTGGCAAAATGGCTTAAGGACAACAAAGTCAAGGTATTGGAGTGGCCATCACAAAGCCCTGACCTCAATCCCATAGAAAATGTGTGGGCAGAACTGAAAAAGCGTGTGCGAGCAAGGAGGCCTACAAACTTGACTCAGTTACACCAGCTCTGTCAGGAGGAATTGGCCAAAATTCAACCAACTTATTGTGGGAAGCTTGTGGAAGGCTACCCGAAACGTTTGACCCAAGTTAAACAATTTAAACGCAATGCTACCGAATACTAATTGAGTGTATGTAAACTGTGATGAAAGGAATAAAAGCTGAAATAAATAATTCTCTCTACTATTAATTCTGACATTTCACATTCTTAAAATAAAGTGGTGATCCTAACTGTCAGGAATTTTGAAAAACTGAGTATAAATGTATCCGGCTAAGATGTATGTAACCTTCAGACTTTAACTGTATGTATATAGCCTACACCAGATGAGAATAATTAATGATATGAACAGCAGTAGATATGTGAGCTATGTCCAGTATATAAATACATAGTACTTTATAAAACCCCATGACAAAATGGATAGAATTGCAGTAAATTAGCTTCCTGAGTCCTGACCAGAGTCCTGATTATAAATATATATGTATGAGAATAGTGTGTATAGACAGTATGGACAGTATGTGAATAGAAAAGGTATGTACAGCAGTATTTACAGTACATTCAGAAAGTATTCAGACCCCTTCATTTTTTCATATTTTGTTACGTTACAGCCTTATTGTACAATCAATTAAATCGTTTTTTTCTCCCTCATCAATCTACACCCAATAACCCATAATGACAAAGCAATAAAAGGTTTTTAGACATTTTTGCTAAATATCACATTTACAAAAGTATTCTGACCTTTTACTCAGTACTTTGTTAAAGCACCTTTGCCAGCGATAACAGCCTCGAGTCTTCTTGGGTATGATGCTACACACTTGGTACACCTGTATTTGGGGAGATTCTCCCATTATTCTCTGAAGATCCTCTCAAGCTCTGTCAGGTTGGATGGGGAGTGTCGCTCATAGCTATTTCAGGTCTCTCCAGAGATGTTTGATTGGGTTCAAGTCCAGGCTCTGGCTGGGCCACTCAAGGGCATTCAAAGTCTTGTCCCAAAGCCACTCCTGCGTTGTCTTGGCTGTGTGCTTAGGGTTGCTGTCCCGTTGGATGGTGAACTTTCTCCCCAGTCTGAAGTCCTGAGCGCTCTGGAGCAGGTTTTCATCAAGGATCTCTGTATACTTTGCTCCGTTCATCTTTCCCTCGGTCCTGAATAGTCTCCCAGTCCAAGCCACCGAAAAACAGCCCCCCATGCTTCCCCACAGGGATGGTGCCAGGTCTACTCCAGATGTGACGCTTGGCATTCAGGCTAAAGATTTCAATCTTGGTTTCATCAGGCCAGAGAATCTTGTTTCTCATGGTCTGAGAGTCCTATAGGTGTCTGTTGGCAAACTCCAAGTGAGCTGTCATCTGCCTTTTACTGAGGAGTGGCTTCTGTCTGGCCACTCTACCATAAAGGCCTGATTGGTTGAGTGCTCCAGAGATGGTTGTCCTTCTGGAAGGCTCTCCCATCTCCACAGAGAAACTCTGAACCTCTGTCAGATTGACCATCGGGTTCATGGTCACCTCCCTGACCAAGGCCTTTCTCCCCCGATTGTTCAGTTTGTCCAGGCAGCCAGCTCTAGGAAGAGACTTGGTGGTTCCAAACGTCTTCCATTTAAGAATGATGGAGGCCACAGTGTGTTCTTGGGGACCTTCAATGATGCAGACATGTTTTGGTCCTTTCGCCAGATCTGTGCCTCAACACAATCCTGTCTCGGAGCTCTACGGACAATTCCTTCGATCTCATGGCTTGGTTTTTGCTCTGACATGCACTGTAAACTGTGGAACCTTCTATAGACAGGTGTGTTTCTTTCCAAATCATGTTCAATCAATTACATTTACCACAGGTGGACTCCAATCAAGTTGTAGAAATATCTCAAGGATGTTAAATGGAAACAGGATGCACCTGAGCTCCATTTTGAGTTTCATAGCAAAGGGTCTGAATACATATGTAAATAAGGTGTTTTAATTTTTAATACATTTTCAAACATTTCATAAACCTGTTTTCACTTTGTCATTATGGGGTATTGTGTGTAGATTGATGAGGTTATTTAATTAAATCCATTTTAGAATAAGGCTGTAACGCAACAAAATGTAGATGAAGTCAAGGGGTCTGAATACTCTCGGAATGCACTGTATATATGATGAGCCATGACTAAAATACAATATATACATATAAAGTGGGTAAAGCAGTATGTTAACATTATTCAAGTGACCAGTGTTCAGTGACTCTGTGTACATAGGGCAGTCTCTAAGGTGCAGGATAGAGTACCGGGTGGTTGCCAGATAGTGACAGTGTCTAAGGTTTAGGGCAGGGTACTGGGCGAAGGCCGGCTAGTGATGACTGTTTAACAGTCTCATGGCCTTGAGATGGAAGATGTTTATCAGTCTCTCTGTCCCAGCTTTGATTCACCCGTACCGTCTCTGCCTTCTAGATGGTAGTGGGGTGAATAGGCCGTGGCTCAGGTTGTTGAGCTCCTTAATGATCTTCTTTGCCTGCCTGTGACACTGGGTGCTGTAGATGTCCTGCTGTAGACACACTGCAAGGGTCTACACACACACACACACACACACACACACACACACACACACACACACACACACACACACACACACACACACACACACACACACACACACACACACACACACACACACACACACACACACACACACACACACACACTCTCTCTCTCTCTCTCTCTCTGCAAGGGTATAGTGCAACAAAAAAAGACAGGTCAGTTCCCTTAAGCTTTCTCACAGCCAGACATATTGGCTATTTGCACATATATAATGTATACAATACATATTGCAATATATCTAGTAGTTTAGGCTACACTATCAGCCGATAATGGAATGATGACTTCTCATCATATCTGGAGCTTGCCGCCATCTGCTGGCATTGTACTATCCACACATCATTCTGCACTATTATGCACTCACTAACTATTTGAAGGGTTGAGTGCAATATGTGGAATCTCTAATTGTAACTAAAGTGTAAGATTCTTGACAGTTAAGTAAGATTGGCCAAAATGATCTGCTGACCACTATAATTATCTTCCACTGAACTCATGAGGATACAAAACAGTATGTATGTATGTTGAATAAAATTCCAATGTGAGTTTAGGGTCATGAGAGAATATGCTCTTGTGTTGATCTCCTGACGTGCCCTTGCAATTCCATGGAAAAGTCATGACCTTGAAAAGAGTTATGACCCTCCATTGAATAATATTCTTGTCTCCAACACCATTGTGAGCATGACCTTTGTGTGACTGGGGTTACAAATGTGTCCAGGATATGCTTATTGATGAATTGCACTTCTGCTACAATGAATGGGCTGATGGGAATTCAGAAATAAATCACTATTAGCGATTTGCCTCAACCATGTGGTGGTTTCTATAGTGTGAGATATATTGCATAAAAAATACATTAGAAATGTGTTGCATTAGAAATGTCTTGCTGTTGAATCACACTCTTTATGAATCACATTCAACATTTTGGAAAGTGCCTTGAGACTAGAGTCTGCATAAGCCTACAGTATATTAGTAATATCTGCAATAATTCAGCAGGTGTAGCTGTTTTCCCAAAAAATGTATTTACTGAGGACAATGTATAACATAATGGAACTTGACTGAGTCGGGTTCAGGATCTGTAGTCGTCCAAGTAGATGTGATCTAATAAATGCTGGCATTCATGAGAAAACTTTGCCGCCGTCTCATTCTCATGGATTACTTTTTGAGGTTTAGCTGGAGAACAGACAAGATCGGTCTGACATGAGTCTATCTACAGATGCTTGTTGACCTGGAATCACAAGCGTTGTTGACCATAGTGACTCACAAAGGAATGAAGAGGTACCACAGGTTCTCTTCTGGGCTCAGCTCTGTCTCTTTCTAAGACCCATGGACTAGATTTGCATGGGGCAAGTCTGAGTAAGCATGACTCTCCTACAGAAAGAACAGGTAATACGGGGCAATAAATGACCTCCCGTCTTTATTCTATTGTAGACTCTTTTATTGTTTCCCCCAGAAATGTCACTAAAATGATCTAGGTTAATTAGAATACTTCTCAGTCTCTGTTTCTATATTTGCATAATTAAAAGCAACCCTTCATGACTTATTCTTGACCAACAAGCTTCTGTTGGCTGTGAGAATAAAAAGCAGCACGTCCCAATACGTAATAAATTCCTTCAGAAATATTCTTGATTTATTTCACATATTCTTGTGTAACAGCTTGAAATCAAGATGGATTAAATAAAATGTCTCACCCATCTACACACAATGCCCCATAATGAGAAAGTCAAAACATGTTTTTGGAAATATTTGCAAACGTATTGACAACGAAATACAGAAATATCTCCTTTACATAAGTATTTTACACTCCTGAGTCAAAACAAAAATAAACAAATGTTCTAGCTCAGTCAAATTGGCTGTTTACACGGCCGGCCTGGTTATTAGGCAGTTTTTTTAATTAATTAATAACTTCACCATGCTCAAAATGATTTTAATTGTCTGCTATTGTTTGTGTTTTTTTTTTTTACAATCTACCAATAGGTGCCCTTCTTTGCGAGTCATTGGTGTTTGTGGGTGAATCCTTGTTTGAAATTCACTGCTCGACTATGGCGGCAGATTGACGAGGGCGGAATTTTCTGAGCTAAACTGACCAAGACGCACCGCCAACAAAAACACAAAAAAATCTCACATAATTCTGCCCAAAAACAATTTCTCTCAACCATTGGCATATGTGCTTCTTAGGTGAGCGTTGATGTCGCCCTTTGGTCAGCAATGCCCACTTTGTCAAAGGCAGGGGTACAAAATATTTTTCTTGTCCATTCCCAGCTTACCTCTCCAGGGTGTAGCGCTGTAGCGCTCCACCAATATTCTGTCACCCCCCCAAAAACATACAAATCATGTAGCAGATATAGCATATGGTAGAAAGAGTATGTGCCCTTTTCTGTAGCCTACAGGATTTTCAAGCTGATTTAAGTCAAAACTGTAACTAGGCCACTCAGGAACATTCACTGTGATCTTGGTAGGCAACTCCAGTTGGTTATTGTCCTGCTGAAAGGTGAATTTGTCTCCCACTGTTTGTTGGAAAGCAGAGAACCAGGTTTTCCTCTAGGATGTTGCCTACGCTTAGCTCTATTCCATTTATTTTTATCCCCAAAAACATACCCATAACATGATGCAGCCACCGCCATGCTTGAAAATATGAAGTGTGGCACTCAGTGGTGTGTTGTGTTGGATTTGCCACAAACATAATGTTTTGGATTCAGGACATAAAGTACATTTCTTTGCCACATTTTTTACAGTTTTACTTTAGCGCCTTATTTCAAACAGGATGCATGTTTTGGAATGTTTTTATTCTGTACAAGCTTCCTTCTTTTCACTCTGTCATTTATTTATTTTTATTTCACCTTTATTTAACCAGTTAGGCCAGTTGAGAACAAGTTCTCATTTACAACTGCGACCTGGCCAAGATGAAGCAAAGCAGTGCGACAAAAAAAAACACAGAGTTACACATGGGATAAACAAACATACAGTCAATAACACAATAGAAAATCGGTATACAGTGTGTGCAAATGAAGTAAGGAGGTAAGGCAATAAAAAGGCCATAGTGGTGAAGTAATAACAATTTAGCAATTAACACTGGAATGATAGATGTGCAGATGAGGATGTGCAAGTATAAATACTGATATTAATTCTGGTGTGCAAAAGAGCAAGAAAAAAACAAATATGGGGATGAGGTAGGTAGTATGGCTATTTACAGATGGACTGTGTACGGCTGCAGCGATCGGTAAGCTGCTCTGACAACCGATGCTTTAAGTTAGTAAGGAAGATGTAAATCTCCAACTTCAGGGATTTTTGCAATTCGTTCCAGTCATTGGCAGCAGAGAACTGTAAGGAAAGGCGGCCAAAGGTGGTGTTGGCTTTGGGGATGACCAGTGAAATAGACCTGCTGGAGTGCGTGCTACGGGTGGGTGTTGCTATGGTGACCAGTGAGCTGAGATACGGCGGAGCTTTACCTAGCAAAGACTTATAGATGAGGATAGTATTGTGGAGTAACTACAATGTTGTTGATCCATCCTCAGTTTTCTCCTATCACAGCGATTCATTTTTAACTTTGCTATGCTCAAAGGGATATTCAATGTCTGCTTTTACATTTTTTTATTTTACCATCTACCAACAGGTGCCCTTCTTTGCGAGGCATTGGTGTTTTTGGTTGAATCCATGTTCTAAGTTCACTGCTCGACTGAGGGAACTTAAAGATAATTGTATGTGTGGGGTACAGAAATGAGATAGTCATTCAAAAATCATGTTAAACACTATTACTGCAACTTCTATTAAGTGACTTGTTAAGCACATTTTTTTTACTCCTGAACTTATTTAGGCGTGGCATAATAAAGAGGTTGAATATTTATTGACTGAAGACATTTCAGCTTTTTATTTTTAATTCATTTGTTGAAAAAAATTATGGGGTATTGTTTGTAGGCCAGTGACACAAAATCTCAATTTAATACATTCTAATTCAGGCTGTGACACAACAAAATGTGTAAAAAGTCAAGTGGTGGGAATGCTTTCTGAAGGCACTGTTTGCCGGCCTAATTCACTTAAACACAAACAGCCACACACAGACTATGAACTGGAGTAACCTTGTGCTTGTGTGCACAACTGCCCAACACTATGAATTAAGCATGCTGTAAGAAAATATATTTGGAGGCTCTGTGAAGCGACTAAACTCCCATGTTTTGTGGGTTGCTATGAATTAAATTAAATATTACTCCTAACAACCAACCCACCCAGGAGTGGAGTGAAGAGACTAGGGTAAACTCTCACAGCAGTACCATGGACTTCAGAAAGGTATACAGATAGGCATTTGTAACACTTTGTAACCACAAAACTAAACCTAGGCTATAACATTCCTAGGCCTTGATTTTATCTGTGCCACTGTCATGCTTGGACAACGTCTTATGGTGTTAGCTACAAATCAACTTTCCCTCAGTATTCAAATTAAAATAGGGTTTGTGCTCAAATAATAGGAGTATAGGTGAAGTGAAGATATAGAATGTACCATAAAATGTGTGCCTATGCTCAGGGGTTAAATTGGAACTATGAAGATACTTCTTCCATCTGCAGTGGATGGAAGTCCATTCCTCCCCAAATGTAAATCTTGTATGACTCACATTTGGAATAACTTTAGTATTTCCACAGAAGTTCAGCTATTTTCAAGCCACTTCCATATATTTGAGGTGTAAAATACACTGTAGCCTATATTTTCATCTGGACAACTCATTGATGAACTGGATTTAGTTCACAAAATTCAACCCTAAAATGTACTTATTATATAGCAGTATCTGAAGGAGGAGAAAAAAAAGGTATGACAAGAAAAATGAAGTAACACATATGTGTAGATATGGCCAGGGCTGCCGCTCCTTTTGATTGGTTCCATGCCTGCACTGTTTTCACACCTGGTCTGCAAACAATGGCCAAGTCATGTGCCAGAGATTCAGTGGTTTTGGGAGGGGAGGGAGGAAAGGGAGGGATGAATGAGGGAGGAAGGATGGAGTAGGAACCCTGCCACAGACTCATCCATCTGGAAACAGTGGTTTTGGTACCTCCTTCCAGTGGCCCCTTCCTGCTCTCGATGCCCACACAAGTCAACAGGCTTGGCTCATGACTGGGCACATCTGCAGTTAAGCAATACAAGGCATAAAGGGAGAAAATATGTCCATTAGGGCATAATAAAAGGTCCATATGTGTCAGAGAGAGGCCTGAATTAGAATCTTGATGAAAAGTGAGAAGACAGAAGAGATACAGTGCATTCATAAAGTATTTAGACCCCTTGGATTTCTTAACATTTTATTGTGCTACCAAGAGGTATTAACATTGATTTAATTGTCATTTTTGTCAACAATCTACACAAAATGCTCTGTAATGTCAAAGTGGAAGATTACTATTATTATTTCACTTTTTTACAGATTAATAGAAATTAACTGTTAAAAAAAAATAGTTGTTGTGTAAGTATTCAGCTCCCTGAGTCAATACATGTTAGGAACACCAATGGCATTGATTAAATCTGTGAGCCTTCTTAGGTGAGTCTATAAGAGCTTTGCACACCTGGATTGTGTAGATTTGGCCTTGTGTTCTAGGTTATTGTCCTGCTGAAAGGTGAATTCCTCTCCCAATCTCTGGTGTAAAGCAGACTGAAGTAGATTTTGCCTGTGTTTAGCTCCATCCTGTTCCTTGTTATCCTGAAAAACTTCCAATTATTTGCCGATGTCAAGCATACCCATACCAACTCTGTAGCAGTTTTAAAATCACCAATGGTAACATCCCTGAGCAGTTTCATTCCTGTCCTGCAGCTCAGTTCAGAAGGACGGCTATATCTTTGATGTATCAGAGTGGTTTAATATATAATCCACAGCATAATTATTAACTTGGCCATGCTTAAAGAGATATTCAATGTCTGATTAGTTAGTGTTAGTCATTTACCAAATAATTGGCCTTCTTTGTAGTTGAATCTGTGCTTGAAATTCAATACTTGACTGAGGGACCTTGCAGATGTATGTATTGGGGACAAAGAACGGATTAATCATTCAAAAATCATGTCAACTTGATTATTTCACACAGCGTGAGTCCATGTAACGTGAGTCCATGTAACATATGTGATTTGTTTAAGACATTTTACTCCTTGACGAATTTAGGCTTGCCAAAACAAAGGGAATGAATACATATGCAATCACTATATTTTATTAATGTAAAAGTATTTTGTGTAGATTGTTGACAGAAAATTACAATTCAATCCATTTTAATACCACTTTGAAACACAATCAAATTTGAAGAAATCCCAGGAGTCTGAATACCTTTGCAAGGCACTATATACATACATGGGCCTCATGCACCCAGAAAATCTGAGGGGCACAAGTACAGTGCATTCGGAAAGTATTCAGACCCCTTCACTTTTTCCACATTTTGTTACGTTACAGGCTTATTCTAAAATGGATTAAATAAAACATTTTCCTCAATCTACACACAATAACCCATAATGACAATGCATTTGCAAAAAAACAGAAATACCTTATTTACGTAAATATGAAGACCCTTTACTATCAGACGCGAAATTGAGCTTAGGTGCATCCTGTTTCCATTGAACATCCTTGAGATGTTTCTACAACTTCATTGGAGTCCACCTGCGGTAAACTCAATTAATTGGACATGCTTTGGAAGTGCACACACCTGTTTATATAAGGTCCCACAGTCAGAGCAAAAAGCAACCCATGAAGTCGAAGGAATTGTCTGTAGAGCTCCGAGACAGAATTGTGTCGAGGTACAGATCTGGGCAAGGGGACCAAAAAATGTCTGCAGCATTGAAGATCCCCAAGAACACAGTGACCTCTTAAATGGAAGAAGTTTGGAACCACCAAGTCTCTTCTTAGAGCCGGCTGCCCGGCCAAACTGAGCAATCGGGGAAGAAAGGCCTTGGTCGGGGAGGTGACCAAGAACCTGATGGTCACTCTGACAGAGCTCCAGAGTTTCTCTGTGGAGATGGGAGAAACTTCCAGAAGGACAACAATCTGTTGTCAATCTGTTGTCTGTTGTTCAATCTGAAGACTGAACTCTTTGGCCTGAATGCCAAGCATCACGTCTAGAGGAAACCTGGCACCATCCATAAGGTTAAACATGGTGGTGGCAGCATCATGCTGTGGGGTATGTTTTTCAGCAGCAGGGACTGGGAGACTAGTCAGGATCGAGGCAAAGATGAATGGAGCAAAGCACAGAGAGATCCTTGATGAAAACCTGCTTCAGAGCACTCAGGACCTCAGTCTGGGGCGAAGGTTAATCTTCCGACAGGACAACAACCCTAAGCACATAGCCAAGCCAACTTCAGGACAAGTCTCTGAATGTCTTTGAGTTGCCCAGCCAGAACCCAGATTTGAACCCGATCTAACATTTCTGGAGAGACCCGAAAATAGCTGTGCAGCAATGCTCCCCATCCAACCTGACAGAGCTTGAGAGGATCTGCAGAGAAGAATGGGAAAAACTCCCCAAATACAGGTGTGCCAAGCTTATAGCATCATAGCCAAGAAGACTAGAGGTTGTAATCACTGACATCCAACCTGACAGAGCTGAAGAAGAATGAGAGAAACTCCCCAAATACAGGTGTTTCAAACTTGTAACGTCAGACACGAGGCTATAATCGCTGTCAAAGGTGCTTCAACAAAGTACAGAGTAAAGGGTCTGAATACTTATATGTAAATGTTATATATATATATGTATATATATTTTATATATATATATTTGCAAAAATTTCTAAAAACCTGTATTTGCTTGATCATTATGGGGCATTGTGTACAGATTGATGAAGGGGAAAAAATTATTTAATCCATTTTAAAACAAGGTTGTAACATAATATGTGAAAGAATTCAAGGGGTCTGAATACTTTCCGAGTGCACTGTATTGGCACGGTTGTAGTTAGCACAGCAAACCATGCCAATATATCTTCCATCCAAACACCGTCTTTGAGTGCATTATCACTTTTATACAATGGGTTACCAACATAATAAAATAAAGATTGACATATTTTATTTTAAAAAGTATTTTGATGAATTCATTCATACCTTTTCATCCTTCCACAAGATATAATCACCACACAAATATAGGGTTGCTGTCAAAGGTGCTTCAACAAAGAGTAAAGGGTCTGAATACTTATATGAGTGACCGCTCATTCTATCGGTTCGGTGGCCAGAGACATGACCCAGTCATTCAGTCTTTTTGTTCTGTTTCTATGGACGTGACTCAGTCGTTCGTTCTAAGTGTTCCATTGCCATACTGTTTGGCAACTTTCTTATCCCTTGCTTGATAGCTAGCCAACTATGGCTAACGTACAGTCACGTCTAAATGTGCAGTCAGAATAATATTTGTTTAAGCTGTTGTCTAGTGACATTTATTTGGATACATCCATAACAATGAGCTAATGACAGGCGATTTCACCTGGCATAGAAAATGTGCTCTCGTCAGGACACTATTGTTCAGAGGATCTAGCCAACAACACAGCTAACACAATCACGTCAAACTGAAGCTAGAAGGACTGCAAACTAGCTGCACTTTGTTCAGTTGTACGTTTTTTTCAATTGACATTTCGTTGTGTGATTACGACTGGCTGAAAAACATTGCCTACCTGTCTGTCTCATCCCGACTCCTGACACGTTCATTACTATGAGACAGTTGAAGATCGAATATGAATATTGAAACAACGTTGCAAATGACGGAGAGACAGACAGCAAGGTTTATAAAAAGCTCTGCTGTTGAAAACTAAATGTTAGTCTAAAAGAAAAATGTACAAATTGCCTGGCTGGGCTGATGACACAGTCAGATGGAACAGAGTAAATAGGCATTTTAACTTGTGGAATAGACACAGGCTGGAATGCGGTTTAAACCAATCTTCATTCAGAATTAGATCCACCCGTTGTATAATTGTCTATTAACTTACACTGACCACAAGACCAAATCTCCACCCATGCAAAACCTGCTTATTATAAGATCCTGTGTAAATTGTATTTTCAACCAGAAACTATCCGGAAATAACACTGATAAAATGTTGTCAGACTTTAACAGTGTTAGTTTCACCAGCTGTTGTACGATATGATATAAAACTCAAGAAAAACAGAATTTTGAGTGCACTGGGCCTTTAACAATGACTTGCCCACACTTTCTTGAGAATGTAATGTCTGAATCATGTCATTAGCCTAATCTTTTGTAAATGAAGATAAGTTATTTTCCTCCAGCTTGTGAATTTATTATGGGTGATTACTGTGTGTTTGTTCTTTTTTGTTGCCGCTTCTCAGAGCTCCACTCATGCACGTGGACGTGTGCGTGTACACACGTGAACACTTGAGCACCCCATTTCCTGTGGGTTCATTAATTTTGTCAATTTACTATTTTGTTTGTTGAGAGCTCTGCTATTGAAATGTGTAGGCCTACCGGTTCAATGGAACTTCTATGAATAATGTGATACTTTGATAGACTAATCTGCTTTTAGACATATAGCCATAGTGTTGTGCACCCATGCTTATTGTGGCTATGGTTTAGCAAAGTGGCACTAGGAATTTCTACCTGGCATTGCCAGTGTTCTGTAAACTCTGTTGGAGAGTGTCCATGTGGTTAGGCTGTATTTTATCTTCACAGTACCCCTAGCCTGTTTCCTTAGGCCAAATCCTGATTTGGTTCAATTTCTTAGAAGTAGATTTTTGTTCACCATTTGTTTGTTTTTGTAACTCAATTTTGCCAACATTATTTATCCTAACCACTGCTGCTACCACTACCATTATTTAGTGAATAATAAAAAATAAGCACTTTTATCCTTTGCCTCCTGACCTCCTGAAAACATTTTCACAGACTTGGATTTGGAAAAGGTCTCACTCAATTCATAGCCTTTCATGGATCTGTCACTGTGGTCTCTGTAGTCAACATTCAAGTCTATGGCTGTAAGTCTCTAGTGACACCAGCTCTCTTGGCCGTGTTTGATTGGATCCACCCTGATTGCATGTTTACACTGTACGTTGTTTTCCGTTTTCCTCCCATGATGGTGTCATCTTCTTTTGACAGGGTTTGACGCTTGGAGCCAAGCAGGCCTTTCCCTACCTCAGCACATTCATCTCCTCCCTGAACCAGAGGAGGGAGACGGGAGGCAATGGCAGCTTGGGCATACTCCCGGGTCTACCAGGAGGAAGACATGGTGAGTTAACAACACTGGACAGACACACACCCATACTGAAAACACATGTATTATAATACACATTCAGTTTATTAGGTACAGCACGGTGTTCAAGAAAATTGATCACTCATAGAGAAAGTGAGTCGTGTGGCCATGGCTTGCTATAGAAAGCAGGCAGATAGGCATTGAAGCATTCAGTTACTATTTGATTGAACATTAGAATGGGAAAAACAAATGACCTGAGCGACTGAGTGTGGTTTGATCGTCGGTGCCAGGCGAGCCGGATCCAGTATCTCAGAAACGCCCGCACACCAGAGCTTTTCACACACGACAGTGTCTATGGTTTACCGATAATGGTGAGACAAACAAAGAACCTCCAGTCAGTGGCAGTCCAGTGGGCGAAAACAGCTCGTTGAGAGATCAAAGGTGAATAGCAAGATTCGTGCAAGCTAACAGGCTGGTCACAAACAGACAAATAATGTTGCAGTGCAATAGTGGTGTGTAGAACAGCATCTCAGAATGAACAACTTGTCCATCCTTGTCACGGATGGGCTATTGCAGCAAACGGCCACACCGGGATCCACTCCTATCAGCTAAAAAAAAGAAGAGGCGGGTCCAGTGGGCACACAATCACCAACAATGGACAATTGGGGAGTGGAAAAACATTGACTGGAACATTACAGCGTGTTCAGTTTACTTGAGTGGCCTGCGCAGTCCCCAGACCTCAACCCAAAAGAGCATCTTTGGGATGAGATGGAACAGGCTGTTTGCAGAGTGTACCACCGTTCAATCTGCAGCAACTGCGTGATTCCATCACGTCAACATGGACCAACATCCCTGTGGAATGTTTCTGACACCTTGTAGAATTCCCCAAAGAATTCGGGGTGTTCTGGAGGCAATGGGGGATCCGAGTCGGTACGACATGGGTGTACCTATACAGTACCAGTCAAAAGTTTGGGCACACCTACTCATTCAAGGGTGTTTCTTTATTTTCACTATGTTTACATCAAAACTATTAAGTAACACATATGGAATCATGTAGAAACCAAAAAAAGTGTTAAACGAATGAAAATACATTTTATATTTAAGATGCTTCAAAGTAGGCACCCTTTGCCTTAATGACAGCTTTGTACACTCTTGGCATTCTCTCAACCAGCTTCACCTGGAATGCTTTTCCAACAGTCTTGGAGTTTCAGTCCAACTTATCCCAAACCAACTCAATTGGGTTGAGGTCGGGTGATTGGGGAGGCCAGGTCATCTGCTACAGCACTCCATCACTCTCCTTCTTGGTCAAATAGCCTGGACGTGTGTTGTGTCTTTGTCCTGTTGAAAAACAAATGATAGTCCCACTAAGCGTTAGATCGTGAAAAAGATGGGTAGAGTCAAAGTGTGTCCACACTTAACGAAAGGTCAGCATGGGTCAACTGAATGTCGCATGGTATGCGTTCGCCGTAAAGCCTTTTCGTCTGCATGTTGAACGAGTGGAACGGTAGATTACTGAATCAAACGCGCCAACTAAACTGACTTTTTTGGGATATAAAGGACTTTACAGACTGATTGGGTTGTGGTTAAAACCTCTTTGGGCTAGGTGGGTAGAGACAATGTGGGAGACATGCTAGCGTCCCACCTAGCCCAACATCCGGTGAAATTGCAGAGCGCGAAATTCAAAATACAAAAATCGTAATATTAAACATTAATAAAAAGACATGTGTTGTACATCGTTTAAAAGCTTAACTTCTTGTTAATACAACCGCGTTGTCCGATTTCAAAAAGGCTTTACGGCGAACGCATACCATGCGATTATCTAAGGACAGCGCCCCGCCGACAAAAGGACTAAAACATTTTTCAAACCAGCAGAGGCATCACAAAAATCAGAAATAGCGATAAAATAAATCACTTACCTTTGAAGATCTTCCTCTGTTTGCAATCCCAAGGGTCCCAGCTACACAACAAATTGTTGTTTTGTTCAATAAAGTCTGATTCAGTAATCTACCGTTCCACTCGTTCAACATGCAGACAAAATAATCCCAAAAGTTACTGGTAAACTTAATCCAAAAAAGTCAAACAACATTTCTAGTCAATCAGGTACCCTAATATGTAAATAAACGATACAATTTTAGACGGAATGTAGTATGTTCAATACCGGAGATAAATAACGAAGTGCAAGACTAGAGTCCTAATGAGAGACACCTTGAAAAAGTACAGCTACTTGCTCATTTTTTTAAAAACAAGCCTGAAACTCTTTCTAAAGATTGTTGACATCTAGTGGAGGCCATGGGAACTGCAATCTGGGAGGAATTATTTTGAATATCCCATAGACAAGCATTGGAATGGCCTGTGACCTCAAAAAAATAAAAAGATTCTGGATGGATTCTCCTCGGATTTTTGCCTGCCATATCAGTTCTGTTATACTCACATACATTATTTTAACAGTTTTAGAAACCTCAGAGTGTTTTCTATTCAATGCTACTAATTATATGCATATCCTAGCTTCTGAGTAACCGGCAGTTAACTTTGGGCACGTCAGGTATCCGAACTTCCGAATACTGCCCCCTAGCCCAAAGAGGTGTTAATGGCTTGGTTTTCTTAATCTGAACAAGTCGCAGTCTGAGGATGTCGCTATCAAAGCCTTGTGAATCATGTGCATTGTGGAACTACTGTATGTATCCCATCTGTGTCTTTGCAAGCAGTGAAAAAACAATTTACTTATCTGCCACAGTGCACATTAGTCGTATGCATTATATTCTATGTATAGAGAACTATGTGTGTCTTTTGTAATTTCCCGAGGAGGGAGCTACCTTCTATTTTCTGGAATGTGATGCAGAAACAGAGGTTCTCCATCGACACACTTCCCCCCGAGGTGAAGGCCCCGTTCCCCTCTGACCCTATCATCCCTCTCCTCACTAAAACCACCAAAGAGTTCCAGTGAGTAACACCTCTCCCAATTAGCTACATTAGGACCTTCCTTTGACCTTGTGTAACAGTGAGTAGCCTACCTTTAATCCCCTCTTATGATCACCATGACCTTTGATTTGCTAAGACAATGATCTATTGATGTATTCTTTCCACGGTGTTGCAGGGAAGACATATAGAGCGAGCCACAATCTTAGGGGACTGGAGGGATGTGTGGGATTTCTACCTGACTACCTTTGACTAATGGCTTTTCAAATTATTCATGTTGTCTTTTTGTTTTATGTTGTGGCTATTCCCAAAGATACATTACTAATTTCATAATATTCTAAATCCTTTGGTTTACATTAGTTCCATTTCTTAAATTATTGATATTTGCAGCACCTGTTTCTCTATTGTGAATTCTCTTAAGATGGAAAGCATACAGAACAGCACGTACTCGTTCTGGAAAGTGTTATTAATGAGGAAACCAACAGTGCGTAATGTAAGAGTAAAAAAAGTGTAATCCATACTGCTCATAACGGTGCAAGCCTTGTTTTTTTTGGCGTCATAAGAGAATAGTTCAACACACATATGTTCTCCCTGCCAAACAAGTCCAGGGTTTGGCACTAGCAGGTGCCCTTTGTGAGAAAACAATTAGAGTTGTCATTAAAAAGCCCTTAAATAAAACCATATAAGAGTGGGAAACCCTCTTTTCCTCCTATCTTAGAAGCTAATGGCCCATTTAACACAATAGAGGATTCTGGAGTCAACTCAAAATGTGTGAATGCTGTTTTCGATGCTTTACTCTGCACTGTAAGTATATGTAAGTACATGTAAGTACATGACATTTCTAGGGAAAAGGATATCGTATGGTAAAATAAACAAATCAAATCGTATTCAGAATTTTTTCCCTGAAAGTTCTTTCTGAAACTAGCAGCATTTGGGTCATTTTCACCCGATTTAAAGGTTAACTCATGTTTGTTTATGTTCTTTTAGACCCAAGACATCCAGAAATAAGTGTTGAAGGGAATCATTAGCAGCTAATTGAGAGAATGGAAAGGGTGAATGCTGTATTCAATTTACACCTCTACTACCATGTACTGTTAATATGATGTCTGTTGCTACACTGCAGCAACTGTTTACCATACATACAGCATTGCTTATGTGTACTTAAAGGAAAATTCCACCCAAAAACTATATTTTGGTATTTGTTATGTTAGTCCATTGTTGATATAGTCCCAAAATGTTTTGCATGTCAGCAATCAAGTTTTCAAGATATATGAAAGTATCTTGAAAACTTGATTGCTGACATGCAAAACATGTTGGGACTATATCATCTATGGACTAATGAAACAAATACCAAAATATCGGTTTTGGGTAGAGGTTTCCACAATCATACAAATTAAATGAAGTCCAAAGTTAGCAACAGGTGTCGACTAACAGTGAAATGTTTACCGCCCTTCCCAACAATGCAGAAAGAAAGAAAATAGAGAAATAATAGAAAAGCATTAATAGATAAACATGAGTAATGACAACTTGGTAATACACAAGGGGTACCAGTACTGAGTCAATGTGCAGGGGTACGAGGTAAATGAGGTAGATATGTATATATAATTAGGAACAAAGTGACAATAAACAGTAGCAGCAGCGAATGTGATGAATTAAAAAAGTTAGTGCAAAAAGGGTCAAAGCAAATAGTTACCCAAATAGCTACCCAGACTATTTAGCAGTCTTATGGCTTGGGGGTAGAAGCTGTTCCGGATCCTGTTGGTTCCAGACTTGGTGCATCGATACTGCTTGGCATGCGGTAGCAGAGAGTGCAGTCTATGACTTGATTGGCTGGAGTCTTTGACAATTTTTAGGGCCTTCCTCTGACACAGCCTCATGGAGAGGTCCTGGCGCCTAATAGAGAGGTCCTGGATTGCAGGAAGCTCGGCCCCAGTGATGTACTGTACAGTGCGCACTACCCTGTGTAGCGCCTTGTGGTCGGATGCCAAGCAGTTGCCATACCAATCAGCGATGCAGCCAGTCGAGATGCTCTCAATAGTGTAGCTGTGTAACTTTTTGAGGATCTGAGGGTCCACGCCAAATGTTTTCTGCTTCCTGATGGAAGAGGTGTTGTCATGTCCTAATCACGACTGTGTTGGTGTGTTTGGACCACGATAGAGCCTTAGTGATGTGGACAGCGAGCAAATTTAAGCTCTCGACCCACTCCACTACAGCCCCGTCGATGTGAATGGGGGCGTGCTCGACCCTCTGTTTCCTGTAGTTCACGATCAGCTCCTTTGTCTTTCTGATGTGGTATGCAAATTGGAGTGGGTCCAGGGGACTGGGATGATGATGTTAATGTGAGCCATGAGCCTTTCAAAGCATATAACGGTGGGGTGACACTAATTTAGAAAGGTTACCTTGTCATTCTTGGGCACAGGGACTATAGTAGTCTGCTTGAAACATGTAGGTATTACAGACTGGATCAGGGGGAGGTTGAAAATGTCAGTGACGACACTTACCACTTAGTCAGTACATGCTCAGAGTACGCGTCCTTGTAATATTTAGGCATCTAATTAAATACAATTTTTAAAAACATTTTTGCCATTTTTCATTGTCACATTGTGCCAGTTTGGGGTGGTCTAAATAATTAAATATAATGTCTCATTTGGCTGACTGTATACATTTTAATTTCCTCCTTTCACTGAAAACACAACAAATAGTTATGATGTTCAAGATGTTCAAGTCCAAGCTCTCGATGAGCTACTCAAGGACATTCAGAGACTTGTCCCGAAGCCACTCCTGCGCTGTCTTGGCTGTGTGCTTAGGGTCATTGTCCTGTTGTAAGGTGAACTTTTGCCCCATCTGAAATCCTAAGCGCTCTAGAGGTTTTTATCAAGGATCTCACTGTACTTTGCTCCATTCATCTTTTCCCTCGATCCTGGCTATTCTCCCAGTCCCTGCCTCTGAAAAACTGGGCGGCCAGCTCTAAGAAGAGTCTTGGTGGTTCCAATCTTCTACCATGTAAGAATGATCGAGGCCACTGTATATTTGGGAACCTTCAATGCTGCAGAATTTTTTTCTGACCCTTCCCCAGATCTGTGAACACAATCCTGTCTCGGAGCTCTACGGTCATTTCCTTTGACCTGATGGCTTGACTTTATCTCTGATATACACTGTCAACTGTGGAACCTTAAATAGACAGGTTTGTGCCCATCCAAATTATGTCCACTTAATTGAATTTACCACAGGTGGACTCCAATCAAGTTGTAGAAACATCACAAGGATGATCAATGGAAACAAGATGCATCTGAGTTCAATTTAGAGTCTCATAGCAAAGGGTCTGAAAACTTATGTAAATAAGGTATCTGTTTTTTTATTTTTAATACATTTGCATCTACATCTGTTTTTGTTTTGTCGTTATGGAACATTGTGTGTAGATTGATGAGGATAAAAATTAATTTAATACATTTTAGAATAGGACTGTAACGTAACAAAATGTGGAAAAAGTGAAGGGGTCTGAATACTTTCTGAATTCTTTCTTAGTTTTTCCTCTCTCCCTGCTTGTCCATTCCACGTTTTTGATGATAGAGCTCCCTCTTGTGTGCCATACCTCATATGAACAGTTCAAAGTGCTAATGCAGTGCTACAGAAGGTGAGCCTCCCCAGTTATTCTCTCACTGTGACTACCCTCAGTGGAACAGCTCTGTGAGTCAGAGCCAAAACTCAAAACAGAGCACCACGCCTCCATATGAAGTGTGACCGTAAAGAGACACATGTTATGGGGAGAGAAGGATATTGCACAATCATTCCTCATTCTAAAGATGGAAATTATTATGGATCTGGATCAGACCAAAGACTGTGGGTTACTCTCTTCCTCTTCACGGAAATCTTCATGCTTCCATATTGGCAGTTATTTTTCCCAATCCATTATTTTGTCCTCTCTTCTCCTCCTCAGGTTCTCTTTATGCCAGTTCCCATTTATCCTGTCAACAATGGTGAAGAGAACCATCTTCCAGAGGGACTCAGAACAGCAGATGATCTGCATGGCCAGAGTGAGACACACAGCCTAGTGTCTTCTGTCAACTTTCCTTTATCATCGACACCGTTGACTCTGAGCTGTGCATAAACTGAGATGACCTGCTTTCATATTTTAAAAAAAAATCTGTATGTGTTTTTCCAGCAAAGCTTGGTGAACAAGGTCTCCCGCAGGCAGAGAGTGGACATGAACCTGCTGTTCCTCAACATCAAGGTACGACGGGCCCAGCTACTCAACGACTCACTGGATGAGGTAAGACCTAACACACCAAGCCTGGGTGGCCCAAGCGTTTTGTATGGTCGAGACATTGTTGAGACGCTGTCCTCTGTAAAAAAAATATTTCCCACTCAGTATGCTCTTCTTTATGAAGTTGTCTGGTCCCATGAACACTATAACTGTCTGACAGCTTATTCAGCACTCTGCCTTCTAATGGTGATACATAACACTAAAGCACAGAGCCATTAGTGGGCCCATTCCCCCCCCCCCCCTAATGCCCATCTGGTCTTTTGCTCTAGAAAGTATTCTGTCACCATGGCTTGATTTGAAAAACCTGCCCGGATGTAAAACGTGTCACCCCTCCTCCCCCTCCTCTCCAACCCCCTGTCCAGCTGAGCAGGAAGAAAGTGGACCTAAAGAAAAAGCTCAAGGTGACCTTCATAGGAGCGACAGGGCTCGACATGGAAGGCCTCACCAAGGAGTGGTTCCTGCTGCTGCTTCAGTAGATTATTCACACTGACTATGGTGAGTCAGGAGGGTAAAGAGTCCCTCTTGGATGCACATTTGCTGTTTTAAAGATAATTACCACATTTCGTCATTCATGGGGCAGAGAGAACATTTTACAGTTGTAAAGCTAGTTTCCTGCAGTTATACAAGTTTGTCATGGGGCCGTGAGACAAATTGCAGTTTCAATTCTTATTTCTTGCAATTATACACATTTTGCCATGGCTAATCAAAACTTACAAAGAATCCATATATTTCCTAAAACCCATGCAAGATTTTTCAAATGTTTCTCTCTCTCATTTTAGATACTATATGCAATGCAATGGAAAGTAAATCAGCTTTAATTGAAATCTCAGCAGAATTCAAATACTAGCCATTACGCCACACTCACACTACCAATAAAAACACAATAACTGTGAGTGTGCTTGTGGCTTTTGGAGGCAAAGAGTCGCTCTTTCTCCTTCACTCACAGTCCTCCAAGCTGAGTTATTATTTTCATAGATACATTTTCAGAAGTGCGGGCTGCTTGCCTAGGCTTAATGAAAACTGTGGCCCACTCATTAAAACTGCTTTTTTTTGTACCAGAAAGTTCATGTCAGCTTTTCATAGCCGAGCTGTGAAAGGCACAATAATGTTTCATGTTTGAAGGTCAGTGTTTAAATCTGGTTAAGGAATGCTGCTGAATGCTTCTGGGAATGTTTTCAGTCTACTTTTAGAAAACTACTATATAAAATATTATCAGAGTAGTCATTGAATAGACGTTTGTGTTACATTAGGCCTATGGAGGGGTTTTCCCAGTCGCATTTATGCCCTTTCACTGGATTAAATATCAAAATTGTTTTTTTTTTCAGGCATGTTTACCTACTTGAAGGATTCCTGTTGTCATTGGTTCAGCAGCTGGAAGTGTGACAACTACTCTTGAGTTTCAATTGGTTGGGACTGTATCCTTTCATTCCCAACCTAGGAATTACTGTGTCAACGTTTTCAGATATACAGCAATCTGCACCACACACACACACAACAGATGAGGCAGTGCTTGAAAACCACACTGGAGAAACATATATTTTAATGTATTTTTGATGCTATAAATCTGTCTAACCATCCAATATGTGCTTATTATCTATCGATATTTCATAGGACTTATGTCAACCACTTTTGCGAGACATGAACAATAACAGAATATTCATGAGATAAGACATGATATTTCCTGCGATTAATAAGTGAGAGATACAAAAAAGTACAATTTCAAACCACTGAACATAACATCCTAACCCTCCAAAGATAAAGCTGATCTGGACTGCTCGTCTGTCTGCATATTAGGAAGGCAGTGGCCACATAATCATTATATTGACCCAATCATTCACATGTAATGTCATTGTAAGCCAACGTAATCTGACATAACTTTCCTAGGGTTGTCCTCTAGGCTTGGGCGGTATCCAGATTGTCATACCTTCATACCAACCTTGTGCCATACCAAGATATATTCGGTAATACCAGAACTGAACACAAGGGGCATTATTTTAAAACCCTACTGAGCCTTTGTAATCCTAAGGTTAGCAATATTATGTAAACAAGTACATTTAAAATCCCATAGAAAATGCTAACGAGCGCATTGTGAACATTTTATACAGTCTCTGACCTAAACTATTTGCAAGACAAACATCCAAGCTCGTAAAGTTATACAAGTAACTCAAAAATGCTACTCACAGTTTGCTTCATGCACAAAACAAATATTAGACAGCATAGGTCCCCAGATCCTCAAAAAGTTCTACAGCTGTACCATCGAGAACATCCTGACCGGTTGCATCACCGCCTAGTATGGCAACTGCTCAGCATCTGACCGTAAGGCGCTACCGTGGGTAGTGCATACAGTCCAGTACATCACTGGTGCCAAGCTTCCTGCCATCCAGGACCTATGTACTAGGCGGTGTGTCACGGATCCCTCCAAAACTTTCATCACGCACACCTGTCCCCTATTCCCACTGATTAGTATTTGTATATATGTGCCCTTTGGTTTCCATTGGGGTTCGATTATTGTTACAATGTCCGTTGGTGCGTGTGCGTATCTGTGCTGTGTGTTTAGGGATTTTTGCACTTGTGAATTACGCAGATGATTACGGGTCTCATCCCGTGTGTTAATCATTGTGCCCTTGTGTTATTTATTTTAGGTACTCCTCACTCTTTTGTTTGGGTTGTGTTTTGTTATGTGTTTTTTTGTTTGGTTTTCGTCCCCGTTCCTTTACACGGCACGCCGTAATTGGGTGTAATATAAAAAACTATTATCCATTCCTGCGCCTGTCTCCCGAATCATTCATACCAACATGACACCGTGTCAGAGGAAGGCCCCAAAAGTGATCAAAGACTTCAGTCACCCAAGTCAGACTGATCTCTCTGCTACCGCACGATAAGCGGTATCGGAGCGCCAAGTCTAGGTCCAAAAGGCACCTTAAACAGCTTCTACCCACAAGCCATAAGACTGCTGAACAATTAATCCCCCTTTGTTTTTACACTGCTGTTACTTGCTGTTTATTATCTATGCATAGTCACTTTACCCCTTCCTACAATTAATTAATGAAACATTTATTTGTGTCAAATCTCCAATTGTCCACCCAATCACAAGTTCAAACAGGTGCTATTAATACAGGTAACGAGTGGAGGACAGAGGAGCCTCTTAAAGAAGAAGTTACAGGTCTGCGAGAGCCAGAAATCTTGCTTGTTTGTAGGTGACCAAATATTTATTTTCCACCAGGCCTCTCTCATCTTTTTAAGTGGGAGAACTTGCACAATTGGTGGCTGACTAAATATTTTTTTTGCCCCACTGTACATAAATACATACATACATACATAGACTACGGTTCAAAAGTTTGGGGTCACTTAGACATTTCCTTGTTTTTGAAAGAAAAGCACATTTTTTTGTCCAATAAAATAACATCAAATTGATCAGAAATACAGTGTAGACATTGTTAACGTTATAAATGACTATTGTAGCAGGAAACGGCACATTTTTTATGGAATATCTACATAGGTGTACAGAGGCCCATTATCAGCAACCATCTCCCCTGTGTTCCAATGGCACGTTGTGTTAGCTAATCCAAGTTTATAATTTTAAAAGTCTAATTGATCATTAGAAAACCCTTTTGCAATTATGTTAGCACAGCTGAAAACTGGTGTTCTGGTTAAAGAAGCAATACAACTGGCCTTCTTTAGACCAGTTGAGTATCTGGAGCATCAGCATTTGTGGGTTCGATTACAGGCTCAAAATGGCCAGAAACAAAAACCTTTCTTCTGAAACTCGTCAGTCTATTCTTGTTCTGAGAAATAGCTATTCCATGCGAGAAATTGCCAAGAAACTGAAGATCTGGTACAACGCTGTGTACTACTCCCTTCACAGAACAGAGCAAACTGGCTCTAACCAGAATAGAAAGACAATTGGGAGGCCCCGATGTACAACTGAGCAAGAGGACAAGTACATTAGAGTGTCTAGTTTGAGAAACAGACGCCTCACAAGTCCTCAACTGGCAGTTTCATTAAATAGTACCCGCAAAACACCAGTCTCAGCATCAACAGTGAAATGGTGGCTCCGGGATGCTGGCCTTCTAGGCAGAGTTGTAAAGAAAAAGCCATAACTCAGACTGGCCAATAAAAAGAAAAGATAAAGATGGGCAAAACAACACAGACACTGGACAGAGGAACTCTGCCTGGAAGGCCAGCATCCCGGAGTCGCCTCTTCACTGTTGACATTGAGACTGATTTGTTGTACTATTTAATGTTGTAACTATTTACAACATTATGTAATTATGTAACTATGTCTATGTAACTATTTAATAAAGTTGCCATTGTCACTGAGTGATTAGCAAACCAAATGCACAACTACAGAGCATTTAGCAATTTTTACAGAGTTAATGTAGTAATAAGACACACTACATGGCCAAAAGTATGAGGACACCTGCTCGTCGAACATCTAATTCCAAAATCATAGGCATTAATATGGAGCTGCTGCCCCCTTTTCTGCTATCATAGCCTCCACTCTTCTGGGAAGGCTTTCCACTAGATGTTGGAACATTGCTCTGGGGACATGCTTCTATTCAGCCTCAAGAGCATTAGTGAGGGCAGGCACTGATGTTGGCCGATTAGGCCTGGCTCGCAATCTGCGTTCCAATTCATCCCAAAGGTGTTCGGTGGGGTTAAGGTCAGGGCTCTGCGGGCCAGTCAAGTTTTTACACACCGATCTAGACAAAACATTTCTGTATGGACCTCGCTTTGAGCATGGGGGCATTGTCATGCTGAAACAGGAATGGGCTTTCCCCAAACTGTTGCCATAAAGTTGGAAGCACAGAATTGTGTAGAATGTCATTGTATGCTGTAGCGTTAATATTTCCCTTCACTGAAACTAAGGGGCCTAGCCTGAACCATGAAAAACAGCCCCAGACCATTATTCCTCCTCCACCAAACTTTACAATTGGCACTATGCATTGGGGCAGGTAGCATTCTCCTGGCATCTGCCAAACCCATATTTGTCCTGTCGGACTGCCAGATAGTGAAGCGTGATTCATCACTCCAGAGAACGCGTTTCCACTGCCTCTAGAGTGAGCTTTACACCACTCCAGCCGATGCTTGGCATCGCGCATGGTGATGTTAGGCTTGTGTGTGGCTACTCGGCCATGGAAACCTATGTCATGAAGCTCCCGACAAACAGTTATTGTGCTGACATTGCTTCCAGAGAAAGTTTGGAACTTGGCAGTGAGTGTTGCAACCTAAGACAGACGTTTCTACACGCTGCAGCACTCGGCGGTCCCGTTCTGTGAGCTTGTGTGGCCTACCATTTTGTGGCTGAGCTGTTGTTGCTCCTAGACGTTTCCACTTCACAATAACAGCACTTACAGGTGACTGGGGCAGTGCTAGCAGGGCAGAAATCTGACCAACTGACTTGTTGGAAAGGTGGCATCCTGTGACGGTGCCACCTTGAAAGTCACTGAGCTCTTCAGTAAGGGCCATTCTACTGCCAATGTGTGTCTATGGAGATTGCATGGCTGTGTGCCTGATGATTTTATACACCTGTCAACAAGGGGTGTGGCTGAAATAGCTGAATCCACTCATTTAAAGGGGTGTCCACATACTTTTGATATTTTAGTGTATCATAATGTAACTAGATAACCTGGCACGTGCTGCACAACAGTGAGTGACTCACAAGGCTATGTTCTTTCCTCGTTGTGTGCTTGTAAACACATACCATGTGACTGGGGACTACTGGTAATATTCATAATGAAAAATGATGTGACAGGTGAAATGAAACACGATCTTCTTTATCTCCTAACATATTGCACAAGTTCACAGCTGGTATTTACTTAAAAAGTAGATACAAATTTTCTAATTTATTACAAAACTTAAAATAAAAAGTTTCAGCGGTACTGACTGTATTGAAAAACCATCCTGTGGCTATTTCCAAATACCCCGGTACACGGTATACCAACCAAGCCTTTTGTCCTCACTTGACCCACTGTACCTTCCTATTTATCTACGAGCTAGATTCTATCTAGGTTAAGTCCATTCATCTGACTCTTGTTTTTTAGTTAACATAACATATTTAGGTAACATTGTAAACAGCCTGTTGATAGTCCTTTGTCTGTAAAGCCTTTCCTGGAGTACTCATGACTTACAAACTTTGACCTCATATAACAATACATTATTTTATAGGGTTGTCCTATCGACTTGATCTACCTGTCTACCTGGTTGCACTGCCTGAAGAAGACTTACTGTCGATACAAAAAATGTAATCCATGGGTGTGGATTTAGTGCTGTTAGGACTGATCACGAGGGACCGCAGCGCCAACACAGAAACCACTGTGCTGCGATTGGTCGGCCCGGTGTGCGTCTGCCTTCTAGTGGGATGTCACAATCAATCAATCAAATGTATTTTATGAAGCCCTTTTTAAAATCAGCAGTTTTCACAAAGTGCTTTACAGATGCCCAGCCTAAAACCCCCCAAAACAAGCAATACAGATGCAGAAGCACAGTTGCTAGGAAAAACTCCCTAGGAAGGCTGGAACCTGTCCTTTTCTTGTTGTACCTGGTGGAAATGTAAAAGGATAGTGTACAATTTTGTCATTCAGAGTCAGATTAATTTATGGATACCATTTTTATGTCTCTGCTTGCAATTTCAAGGAAGTTGAAGGTAGTTTTGCAAGCCATTGCTAACTGGCATTAGCACAATGACTGGTAGGTTATGGGAACAGCTCCTATAGACTTCCAGTCATTGCTCTAACACTAGTTAGCAACTTCTTTCAAACTGCACGCAGAGACATAAATGGTATCCATAAGTTCATCTGACTCTGGGGAAGTAGGAAAGATTTTGAAACTTTCCCCTCAGTAGTTGGAATCATATCAAACATTTTGAGTGAGTTGACCTCTCAGCCCTCTGAAAAGCATTCTGTCAACATCTTGTCCAGTTTATAGTGTTTTCTTTAGTGCAGCACCTCTGTTCATTAACTGCCATAGGGTGTCATTTAATTCAAGTAAATTACATGAGTGTGTTTTCAAGAGATGGCAATAGAAGGTGGTAAATAAATAGAGGGAATATGTTTTCCCTTGTGTGTGTTTCAAGGGAGTGATGTATTACTACATTAGGAAGTTGATCATATCCAGTTTATTCCTACCTGCAGGTGAGCTGAGGCTTGTCAAAGCTCTGTGTTATGTTACAGTTACGTTTTGCACAGTGCAGAGACTGTGCACGCAGCATGCCGTTCTTACTTTGTGCATGTTGCTTGGAATTTGTACACGTTGCAATAGTGTTGTGAGGAAATTGAGCCTGCTTTCTAACGCACTGCATCTCAGTACTTGAGGCGTCGCTAAAGACACCCTGGTTCAAATCCAGGCTGTATCACAACCGGCCATGATTGGGAGTCCCATAGGGCGGCGCACAATTGGCCCAGCGTCATTCGGGTTTGGCCGGTGTAGGCCGTCATTGTAAATAAGAATTTGTTCTTAACTGACTTGCCTATTTAAATAAAAGTTAAATATATATATATTTAAAAACACTTCCAATGAGCTGGATAGAGACATGTTGCAAAATGAGACAACAAGAACAAGGAGAGATTCAGAGGAGAGATATTTGGACGGAGAGAGAAAGTGAGAGGGAGAGAAATATAGAGACAGTTGAAGGCAGCCGGTTGTCCTGGCATTACCTCTCTGATTGCCCTGGGTTCAGAGACGCAATGTCAAGAAGTCAGTCTGTCAGCTCCTGTACTGATATAGCTTGGCACGCGACTGTACCACTCTCTCAAAGCACATGATACATCACATTTATGTGTGATACATTATGTTCCCTATAGCCTACTATTATGTCTTTGCCCTCAAACTCCACGAAAGAAAGACGTGTGAATCTCCTTCCCTTTGTGTTGCCTAACATTGTAAAGTGAGAATCTGATTCTTATGTAAGGCCAAGAATCAACCATTGAAATAATCAATGACATTGAGTTGTGTAGTAGGTGGTGGTGTATTCCCTTCGCTACAGAAACCCTGTTTAATTTCCAATGGTCTTTAAACGTGTGTAAGTGTGCACAAAAGTGTGTGTGTGTGTGTGTGTGTGTGTGTGTGTGTGTGTGTGTGTGTGTGTGTGTGTGTGTGTTCGTTAGAGCGTTGTGTGTGTCTGAGCAGTTTGCATGCATGTGTACTTATGTGTTTGTACTCTTGAATCAAGGCACACACTCTACCTGCAGTTACACATTATAAAGGGATCTGTGTGCTATTCCTATGAAATACAGCCAAAGTGGCTCTCTCATACGGAGACCATATGGAGACTAGACAGCTGGGAAAATGTTCCGTCTGTGTGTACGTGCAAGGTTGCATGCGTTACTGCTTGTGTCTGTGTGCATCCATGAGTGTGCGTGTGAGTGCCTGTGTGTGTGTGTGTGTGTGTGTGTGTGTGTGTGTGTGTTGGTGTTGGAGAATTAATGGACTAAATGTTCTGTTCACCTCCTGGGTTTTGTAGGAAAGGGGCGGTGGCTGACGTAGACCGAACACACACAGTAACGCAATATAGTAATTTGCTCTGTCCTGGTGTAGTTCAGAAACACTGTGCAGAAACACAGCCTCTGTGTGTTTACTGAGCATTAGCCCAAACATTCACAGTCGTATGGTACCGTACATTATGTTTAAATTTCCTGTGTTATTGTGTTGCCCTAATATATTCATTTTCACTGAGTTATGTGCAGTGATTTCAAATTTTGTCTTGGCATTGTTAGATGGCTCAGGATAATGGATTTTTGACATAAGACACTGGTCCTGCTTTGGTAAAAACCAATCACCTAAAATGGTCTAAACTGTCTGTGAATCAGTGTATTGTCCTTAACTCTGTGCGTCAGCTCATGGGTCTCGCTGTGTACATCAGCATTTGCCTGGACATCTAGTTCCCTCCATACTGCTACAACAAGCTCTTGACTCCACACATCGTGCCAAGTGACCAGAATACTCCTGCCAGCATGGCAACCACTACGCCGGGCGACCTGCATCAGGTTATTCCAGTTCGTCTTCTACGATTGCTTCATCTCAAGCACAGCATTTAGAGTAATACGCTTTCTCTGAGGATAGGCATCCTCATTAGAATAGGTCAATTAGCCTGCAGACCAGTGTGGGTTTTAGGGGGTTAAAGTGAGGATCACAATACCCCAGTTAACCAGCAGGGGGACCAACCATTCAGCTTTCTGTCTTTACTCCCAAACGTTTTCCTCTGGACTGGATCCAAACTCTGAAAGTCCTCTGAATAAATGACCATTTTCATTCAATCTGTCCAATGTGAATCAACTCTCAGGTCACCATTGCTGACATTGTTTTGTTTGTTGGTATAAGAGTTTTGTTTTAATTGTTAAACTGTACCAGATTCCTGCCTCTTTTTTAAATGTATATTTTGGCTTTGTTCGTAGTTACATAAGAGTGAGGCATTTTTCTCTCCCCTATCTGTCCTAAAAGAAAACATGTTAATAACACTGGCATACTCTAAGTGCCACAGTAATTCTGCACTGGCTCCCTTGGGGTGTGACAGGCAGGCACAGCCATGACACTGTACGACCGATCAGAAATCGTGCCCTCACCTTATGTAATTAATTTGCAGTTGGGCTAAATAAGAAGACGGTTAAAAGTTGTTTGCAGTAGTTCAAACAGAAGCTTGGTAACATAATGCGCACATTCATGCAGGCACACATAGTAGTACATCACCCGTGTGCATTCTGTTGACAGTAAGCAATAAAAGTGACACACAGTATTTTCCATTTCTGAACCTGGCAAATGGGTTTGGAGAGCTGCTCAGCTATAAAGGCAATTGGAGGAAGACTTCTAGCTGACCTTCCAGGTTATTTTTTTTTTACCTCAGTTTATTTTGTAAATATTTTCTTAATTCAATTTCTTGAACTGTATTGTTGTTTAATAGGCGTCCCGCCAGCGGGACACCAGTCGACAACATCCGGGCTTCATAAAATCAGAAATAGCGATTTAAATAAATCACTTACTTTTGAAAATCTTCCTCTGCTTGCAATCCCAAGGGTCCCAGCTACAACATTGTAGTTTTGTTATAAAATCCTTCTTTATATCCCAAAAAGTATGTTTAGTTGGCGCCATCGATTTCAGTAATTCACTCATTCAACATGCAGACAAAGGAGTCAAAAAAGCTACCACTAAACTTTGTTCAAACAAGTCAAACTACATTTATATTTAATCCTCAGGTATCCTAAAATATAAATAAACTATAATATTTCAAACGGAAAGAAGTATATTCAATTGAAAAGTAAAATTAGTTAGTAAGTGCGCACCAAAAGACAGATTTTGAACTGGGAGTCTTTGTACAAAAACTCCTAATTCTTGCTTGTTTTTGAAGAAACAAGCCTGAAACAATGAACAAAGACTGTTGACATCTAGTGGAAGCCATAGGAATTGCATTCTGGGAGCTGGAATTACATAGAACCCATAGCTTTCCATTATAAGAGCCTGGGAGCTCAAACAAATAATCTGTTTGGTTTTTCTTTGGAATTTCACCTGCCATATCAATTGTGTTATAGTCTAAGACATTATTTTAACATTTCTAGAAGCTTCCATGTGTTTTCTATCAAATGCTACCAATTATATGCATATCCTGGCTTCTGGGCCTGAGTAACACTATCCAATGCTACCAATTATATGCATATCCTGGCTTCTGGGCCTGAGTAATAGGCAGTTTACTTTGGGCACGTCAGTCAGTCAGGAAAATAGACCCTAGATCTAAGAAGTTATTTAGGGCTTTTAAGTAAGCATTCCACTGTAAATTCTACAACTGTAGATCTAAAATGTGATTTGATTTGATCTCCTTTCCTATTTATTACCTGTGCAAGGGCAACAGTGCACCAGGGGGCCGATTCCAACCCGAGTTAAGCATGCGTAAATGGAACATAATTACCTTTTTATGCACTTTTTCTTGCCATGCGTATTCTGACTTTGAATTTAAGCATGAGAATAGCATTCTCTTCACCCGCGATTCGTTTGGGTTGTAGATCTAATAAATGAAGGTGTGGCAGAGGTGTCTACAGATACACCGTATTCTGTACTTGACTTAATTCCCTAATAATTCCACCACCTTTATACATCAGGAAACAGTGAGTAAGGTCTATCAAACATACCAGTTCCAAGTGGAAAAAGCATCTACTTTCAGTTAGAAATAACACCATTCTCCAAGCACTGTAACTTACAACTTGATTAGTGCTATTAATAAGAACTAGGTAAATTAATAATCCATTTTGATAAGGGAATTGTAAATACATGGAGATTTCAAGGTAGTTACAGTTAAATGGCTGTGTTTGACAGTGGGGATGGTGTGTTCAGGGTGATGAGCTGTGTTGCTTTTACGCCAAACATAACGTTTTGCATTGTTGGTTTCATCTGACCAGAGCACCTTCTTCCACATGTTTGGTGTGTCTCCCAGGTGGCTTGTGGCAAACTTTAAACGACACTTTTTATGGATATCTTTAAGAAATGGCTTTCTTCTTGCCACTCTTCCATAAAGGCCAGATTTGTGCAATATACGACTGATTGTTGTCCTATGGACCACCTGGGAGACACACCAAACATGTGGAAGAAGGTGCTCTGGTCAGATGAAACCAAAAGTGAACTTTTTGGCAACAATGCAAAACGTTATGTTTGGCGTAAAAGCAACACAGCTGAACACACCATCCCCACTGTCAAACATGGTGGTGGCAGCATCATGGTTTGGGCCTGCTTTTCTTCAGCAGGGACAGGGAAGATGGTTAAAATTGATGGGAAGATGGATGGAGCCAAATACAGGACCATTCTGGAAGAAAACCTGATGGAGTCTGCAAAAGACCTGAGACTGGGACGGAGATTTGTCTTCCAACAAGACAATGATCCAAAACATAAAGCAAAATCTACAATGGAATGGTTCAAAAATAAACATATCCAGGTGTTAGAATGGCCAAGTCAAAGTCCAGACCTGAATCCAATCGAGAATCTGTGGAAAGAACTGAAAACTGCTGTTCACAAATGCTCTCCATCCAACCTCACTGAGCTCGAGCTGTTTTGCAAGGAGGAATGAGAAAAAATGTCAGTCTCTCGATGTGCAAAACTGATAGAGACCCAAGCGACTTACAGCTGTAATCGCAGCAAAGGGTGGCGCTACAAAGTATTAACTTAAGGGAGCTGAATAATTTTACACGCCCAATTTTTCAGTTTTTGATTTGTTAAAAAAGTTTGAAATATCCAATAAATGTCGTTCCACTTCATGATTGTGTCCCACTTGTTGTTGATTCTTCACAAAAAAATACAGTTTTATATCTTTATGTTTGAAGCCTGAAATGTGGCAAAAGGTCGCAAAGTTCAAGGGTGCCGAATACTTTCGCAAGGCACTGTAAATGACAGTGAAAAGAAGGAAGCCTGTACAGAATAAAAAATATTCCAAAACATGCATCTTGTTTGCAATGAGGCACTAAAGTTATACTGCAAAAAATGTGGCAATGAAATTTATTTTT
Source organism: Oncorhynchus mykiss (assembly GCF_057628025.1). NCBI lineage: Eukaryota > Metazoa > Chordata > Actinopteri > Salmoniformes > Salmonidae > Oncorhynchus > Oncorhynchus mykiss. Next base: position 19,401,034 of record NC_143044.1, on the reverse strand, counting down.
CGTCCTTAATACAAAGCATTATGTTTGGGGCAAGTCCAACACAACACTACTGGGTTTCGCTTTTCATATTTTCAAGCGTATTGATGGCTGCATCATGTTATAGGTATGCTTGTCATTGGCAAGAACTAGGGAGTTTTTTAGGATAAAAAAAATGAATAGAGCTAAGCACAGGCAGTGTCACAGAGGAAAACCTGGTTCAGTATGCTTTCCAACAGACACTGGGAGACAAATCCACCTTTCAGCAGGACAATAACCTTAAAGGCAAGGCCAAATATACACTGGAGTTACTTACAAAGACAACATTGAATGTTCCAGAGTGACCTAGTTACAGTTTTGACTTAAATCTGCTTGATAATCTATGGCAAGTATTGCATTTTTCTGTCTAGCAACGATCAGCAACCAACTTGACAGTACTTGGAAAACCTTAAAAATAAAAAATGGGTAAATATTGTACAATTCAGGTGTGCAAAGTTCTTAGATACTTACCCAGAAAGACACAGTTGTAATCACTGCCTAATCTGATTCTAACATGAATTGACTCAGGAGGTTGAATACCTATCTAATCAAAACATATTAGTGTTTTATTTCCCATTAATAAATAATTACAACTAAATACATTTTAATCCCACTTTGTAATAACAACATGTGGAAAAAGTCAAGGGGTGTGAATGCTTTCCGTTGGCAATGTCTAAGAGTTCTGAACTCTTACCTGGGCGAGGCCTTGATTTTCATCATTGGATGTGAACCTTAATCTCAGTATTGGAACAACAATAACAAATCAACTGACTGTGAATATGTCATTATTGTGATTTTAGACAGCCTGGGAGTGTCTTTATTTACATTTCTATGCCTTGTCTGCATTAGTAAGGTAAGAATGTATGAGGTCAAATTCAGTCAGCACTCTTTTATCGATCTATCACCACTTGTCATGAGTTAAGTTGTCACACCTCTGAAATTTTATGATACTGAGATAAAGATCTTTGTAATGTGCATTTTGGCCTCTGAGTCAAGGCCTAGGGTTTCATGGCCTTTCACTATTTTACTGGGTGAAGTGTCTTTCACTCTTACTGAGGCAGAGGTTCAGTATACTCACTGAACCGTATTCAGTTCACACACACCATCATCCATTACCCCTCTAAAAAACAGCTTCTATATGCTATATCCTTCACTTACCCGCTGAGTTAAACACCAGAGCAAATACATTATCTATACCCCTGGTTACTGATTACAGTAGGCTATTTTTAAGCCCACATGTTTACCGTAAGCGAATGTTGACCATTAACTAATATAAGCTTTGGCCTTTCACAGGAAATTCACTCTCTTTTTTTAAAGATAATGAGTGTGTGATTGTATCTAGGTTTTCCAAGAGGAGCTTGTCGTGGTCAAGTCCTATAACCTGAAACCTGGAGGTGACAAGATCCTAGTCAACAAACAGAACGGATGATCTCCGCAAGTGTAGTTCCCACCGTGAAGCATGGAGGAAGAGGTGTTATTGTGTGGGGGTGCTTTGCTGGTGACACTGTCAGTGATTTTTTTAGAATTCAAGGCACACTAAACGAGCATGAATACCACGGCATTATGCAGATACACCATCCCATCTGGTTTGCACTTAGTGGGACTATCATTTACTATCATTTTAGTAGGCTAAAATATGAGAGGTAAACATACAGGGGCCACAGGATGTGCTTTGTTTTGTTCCATCCCATCTCTAACACAGCTTATTCAACGAATCAAATGGTCATGGTTGTCTATTTAAAACATGATACATGTTTCGTACTGTACATGATTCCATATGTATTATTTAATAGTTTTGATGTCTTCTCTATTACTCTACAATGTAGAAAAAAAGTAAACATAAAGAAAAACCCTTGAATGAGTAGGTGTGTCCAAACTTTTGACTGGTATTGTATATATATTCACACATACATACAGTCGGGAACATGCGGCAAATCTGTCAGTGAACAGCGTGTAGACAATACAGGCCTTTGGCAATATTTCAAATAAAATCGCTGAAAACAAAGGTTGGAAAGCAAATGGCTCCTGCAGGAAAGAGAAGACGCTAATCTGTATGCTGTAGGCTACCAAAATATCTGATCAACTTCCAAATATTGAGTGAGATAGGCTTTTGGCACAAATGTTTCGGCCATCTCCGGCGATTGAGCATATCATTGGTCGAGTCAGTGAACCTGAAAAGCATGTTTAGGACTATAATTTCCTCCTCATATTGTAGCCTATAATATGTGCGTCTCCACAATGCTAGGCCTAGGCTGTTGATGGATTCAAGACAAGGGCCTTTTTATTGATCTCAGATTCTCAGTTTGTCAGTGTCAAAGTAGCCTGTATATTCTGCCAGGTCCAGTCATGTACTTAGAATTGCATGCGTTTATAAAATGATTTTTTTTCCAGATCCTAGGCTACAAAACATTTTCCTCAACCCTACTGCAATGATATGCATGCAATGCTTTAATATAAGAGCCAATTTATGGAGGGTGTGACACTAACATATCCTCCGGAGGCACGCAAATCCTCCGGAGGCACGCAAATTTTGTAACAATGCGGAAGGCTCTGTATAGCTCCGCATTGACATGATTGGTTGCTGGTAGGTGGTGGTGGGAGGTCCTGTATAAACACAAACTCACTTCCTTGACAACTTCCTTCACAACAGCTCTGCTGAATGCACTGACTACTGCAGAGGCCGTATCACCGTAAATGCTGCACGCATGGCCAATGCAGACGTCGGAATGACAATGCAGCGCCTTTTAAGGTGATTTTATTTCTCATGCGTTCTTGTACCTCAGAGCTCACCAGGTCACCCCACTCCAGCTCACTTTTTGTTCCAGTACCTCCCGATTTACAAATTGGCATATACTAAATAATATGTGCGAAATTAGTTTTAATATAGAATGGGCCATTATCATGCACCTGTCTGAAACAGGGGCATGGTAAAAAAAAAAGATCATATGCACTTGAATAGCAAATGGAGGACACTTTTCCCGTGGTTCATTTTCATGCCAGCCAGGTAGGCTACCCCAGCTGTAAAGCGAAGCAATGTGCTTAATATTAGGTAAGTTGATAAATCAATACAGGAGGCCTAGTGATTAGAAAGCTGAACGGATCATCCGATTTTTAATAGAGGCCATCAAAACTCTGTTTTCTCACGCGATTGCATAGACTATAGAAATGTTCAGCAACTGGAACACTTATTTCATTCCATGCATCAACCAGCTATGAGGAGCTGGCTGTCGCTGTGCAACAGGTTATCCGATTTCACTAAAACTCAATGCCAGAGCTCTCATTAAGTGTTTCATTTGATTTTCAAAACTATTTGCATTGATGTCAGAGTGATTAGAGGGACAATAGAGCGCTGAGTACTGGCCATTAGCAACTGGCAAATTTGGTATGCTACTAATGACCATCAAAGGCATCAGAGAACTATTTTGGAGAAGCCTATTTACCGTGACTCAATCATCACTGGAATTTGACTGTGGTCATGACACCGGACTGCCGGTGTGGAGGTAATAAGGTCACAGTAACAGCCCTAGGCACACCTTGTGTTGTGGTTATGCAGCTGCTGAGACTTGAGGAGGTGGAAATCCTGGTATGTGGGACTCCAGAGCCGGGCATGAGCGCCCTGCAGAAAGTAGCTCAGTATGAGGGCTACAGCAAATCTGACCTTACAGTACGGTAAGTGTCATGCACATAAAACTCCCAGTGCTAATCTATACAACTGTTCATTATTGTTCAATCTTTCACCTGGCAAACATCCCCAGATCCTCCCCTCACCTTGCCGTGTGTCACTTTCTGACCTTAGTTCTGTTGTTATGTCTTTGTTTAGTATGGTCAGGGCGTGAGTTGGGTGGGTTGTCTATGTTCCTTTTTTTATGATTTGGGATTTCTGTGTTTGGCCTGGTATGGTTCTCAATCAGAGGCAGCTGTCAATCGTTGTCCCTGATTGAGAACCATACTTAAGTAGCCTGGTTTCACTTTTGAGTTGTGGGTGATTATCTTTCGTTTTAGTTTGTTTCACTTTGTTATTTTGTATTTTGTAGTGTTCAGTTTTACATATTAAAATGGACACTTACCACGCTGCAAATTGGTCCGATCTCTCTTACTCCTCGTCAGAAGAAGAGGACGAGTGTTACACCGTGGAGTACCACAAAGCCTTTAGCAACAAGCCATTATGACAGACCCATTATGCTATAGGGTCTTTCACTCTGTTGGAGAAACCTAGAGCTGAACTCTATACCACCTCCACTCTGCCGACTGTCCAGTCAGTGCAGTTGTTGCCCCACCATAACTCATCTCGGCCAACCTGTGCCACTTTACAGCTGCATGCGTTTCCGGTCCCTTTCAGGCCTGTTTTACTCTAGCTGCACTCACTCCCCTTCCCCCTTGGGGGACCAATCACTTGCTTTAATTTGAAAGTCAACCTTAGCATAGCTCTTCATTTGACCTTTCCTATTACACAAGTCTATGCATTCACTTTTCCTATTACCTGAGTCAATGCAGTGTCATGCAACATAACTCAACTTCTCAAGGAGCTGTACACTCTTAGAAAAAAATGAGCTATCTAGAACCTAAAAGGGTTCTTCGGCTGTCCCCATAGGATAACCATTTGAAGGACCCCTTTCCACAGACGGTTCTACATGGATCCCAAAAGAGTTCTACCTGGAACCAAAAAGGGTTCTTCTATGGGGACAGCTGTAGAACCCTTTTGGGACCCTTTTTTGTAAGAGTGTAGTTCACTCTCAATTTCATGCAATCGTGAGTGATGTTACAACAGCCGTCTAAATGTAGGTCTTGACTTGCTGCCATAACAGAATAGTCACGTTGGCTGTGTTTTACATTGCCTGTCTGGAATTATTTATTGACACCACCTGTTTGTGTATGTGTTTAGCCATTTCTGGGACGTGGTACTGGCCTTCCCCTTGGAGCTGCAGAAGAAGCTGCTCCACTTCGCCACAGGAAGTGACCGTGTCCCCGTGGGAGGGTTGGTTGACCTCAACTTCAAGATCGCCAAGATCGACGTGTCCACTGACTGGTACTATATTCATCTCATCACTCATTGCCTCTTACTCTCATATATATCCAACAATATAATTTAGAACAATATCCAAACACAAAATAAACATTATAGACTAACATTGACTAACAATACTGTTCAAGGAGGGAAACAAGGTACAGCATACTATGGGGAATTGCACTCTCAAGGCTTTGGTTGAAGGATCTGCAATCACGCCTGACAAGGCCAATGAAATCCATGCCTCGCTGGAAGCCCTGTCTTCCACAGATGACAAGCTTGAGACTCTGATTCATTCCTTTCATTTAATATCGCTCTTCACTGAGCCCAGGAACGGGTGGTAGGGGGCCAAACAGTATAGTCATAATGCTACGCTCCTTTTATGTCAGTCAACTTCGGTACAACATACTATGGGGAAATGTAATCGCGCCCCAAGCCGACCCCAACGGATGCTAAATGAAATGGCCCTTGGCACACCAGCCAGACCTGACCCTGCCAGATGAGGCAGTCTGGGTATTGTGCAGATGGCGTGCTGCCTAGTGACTTTACCCTGTCCTAACCGTAAGCACACTGTGTGCTAAACTGGGAGCAGTGACATCCAAGCGATTAAAACCTCACAAAAGTGTGTGATGATGCCCAACTCGCAGTAGCACAAATATCTCCTATAGTCAACCCTTTGACAAACCCATCCTGAAATGGAAACACCACCCACATCCTGTATTAGGAGGAAACTCACAAGAAAAATAATTTCAAACATCTTTCACTTGTCTGCAAGACAATAATATTCAATTGTCCTATTGTCAAGGTAATCATTCACAAAGTCCTTTAAAAGTGACCAGCTCTTCCATACTGGTATCAGTCCCACATAGATAACTATTAGAAATTATGTTCTGACAGTCTGTCGGTAGTGAGGAATTATTCTTCCCTTCCACTGGTTGCACTTCACCAGGGATCTTTTATCATTTCAGGTACAGTCAAGGGATATTGCTGCAGCCTCAGACGATAGATTCTCAACCTGTAACGAAGGAAACAAAACAGTGAAAGTAACATGTCCTGGTTTCAAGAGATATTGATATTTCACATAGATTTCCCTAAGATTTCCCTTTTTTACATTTCACCTAGAAATCCCTAATATGACGACTGCGGTATACAACATAGAAGCTTATCAGGTTCTGATCACCTTACTATGCCTCTTCACCCAAGATTGAGTCCTAATTGCTAATCAATCAGCTCTTTATTCTCCAGGCTCCGCTTTGTCATCAAAATGGACAACCTTGAAATGAGTGACATGTCTCCATTGTGATTTTCCCTGGACTTTTACTGTGGACCTCGTTATCAGCAAAACTTGATAATTACCTTCCCATTTTGGCCCTAATGTCTCTGTCATATGTATATATATATTTATATTTAAAAAAAATATATATTTTTTTTTACCATCACCCACTGTCCTGTCACTACGTCATGTCCCCGTTCTGGAGTTATTCCCCATTAGAGAGTTTTATGCAATAGTTAAGCATTTTGTCGCTCAAAGTGAACATCTGCTTTTCTCAAATCTAACATGCCTGGTAGTGACATTGACCATTGTAGTCACTGCCCAGCCTACCTTCCTCACACCCCCCTTCACAATGCTTGAACCGTCTGTGTATAAGATGAACTCAGGGTTTTCCAACAAATTACTGTATAAACTCATCAGAGAGCAGATCCAAAACAAGTCACAACAGTCGTGTTCAAGTAATGCGGTATCACACTATGTTTGTCTATTGCTGTGCTTTGATGAAGATCAGATCAAATTTGATGACCAATTTATGCAGAAATCCAGGTAATTCCAAAGGGTTCATATACTTTTTCTTGCCATTGTATATGTTTTGCATAAGATATGGGCAATACCGTGACTTCAACACCCGTATCTACTAAAAAAATAGACTGCAAAATTGTTAACCATCATGTTCACAAATACTACAACCGATTTTATATGTACACCAGCTGAGATGGGACGTAAAGAGGGGGTCTGTGAGTTTACCTCTAAAGCATCCAGCAAACTCTGCTGCTGAGACGGAGAGAGGTTCTTAAATTTCAGCACCAGCATTGTGTCATTGGGGCTGTTGTCTTGATTCCATTTTCCCTTAGACGGGCCCTGCTTCTCCTGGCCACTTCTCATAGAATCACATTTTCTTTTCCAACAGTCTCGTTGCCAGTGACCAGAAATCCCGCAATTATGACATAAACCAGGTTTCTCTTCTACTGAACGAATAATGTTGTTGGTTTCACTCGGAAACTGCACAACTCTGATACCCTCATCTCGTGGATGATTAAATGTATTTGACCATTCATGCAACTGTTTTGGAGATGCTGATTTATGTGTGATTACTGTCACTAGAGGTTTATCTTTATTATCTTTTACAGCCTGTGTTCTGGTTGGCCTAAGACATTGTTCATCACTGCTGTCAGAATCTATTGACTCAATGCCAGGCAATGCTGACCAGATGCTTCAAACCTGATCTGCCTTGCACAACTCAGTGTGAGGATAGATAGAGGGAACAGAGAGGCCACAGGTGGGGGTCACGTCTGACTTTTTCACCCGTGTCTCCTCCTCTACTTTTAAATGGTTCTTTATATCACTAGAGAGTGAATTTAAAATCTATTTCCCGCTCACATCCGGAAGAGCTGGTCTACCCTTTTCCAGAGTGGTTTTCTCACTTAACCCCAAAATATATACATATATATATATATATATATATATATATATATATACACACAGTGGGGCAAAAAAAGTATTTAGTCAGCCACCAATTGTGCAAGTTCTCCCACTTAAAAAGATGAGAGAGGCCTGTCATTTTCATCATAGGTACACTTCAACAATGACAGACAAAATGAAGAAGAAAAAAATCCAGAAAATCACATTGTAGGATTTTTAATGAATTTATTTGCAAATTATTACCTACAAACAAGCAAGATTTCTGGCTCTCACAGACCTTTAACTTATTCTTTAAGAGGCTCCTCTGTCCTCCACTCATTACCTGTATTATTGGCACCTGTTTGAACTTGTTATCAGTATAAAAGACTCCTGTCCACAACCTCAAACAGTCACACTCCAAACTCCACTATGGCCAAGACCAAAGAGCTGTCAAAGTCACCAGAAACAAAATTGTAGACCTGCACCAGGCTGGGAAGACTGAATCTGCAATAGGTAAGCAGCTTGGTTTGAAAAAATCAACTGTGGGAGCAATTATTAGGAAATGGAAGACTTACAAGACCACTGATAATCTCCCTCGATCTGGGGCTCCACGCAAGATCTCACCCCGTGGGGTCAAAATGATCACAAGAACGGTGAGCAAAAATCCCAGAACCACACGGGGGGACCTAGTGAATGACCTGCAGAGAGCTGGGACCAAAGTAACAAAGCCTACCATCAGTAACACACTACGCCGCCAGGGACTCAAATCCTGCAGTGCCAGACGTGTCCCCCTGCTTAAGCCAGTACATGTCCAGGCCCATCTGAAGTTTGCTAGAGAGCATTTGGATGATCCAGAAGAAGATTGGGAGAATGTCATATGGTCAGATGAAACCAAAATATAACTTTTTGGTAAAAACTCAACTCGTCGTGTTTGGAGGACAAAGAATGCTGAGTTGCATCCAAAGAACACCATACCTACTGTGAAGCATGGGGGTGGAAACATCCTGCTTTGGGGCTGTTTTTCTGCAAAGGGACCAGGACGACTGATCCGTGTAAAGGAAAGAATGAATGGGGCCATGTATCGTGAGATTTTGAGTGAAAACCTCCTTCCATCAGCAAGGGCATTGAAGATGAAACGTGGCTGGGTCTTTCAGCATGACAATGATCCCAAACACACCGCCCGGGCGATGGAGTGGCTTCGTAAGAAGCATTTCAAGGTCCTGTAGTGGCCTAGCCAGTCTCCAGATCTCAACCCCATAGAAAATCTTTGGAGGGAGTTGAAAGTCCATGTTGCCCAGCAACAGCCCCAAAACATCACTGCTCTAGAGGAGATCTGCATGGAGGAATGGGCCAAAATACCAGCAGCAGTGTGTGAAAACCTTGCGAAGACTTAGAGAAAACGTTTGACCTCTGTCATTGCCAACAAAGGGTATATAACAAAGTATTGAGATAAACTTTTGTTATTGACCAAATTCTTATTTTCCACCATAATTTGCAAATGAATTCATTTAAAATCCTACAATGTGATTTTTTGATTTTTTTTCTCATTTTGTCTGTCATAGTTGAAGTGTACCTATGATGAAAACTACAGGCCTCTCTCATCTTTTTTAAGTTGGAGAACTTGCACTATTTGTGGCTGACTAAATACTTTTTTTCCCCCACTGTGTGTGTATATATATATATATAAAACCCATTTTGAGGATTCAAACATCTTCTTGAACACATTGTTTCTGTAGGGCCTGGTTACCCATAAAAACTTGTGTTCACTTCAAAGCTTGTTGAATGCTTACAAGGTTTACATTTACCACGTGTAAAAAATTGCTAGTTAACTAGCAACTCACTTCTATACAACAAGAAGGTTTCACAAAAACAGAGGCCTCAAACCTTTTAATAGTGGCCTCGAACCCCTATAATACAGAAAGGACTTGAACCTTTTAATAGAGAACAAAGGACTTGAACCGTATACATCACAGATACGTTTCCCTCATTGCATGCACTATTTTAACCTGATTTGGTTATTTAAAATTATATTGGTCTAGACTCACCCAGCAACTATGCCATCAATCAGGAGATTGAGAGTTGACTCCCCAAAGTGGGTTGCGCGTAGCCTTCTCTCTTTCCTCTGGATCAACACACAGTTGATACGTTTTTCTTGTTGTTGTTCTGACCAATTCATCCAGGTCACGGCACCAAGTGTTAGCAGTTGATGTATTTCTCCCTAAACACAAATTCCAAAGCAAATAAAGGGGAGAAAAGGGTATTTATTTGAAAAGGACCAATCAAAGATGTCATGCTGGGAGGTTGATGTCCAGTCTCCCCTGTCCTCAGCTTTTCTCCCCCGAACAAAGAAACAGGATGTCATTTATAACCCCCCAACCTAGCCTGGGTTTGACCAATCAGAAGTCCTTACAGTACAACTGGGCCTATGGCCAAATAACAAGTATCCTGCTCCAGACTCAATGTACAGAATGTAGCACACATAGCTCTGAGTTCAGAACTGACATTCCACAGATTCTAAACAGCTGTTGAACTGAGAAACAACTAAAGCTCTGACAATTCCCTATTGACCATCAGTACTCTATTTAGTTTTTAGTACTCTTGTACTCTCATCCTCTGAGTTGTGTATTTATCCTCAAAATATTATAGGAAACTGGATTAGCAAGACAGACAAAAAGTTATGGATATCCCGTGTCCGTTTAAAGCTTGCATTGGACACAGGCATGTAACAAAATGCTCTCTGGAAGCAAAAGTAGGAGGCGAAAATGTATCCTTTTGGACATAGCCATTACTTTTGGGGCGAAGGCCGCATTTGGATGCAACGACCGCTTAGAGTCACGCAGGGCGAACTGAGTACAGGAAGGGTGTACGGACAACCCCAACACAATTAGTGGAGGCCAAAGCCCTGAGCAGGGAGGTTTTGTAGGAGAGGAACTTCATATCCACCGACTCCAGAGGCTAAAAGGGGGCCGAACACTGTGTCTCCAAAACCAGTGCTAGGTCCCATGTGAGTGCAAGAGACCAGTCTGAGACGACATACACCTTTCAGGAACCGCACCACCAGGGGGTGAGCCCCCAGTGAGGTTCCGTCAATTCCCACATGACTACGAGCATGCACTGACCAACTGGAAAGTGTCTTCACTGACATTTTCACTGTCTGAGTCTGTAATACCAACATGTTTCAAGCAGACCACCATAATCCCTGTGCCCAAGAACACTAAAGTAACCTGCCTAAATGACTACCGACCTGTAGCACTCACGTCTGTAGCCATGATATGCTTTGAAAGACTGGTCAGGGCTCACATCAACACCATTATCCCAGAAACCCTAGACCCACTCCAATTTGCATACCGCCCCAACAGATCCACAGATGATGCAATCTCTATTGCACTCCACACTGCCCTTTCACACCTGGACAAAAGGAACAACTATGTGAAAATGGTATTCATTGACTACAGCTCAGCGTTCAGCACCATAGTGCCCTCAAAGCTCATCACTAAGCAAAGGACCCTGGGACTAAACACCTCCCTCTGCAACTGGATCCTGGACTTCCTGAAGGGCCACCCCCAGGTGGTAAGGGTAGGTAACAACACATCCGCCACACTGATTCTCAACACGGGGGCTCCTCAGTGGTGCGTGCTCAGTCCTCTCCTGTACTCCCTGTTCATTCATGACTGCACGGCCAGGCACGACGCCTACACAATCATTAAGTTTGCTGATGACACAACAGTGGTAGGTCTGATCACCAACAGTGAGACAGCCTATAGGGAGGAGTTCAGAGACCTGACCGTGTGGTGCAAGGACAGCAACCTCTCCCTCAACATGATCAAGACAAAGGAGATGATTGTGAACTACAGGAAAAGGAGGACCGAGAACTCTCCCATTCTCATTGACAGGGCTGTAGTGGGGCAGGTTGAGATCTTCAAATTCCTTGGTGTCCACATCACCAACAAACTAACATGGTCCAAGCACACCAAGACAGTCATGAAGAGGGCACGACAAAACCTATTCCCCCTCAGGAGACTGAAAAGATTTGGCATGGGTCCTCAGATCCTCAAAAGGTTTTACAGCTGCACCATCGAGAGCATCCTGACGGGTTGCATTACTGCCTGGTATAGCAACTGCTCGGCCTCCGACCGCAAGGCACTACAGAGGGTTGTGCTTACGGCCCAGTACATCACCAGGGCCAAGCTTCCTGCCATCCAGGACCTCTATACCAGGCGGTGTCAGAGAAAGGCCTTAAAAAATATCAAAGACTCCAGCCACCCGCACGGCAAGCGATACCGGAGCACCAAGTCTAGGTCCAAAAGGCTTCTAAACAGCTTCTACCCCCAAGCCATAAGACTCCTGAACGTCTAATCAAATGGCTATCCAGACTATTTGCTTTGCCCCCCCCCCCCCCTTCTGCTGCTATTCTCTGTTATTATCTATGCAGTCACTTTAATAACTCTACCTACAGGTACATATTACCTGAATTACCTCGACACCGGGGCCCCCGCACATTGACTCTGTACCGTTACCCCCTGTACGTTGTGTCGGATCTTTGGATAGACAAAACATTATCAACATAAACCTGAAAAGAAAATGCACATACATCAGCCTTATTGTTTAGACAAACAGAGGATTAAATGTAAATCAAACCCAGATTGGTTGGGTAATTCAGTAGCTTGACGCAATCCTGCCTTTAACAATTTTCAGGAAGCTAACGATAGATGTTTGACACATTTATCATAGAAGTAGCCTGTGACAATAAAAGCATCTCATTCTAAGACTGATAGACAGTACAGATATAGGATCTTAATTTGATTACACTGTTGAAGGAGAACTTTCCTGCAATGCAGAACATTTAAAACTTGTAGTGTATTTGATGTTTCAAAAGGCTTCTGAAGTTTGTAATTTCTACTTTGAAATTTCAGATTTGATTTTCCCTTACAGAAAATGCATCAACCGCTACAAAATTGTCCATTCAGTATAATCCACATTATAATTCACATTTCCTTTTGCTGTAGGATTATTTACTGCTGTAGCAAACTGGCTGAAATAAGATCCTACATCTGTATCAGACCTCGTCAACCTTTCGGTTCTAAATTATCATACCGATATATATATTTTTGTGTTTATGTTACTCTATACTAATCTGGCAATAGAAGAGAATCTATCATTTTCTTGTCTTACAAACTAACTAATCATACAGTACATCAATGTCATAGTCTGTCACATGAATTATTGAAAATGTGTTCTCTATTCCGAATGTACAGCTATACTGTAGATCTGTAGAGCAAGTCTATGATGAGACATCAGGTTACAGTTCAGGTGTGTAATGTAACTTGATAACGTTATGTTGTGTTTCTATTTATTTGTGAGAATTACTGTCTTGTCACAAGCAATAAACTTCTCCCTTTCAGGTATTTACTCTCACAAATGAAGTGACTGCTGGAAAATCTTTTATGTTGTGAATTTCAATGAGTGCAGGGCCAGGTTAAATGTCCAGGATCGATTCCGTTTGGCAAAATCTCTAAAGTGAATTTGCCAAAGACACTCACAGGTAAATGTTATCAGGCGTCTGTTTTGCAAAACTTGTGTCAGCTGTGGCTCCATCCAGGGAAAGCACACTGTAACTTAAAGTAATACCCCATATCTGTATTTCAGCCTCACACAACCATATCTGAGTTTGAACTATAGCCCCACAAGCCATAATATAAGCAGTCAGAAGGGCCTGCCTCAACAGGAGAAGAACACACCCTGAGAGAAGGGTAGAGGAACAAGCTGTAATTTTTAGGTATGCCTAATGGGTCAGGTCCTGCAGTCTGACCACTGCCAGGGTCATAGGCCACAGTATTACTAGGTTCTGGGAATGGCCGCAAAACGATTTCACAATACTTAGGTGCCGATATGATATGTATTGCCAATGAAAATGGCGCCGATAGATATCGTGCTTCTGGCCCCTTGGTAACTTTGCAGTATTTTTTTTTAATGTGTTATTTCTTACATTATTAGCGCAGACTTTTTTGTTTTGTTATTAATATATTCTTAACTCCATTTCTTTACTTAGAGTTGTGTGTATTGTGTGTATTGTTGGGAAATTGTGTGATATTACTTGTTAGATATTACTGCAATGTTGGGGCTAGAAACACAAGCATTTAGCTAAACCTGCAATGACATCTGTATGTAACCAATACAATTTGATTACATTTTTCTATATGTATCAAGATTCTATATGTATTGCAATTCAATACTGTTATTTTATTGAGATTCAATGTTCCAAACATATTGCTTATGTACTGTATGCCTGATGCAGAGGGACAGGAGAAAGCCTTGAGAAAATGTGTCTGACCGGCTCTATTCAGTCTTATGTAGCAAAATTAGAAATGGTGTTTTTTACATTGGATAAAAGTAGCGACAGAGCTAGAAAATGGAATATCATACACTACGGTTGAGGAACAATGGGAAAGTAATTCTGCTTTGAAAGTTGATAAATGTGTAACCTCACTTTTGAGAAAATGACCTATGAATGTTTTGGTAAAGTTATTGGAGACCTCTTCTTTGTCTACACCCATTCAGCATCGTTCACACCCTCTTAAGCCTTAGCCTCACCCATCTCTTTAAGGATTCACATGTGAGGCCATGTACTAAACAACCAAAAATGTCAAGACTAAAGACTAGTTTATACTATGGCTGTGTCGTAAATTCAATCTGGAGTGCCAGAGTAAGCTCTGGGCGTTCGTAAACTCAGAGCGTAGTCAGATTGCTCTCGGAGCATACACTGGACGCTCTGGCTGAGGAGTAGGGTTGATCCGAGCGTTCAGACCTATCAAAAGCAGTCAAGCACCAACGCTAATTGTACAACTTTTGAAATAACCACACACTATGCACAATAATCATAGAACAACTAGAAAATTACTTATTAACATGACTTTGTTATATACAAATTTCCAAATATTTTTTACAAATAGTGTTTACTGATCTGAGTTGTTCTCATATGAACCAGTCTAACCCCACATTATTGTGATAAAGCATAGAGTTAAGTCCCAAGGATTTCCTCCTTGCCATGCGCATGGTTTATAAAACTTCTGTACCAAGTGTACTCAACCTGACTTCTACCCCCTCACACTCTCTCTCTCTCACACACACACACACACACAGACACACACACACACACACACACACACTAAACCAGCATAATTCCTGTTCCCAATCACCGTTTTCTACCACAGCAATATGAAGCTGGCTTTGTTTGTAGGTATGAAAAATCTTGCCACACAGCTGGAAGGGTAATTCAGTGATGTACTTGATTGGTGAAAAACTGTCAAGCAGGGATAACTCTTATACAAGGAGCATTAAACATGCTCCACCATTGCTGTGTGTTCACACGGATGAGGAAGTCAATAAAGTGTGTGAAAGATAAATGATCGGGTTTCACTTGAGCCTTTTTATGAATTGTATTACTGGTAGGCAGGTCATGCTTGTGAATATGCCTAGGACCTTTAACCCTTTACACCCAATATGGTTAGGGCTCAATTTAAATGTGTCTTACAGAATAAATATGAAATGCATAAGCATGTTAGAAATTAAAAGGGAACAGTTTGGAGATCATGGGAAAATCATTAGACCAAAGTTTCACCTGACCCAAGACTGAATCCAAACATTACAATGTGGATTTTATGTGATTTTTACATTTACTGTACTTTTCACCACATTGGTTGGACGTTTGTTGATAATGAAATCTGAAAAAACGCTGGATACATTCAGTAACATGATAAGAATATTCCTGGACAATGTGGGGTAGGTGCAACATAAGACAAAACAATGACAGGGGTTTGAGTGAGAGGACTAACTAGTGTCTCCAAGTGGCACCTCTCCAAAGTGTGCACAGTTCCTAAGTAACTTCAATGAGGAGTTTTTAACTCTGATGTGCTTTTTTGAGCTCTCCTAGCTGAGCCATTGAGGAACTAGAGCAAGCACACTTGTAGTTGTTTTCTTTGGAACACAACCCTGTATCCCAGCATCACACAATTACTGTTGTACTTTATGCAATCCAAAAACAGCCAATTAAAAATCACAATCTGGGTCAGGTGGGCATCATTTACAAGCTTGTCCTATTTCCAACATGACTAGCTAGCTAAGTTATGCAATATGATCTTACAGTGTTAGGCTTTTACAGGGCAATACAAAGAAACATATCGTAGTTCTATTGTGCATTTCTTCACAATAGACAAATAGTCTCAATCTGTTCATAACAACCCGAGGCATGACGCCATGTCATCTTGTAACTGTACGTCAAACATAGTGATCATAAACGTTGACACTTTATATGACATGAGTGTTATCATATGGAAATGTCAAGTGCACATTTGGACAGCATTTCATTCCCTCCCTCAGACAAGAAAAATAAAAAACTTTCACAATTAGCAAGAGGGATGGGGGCAACTTCTTGTCATGTGCAGTGCTGAAGTTCAGAACAGCTGTCACTCAAAAAACCATAAAACCATACAGCTCTGTGAAGTGCAGAGCCTGAGCTTTGAGGTCATTAGCGTGTTACTGTACAGCTACTGCGTTCCAATTTAAGTGCTTATTAGTGCCCCAATCCAGTAGCGGTGTGTGGGTAATGCCAAGACAGTAAAAAAAGCGATAATTGCATTGATAATTGATAATTGCATTGTTTGCTCTATTACCTATTCTTTCATACGCCACCATGAAATACAATAAGGCCATGACAATAAAAAGTCACACAGTGGCGGAATAAATTAAATCACAAAACCAGAGAGCAACGTCTGTCTGGTGAAGTCCACCAAGCAAATGTTGCATGTAACAAACAGTTATATGACCTGCATCATGGTCAAGCTCAAGTTAATGTTTGACAAGTTAATGTTTGACAGTTTCCCAAACAACTACTGATTTAGAACCATGGAATTACTGCAAGTTAGCACAAAGAAAACAGGAGCACTGCCTCCACTATTCCAGCACCATTTCAACTTAAACACTTAACTACAAAACAATATATGCTTAGTTTAATACACTGAAAACAAACTTAAAGATACAACAAAATAATTTAGTCCAATCAATGTTGCTAAATATAAAGTGGCTGTCCATGGTACTGATTTGTGTGTGTGTGTGTGTGTGTGTGTGTGTGTGTGTGTGCGTGTGTGTGCGTAAGTAAGTAAAACAAAAATGGTTGACTCACCCTACTTGTAGACTAGATGAACGCCAATGCCATCCTCCTCACCTTCATCTATGGCTCTCTCATCCAGTACGCTTTTAGTTTTATTTGTCATAGAATACCTAGCTAAAACGCTTGCTAGCCTAACTTACTCACATGGGTAACAATGAACCAGCTAAGTTAGCTAGCTAGTTAACATGAGCCCACGAGGCTACATATTGAACTTCAATTCAAAATATGAGGCACAACGTATGAATTTATGCTTAGATCAGAATCGCTGTCATAATCATTGGCCTGTACATACATTTAAGTCAAAACTAGTTCAAATTCCCCATCTCCATCAATGGCGTAAGAAAGGGACGATTTAGAAAGCTAACTACTGCAGAACATCAACGCAAGCAGACCAGAAACAGACACCATTTTCCGACAACGATTAAGTTTTGTTTAGGATGTGATTTGATTGATGTGAAGCCAAATCCAAACTGACCTCCATTGAGGGGCATTTTGCTGTGCCAGGACAACCCACAATTGGGATCAGCTCAATACTGATTGGCCAAATGACCCAGTTAATTTTATTTTAAAAATTATCAAGGGTGGCCAAACACTTGCTGGCATCAATCAAACAAATTCTACGGCAGCAACATGTCATTCTCTTTTGTTCCAGACAGTGTACGATATATTGGCTACTGTCACGACTGCTGCCGAAGTCGTTGCCTCTCCTTGTTCGGGCGGTGCTCGGCGTTCGACGTCACCGGTCTTCTAGCCATCATTGATCCTTTTTTCATTTTCCATTGGTTTTGTCTTGTCTTCCCATACACCTGTTTTCAATCCCATTCATTACCTGTTGTGTATTTAACCCTCTGTTTCCCCTCATGTCTTTGTCAGAGATTGTTTTATTGTCAGTGTAGTGTGATTGTTGTATAGGTGTGCGTCGGGTCCTTGTACCCATGTTTATGTACATTTAGTGTTATGGAGCATACTCCGTGGACTTTATTAAAAGACTCCATTTTACACTCCATTTGACTCTCCTGCGCCTGACTTCCCTGCCACCTATTACATCTACGCATGACAGAATCTCTGACCAAATATATGAAGTCAGCAGGAGAGGACACTATGCCCATGGAGCTGGAGGAACGCGTTCAGGAACAAGCTAGGGAGATTGACGTTATCAGCTCTGTCATGGATCACATTGCCATGAAAATGGATCGCTGGGAGAGACAGGGAGTTTCTCCAGCGCCACCACCACCACAACCGGAATCTCCCGTGAACGATTTTTCCTCTCCGGAATCGAGGATCCATTTATCCCTACCTACGGGATACAACGGAGATACTGCCGGCTGCCAGGGTTTCCTCCTTAAACTGAACTTGTATCTAGCCACGGCCTCCCCAGTACCATCTGACCGTGAGAAGAGTTACGCCCTCGTCTCATGCCTCACCGGGAAAGCCCTGGAATGGGCCAGCGCTGTGTGTAGTAGGGAGGTTGCGGCGCTGGACCATTTTGAGGAGTTCACCCGCCAATTCCGGATAGTATTCGATCACCCACCTGAAGGCAAAGCAGCGGGTGAGCTTCTCTATCATCTGAGGCAGGAGACGAGGAGTGCACAGGATTTTGCCTTGGAGTTTAGGACCTTGGCTGCCGGCGCTGGATGGAGCGACAGGGCCCTGATCGACCATTACCGTTGTAGTCTACGCGAGGACGTCCGTCGGGAGCTGGCCTGTAGAGACACCACCCTCACCTTCGACCAGCTGGTGGACATGTCCATCAGGCTGGACAACATGTTGGCTACTCGTGGACGTCTAGATCGGGGTCTGGTTGTTCCATCCTCCCGCACCCTCTCTCCCGAACCTATGGAATTGGGAGGGATGGTGCGCAGGGAGACCGGAGGGGGTTCCCGCTCGAGCACCATTCAAGGTCGCAGAGAGCACACTGCTGGTCGGTGCCGGGTTGGTTCCTCTGGGAATAGAGAGGGCAGGCAGGGCATTCTGGCGTCACCCCAGGTGAGTAGGCACCATTCTCATCCAGAGCCCTCTGCTGCACTAATGTTTGTCTCTGTCTCTTTTCCTGACTTTTCACTGCATTCCCAGTATAAGGCGCTAGTAGATTCGGGTGCGGCTGGAAATTTCATTAATAAAAGTCTAGCTCATAGTTTAGGGATCCCTATTGTTCCTGTGGATATGCCTTTCCCTATTCATGCCTTAGATAGTCGACCATTAGGGTCAGGGTTTATCAGGGAGGTAACCGCACCTTTGTGTATGATAACGCAGGAGGGTCACAAGGAGAAGATTAGTCTTTTCCTTATTGATTCTCCTGCGTATTCTGTGGTGCTAGGCCTACCCTGGTTAGTTTGTCATAACCCCACTGTTTCTTGGCCACAGAGGGCTCTCACAGGGTGGTCGCGAGAATGCTCAGGTAGGTGTTTAGGGGTTTCCGTTGGTGCTACTACGGTGGAAAGTCCAGACCAGGTCTCCACCGTGCGCATTCCCCCCGAATATGCCGATTTGGCTCTCGCCTTCTGTAAAAAGGCGACTCAATTACCACCCCATCGACTGGGGGATTGTGCGATAGATCTCCTGGTAGACGCTGCGTATCCCAAGAGTCACGTGTATCCCCTGTCGCAAGCGGAGACGGAGGCTATGGAGACATATATCTCTGAATCCCTGCATCAGGGGTTCATTCAGCCATCCATTTCACCCGTCTCTTCGAGTTTCTTTTTTGTGAAAAAAAAGGATGGCGGTTTACGCCCGTGCGTTGATTATCGAGGTCTTAATAAAATCACAGTGAAATATAGTTACCCGCTACCTCTGATCAATACGATTATTGAGTTAATGCACGGGGCACGTTTTTTCACAAAATTGGATCTCAGGAGTGCGTACAATCTGGTGCGTATTAAGAAGGGTGATGAGTGGAAGACGGCATTTAGCACCACCTCAGGTCATTATGAGTACCTGGTCATGCCATATGGGTTGATGAATGCTCCATCAGTTTTCCAATCATTTGTAGATGAGATCTTCAGGGACCTGCACGGGCAGGGTGTAGTGGTGTATATCGATGATATTCTGACATACTCTGCTACACGCGCCAAGCATGTGTCCCTGGTGCGCAGGGTGCTTGGTCGCCTGTTGGAGCATGATCTATATGTCAAGTCTGAGAAATGCTTGTTTTTCCAACAATCCATCTCCTTCCTAGGGCATCGGATTTCCACTTCAGGAGTGGAGATGGAGAGCGACCGCATTACAGCCGTGCGTAATTGGCCGACTCCAACCACGGTAAAGGAGTTGCAGCGTTTTTTGGGGTTTTCCAATTACTACCGAGGTTTATCCGGGGTTTTGGTCAGGTGGCAGCTCCCATTACCTCACTGCTAAAGGGGGGCCCGGTGCGCTTGCAGTGGTCGGCTGAGGCGAACAGGGCTTTTGAGCACCTGAAGACTCTGTTTACTTCTGCGCCTGTGCTGGCTCATCCGGATCCCTCTTTGCCATTCATAGTGGAGGTGGACGCATCCGAAGCTGGGATAGGAGCAGTGCTCTCTCAGCGTTCGGGTACGCCACTGAAGCTTCGCCCCTGTGCTTTCTTTTCTAAGAAGCTCAGCCCGGCGGAGCGAAACTATGATGTGGGGAACCGGGAGCTGTTAGCTGTCGTAGAAGCTTTGAAGGTGTGGAGGCATTGGCTTGAGGGGGCTAAACACCCTTTTCTCATCTGGACTGACCACCGCAATCTGGAGTATATCCGGCAGGCAAAGAGATTGAATCCTCGCCAGGCAAGGTGGGCCATGTTTTTCACTCGTTTTGTGTTTACTCTTTCTTACAGACCAGGCTCCCAGAACGTTAAGGCAGACGCATTGTCTTGGCTGTATGACACAGAGGAGCGGTCCATGGATCCCACTCCCATACTCCCAGCTTCGTGTTTGGTGGCGCCAGTAGTGTGGGAGCTGGACGCGGACATTGAGCGGGCGTCACGTGCAGAGCCTTCTCCCCCTGAGTGTCCAGCTGGTCGTCTGTACGTTCCATCTGCTGTACGCGACCGATTGATATATTGGGCTCACACGTCACCCTCCTCTGGTCATCCTGGGATAGGTCGGACGATGCGCTGTCTTGACGGGAGATACTGGTGGCCCACTTTAGCTAAGGACGTGAGGATTTATGTTTCTTCCTGCTCGGTGTGCGCCCAGTGCAAGGCTCCTAGACACCTGCCCAGAGGTAAGCTACAACCTCTACCCGTTCCTCAACGGCCGTGGTCACACCTGTCGGTGGATTTTTTGACCGATCTTCCACCTTCACAGGGTTACACCACGATCCTGGTCGTTGTGGATCGGTTTTCTAAGTCCTGTCGTCTCCTCCCTTTGCCCGGTCTCCCAACGGCCTTACAAACTGCAGAGGCCCTGTTTACACACGTTTTCCGGCACTATGGGGTGCCTGAGGAAGGATATAGTGTCTGATCGGGGTCCCCAGTTCACATCAAGGGTCTGGAAGGCGTTCATGGAGCGTCTGGGGATCTCGGTTAGTCTTACCTCAGGTTTTCACCCCGAGAGTAATGGGCAGGTGGAGAGAGTTAACCAGGATGTGGGTAGGTTTCTGCGGTCTTATTGCCAGGATCGGCCAGGGGAGTGGGCGAAGTTCGTGCCCTGGGCAGAGATGGCTCAGAACTCGCTACGTCACTCCTCCACTAACCTTACTCCCTTTCAATGTGTATTAGGGTATCAGCCGGTTCTGGCTCCTTGGCATCAGAGCCAGACCGAGGCCCCTGCGGTGGACAATAGGTTTCGGCACGCTGAGGAGACCTGGGAGGCAGCCCACGTCCACCTTCAGCGTGCCATAAGGCGCCAGAAAATTGGCGCAGACCGTCGCCGCAGTGAGGCCCCAGTGTTCGCACCAGGGGACAGGGTCTGGCTCTCGACCCGAAACCTGCCCCTTCGCCTTCTCTGCCGGAAGCTGGGTCCGCGGTTTGTGGGGCCGTTTAAAGTCCTGAGGAAAGTGAACGAGGTATGTTATAGGTTACAACTACCCACTCATTACCGTATTAACCCCTCGTTCCATGTGTCTCTCCTCAGGAGAGGAGTACTGTCACGACTGCTGCCGAAGTCGTTGCCTCTCCTTGTTCGGGCGGTGCTCGGCGTTCGACGTCACCGGTCTTCTAGCCATCATTGATCCTTTTTTCATTTTCCATTGGTTTTGTCTTGTCTTCCCATACACCTGTTTTCAATCCCATTCATTACCTGTTGTGTATTTAACCCTCTGTTTCCCCTCATGTCTTTGTCAGAGATTGTTTTATTGTCAGTGTAGTGTGATTGTTGTATAGGTGTGCGTCGGGTCCTTGTACCCATGTTTATGTACATTTAGTGTTATGGAGCATACTCCGTGGACTTTATTAAAAGACTCCATTTTACACTCCATTTGACTCTCCTGCGCCTGACTTCCCTGCCACCTATTACATCTACGCATGACAGCTACACATACTGAGATAGAGGGGCACGGTTTCCTTCGCTCGGGTGATTTCTCCCTTCAGCCACAAAATTTTGAAAACACAGAGAGATGAAAGAGCCATTTTATAAGTCATATGTGTATATTGGTTAAATATTTGGGGAAGCCTGGTTTCCCTGGGCATCCATAAATACACTCCACTACCCAGATCTGACATTTTCAATCCGTAATGGGTACGGATGTAAAGGGTTAAAAAGGTTTACTGTCATTTAATCAGTCTCCTGATTACTTTATTTTATTAGGAATAATACAGACTAGGGGAATCAGATTATACCAAATGCCCTTCTGATGCAAAATACTTGTAAACAAAAACAAGACTGGATTGATTAGTACGAAGGGACAACCTCAAAGCTCCATTGCTAAGCTGTTCATTGCCCTAGAAACCCCAGAGTAGCCAAGTGACCCAGTTAAGTCACCTTGTTTGGGTTCATGAGGACATCACACACATACAGTGCATTTGGAAAGTATTCAGACACCTTGACTTTTTCAACATTTTGTTACATTACAGCCTTATTCTAAAATTGATGAAATTGTCCTGTCCCCCCTAATCAATCTACACACAATATCACACAATGACAGAGGAAAATAGGTTTAAAAAAATAAACAACAATATCACATTTATGTAAGTATTCAGACCCTTTAGTACTTTGCTAAAGCATATTTGGAAGCAATTAAAGCTTTGAGTATGACGCTACAAGCTTGGCACACCTGTATTTGGGGAGTTTCTCCCATTTTCTCTGCAGATCCTCTCAAGCTCTGAAGTTGGATGAGGAGTGCCGCTGCACAGCTAGGTCTATCCAGAAATGTTCGATCAGGTTCAAGTCCGGGCTCTGGCTGGGCCACACAAGGACATTTAAAGACTTGTCCCGAAGCCACTCCTGCGTTGTCTTGGCTGTGTGCTTAGGGTCGTTGTCCTGTTGGAAGGTGAACTTTTGCCCCAGTCTGAGATTCTGAGTGCTCTGGAGCAGGTTTTCATCAAGGATCTCTTTGCACATTGCTCCGTTCATCTTTCCCTTGATCCTGACTAGTCTCCCAGTGCCTGCCGCTGAAAAACATCCCCACAGCATTATGCTGCCACCACCGTAGGGATGTTATTGGCCAGGTGATAAGTGATGCCAGGTTTCTTCCAGATGTGATGCTTGGTTTTCAAGCCAAAGAGTTCACTCTTGGTTAATTCAGATCAGAAAATCTTGTTTCTCATGGTCTGAGTGTCCTTTAAGTGCCTTTTGGCAAACTCCAAGTGGGCTGTCATTTGCCTTTTACTGAGGAGTGGCTTCCGTCTGGTCACTCTACCATAAAGGCCTGATTTGTGGAGTGCTGCAGAGATGGGCGTCCTTCTGGAAGGTTTTCCCATCTCCACCAAGTAACTCTGGAGCTCTGTCATAGTGACCATCGGGTTCTTGGTCACCTCCCTGACCAAGGCGCTTCTCCTCCGATTGCTCAGATTGGCAGGGCGGCAAGCTCTTGGAAGACTTTTTGGTGGTTCCAAACTTCTTCAATTTAAGAATGATGTAGGCCACTGTGTTCGTGGGGACCTTCAATGCTCCAGAAATGTTTTAGTACCCTTCCCCAGATCTGTGCCTCGACACAATCCTGTCTCAGAGCTCTAAGGACAATTCCTTCGACCTCATGGCTTGTTTTATGCTCTGACATGCACTGTCAACTGTGGGACCTTATATGGACAGGTGTGTGCCTTTCCAAATCATGTCCAATTATTTGAATTTACCACAGGTGGACTCCAATCAAGTTGTAGAAACATCTCAAGGATGATGAATGGAAACAGGATGCACCTGAGCTCAATTTTGAGTCTCGTTGAAAAATGGTCTGAATACTTATGTAAATAAGGTATTTCTGTTTTTATCATGAATACATTTGCAAACATTTCTAAAAACCTGTTTTGCTTTGTCATTATGGGGCACTGTGTGTCAATTTTTATTATTGATATTTAATACACTTTAGAATAATGCTTTAACGTAAGTGGGTAATGTTAGTGAGAGCTATGGGTTAGGGTTAAGGTTAGGGTTAGCTAAAAGGGTTAAGGTTATGGTTAGGGGAATGGTTAGCTAACCTGCTAAGTAGTTGAACAGATTCTAATTAGCTAAAATGCTATTTCAAATTAGATTTGAACTTGCAACCATCAAATCCACCACAACCAATTCCCCCTCAATTACCCTACATTTGTTTTTGCCTTCAGTAACTATCTGTCTCATGAAACCATGCCAATTGTAACATATACTTATTTGATGTTCTCGGATTTACATTTACTATGTTACATCTAGTCTATGAGACCAGGCTGGAATACCATACTGTAAAGTATGAAGCTCAGTGTCATTATGACCCCAGAAAGCTATTTCTTAACCTGATACTTTCCTGTGAGGGACACACTGATCAAGTTGCGGCAGCACACATACCAAATGAAGCAGCTCAACAATACAGAGGACCTGTCTGCAATATCTATAGCCTACAAAACATTGTCGCCACGTACTGCACTATAACACTGTCTTTGTCCACTTATTATTTAAGTCTACCTTGAACATACTCATGCGGCCAATACAAGTGCCCAGTGTCATCTCTGGTAACCATTCAGACCATATTTTATCAAACACCTGATTTAACCACACAAATCAAATCACCTGGAACTTGTTATATATTGGCTTGCATGCTGTACCAAAATGCTGGCTGTGGTATCTGTTGGATTGAGAGAATATATTTGCCATGTCAGTTGGCACCGTTGGTCTTGTTTCCAGCCTTGCATCTTTGACAGACAGCTGCTATACTATAGTGGCACTGTAAGCCTGCAAAGCATGGCTAGCTAAGTATCAACAGGGGTGCCATGTTACATGCTAGAGAGCTGAAAATTAGCTCGACATTGCTGAACAAAATGATACTGAATAGAATATATCAATATTCTGCATGCATCAATTCAGCCTATATACATTTTAATACACTAGATAGCCAATACCATAGTTATAAGTTGAATAAAGACAATATGGATCTACAGTTGCCCCCTGTTTAAGTGACAGTGTGCACCTCATCATTAAAGCCTTAGCCCACCATGTTGGACTCTTGCCCGTTACTATGCACAGCCCTGAGTGGTCAGGTTGCACCAGGCAGATCAACTGCATGTTCTGGCTGAGCAGGGCTTTCCACTCTCCCCTTTAGCCAAAATGCCATGCTCTTCATGTCCATTCAACCTCCTCTCATACAACAGGCCATGTGAACATTAGGCCTGTCCTAGTTGATGTATGGGACTGGAGTACAGAGGATGTGTGCATTGTGTCCCACCCACCACCCGCCAACCCCTATTTTTACCCTACTGCTACTCTCTGTTCATCATATATGCATAGTCACTTTAACCATACCCACATGTACATACTATCTCAATCAGCCTGACTAACCGGTGTCTGTATGTAGCCTCGCTACTTTTATAGCCTTGCTACTGTATATAGCCTGTCTTTTACTGTTGTTTTATTTCTTTACCTACCTATTGTTCACCTAATACCTTTTTTTTGCACTATTGGTTAGAGCCTGTAAGGAAGCATTTCACTGTAAAGTCTACATCTGTTGTATTCAGCGCACGTGACAAATAAACTTTGATTCGATTTGATTTGAAAGGCCCTCTGTCGATGAGACTCACATGACCTGTGAAGGGTTATCTCAAATTCCACTCTTCTCTGTCTTCACATTTCCCCTGATGCTTGGTGGAAAGGAAAACAAGCTCTACTCTTTCCACAATGACAACAGAATGGAGGTAGACATAACTTTTCCATGTACAGTCATTTGAAAGCCTGTATAACAACATTCTAAATTGCAAGCCCTGTGTTCCTCTTTAAGACTCTTTCTACACCTCCCTCCTCTCCCACCATCTCCTGCTCCCTCTGTCCCTCTCCCCTACCTCAATTTGAGGTTGATCATGTCCAGAAAGCATGGGCATTGAATGACTGCAGTCAGTAACACATGGACCAATCCTCAGTCATGGACAAAAATAGTGCTCCCCTATCAAATGTCACCATCCACACAGAAGGGCAGGTGGGCAGGTGGTCCATATCTTTCCCCAAAATATGTCAACTGAAATAAATGTAGGGGGATGAAATATGTAAAGCTATAGCTATCTATCTTAAGAAAGGACAATGACCCTTTCATGGATGTTCAGGCAAGGTTAGCTCTCACATCAATTATACTTATTCCAGTAGGGAAGACCAATGTCACACTTATAGGACTTTAATTTACCAGATACAAGTATATAAGCTATTAGCAGCTTGATTGATTTCCTGCTGTCTATAGATTGGACTTTTGAGAGGCCATGTGAACATCATGCTTGTTGTGACCTTTGGGACCTTAAATGATTTAAACTTCATTCAACACTGATTCACGGTCGTGAGTCAGTCTACATTGTCCATTGCTTAATAACTACATTTCTGGCCACTACCTTTGCCAACTCCGAACCATCTGTATTTACAGTCTCTCTTATATCTATCTCCAACCTCATATCTATCAGCTATAGTCTATTCTAATCTATTATTGTCTGATACTTTACATTGAGGTAAGTACTTTGTTCTTCCATTGCATAGCATTCTATTGGAAATTAAAGATTTAGTGAAACTTTTTCAGTCAGTTGCATCAGGGTTCCCAGGCTAATTGCGCACAAGTGTCTGGTGCACGAAATATGATAGGCTTCTTACATTCTTGTCACTACTTACTTTCTTAGGTTACTTTTGGACTCTTTTGGCAGAACTTTCTATATTTACCCATCTGGATCCTCTGACTGGGCTCTGCCATTGAGCTTCCCATTGAAGGTGCATGACATGCATCCAAATGAAGGATTGAAGGATTGATGGGTTGTCTTAGTGTCAGGGATTACCCTGGAAAAGGCCAATAACAACATATATTTTCAGCATAATGTAACGAATCTCCTCTTCGGCTCTGGCAGCTCCTGACTGACGGGCGGCTCTGGCAGCTCCTGACTGACGGGCGGCTCTGGCAGCGCTGGACAGGAGGGAGACTCTGGCAGCGCTGGACAGAAGGGAGACTCTGGCAGCGCTGGACAGGAGGGAGACTCTGGCAGCGCTGGACAGGAGGGAGACTCTGGCAGCGCTGGACAGGAGGGAGACTCTGGCAGCGCTGGACAGGAGGGAGACCCTGGCAGCGCTGGACAGGAGGGAGACTCTGGCAGCACTGGACAGGAGGGAGACTCTGGCAGCGCTGGACAGGAGGGAGACCCTGGCAGCGCTGGACAGGAGGGAGACCCTGGCAGTGCTGGACAGGAGGGAGACCCTGGCAGCGCTGGACAGGAGGGAGACCCTGGAAGCGCTGGACAGGCCGGAGCACCTTGAGGGAGGAGACGGAGAGACAGCCTGGTGCGTGGGGCTGCCACAGGAGGCCTGGTGCGTGGAGGAGGCACCGGATGGACCGGACCGTGGAGGCGCACTGGAGGTCTCGAGCACAGAGCCTGCACAAACTGTCCTGGATGGATACCCCCTGTAGCCCGGCAAGTGCGGCGGGGTGGAACAGACCGCACTGGGCTGTGCTGGCGAACCGGGGACACCGTGCGTAGGGCTGGTGCCATATACCCCGGGCCGAGGAGACGCGCCGGAGACCAGATGCGCTGAGCCGGCCTCATTTCCCCTGGCTCTATGCCCACTCTAGCCCGGCTGATACGAGGCACTGCGATGTAGCGCACCAGGCTATGCCTGCGCATTGGGGACACCGTGCGCCTTATGGCATAACACGGTGCCTGCCCGGTCCACCTCGCTCCACGGTAAGCACAGAGAGTTGGCTCAGGTCTCCTATTTGACTTAGCCACACTCCCCGTGTTCCCCCCCAATACATTTTTGGGGCTGCCTCCCGTCCCTGTTGCGCTGCCGTGCTAGCTCCTCATATTTCCGCCGCTCGGCTTTGGCAGCCTCCAGCTCTTCCCGGGGGTGGCGATATTCCCCAGCCTGTGCCCAGGGTCCCCTACCGTCCAAAATCTCCTCCCATGTCCAGGAGTCCAGAAGCCTCTGCTCCTGGTTACCACGCTTCTTGGTCCGGTTGTGGTGGGTGGTTCTGTAATGAATCTCCTCTTCGTCTGAGGAAGAGTAAGAAGGATCGGACCGATATGCAGAGTGGTAAGTGTCCGTCATAATTTATTGACTGAACGCACAAAACAAAATAACAAAGTGAAATGGACGAAACAAAACAGTTCTGTAAGGTGACATACACTAAACAGAAAACAACCACACACAAACAAGAGTGGGAAAACAGGCTACCTAAGTATGGTTCTCAATCAGAGACAACGATTGACAGCTGCCTCTGATTGGGAACCATACCAGGCCAAACACATAGAAATACACAACATAGAACAAAAACATTGAATGCCCACCCCAACTCATGCCCTGACCAACCTAAAAATAGAAACATACAAAAGGAACTAAGGTCAGGACATGACACATAAACACATAAACTTCAGGTCTAGTGGAATGTGAGGCCATACACAACAAGACACCTTCAGTTCTATGGCCTTTACATGGTTAGAAGACACTAATTCAATGAAACTATAGCTCAGATCATCCATTACTAACATCACTGTCATCATAATTAGTTATAGTTTCTGTTTATGTATGTCATATCATATTACATCTTTAACAACAATAAAATGCAACGTTGTTTACATGTTTTCTTGAAGTTACAGTATATGAAATTAACTCAATAGCTCGTCTTCACAGGACTCTCCCGCAGCTGTTTTGTTCTGAGTTTGTCACTCAAGAATGTGACATCCATATGGGCTTTGGCAGATTCACTAGTAGCTGTACACTCTTAAATTTAAAAGTTTCCAATCGGAACCAAATAAGGTTCTTCAGAGCGATGCCATAGGGGAACCATTTTAGGTTCTCTGAAGACCCTTAAATGGGATGGTTCTTTGAAGAACCATGCCAAAAATCAAAAACTCCAAAGAGACATTATTGGTTCCACAGTGAACCGTCATAAAAGGTTATACAAAAATGTGTTTATGGTTCTTTGGATGGTTTTGGAGTGTTGTTTTAACACTGTAGGTTTGAGCCTTATTTGCATATTTTCCAGGGGGCCATTTGAGTGTCACGCCCTGACCTTAGAGATCCTTTAAATTCTCTATTTGGTAGGTCAGGGCGTGACGAGGGTGGGAAATCTATGTTTATATTTCTTTGTTGGCCGAGTATGGTTCCCTATCAGAGGCAACTGTCTATCATTGTCTCTGATTGGGGATCATACTTAGGCAGCCCTTTTTCCCACCTTCTGTTGTGGGATCTTGTCTGTTGCATGTGTTGCACTCCTAGCTTTGCGTTCGTTGAGTTGTTTATTGTTTTTTGGTGGAACATTTAAAATGAAAGAAAATGTACGCCTTCCACACTGCACCTTGGTCTTCATTTAACGACGGACGTAACAGAAGATCCCACCACCAACAGACCAAGCAGCGTGGTCAGGAGGACTGGACCTGGGAGGAAATCCTGGAGGGAGCAGGACCCTGGATAATGGCGGGGAGTATTGCTGTCTGAAGGAGGAGATAGAGGCAGCGAAAGTGAGGAGGTAACTCACTGAAGCAAGTACGAGAGGCAGCCCCCCCCCCCAAAAAAAATTGGGGGCACACGTGGAGATTGGTAGAGTCAGGGTTCAGACCTGAGCCAACTCCCCGTTCTTACCGTGGGGAGCGAGTGACCGGTCAAGCATCGTGTTATCAGGTTCTGCGCACCATGCCTTCAGAGCACATCCACAGCCCGGTGCGCTCTATGCAAGCTCCCCGCAGTTGCCGTGCTAGAGTTGGCATTCAGCCAGGATGGATTGTGCCGGCTCAGCGCTCCTGGCCTCTGGTGCATCTCTTCGGTCCAGGATATCCTGCGCCAGCTCTACACACGGTATCCCCAGTTCGCCAGCACAACCCAGTGCGGACTGTTCCAGCTCCCCGCACTTGTCGTGCTACAGGGGGATTCAACCAGGACGCGTTGTGCCAGCTCTACGCTCCAGGCCTCCAGTGCGCCTTCATAGCCCAGTGTGTCCCGTGCCAGCTCTCCATACTCACTGAGCTAAAGTGGGTATCCAGCCGGGACCGGTTGTGGCAGCTCCACGCACCAGGCTTCCAGTACATCTCCTCAGTCCGGTGAGACCTGTTCCGGCTCCACGTACGAAGCCTCCAGTGATGATCCATGGTTCGAAGCCTCCGGTGATGATCCATGGCCCGGAGCCTCTAGTGATGATCCATGGCACGAAGCCTCCAGTGATGATCCATGGCCCGGAGCCTGTAGCGACGATCCATGGCAAGTAGCATGCAGCGACGGTCCCCAGTCCGGAGCCTGCAGTGACGGTCCGCAGTCCGTAGCCTCCAGCGACGGTCCGCAATCCAGCACCTCCAGCGGTGGTTCCCAGTTCAGAGCCTCCGCTTCTGATCCACAGTCAGGTTCCTCCGGCAGCGATTCACGGTCCGGAGTCTCCGCGAAGATCCACAGTTCGGTTCCACAGAAGCGGAGGGATCAGCGTAGAGAGCGGGGGCTACGTCCCGAACCGGAGCCGCCACCGAGGGTAGATGCCCACCCGGAGTCCGCACCTTTGGGAGGGGGGGGGGGGGGGGTACTGTCACACCCTGACCTTAGAGATCCTTTAAATGCTCTATTTGGTAGATCAGGGTGTGACTAGGGTGTGAAATCTATGTTTATTTCTTTGTTGGCCCGAGTATGGTTCCCAATCAGAGGCAGCTGTCTTTCGTTGTCTCTGATTGGAGATCATACTTAGGCAGCCCTTTTCCCAGCTTCTGTTGTGGGATCTTGTCTTTGTGTGTTGCACTCCTAGCTTTACGCTCGTAGAGTTGTTTATTGTTTTTTGGTGGAACATTTCAAATTAAAGAAAATGTACGCCTACCACGCTGCACCTTGGTCTTCATTTAACGACGGACGTAACATCGAGTGAATTTTTGTTACCAGTACATGACTATGTTTGCTAGTGACAGAGTCATACAGTAGTTCATTTTCAGTCATGTGGCCTTCAAGTAAGATCCTAAGTGAATATGATATCATTAAAATTAAGTTCTTTAAGACAATAAAATACATAGGGTACCGGTCAAACGTTTGGACACACCTACTCATTCCTGGGCCTTTCTTTAGCTTTACTATTTTCTACATTGTAGAATAATAGTAAAGACATAAAAACTATTAAATAACCCAAAACCAAAAAAAGTGTTAAACAAATCAAAATATATTTTATATTTGAGATTCTTCAAAGTAACCACCCTTTCCCTTGATGACAACTTTGCACACTCTTGGCATTCTCTCAACCAAATTCATGAGGTCAACTGGAATGCATTTAAATTAACAGGTGTGCCTTGTTAAAAGTTAATTTGTGGAATTTCTTTCCTTAATGCATTTGAGCCAATCAGTTGTGTTGTGACAAGGTAGGGGTGGTATACAGACGATAGCCCTATTTGGTAAAAAACCAAGTCCATATTATGGCAAGAACAGCTCAAATAAGCAAAGAGAAACTACAGTCCATCATTACTTTAAGACATCAAGGTCAGTCAGTCAAGAACTTTGAAAGTTTCTTCAAGTTCAGTTGCAAAAACCATCAAGTGCTATGATGAAACTGGTTCTCATGAGGACCACCAAAGGAAAGGAAGACCCGTTTACCTCTACTGGAGAAGATAAGTTCATTAGAGTTACCAGCTTCAAAAATTGCAGCCCAAATAAATGCTTCACAGAGTTCAAGTATCAGACACATCTCAACAACAACTGTTCAGAGGAGACTGCGTGAATCAGGCCTTCATGGGCGAATTAATGCAAAGAAACCACTACTAAAGTACAGCAATAAGAAGAGGAGACATGCTTGGGCCAAGAGACAGGAGCAATAGACATTAGACCAGTAGAAATATGTCCTTTGGTCTTATGGTTCCAACTGCCGTGTTTTTGTGAGAGTAGGTGAACGGATGATGTCCGCATGTGTGGTACCCACCATGAAGCATGGAGGTGTGATGGTGTTGGTGTGCTTTGCTGGTGACAATGTCAATGATTTATTTAGAATTCAGGGCACACTTGACCAGCATGGCTACCACAGCATTCTGCAGCGATACGCCATCCCGTCTGGTTTGGGATGAGTTGGACCGCAGAGTGAAGGACAAGCAGCCAACAACTGCTCAGTATATGTGGGAACTCCTTCAAGACTGTTGGAAAATAATTTGTTTAACACTTTTTTGGTTACCACACGATTCCATATGTTTTATTTCATAGGTTTGATGTCTTCACTATTATTCTACACTGTAGAAAACAGTAAAAAATAAAGAAAAAACATTGAATGAGTAGGTGTCCAAACTTTTAACTGGTACTGTACTGTACATGTACAAACTACTACCCCTATACCCCTGCACATTGACTCGATACAGGTACCCCCTGTATATAGCCTGGTTATTGTTATGTCATTTTATTGTGTTACTTTTTATTTTTTACTTTATTTTAGTCTATTTCTTGTCCTACATTGTTGGTTAAGGGCTTGTAAGGAAGCATTTCACAGTAAGGTGTTGTATTCGGCACGTGACAACAACAATTTTATTTTATTTGATCAGCTGCACCATCGAGAGTACCTTGACTGGTACGACAACTGCAGCGCCCTCAACCAGAAGGCCTTACAGAGCGTGATGCAGACAGCCTAATACATCAGTGGGGGCGTGCTCCCTGCCCTCCAGGACTTCTACACCAAGCGGTGTCTGAGAGAGGCCTGAAAGATCATCAACAACTCCAGTCACCCGAGCCAAGGACTGTTTACTCTATTACCATCCGGCAAGCAATACCGGGTCTCAGACCAACAGGCTCCGAAACAGCTTTTAACACCAGGCCATCCGACTGCTGAAAAGCTCAACCTAACTGTCTCCATGCACAGACCTGCATCTTAGAGACTATTTGCACTGACTACTCACACATCCAACCCTTACAAACACATTTACAAACAAACACCCATAAACACACACACACACAAGCAGGCACACACACTCAGAACTCATACACACATACAGTCAACACTGGTGTTGTATTATATAATATTGATTCCACGACCCGCTTTATATTTCTAAATACTGTGTAAATACAGTCTATTATTACTATGCATACTAATTATTATGTTACTTCTACGACTTGTTATGTTTTTGTTACGATTGATTGTTGATTAATGCACTGCATTGTTGAGGGAGCTAGCACATAAGCATTTCACTGCACCTTTTATACCTAATGTAAACTGTGTAAGTGACGAATACATTTGATTGGATATTAACTGGAACAAACATTTCAGTAACGGGTGCAATGAATCCAAGTAACAGATTGGATTAGTTTATAGAAAATATACGTTATTTATTTTTGAGAAGCATAAGATTCATTTAACAATCAATGTCCATGCAAAACATAGATATTGACACAAACAATTGTAAAATGAACCTGCAATATAACATGCTGGGAAATGTGAAAATAATGGGCATAGTTTTGGTTCAACTCTGGTTATTAACACCAACACTGGGGTTCTTTTACACTACTGAGTTTTAATTGAACTCTTTACAGTTTTAATTTCACTCCTGAATCAACACTATAAATGTTACACTGAAAATCAACAGTAGTTAACACTTGTCAATTTGGTGTGTGCTATGAAAGGGACTTTCTTCAGAATTCTGAAGAAGTGTAGATGTCACGCCAAGAACCCCCACTTAACTCAATGGTTCTTTATCAGACACTAGTTGTCCAAGGAGTCTTAAGTGTTAAGAGCTGAGGAAGAAGCTCTATGTTTTCCTGCCTCTAAACAACTCATATGTTGGTTTGCATGCAGTTTTTGGTGAAGGTAGATTATTCTAATAAGCTGTTACTGAAACCAGTCTATAAGAACATTAATGGGCTCCTCAGAGCTGCAGTGGCTGATGTTTGACTTGTAGAATGATACACCTAATGAAACTGGTTTTAATGACCAGGGACTTAATTTAGACAGGACATTAATGTGTTTTATTTTTGCACTTTTTGCACTGAAACAAGACGTTCTTTTTTTTATATGGAATCAAAGTCATTTCAGCCCAGGGACTGGAGACTGGGGAGGGAGCGACATGCTTGAGCAAACAGTCCACTCCCATCCTATTCCTACTCAAAGTGGACCTTTTTTTACTGTGGTGTTATAAAACCAAACAGGCTCCAATAGACATAGGCTATTTGCAATGTGTATGCATGGTTAACCAATGTTATATTATTGGCATTTGCAACATCTCCATTTTTGGATAATAAAATGTTCATGCAAGGTTTACCTGTAAATCTAATTTAAAATATAAAAATGGTCTGATATTATGGGTTAGGTGTAGGCTTTTAAGATTCTGTCAATTTCAACCGGCCTTGTATGTAGGTAAAATAGTTGTGGTATTCGGTTCTCATGGTGCAGTGTCCCTTTTTCTCAAGGTACAGAGTTCCCTTTGGCAGTGCTGTAATGACAAGAATGGCATCACATCACATAAGTGAGTTCTTAATGGCATCACATCACATAAGTGAGTTCTTAAGAGACTGGATAAGACTGTGGTTAAGCTTGGCCATTTATCAGTGTCATTTAGTTGTTTCCTTGAAACCGCGTGTCTGGGTAGAATTCCTTGCCTCTCATAGTCAGAGGTGAGTTCTGTACAACAGTGTTTACTTTGAAAAGTTATGAAACAAAAACAGTTTGTTCCACCAGAATATTGAATATACTCTTCTTAACAACCTATCCCTACCCTGCCAGTTCCACACTGTTCTTTTGTTTTGATATCTACCATGACAATGAACAACCACAATGTCATTTTCATGGCTGAACGATCGCAAAACACACAATGTAGTACAGTGCATTCTGAAAGTATTCAGACTCCTCGACTTTTTCCACATTTTGTTACGTTACAGTCTTATTCTAAAATGATTTGTAGATTTTTCTGTAAAAAAAAACTGCAAATGCAAAAAAACAAACGCATCCAAGTCACAAGATAGATTTAGTCATTTCTTGCTACGAATATGTTAACAAATACATACAGTTGATGTCGGAAGTTTACATACACTTAGGTTGGAGTCATTAAAACTCGTTTTTCAACCACTCCACAAATTTCTTGTTAACAAACTATAGTTTTGGCAAGTCAGTTAGGACAGCTACTTCATGCATGACGCAAGTCATTTTTCCAACAATTGTTTACAGACAGATTATTTCACTTCTAATCCATTGTATCACAATTCCAGGGGGTCAGAAATGTACATACACTAAGTTGACTGTGCCTTTAAACAGCTTGGAAAATTCCAAAAAAGGATGTCATGGCTTTAGAAGATTCAGATAGGCTAATTGACATCCTTTGAGTAAATTGGAGGTGTACCTGTGAATGTATTTCAAGAACTACCTTCAAACTCAGTGCCTCTTCGCTTGACATCATGGGAAAATCCAATGAAATCAGCCAAGACCTCGGAAAAACATTGTAGACCTCCACAAGTCTGGTTCATCCTTGGAAGCAATTTGCAAAAGCCTGAAGGTACCACGTTCATCTGTATAAACAATAGTGTGCAAGTATAAACACCATGGGACCACGCAGCTGCTTCATACCGCTCAGGAAGGAGACACGTTCTGTCTCCTAGAGATGAACGTACTTTGGTGCGAAAAGTGCAAATCAATCCCAGAACCACAGCAAAGGACCTTGTGAAGATAATGGGGGAAACCGGTACAAAAGTATCTATATCCACAGTAAAAAGAGTCATAACCTGAAAGGCCATTCAGCAAGGAAGAAGCCACTGCTCCAAAACCACCATAAAAAGCCAGACTATGGTTTGCAACTGCACATGGGAACAAATATCGTACTTTTTTGGAGAAATGTCCTCTGGTCTGGTGAAACAAAAATATAACTGTTTGGCCATAATGACCATAGTTATGTTTGGAGGAAAAAGGGGGAGGCTTGCAAGCCGAAGAACACCATCCCAACCGTGGAGCACGGGGGTGGCAGCATTCATTTTGTGGGGTTGCTTTGCAAAATAGATGGCATAATGAAGAAGGACAATTATGTGGATATATTGAAGCAACATCTCAAGACATCAGGTTAAAGCTTGGTCGCAAATGGGTCTTCCAAATGGACAATGACCCAAGCATACTTCCAAAGTTGTGGCAAAATGGCTTAAGGACAACGAAGTCAAGGTATTGGAGTAGCCATCACAAAGCCCTGACCTCAATCCCATAGAAAATGTGTGGGCAGAACTGAAAAAGCGTGTGCGAGCAAGGAGGCCTACAAACCTGACTCAGTTACACCAGTTGTCAGGAGGAATGGGCCAAAATTCACCCAACTTATTGTGGGAAGCTTTTGGAAGGCTACCCGAAAAGTTTGACCCAAGTCAAACAATTTAAAGGCAGTGCTACCAAATAGTAATTGAGTGTATGTAAACTTCTGACCCACTGGGAATGTGATGAAAGAAAGAAAAGCTGAAATAAATAATTTTCTCTCCTATTATTCTGACATTTCACATTCTTAAAATAAAGTGGTGATCTTAACTGACCTAAGACAGGGAATGTTTACTAGGATTAAATGTCAGGAATTGTGAAAAACTGAGTTGGCTAAGGAATGTACTTGGCTAAGGTATATGTAAACTTCCGACTTCAACTGCATCTACAATACAAAATGTATACTACCACTATACAACAATACAGTATAACAATGTATGTGTGTGTAGAGTGTGTGTGCTAGCGCTTGTGTGCTAGTCCCCTCTGTTCCATAAGATGTATTTTCACCTGTTTTTTAAATCTGATTCTACTTCTTACATCAGTTACCTGATGTGGAATAGAGTTACATGTAGTCATGGTTCGATGGGGTTGAGGTCAGGGCTCTGTACAGGCCAGTCAAGGTCTTCCACATCGATCTCGACAAACCATTTCTGTATGGACCTCACTTTGTGCATGGGGCATTCTCATCCCCAAAAGCACAGAATCGTCTAGAATGTCATTCTATGCTGTAGTGTTAAGATTTCCCTTCACTGGAACTAAGGGGCCTTGCCCGAACCATGAAAAACAGCCCCAGACCATTGTTCCTCCTCCACCAAACTTTCAAGTTGGCACTATGCATTGGGGCAGGTAGCTTTCTCCTGGCATCCACTAAATCTAGATTCTTCCGTCGGACTGCCAGATGGTAAATCGTGATTCATCACTCCAGAGAATGTGTTTACACTGCTCCAGAGTGAGCTTTACACCACTCCAGATTACTTTTGGCATTGCGCAAGGTGATCTTAGGCTTGTGTGCAGCTGTTTGGCCATGGAAACCCATTTCATGAAGCTCCCAACGAACAGTTATTGTGCTGACGTTACTTCCAGAGGCAGTTTGGAAATCACTTGTGAGTGTTGCAACCGAGGACAGACCATTTTTATATACTACGTGCTTCAACACTCTGTGGTCCCGTTCTGTGGGCTTATGTGACCTACCACTTCGCAAACGTGGCGTTGTTGCTCCTAGACGTTTCCACTTCACAATAAAAGCACTTACAGTTGACACGGGCAGCTCAGCGGGGAAGAAATTTGACTAACTAACTTGTTGGAAAGGTGGCATCCTATGACGGTGCCACATTGAAAGTCACTTGGCTCTTCAGTAAGGCCATTCTACTGCCAATGTTTTCTGTGGAGATTGCATGACTGTGTTCTCAATTTTACACACCTGTCAGCAACAGCAACTTTTGTATGTATAGTGTATTTTATTGTCCATAATGTAGCGAATTTGTTTATCAGATAGTTTCAGGAAATGAAAACACTTGTATTTTGCCCATCATTCAGGGGCTGGTGAGCGGACGTATCCTGGGGCTCTTCCTGTTTGAGGCAAAGAAGTTATTTTGTATCCTGCAGGGTATGAGTCTGCACAGAGCACAGGAAACTGACTGGAGTCAGAGAACACTTTCATTTACTGACAGAATGACAGAATGACACTGACAGAATAATGCATGGACATATAACCACCTCTGAAAGAAGAGAGTGATGAAAATATATCTCGGTTATCCTTCTCCCCTCTACATTTAAGAGGTTATTTAAGGCTTTTTTTTTGCTATTGTATATGTAATAACCAATGACACACTGCAACTACTTGTCTTAATAAAACTTTAATGCTGTATGTAATTTCCATCTATGTGTAGCCACACTGCCCTTATTCCAAGGTGTCACAAGACGGGTGTTGAGTTTCAGCACTCCTCTGGCATGTGAGCGGCCAACAAGCCAACAAGTGTCATGCTGCTGGCCTAGGTGTAAAGGATTCTAGAGGTTACCCAAAAGGAGAGGCTGTAGTAGGGAGTTGACTTCAACCCTCTCCAATACCTCATCGTCAAAGTCATCTGTTTAACGTTTGTCAATAGAAAGTTCTGCTCACAGTCAGTGACAAGAGGAGCACTTTGCCTTATTAGGCCTTACATTTAGGCATACCCCTCAAGAGGTGATGAAAAGTGACTCGGGATCACGAACGGTTTGCACAATATTTTATTTCTAAAAGTATCACATGCACTTTAAACACACATTCAAGTGCACACTGAGATGCATACCTTTTTTCACAGTAATTAAATAGTGTACATACATATTTCAGACTCATGCTCACGTCAGCCACACCACTTCTCAACACTCACACCAAAATTGCTCTTAAAGAAATTAGAAAAACAATCATATAGCCCAGTTAAACTTTGAATAGATCCACAACAAGGCACAGTTCTGTAATACTGACCGAACAGTATCGGTGTCCCTTCCACGGGACTGTTTAGCTACCGTAGGCTAATGCGATTAGCATGAGGTTATAAGTAACAAGTAAATTTCACAGGACATAGACATTTCTGATATTGGCAGAAAGCTTGAATTATTGTTAATCTAACTGCACTGTCGAATTTACAGTAGCCATTACAGTGAAATAATACCATGCTATTGTTTGAGGAGGGTGCACAATTTTGAACATGAAAAGTTATTAATAAACAAATTACGCACATTTGGGCAGTCTTGATACAACATTCTGAACAGAAATGCAATGGTTCATGGGATCAGTCTAAAACGTTGCACATACACTGCTGCCATCCAGTGGCCAAAATCAAAATTGCATCTGGGCTGGAATAATACATTATTGCCTTTCTCTTGCATTTTAAAGATGATGGTAAAAACAGACGGTTGTTTTTATCTTTGAATTTTCTTTTACCAGATCTATTGTGTTATATTCTCCTACATTAATTTCACATAAATAATTCAAATCTCTTATCCATGATAAATTATCAAAGTTTTTGAATGAAGGGGAAATATCATCCATTATCTCAGACTTAGGAAAATATTGGAGAGAAAGGCGTTAAGTTCTGGATTCAGCCCCACCTGTTTTTCAAACATTTCTATAGGTTTGCATAATTAGGAACCATAGTGCTGCCTATCGTTGTTCTTTTGGTCTGGAAGAAAAAGTATCCTCTGAAGAGAAAATAGTTTAAGGTTAGTACCAGTTCAGTCAAGTCCACAATACACAGAATATTATTTTCTGGTATATGGTCCACAGATTTCACAAAATTAATCAAATCAATAGAGTCTCGGGTATACGTGGGGAGAGAGATCACCCAGGGATTCACAAAATGGTGAAACCCTGGGACCCAGAAAGAACTCTTGGAATCCCATGCCTATCTAAAATCTATGAATGAGCACGTTCCTTTCACCATTAACTATGACCTATCCCAAATCAGTTTTCTTGATGTCATGGTTATTAAGGACAAAACCTCCCTCTCTGCAGATCTCAATAGGAAACATATGGACAGGAATACCCTCCTTAGAGGTGACAGCTTCCCTCCAGGTCCATTTATTAAGTCAATTCAGCCGCATCAGAAGAATATGCAGCTCTGATGCTTCTTACCAGAAACAGACCACTGACTTCACACGAAGGTTTAAGGAAAGGGGGTACAAAGACAATTGGGTAAAACATGCCAATGTTTTGAAGGGCTAACACAGTTGGAAAGCCTTCAACCAAAAGGAAAAGAAAAAGCAGAACGTGTCCCCTCATGCTTCACCCAATACTCACAATTGGGGAAGGCATTTAAGGACAATATCAAAAAGTAGTGGTACATTATTGATACTGACCCACAATTGAAACCCATCTATAAATAACCCCCGCATATGGTCTTTAAAGACCCCTAAACGTGTGAGACATTGTGGTCAAATCTGAATATCCACAGAGAAAAGGGAAACATTCTTGGAAAAACGAATTGAATATTGTGTAGATAAAAACTCAGCAAAAAAAATAAACGTCCTCTCACTGTCAACTGCATTAATTTTCAGCAAATTTAACATGTGTAAATATTTGTATGAAAATAAGATTCAAAAACTGAGACGTAAACTGAACAAGTTCCACAGACGTGTGACTAACAGAAATGGAATAACGTGTTTCTGAACAAAGGGGACGTCAAAATCAAAAGCAACAGTCAGTATCTGGTGTGGCCACCAGCTGTATTAAGTACTGCAATGCATCTCCTCCTCATGGACTGCACCAGATTATCCAGTTGTCACACCACTCTTCCACCAAGGCACCTGCAAGATGCAGGACATTTCTGGGGGGAATGGCCCTAGTTCCAACAGGTCCCAGACGTGCTGAACGGGATTGAGATCCAGGCTCTTCGCTTGCCATGGCAGAACACTGACATTCCTGTCTTGCAGGAAATCTTGCACAGAACGAGCAGTATGGATGGTGGCATTGTCATGCTGGAGGGTCATGTCAGGATGAGTCTGCAGTAAGGGTACCACATGAGGGAGGAGGATGTCTTCCCTGTAACGCACAGCGTTGAGATTGCCTGCAATGACAACAAGCTCAGTCTGATGATGCTGTGACACACCGCCCCAGACCATGATGGACCCTCCACCTCCAAATCGATCCCACTCAAGAGTACAGGTCTCGGTGTAACGCTCATTCCTTCAATAATGAACGCGAATCCGCCCATCACCCCTGGTGAGACAAAACTGCGACTCGTCAGTGAATAGCACTTTTTGCCAGCCCTGTCTGTTCCAGTGACGGTGGGTTTGTGCCCATAGGCAATGTTGTTGCCGGTGATGTCTGGTGAGGACCTGCCTTACAACAGGCCTACAAGCCCTCAGTCCAGCCTCTCTCAGCCTATTGCGGACAGTCTGAGCACTGATGGAGGGATTGTGCATTCCTGGTGTATCTCAGGCAGTTGTTGTTGCCATCCTGTACCTGTCCTGCAGGTGTGATGTTCGGAAGTACCGATCCTGTGCAGGTGTTGTTACACATGGTCTGCCACTGCGAGGATGATCAGCTGTCCGTCCTGTCTCCTTGTAGCGCTGCCTTAGGTGTTTTACAGTACGGACATTGCAATGTATTGCCCTGGCCAAATCTGCAGTCCTCATGCCTCCTTGCAGCATGCCTAAGGCACGTTCACTCAGATGAGCAGGGACCCTAGACATCTTTATTTTGGTGTTTTTCAGAGTCAGTAGAAAGGCCTCTTTAGTTTCCTAAGTTTTCATAACTGTGAACTAAATTGCCTACCGTCTGTAAGCTGTTAGTGTCTTTTAACGACCGTTCAACAGGTGCATGTTCCTTAATTGTTTATGGTTCATTGAAAAAGCATGGGAAACAGTGTTTAAACACTTTACAATGAAGATCTTTGAAGTTATTTGGATTTTTATGAATTATCTTTGAAAGACAGGATCCTCTTGAAAAAGGGACGTTTCTTTCTTTGCTGAGTTTATATTACCGTAAATATTGATCACATTCCTTGCGTATGGTCATATATTTTGATACATTGAATGTTGATATTGGGAACCTAAGTTATATATTTTTACCTGCTGTTTCAGGAGGTGATGTCACCGAGTACTGCCCCTATTTATACGACCTTCCACCAACACCTGGGCTATGGATGCCTGATGAAGAACTAAGGGTTGAAATGTTGTTATAATAAAATCACCTGGGAGCATGAGCAGCAGTGTGCAGCATTTTATAATTTGTATGATTTACTATTAAATCTCACATAAATTCATATTTGATTGAATTACGTTTATTTTTCCCCCCAGATGGATGGTACCAGTCTAACCCTTCAATGTGAAGGACATCCTATTGGTACCAATCTCACCACATACTCTATGCATAGAAATCAGGATGTTCATCTGTCAGTGCATATGCTTACGGTAGGTTCCAACTGTGAAAATGGGCTTATGTCTGGTTACAGATTGTCAAAATTAAGTTTCAATGGGCTTTTGTTTTATAACAGGCACAATATTGATAAGGCACTAAACTGCTTTACACAAGAATCACATGTCAAATAAAATAAAATCAATTGCCTCTGATCATATTTAGAAAGTGTCTCAATGGTAACCAAATAGTAGTAGAATCTAGCCATGGTCCATATTTCCATATACTTTTTCTTTCTTGATATGCTTCATTGCATTCAAAGCAGCTATTGACATTTTAATATACAGTAAGTTATGTCACTACTACTGCTACAGATGTAGGATCTTAATTTGATCACCCTGTTGCAGGATAACTGTCCTGCAATGCAGTAACTTTAAAACTTGTAGTGTATTTGAGGTTTAAAAAAGACAAAAGTTTATCATTTCCGCTTAGACATTTCAGATTTGATTTTCCCTTATGACAAATGGACCAACTCCTAGAAAAATGTCCATTAATTATAATCCACATACTAGTTCACATTTCCTGTTGGTACATTATTATTTTCCTGCTGTAGCAATCTGGCTCTAATTAAGATCCTACATCTATATCACCCTGCTCCATCCAAGTCCATCCCTGTTATACCTCTTCAGTTGCTATTTCACCCCAGATGAACGTCTTTCCTAATTTCACCAGTAGTTGGCACCATTCTCAATTCTGCCCAAGCTTTGCCACCCAGGAAAGAGTCCACTTGATAAACGGGGACTTCCAAACTGGTCAAACTCCATCTCCAGTAGTTTATTACCATTGTTGTGCTCTGCTGGTTTCTTATGCTCAACAATGGTTTTGGCCAGTGTTTGCACATCCTCTCCATTCCACCCAATGGGTTTGAGCATGTAGTTTTCCCCATCATTATTGTCCCAGAAAACCTGGTCTTTGCTCTTGAAACATATGCAAAATTCAACTTTATTATAAGGATGCACGTAACTTGGCAGATCGAAGACAAAGGTGAATGTATCTGTGTCCTGGCAACTGTAGACTTTGTTTATGAAGGTGCAGTCAATGTCTGTGTGGGTTTTCCATGAGTCAACGGTCAACCGGACCCGGACAGATTTCTCAAAGCCAAGGTTTCGGACTTTCACAGTGCCTGTGAGTGACCTCTCCTGCAGTGTGCAGTTTTCCAGGCACACAGAGTCCTTCAACAGACGGTTCCGGAAGGCCAGATAGTCTGCAGCGGGTTGGGGGAAGTCCAGCACCAGGCTTCGCATGGTGCTGATCTTCAGCTGCATGTTGGCATTCTCCAGGTCTGTAAG
This sequence comes from Oncorhynchus mykiss, assembly GCF_057628025.1. Lineage (NCBI taxonomy): Eukaryota > Metazoa > Chordata > Actinopteri > Salmoniformes > Salmonidae > Oncorhynchus > Oncorhynchus mykiss. The sequence goes on along the minus strand of NC_143044.1, from coordinate 19,357,303 downwards.
GTCAAATTGTAAGTCGGAGAGCACAGGCTTTTCATCGAACTTTGAAAAGACGTGGATGGCTGTGAGGGACATGCCTTTGGAGTCGGCAAAGACCACTTTCTTCTTGCCTTTGGGGATCTTTATGGTGGTCTTGGGGCTCTTCCGGGCCTCCAAGGGCCTTTGGGAGCTAATGCAGGGCCGGAGGGGCTTGTAGTGGTTTTCCCGGTTCTTGACCCTCAAGTTCTCATAGGAGCTGAGGAAGCTCCAGAGAGGTGGAGAGTGTGTGATGTACATCTGCATAGCAATATCTACAGGCATAACAGAGCCTGGCATTGCTGATGAATTGAATAGGTGGAACACCCTGAGGAAAGAGGGAACAAACAGAAAGCATTTTAATAAAGTGCTTGGATATTTTTTTCTTAAGATCTTTTGAGGTTCTCTTATTTTTTTATATATATATATTTTTAACCTTTATTTAACTAGGCAAGTCAGTTAAGAACAAATTCTTATTTTCAATGACGGCCTAGGAACAGTGGGTTAACTGCCTGTCCAGGGGCAGAACGACAGATTTGTACCTTGTCAGCTCGGGGATTTGAACTTGCAACCTTTCGGTTACTAGTCCAACACTTACCACTAGGCTACCCTGCCGCCCCAAATGAGTTCATTATCAAATGAGTTCATTATGTATTCATCTAAACACACAATTAATCTTTATGCACTTTACTTAACCATATTATACAGTGGCAGGAAAAAGTATGTGAACCCTTTGGAAGTACCAGGATTTCTGCATAAATTGGTCAGAAAACTTGATCTGATCTTCATCTAGATCACAACAATAGATAAACACAGTCTGCTTAAACTAATAACACACAAACAATTATATGTTGTCATGTGTTTATTGAATACACCGTGTAAAAATTTACAGTGCAGGGTGGGGAAAGTATGTGTACCCTTGGATTTAATAACTGTCTGAACCCTCCTTTGGCAGCAATAACTTCAACCAAATGTTTTCTGAAGTTACGGATCAGACCTGCACAACGGTCAGGAGGAATTTTGGACCGTTTCTCTTTACAAACTGTTTAAGTTCAGCAATATTCTTGGGATATCTGGTGTGAACTGCTCTCTTGAGGTCATGCCACAGCATCTCAATTGGGTGGAAGTCAGGACTGACTGGGCCACTCCAGAAGGCATTATTCATTCTGTTGAAGCCATTCTGTTGTTGATTTACTTCTGTGTTCTGGGTTGTTGCCTGTTGCATCATCCAACTTCTGTTGAGCTTCAATTGGCAGGCAGGCAGCCTAACATTCTCTTGCAAAATGTCTTGATAAACTTGGGAATTCATTTTTCTGTCGATGATAGCAAGCTGTCCAGGCCCTGAGGCAGCAAAGCAACCACAGTAAAGCAGCCCCAAACCATGATGCTCCCTCCACCATACTTGGGATGAGGTTTTGATGTTGGTGTGCTGTCTCTTTTTTTCTCCACACATAGTGTGTTCCTTCCAAACAACTCAACTCTAGTTCCATCTGTCCACATAATATTTTTCCAGTAGCGCTGTGGAACATCCAGGTGCACTTTTGCAATCTTCAGATGTGCAGCAATGTTTGTTTTTTTGGACAGCAGTGGCTTCTTCCGTGGTGTGCTCCCATGAATACTATTCTTGTTTAGTGTTTTACGTATCGCAGACTCGATAACAGAGATGTTAGCATGTTCCATAGATTTATGTAAGTCTTCTTCTTCTTAACCTCATTAAGCATTCTGCGCTGTGCTCTTGCAGTTATCTTTGTAGGACGGCCACTCGTAGGGAGAGCAGCAACAGTGCTGAACTTTCTCCATTCATAGACAATTTGTCTTACCATGGACTGATGAACATCAAGGTTTTTAGAGATACTTTTGTAACAATTTCCAGCTTTATACAAGTTAACAATTCTTAATCTTAGGTCTTCTGAGATCTCTTTCGTTCGAAGAATGGTTCACATCGGGCAATGCTTCTTGTGAATAGCAAACTCAAATTTTATGCAGTTTTTTTATAGGGCACGGCAGCCCTAACCAACATCTCCAATCTCATCTCATTGATTGGACTCCAGGTTCGCTGACTCCTACCTCTAATTTGCTTTTGGAGAAGTCATTAGCCTAGGGGTTCACATACTTTCCCCAACCTTCACTGTGAATGTTTAAATTATGTATTCAGTATAGACAAGAAAAATACAATAATTTGTGTGTTATTAGTTTAAGCACACTATGTTTGTCTATTGTTGTGACTTAGATGAAGATCAGATCAAATTTGATGACCAATTTATGCAGAAATCCAGGTAATTCCAAAGGGTTCACATACTTTTTCTAGCCACTGTACATGTCATTGTCTAGTACTAAATTCAATGTCTTATGACATTGCATTGCTGCCAACATTGTTTTTTTGCAACTACTTCACCAAACAAGTGAATTGACCAACCATATACTTTTTTTCAGCTCACATTATCATGATAATCCTAAAATCTAAATGAAAACCCCGAACTTTGTGAAATGATCAATACAAAATGTATTCTGCTTACAAATTGAGAACATATCCAATTGAGTTATTGCCTTAAACTGCAAATATCTACTGTAGAGCCACATTAAAAGTAAAAATGTATTATCCTTACCTCGTGGCACTCAATAAATATAATCAACAATGTAGAGAGAGGTTCCAAGACAAAGATGATTGAACAAAATACACTTCAAAACTAGTTTTGTTCAAGTATTTTGCCATGAATTCATAAGTTGATGTCAGTAGTTTTGAGCAGGCACGCCCCCCTCTTGCTATCTCTGCAGTTCAGTCTCCCAATGCATGAGAGCCAGTGATTTCAACTGCCACATCAAGCCAATTTGCATATTTCTCTCACATGGTTTCTCCACCAACCAATGAAAAATCTGAGGAGTTTAGCTTCAACCAATCAGAATCAATATGCCTTGGACTCTGGTCAATCCATAATAGGGTTTTGAGTATGCAAGGTCCATGGTTTGGATACCTCAAACTGACACACTTACTATTTGAAAATCATTGTAGACCTCTGCTGGTATTGATGATGTGCTACAGCTAATTAACTGTTTCTGTTTTATGTTTTTATGATCTCCTTTCCTTCAATATAATAAATATGAACACGTGACAAAAGTGAGGTGGAATCCTTCAATTCATTTATTTTCTCTCACTCCTAGAGTTATCAAGGGCATTTTCCAAGGTGATATGGGTATTGTATTTTGGTCAAATGTTTGCAAGAGTGCTATTTAAAGCTTATTTAATTTCTCAATTGGTTTTAGGCAATGGTTATAAGTTAATTATTATCCATTATTATCCAAGACCAAATTAATCCATTTGAATCGCTTTTGATATAAGATCTAAAGCCACTTTCTAATAGTGAACAGATAATATTAGTATTTAGAAATGTCACAAATCACTGTGTGTGTTGACCTATCAGACCTTTAAAAAAAAGATAAAGATGGCAATTTAATTCCCTCCTATATTTGGGCCTGTTCGGCACACTACGGGGCACACTAAGTCATTTCAACGTCGATAATAATATTTGGTAGAGACATTGATCAATGCGATTACAACCTACAGTAAATTCACCCACTCAAAAAGACAGATAAAAGTTAGTGATAACGCATTATATATTAAACTATGCTTTCAACGATCTAAAAGCACAATCAAATTCCAATGGAAAAAAATCAGATTTTTGGTTTAGTTGTCAACCAAATGTATACAGTGATGTAAAGTACTTAGTAAAAATACTTGAAAGTACTACTTAAGTAATTTTGGGGTATCTGTACTTTACAATTTATATTTTTGACAACTTTATACTTTTACTTCACTACATTCCTAAAGAAAACAATGTACTTTTTACTCCATACATTTTCGCTGACACCTAAAAGTACTCGTTACATTTTGAATGCTTAGCAGGACAGGAAAATTATCCAAGAGAAGATCCCTGGTCATCCCTACTGCCTCTGATCTGGCGGACTCACAAAAAACACATGCTTCGTTGTAAATTATGTCTGAGGGTTGGAGTGTGCCACTGGCTATCCGTAAATTAAAAAACAAGAAAATAGTGCCTTTTGGGTTGCTTAACATAAGGAATTTGAATTAATTGTTTAGCAATTACGTTTACTTTTGATACTTAATAAGTACAGTGCCTTGCGAAAGTATTCGGCCCCCTTGAACTTTGCGACCTTTTGCCACATTTCAGGCTTCAAACATAAAGATATAAAACTGTATTTTTTTGTGAAGAATCAACAACAAGTGGGACACAATCATGAAGTGGAACGACATTTATTGGATATTTCAAACTTTTTTAACAATTCAAAAACTGAAAAATTGGGTGTGCAAAATTATTCAGCCCCCCTAAGTTAATACTTTGTAGCGCCACCTTTTGCTGCGATTACAGCTGTAAGTCGCTTGGGGTATGTCTCTATCAGTTTTGCACATCGAGAGCCTGACATTTTTTCCCATTCCTCCTTGCAAAACAGCTCGAGCTCAGTGAGGTTGGATGGAGAGCATTTGTGAACAGCAGTTTTCAGTTCTTTCCACAGATTCTCGATTGGATTCAGGTCTGGACTTTGACTTGGCCATTCTAACACCTGGATATGTTTATTTTTGAACCATTCCATTGTAGATTTTGCTTTATGTTTTGGATCATTGTCTTGTTGGAAGACAAATCTCCATCCCAGTCTCAGGTCTTTTGCAGACTCCATCAGGTTTTCTTCCAGAATGGTCCTGTATTTGGCTCCATCCATCTTCCCATCAATTTTAATCATCTTCCCTGTCCCTGCTGAAGAAAAGCAGGCCCAAACCATGATGCTGCCACCACCATGTTTGACAGTGGGGATGGTGTGTTCAGGGTGATGAGCTGTGTTGCTTTTACGCCAAACATAACGTTTTGCATTGTTGCCAAAAAGTTCAATTTTGGTTTCATCTGACCAGAGCACCTTCTTCCACATGTTTGGTGTGTCTCCCAGGTGGCTTGTGGCAAACTTTAAACAACACTTTTTATGGATATCTTTAAGAAATGGCTTTCTTCTTGCCACTCTTCCATAAAGGTCAGATTTGTGCAATATACGACTGATTGTTGTCCTATGGACAGAGTCTCCCACCTCAGCTGTAGATCTCTGCAGTTCATCCAGAGTGATCATGGGCCTCTTGGCTGCATCTCTGATCAGTCTTCTCCTTGTATGAGCTGAAAGTTTAGAGGGACGGCCAGGTCTTGGTAGATTTGCAGTGGTCTGATACTCCTTCCATTTCAATATTATCGCTTGCACAGTGCTCCTTGGGATGTTTAAAGCTTGGGAAATCTTTTTGTATCCAAATCCGGCTTTAAACTTCTTCACAACAGTATCTCGGACCTGCCTGGTGTATTCCTTGTTCTTCATGATGCTCTCTGCGCTTTTAACGGACCTCTGAGACTAGCACAGTGCAGGTGCATTTATACGGAGACTTGATTACACACAGGTGGATTGTATTTATCATCATTAGTCATTTAGGTCAACATTGGATCATTCAGAGATCCTCACTGAACTTCTGGAGAGAGTTTGCTGCACTGAAAGTAAAGAGGCTGAATAATTTTGCACGCCCAATTTTTCAGTTTTTGATTTGTTAAAAAAGTTTGAAATATCCAATAAATGTCCTTCCACTTCATGATTGTGTCCCACTTGTTGTTGATTCTTCACAAAAAATACAGTTTTATATCTTTATGTTTGAAGCCTGAAATGTGGCAAAAGGTCGCAAAGTTCAATGGGGGCCGAATACTTTCGCAAGGCACTGTATATGTAAAACCAAATACTTTTGGATGACTTTTGGGTGACTTTACTTGAGTCATTTTCTATTAAGGTATCTTTACTTGACCACTGGGTGTCACGCCTGCTCCCGCACTTCCTTCCCGAGCACCAGACTCCCCAACAGTACGCATTCAAGCCACCTTCAGTACGCACACCTGTCTTTCCCCGTCACGCACATCAGCGCTCATTGGACTCACGTGGACCCAATTACTTGTTTAATTTCCTTCCCTATATCTGTCTGTTTCCTAGCTCTGTCCCCTGCTTCGGGATTGATTGTTATACATGTTTTATTTATTTATTTTACCTTTATTTAACTAGGCAAGTCAGTTAAGAACAATTTATTATTTTCAATGACGCCCTAGGAACAGTGGGTTAATTGACAGATTGTACCTTGTCAGCTCAGGGATTTGAACTTGCAACCTTTCGGTTATTAGTCCAACACTCTAACCACTCTGTCCGTATGTCTGTCTTACCCATGTTCTGACGCTGTTCCTGTCTTGTTCTTTGTCTGTTCCCTATTAAATCAAAATCAAATCAAATTTCATTTGTCACATATACATGGTTAGCAGATGTTAATGCGAGTGTAGCGAAATGCTTGTGCTTCTGGTTCCGACAATGCAGTAATAATCAACGAGTAATCTAACCTAACAATTCCACAACTACTATCTTATACACACAAGTGTAAAGGGATAAAGAATATGTACATGAAGATATATGAATGAGTGATGGTACAGAACGGCATAGGCAAGATGCAGTAGATGGTATCGAGTACAGTATATACACATATGAGATGAGTAATGTAGGGTATGTAAACATAAAAGTGGTATAGTTTAAAGGCTAGTGATACATGTATTACATAAAGATGGCAAGATGCAGAAGATGATATAGAGTACAGTATATACATATGAGATGAGTAATGTAGGGTATGTAAACATTATATTAAGTGGCATTGTTTAAAGTGGCTAGTGATACATTTTTTTACACCAATTTCCATTATTGAAGTGAGCTGGAGTTGTGTCAGTATGTTGGCAGCAGCCACTCAATGTTAGTGGTGGCTGTTTAACAGTCTGATGGCCTTGAGATAGAAGCTGATTTTCAGTCTCTCGGTCCCTGCTTTGATGCACCTGTACTGACCTCGCCTTCTGGATGATAGCGGGGTGAACAGGCAATGGCTCGGGTGGTTGTTGTCCTTGATTATCTTTATGGCCTTCCTGTGACATCGGGTGGTGTAGGTGTCCTGGAGGGCAGGTAGTTTGGCCCCGGTGATGCGTTGTGCAGACCTCACTACCCTCTGGAGAGCCTTACGGTTGTGGGCGGAGCAGTTGCCATACCAGGCGGTGATACAGCCCGACAGGATGCTCTCGATTGTGCATCTGTAGAAGTTTGTGAGTGCTTTTGGTGACAAGCCAAATTTCTTCAGCCTCCTGAGGTTGAAGAGGCGCAGCTGCGCCTTCTTCACAACGCTGTCTGTGTGGGTGGACCAATTCAGTTTGTCAGTGATGTGTACGCAGAGGAACTTAAAACTTACTACCCTCTCCACTACTGTCCCGTCGATGTGGATAGGGGGGTGCTCCTTCTGCTGTTTCCTGAAGTCCACGATCATCTCCTTTGTTTTGTTGATGTTGAGTGTGAGGTTATTTTTCTGAATCCACACTCCGAGGGCCCTCACCTCCTCCCTGTAGGCAGTCTCGTCGTTGTTGGTAATCAAGCCTACCACTGTAGTGTCGTCCGCAAACTTGATGATTGAGTTGGAGGCGTGCATGGCCACGCAGTCGTGGGTGAACAGGGAATACAGGAGAGGGCTCAGAACGCACCCTTGTGGGGCCCCAGTGTTGAGGATCAGCGGGGTGGAGATGTTGTTACTTACCCTCACCACCTGGGGACGGCCCGTCAGGAAGTCCAGTACCCAGTTGCACAGGGCGGAGTCGAGACCCAAGGTCTCGAGCTTGATGACAAGTTTGGAGGGTACTATGGTGTTAAATGCTGAGCTGTAGTGGATGAACAGCATTCTCACATAGTTATTCCTCTTGTCCAGATGGGTTAGGGCAGTGTGCGGTGTGGTTGCGATTGCGTCGTCTGTGGACTTATTGGGACGGTAAGCAAATTGGAGTGGGTCTAGGGTGTCAGGTAGGGTGGAGGTGATATGGTCCTTGACTAGTCTCTCAAAGCACTTCATGATGACGGAAGTGAGTGCTACGGGGCCGTAGTCATTTAGCTCAGTTACCTTAGCTTTCTTGGGAACAGGAACAATGGTGGCCCTCTTGAAGCATATGGGAACAGCAGACTGGGATAAGGACTGATTGAATTTTGTCCGTAAACACACCAGCCAGCTGGTCTGCGCATGCTCTGAGGACGCGGCTGGGGATGCCGTCTGGGCCTGCAGCCTTGCGAGGCTTAACACGTTTAAATGTTTTGCTCACTTTGGTTGCAGTGAAGGAGAGTCCACAAGGTTTGTTAGTGGGCCGTGTCAGTGGCACTGTATTGTCCTCAAAGCGAGCAAAGAAGTTATTTAGTCTGTCTGGGAGCAAGACATCCTGGTCCACGACGGGGCTGGTTTTCTTTTTGTAATCCGTGATTGACTGTAGTCCCTGCCACATACCTCTTGTGTCTGAGCCGTTGAATTGCAACTCTACTTTGTCTGACGCTTAGCTTGTTTGATTGCCTTGCTGAGGGAATAGCTACACTGTTTATATTCAGTCATGTTTCCGGTCACCTTGCCCTGGTTAAAAGCAGTGGTTCACCTTTCAATCCACGGTTTCCGGTTTGGGAATGTTTTAATAGATGCTGTGGGTACGACATCGCCGATGCACTTTCTAATGACCTCGCTCACCGAATCAGCGTATTCGTCGATATTGTTGTTGGACGCAATGCGGCACATATCCCAATCCACGTGATCGAAGCAGTCTTGAAGCGTGGAATCAGATTGGTCGGACCAGCGTTGAACAGACCTGAGCGCGGGAGCATCTTGTTTTAGTTTCTGTCTGTAGGCTGGAAGCAACTAAATGGAGTCGTAGTCAGCTTTATGAAAGGAGGGCGGGGGAGGGCCTTATATGCGTTGCGGAAGTTAGAATAACAATGATCCAGGGTTTTACCGGCCCTGGTTGCACAATCGATATGCTAATAGAATTTAGGGAGTCTTGTTTTCGGACTGTGATTATAATCTAATAAAATTCCCTTGGTAGATAATGCGGTTGACATTTGATTGTGAGGAATTCTAAGTCAGGTGAACAGAAGGACTTGAGTTCCTGTATTTAGTTATGATCAAACCACGTCTCGTTAATCATAAGGCATACCGCCCCCCCTCCCCCCCCTCTTCTTACCAGAAAGATGCTTGTTTCTGTTGGCGCTATGCGTGAAGAAACCAGCTGGCTGCACCGACTCCGATAGCGTCTCTCGAGTGAGCCATGTTTCCGTGAAAGCAAAGAACGTAACAGTCTCTGATGTCTGCGGGATGTGCCCGTCTCCGGAGCCTGACCAGAAGACCGCTTCTTTTGCCCCTTTTACGCCGACGTTGTTTAGGTTCACCGGCTGGGATCCGATCCATTGTCCTGGGTGGAAGGCAAAACACAGGATCCGCTTCGGGAACGTCATATTCCTGGTTGTAATGATGGTGAGTTGACGTTGCTCTTATATTCAGTAGTTCCTCCCGACTGTATGTAATGAAACCTAAGATTACCTGGGGTACCAATGTAAGAAAGAATACGTAAAAAAAAATAAAAAAAATACTGCATAGTTTCCTAGGAACGCGAAGCGAGGCGGCCATCTCTGTCGGCGCCGGAAGTCACAAATGTTTGACTCCCCGTACCTGCTTCTCAACTCCGGTGTCACTCCTTGCATTGTGTACTTTTTCCACCACTGAATGTATATCTCTTCGCTTTCAGTCATTTAAAAGTATAACAACATTTAAATGGGAATACAATATCAGATAGTTTGCTTATTTATACAACAGAATATTGTGATTTCACTGTGCTTCATCTAATAGCAGAACCAAATGACATGGATTGCAGTTGAGATTACATTAAACGAACATGGTGCAAATGACCAATGCCGTTCGAGATTCTGCACAGATTATTACAGCAATTGTGAAGATATCCACAGACCTGTGATGACCTATGCATAATATCTTGAACATGCATGCTTTATATGATTACATAGGAAGAAATATATAGTTACAGTAACCTCAAAATGTGGCCCTAGTTGTGTTACTCATTTTAAGGTGGAATGTTACAGTTTGTAAAATAGCCTTAACTTTGAGTTGGAGACTTGAATCAAACAAATGATTTGTTAATTTTTCGACAAATGAATAGGCTATTTATTGTATTTCAAAAGTGATATTGAATTGTGTTTGGTTGTCAGCAAATTTCAGTTTGTCTACAAATTAATCATTTTTATGTTGGATTCATGTCTCCATCTAAAACAATAATCAAACTCAAATAATATAATTAAATCCACACTATGAGGTTGGAATAATATTGTGAACTTGTGAAAATTAGGATAATGCCCCTTTTAGTGTAAGAGCTGTTTGAAAACACTGCCTGAAATTTCAGCCTGTTTTGTTGGGATGGAGTTTTGGCCTTCCCTGGTGACATTATTATGCGGTAAATTAGTTAATAGACCAACAAGACAGAGAGTTCCAAAACTCTTCACCAATAACAGGTCATTTTCAGTTTTTCCCTCCCCACTCAGACCACTCCCAGGCAGTGCTAGCTAAATTATTGCTTGAAAAATTGCTCTTTGCTAAGAAGCTATTTTAGTTTGTTTTTGACTTGACCATTTTAATTGAAAACAATCACAATAAGGTGCTTAATTATTAACCAGAAATGATTTGATATTGAGATAAAATTGTCTGCAATGGACTATTAACCAACTGAATAGGCAAAAGTTACTTTACTAACCTTTGCCTGCTCATAGTTGTTTAAAATCACCTGATGCACACGAGAAGTCTATTCAAGAACGCTGATTAACGTTTTGGGGAATCGCGTTGTTCAAACAAACCGTCACGCAAGGTAGCATACATTTAATCAAACTGAACGCACCCCAGTTGATGTCATCAGTTTTTCCGAATGATGTCATCGGAAACGCTTATCTTCTATCTTTTTGACGTTGAAAGGTGGTGAGATTTTCTTACAATTACATGTATTTACATTTTAGTAATTTAGCAGGTGCTCTTATCCAGAGAAACTTACATAGCAGCTGTGTAAATCAACGTCTTGTAGTAAAGTGGTGGTGCATGTAAGGAGTAATATCCTCCAGCAGATGGCAACATCTTCATGGACAGTTTAATATCTAGGTGGTAGCTGGTTACAATATAACATTAGTAATTACGTTCAGCCAAATAAAGGGTTTAAGAAATGTTTCCATATACTGCTGGATTAGCATATGAAACTATCTGCTGTCCACATTGCAAACAGTAAAAAAAAAAAAATAATAATATTTCTGAAAAGACGGAGATAGTTCCCCAACCAAAGTAAAAAAAACAATACCACCCATCCACTTAATATATTCAGGGCGAGACAAATGAGAAGGTGGATATGAGGATTTGATGTTGCTCAATGTAAAGCCTAATGTACAGCATAATCTCATATAACTAGGGTGGTAACACTAAGAGTCTGTTACCCTGTTTTGAGTTTGTATGACATTCTATTGAGTTTCTTTCCTGTTACAAACAGACATTGAGCCCCTGCTCGCCTTATACAAATTGGAGTGAACATAGAGCTTCAGAACACTATTGTCACAGTTTTAGTGAGGCAAAAAAAGGAACAAGGGGGTCTTTCTGTGAGGCAAAGTGGGAAGCCATCTAGTATATTTTGTTGGTTATTTTTATCCAGATCTATTGAATATGTGACCCATACTGCTCTGCTCTAGCCTACTGAATGTTTGAAGAAAGACATTTAGAATGTGGCCCATCGTGGAGATGTTGAATGTGGGGTATTGGGGCAACAGGACACTGGCAGGATGCCTGTTGGGCCCTTGGCTTTGAGCACTGAATGACGGCCAAATGAACACCCAATTCATTGTATGGGACAGTGGGATGGGGGAGAGGGTGGAGACAAGAGGAATGGGGGAATATTACCATTTTGGGAGATGTATAAGTCATTTGCATGTGGTGTCCTAGCTCCATCCAAAGTGATGTGGCTTTCCAAATAGGACTCTCTCATGAAATAATGTGTGGATGAAGGGTGGGTAAGTGGCGCGCGGGTTGAATAAAGAGAAAACAATAGCTTAAAGTATCCATACATTTATAATTATTGTGCAAATTATATCTATAGGCTACATTGAGCTTTTCTTTCATTAGTTTAGGCTGGCATTAGTGCTTAAGCCTAAACTTTCGGGCTTACCTGTACACGTGCCAATTAGTCTACATGCCAATCGGCAAATGCTTTTGAGGGCAGAAAAGTTAAGGTGATCCATGGAAGCAAAAATTAAAATGTCGGATTTGAATTCAATAAGAGAAAAGCTGCGAAATTGAGAGTTGGAAATAAAGAGAAGGGAGAGATAGACAAGTCATGTTAGGGAAAGAGCTGGTGATGTGGTAAAAGAGGATGATAGTGGTGCCGACCATGTGATGTGTGATGATTTTAAGTCGCTATACCAGGGTTTTCCAACCCTTTTCCTGGAGAGCTACCATCCTGTAGGATTTTTCTCTACCCTCAGTTGTAACTAACCTGATTGAGTTTATAAACCAGCTAATTATTATAATCAGGTGCGCTAGACTAGGGTTTGTGCAAAAACCTACAGGACAGTATCTCTCAAGGAGACGGGAGAGCCTTGTGCTATACAAATTCACGAGACACAAGGGGACTTCAAATAACTGTAGCCTATTGTTCATGGGTTAATTGCATTTTCTCCCTGGTCCTTAAACTTATTTTCTCTGCGAAAGAAGCAGAGATGACAGAGAAAACTTGACCTATGTCAACTAGATTGAAGCATTCATTCTATCGATTTATGACATTATTCTCGTGAGCAAGAGTTGATTTAGTCTTCTAGGGAAACATATAAGAGATGCTGCATGTATCTAACTATACACAGATTCACTAACAAATAGCCTAGATTAAATTTCAGAAATTATAAACAGAAACATATCTAAATCCGTCCAAAAAAGAATTCAGCCGTCTTTTACTGTAGCTATAATCTACAGCACATTTTCTGTATTAGCAGGTTAGTGTTGGGTGCTGGCCTCAGATTTTCAATTTATCATATATAGTCGGGAGGTTGCGGATGGGTTAGTTAGTCTATAGTGCCACTGCAGCCACACAAACTGAAGCTTAGAAAAGTATGGTGAACATATTTGTTTTGATATAAAATATGTTATCATATATTTCAACATTGCTTTGGATGAAATATCAGTATGTTTGTTGTGTTTGTCTGACATTCCTGTAATTCATTCACTGCAAACATTAGTATGCACAGCAAAACATCAAAATACAACAAAGCCTTTGTTTGTTGTACACTGTTACAAGACTGTACAGAACTTTGTCTATCATTACTGCCCTGCAGGTCTCCTTGATCATCTTTTTCAAGAAAACCTGCAATTCACATCATCACAAGAGCACCACTTAAGATTCCCAGTCATATCCCCGGGCATCAGCAATAACCATAGGTGCAGGGTTGGGGTCAATTCCATTTTAATTCCAGTCAATTGAGGAAGTACACTGAAATTCCAATTCTGCTAAAGGCTTTTCAGAAAGACATTTTTTGAATTGGAGCGTGAATTTGGATTACTTTTTGAATTGACTGGAATTGAAATGGAAATGATATGTTGGCAAACGGAATGCGCTACTCAATCCAACATTCTCTTTTGTTTCTGGATTTCTGGCTAAACCTTGAAGAGACCTTGAACAGATACAATAAAGAGTCTTTCTTCAACCAATAATTTGTTTCAGTGTCATTGTCTACAAGTCATGGACATGCGCTCCATGACAAGAATACTATAGGAAATACTACAGAATTATCTGCACAAAAACACTGTAGTAAATATTACAGTAATGTCCGCAAAAACACTAGTGTCTGCAAAAACACTACAGTTTTTTAACTATAGTATTACTACAGTATTTCATTTGCATATGGGTGTGACGAGTGGTGGGTGTGGCATGAAGCAATGAGTGGCATATTTAAAGGGCAGTGGCCATGCTGACAGCATTCCCCTCTCTGTTTTTCAACTGGTCATTCAGTACAACACCATTTCCGTTTAATTGCATGTTCCAGAATGTAAAAACGTTCTGAACGCAGCCCAGGTTTTCCATCTATTCTGGCCACACCCCTCCCTTGCTACTCACCTCACCTGTCTCCACTCTACTCATTAACACCCTTGACTATTTAAGCAGCAGTTTCTGCCGCACGTCTTCCTTATTCCTGTTGGTGAATGCATGACGCGGCCATCTTATGGTTTCCTTGCATGTTGTAAGTGACTGAGTACTTTTAGTGACGGGGAAACATAACTTTCTGAAACATTGACACTTTCCAGCCAATTGTGTTGAAAATAGGTTCAGTACTCTATGCTTTGATCAACAAAGTGTACCCTAGTGGCACCGCTGGTCAAAATAATTTAGAGCAGCCAAATTATTGATGACATCCCACTACAGTATGTGTGCAGGATAGCCTTTTTGTCTTCTACTAAAGCTAACACAAAACCAATCAGGTGGTTGTTTGACAAAAAGAAGCTTAGGACCACATTTATCACGCTCTTCTGTTAAAGTGATACAAGCATCAGCACACTGCTGTGACGTAACCTACTTAGTGATTTCCACGCAAGCTTTGGAGCTCCGGTATAAAACAAAACCACAAATGTATATTGCAAACCTTTCCCCACGTGCTCCTGTGTTTGTGTGCATTAAAACCCATACAATTTGGTTTCCTGCTTCATCTCCTCATTTCATCTGCAGTTGTATCAATGTGCCATGGTAGCACTCTGAACCAGTCAAAACCTCCAGTCAACCTTTTCAATAACACCATTTTCGGGGACCCGTTTTTGAAACAGCTGAAACAGCTGTTTTATTTGTTTTCTACCTGAAATTGTAGTAACAGCATGTTACATTATGATATTGTCGCCCTAGCTTTAAATATCAACGGGGTTATTACAATTTTTGAGCAAAATAGGCAGGTTTCTCGACTCATACCCTATCTTTTAGAAGGGATTGCGAGATGATTAGCTTAGCAACCGCATGACAACGTGAATACAATTGGCTGACAGTCTGCTGGGCAGAGCGTTACACGTTTCTCCATTAATTTCCCGCTCTGATTCTTATCTCTTCCTTTTCTAATATCTCTGAATGCACTGAGCCACTGATGTCCAGGCAAGAAGCAACTCGCCAGGGAATTATCGTTTTCAGTCACAATGTCCTTTCACCTCATATAATGACTTCCATGACATACAGTACCTTCAGAAAGCAGTCACATCTGTTGACTTTTTCCACATTTTGTTGTGTTACAACCTGCATTAAAAATGAATGATACTAAGATTGGACTCACTGTGTGCAATAACAGTGTTTAACATGATGTTTGAAAGACTACGTCATCTCTGTACCCCACACATACAGTGCCTTTGGAAAGTATTCAGACCACTTGACATTTTCCACATTTTGTTATGTTACAGCCATATTCTAATTTATTTTTTATTTTTATCCTCAGCAATCTACACACAATACCCCATAACGACAAGGTGAAAACAGGTTCTTAGAAATTTTTGCAAATGTATAATTATTTTTTGTTTTACTTAATTAAATAAGTATTAAGACCCTTTGCTATGAGACTCCTCGAAATTGAGCTCAGGTGTGTCCTGTTTCCATTGATCATCCTTGAGATGTTTCTACAACTTGATTGGAGACCACCTGTGGTAAATTCAATTGATTTAACATGATTTGGAAAGGCCCACACCTGTCTATATAAGGTCCCACAGTTGACAATGCATATCAGACCAAAACCCAAGCCATGAGGTCAAAGGAATTGTCCGTAGAGCTCCGAGACAGGATTGTGTCGAGGCACAGATATGGGGAAGGGTACCAAAACATGTCTGCAGCATTGAAAGCCTCCCGAGTGGCGCAGCGGTCAAAGTCACTGCAGTGCTTGAGGCATCACTACAGATCCGTGTTCGATCCTGGGCTGTGTTGCAGCCGGCCGCAACCGGGAGACCCATGAGGCGGCGCACAATTGGCCCGGTGTTGTCCGGGTTGGGGGAGGGTTTGGGATGTCCTTGCCCCATCGCGCTCTGGCAACTCCTGAGCCGGGTTGGGCGCATGCATGCTTACACGGTTGCCAGTTGTACGGTTTTTCCTCCGACACATTGCTGTGGCTGGCTTCTGGGTTTTCTATTTAAAAAATATTTTTTTTTTTACCTTTATCTAACTAGGCAAGTCAGTTAAGAACAAATTCTCATTTTCAATGACGGCCTAGGAACAGTGGGTTAACTGCCTTGTTCAGGGGCAGAACGACAGATTTGTACCTGGTCAGCTCGGGGATTTGAACTTGCAACCAATGATCTAACCACTAGGCTACGCTGCCGCCCCTACAGTTAAGCCACCTCCGGATCTATGGCCTATTTGTTGCGAACCTCCCTACTCTTTTACATTTGCACACACTCTACATAGATTTGTACATAGAAAAAAAAACAATATAATCAATGTTAGTATAAGGCAGTAACGTAACAACATTTTGAAAAAGTGAAGGGGTCTGAATACTTTCCGAAGGCACTATACATTTATCTCTAAGGTCCCTCAGTCGAACAGTGGATTTCAAACACAGATTCAACCACAAAGACCAGGGAGGTTTACAAATGCCTTGCAAAGAAGGGCACCTATTGGTTGATAGGTAAAAAAGCAGACATTGAACATCCCTTTGAGCGTGTTGAAGTTAATAATTACACTTTGGATGGTGTAACAATACACCTAGTTCCTACAAAAATACAGGCGTCTTGCTTTTGCTGATTGATCTGCTTCTGTTTTGTGGGTGGCACTGTGTGCTCCCTTTGAATGGATGGGTCCCATTCTCTTGTGGGCAATGTTTTTCTTTTTCTTTTTCAACAGGAAAATGAACCAACACACCTACAGGTTGTGTAAGGGCTATTTGACCAAGGAGAGTGATGGATCAGATGACCTGGCCTCCACAATCAATCACCCGAACTCAACCCAATTGAGATGGTTTCGGAAGCGTTGGACCGCAGAGTGAAGGAAAAGCAGCTAACAAGTGCTCAGAATATATGGGAACTCCTTCAAGACTATTGTAAAAGCATTCCAGGTGAAGCTGGTTGTGAGAATGCCAAGAGTATGCAAAGCTGTGATCAAGGCAAAGGGTGGCTACTTTGAAGAATCTCAAATATAAAATATATTTTGATCTGTTTAACACTGTTTTGGTTACTACATGATTCCATATGTGTTTTTTCATATTTATTTTCACTATTATTCTACAATATACAAAATTTTGACTGGTACCGTATACAATATTTTTTTCAAACCTATAAGCAATACAAGACTAATATTATGGTGGGAGATTATAATACGGTTTTAAATACCTCAATGGACCGTAAAGGAAATCACACTACAAACTATCACTCTCACGCACTTAAGGAAATCACAAAAGTCATGGATACTGTATAAACAACAAAAAAAGAAACGTCCCTTTTTCAGGACCCTGTCTTTCAAAGATAATTCATAAAAATCCAAATAACTTCACAGATCTTCATTGTAAAACGTTTAAAAAATGTTTCCCATGCTTGTTCAATGAACCATAAACAATTAATGAACATGCACCTGTGGAACGGTCGTTAACACACTAACAGCGTAGGCAATTAAGGTCACAGTTATGAAAACTTAGGACACTAAAGAGGCCTTTCTACTGGTTCTGAAAAACACCAAAAGAAAGATGCCCGGGGTCCCTTCTTATCTGCATGAACGTGCCTTAGGCATGCTGCAAGGAGGCATGAGGACTGCAGATGTGGCCAGGGCAATAAAATGCAATGTCCATACTGTGAGATGCCTAAGACAGGGAGACAGGAAGGACAGCTGATCATCCTCGCAGTGGCAGACCATGTGTAACAACACCTGCACAGGATCGGTACATCCGAACATCACACCTGCGAGACAGGTACAGGATGGCAACAACAACTGCCCGAGATACACCAGGAACACACAATCCCTCCATCAGTGCTCAGACTGTCCACAATAGGCTGAGAGAGGCTGGACTGAGGGCTTGTAGGCCTGTTGTAAGGCATGTCCTCACCAGAAATCACCGGCAACAACATCGCCTATGGGCACAAACCCACGGTCACTGGACCAGACAGGACTGGCAAAAAGTGCTCTTCACTGACGAGTCACGGTATTGTCTCACTAGGGGTGATGGTTGGATTCGCATTTATTGTCGAAGATATGAGCGTTACACCGAGGCCTGTACTCTGGAGAGGGATCGATTTGGAGGTGGAGGGTCCATCATGGTCTGGGGAGGTGTGTCACAGCATCATCAGACTGAGCTTGTTGTCATTGCAGGCAATCTCAACGCTGTGCGTTACAGGGAAGACATCCTCCCCCCTCATGTGGTACCCTTCCTGCAGGCTCATCCTGACATGACCCTCCAGCATGACAATGCCACCAGCCATGCTGCTCGTTCTGTGCGTGATTTCCTGCAAGGCAGGAATGTCAGTGTTCTGCCATGGCCAGCGACGAGCCCGGATCTCAATCCCATTGAGCACGTCTGGGACCTGTTGGATCTGAGGTTGAGGGCTAGGGCCATTCCCCACAGAAATGTCCGGGAACTTGCAGGTGTCTTGGTGGAAGAGTGGGGTAACATCTCACAGCAAGAACTGGCAAATCTGGTGCAGTCCATGAGGAGGAGATGCACTGCAGTACTTAATGCAGCTGGTGGCCACACCAGATACAGACTGTTACTTTTAATTTTGACCCCCCAGTTCAGGGACACATTATTCAATTTCTGTTAGTCACATGTCTATGGAACTTGATCAGTTTATGTCTCAGTTGTTGAATCTTGTTATGTTCATACAAATATTTACTATTATGTTAAGTTTGCTGAAAATAAACACAGTTGACAGTTAGAGGACATTTCTTTTTTTGCTGAGTTTATTTGTTGTTTCAGTGGATATATGGAGGCTTAAATATCCTGACCGAGTGAGATGGTGGAGGCTCAATCAAGCTAGTTGTCTTGATTACTTTCTTATAATAATTCTCGCTGGCACCAAAAGTAAAAAATAAAATTTTAAAAAGTGTTGATAGGGGACTGAATACGGTCGGACCATTAAAAGAAATGGCTTATATATTACTCTTACAGTATTTCTACGTGGGCGAAGATATTGGATGGTAAATTGTTTTTAACTAGGACAGAATAATTTATAAAGGACATTAACAAATTATTTTTTTTATCTTAGAAATGCTACCAACAATAATTGACTGGAAACTTGTGACAAATGATGGAGTCACCCATGATTCACCAAACAATATTTTGAAAGAGGATGAAAAGTACTTTAAGCTCATGTTTTCGTTTCAGTCTCCTCCATCTCCACTAACCAAAGATAACTGTATGGATCTTTTTCTATGAATAATGTAAAATTAACAGCTGTACAGAAAGACTCATGTGAAGGCCAAATTACACAGGAGGAACATTTAAGTCCAGGAAAACTCCAGGCTTTGAAAAGGCTTTTGATAAGGTACGACTGGAATTTATAAATGCCTGGAATATTTCCATTTTGGAGAATCGCTTATAAAATGGGTTAGTTATGTAAAGTAACCCTAGGTGTAAAATAGTAAATAATGGCTACTTCTCAGAAAGTATTAGACTGTCAAGAGGAGAAAATAAGGTTGTCCACTATTGGCATATCTATTTAATATGGTCATCGAAATGTTAGCTACTAAAATCAGATCCAGCAATAATATCAAGGGGTTAGAAATCAAGGTCTTAAAAACAAAGGTGTTGTTGTACGCTGATGATTCATGTTTTTTTTAAATCCACAATTTGGATCCCTCCACAGCGTCATAGAGGATCTAGATACTTTTTTAACCTCTCTGGATTACAACCAAATTATTATACATTTACTATATTACCTATTGGATCACAAAAAAATACAACTTTTTCATTACCATTTAGTTTACCAATAAAATGGTCAGATGGTGATGTGGACATACTCTGTATACATATCCCGAAAAAAAGAAATAATGCATTTTAATAGAAATAACAAGATATCTACTGTAAAATAGAATTCAAGTTGGATTGGCTTCAGAGATGGATGGGAGGGGTTGATGGTAGCTGAAGGATTACAAAGGGATTAAAAACAAACAAGATAACTGTTGTAAGGTGTAGTGTGTCTGTAAAAGGTACATAGCATGTATAAACTGGAAGTAGAAGCCTAGGTGTTGTTGTCCATTAGTTTACTCCAATTAGGAGAGGGGTGGGTAGGGTTAGCAGAAAATAATACATATACAGGCTTCTTTCCTAACTCAGTTGCTGGAGAAGAAGGAAACCACTCAGGGATTTCACCATGAGGCAAATGGTGACTTTAAAACAGTTACACAGTTTAAAGGCTGTGATTGGAGAAAACTGAGGATGGATCAACAACATCGTAGTTACTCCGCAATACTAACCTAACTGACAGAGTGAAAAGAAGGAAACCTGTATAGAAAAAAATATTTCAAAACATACATCCTGTTTGTAACAAGGCACTAAAGTAATACTGCAAAAAATATGGCAAAGCAATTAACTTTATGTCCTGAATATCGTAGTGAACACGAGGGGAGACAGAGAGCTGGTTTCAAGCGCAGGGCTCAGCTTATGTTTATTGCAAGGACCACAGGAGGAGGCCGGTAGCTGGGTCCATGGGCAGGCAGAAGGTCATACACAGCGGGTCCAAAAGGGCAACAGTACAAGCAGGGAAAAGGCCAGTAAGGAGATCAGGCAATAAGTAGATAGGCTAAAGTACAGGTCAGAGAATAGGCAAAAGGTGTTGTTAGTGAGGCTTCCAAAAACTATCATACAGGGGAGGAGTACATCACGGGAACCCCAGCGCCCCGAAAGATGTGTCACAAAACAAACAATACCTCACAGTGATGGGGTGCAAAGAACTGAACTAAATAGTGTGTGATAATGACATACGTGTGTGTGAACAGGTGATTAGAATTCAGGTGATTGGGATCTGGAGAGTGAGCTGCATTCAGGGGATCTACGTGTTTGAGGGTGTGAGTTGAAAGCAGATGTTACAAATCCAAAGCGTTATGTTTGGGGAAGATCGAATACAACACATTACTGAGGACCACTCTCCATATTTTCAAGCATGGTGGTGACTGCATCATGTTTTGGCTATGCATGTAATCATTAAGGACTGGGGAGTTTTTCAGGGTAAAAAAAAGAAACGGAATAGAGCTAAGCAGAGGACAAATTCTAGAGGAAAACCTGATTCAGTTTGCTTTCCACAAGACACTGGGAGATTAATTCACCTTTCAGCAAGACAATAACTTAAAGCACAAGGCCAAATCTACACTGTTGCTTACCAAGAAGACAGTGTATGTTCCTGAGTGGCCGAGTTCCAGTTTTAACTTAAATCTGCTTTAAAATCTAAGACCAAATAACTCATTTGACAAAGTTTGAAGAATTTTGAAAATAATAAATGGGCAAATGTTGCGCTATCCAGGTGTGAAAAGCACTTAGTGTCACACCCTGACCTTAGTATTCTTTGTTTTCTTTGTTATTTTGGTTAGGTCAGGGTGTGACATGGGTGATGTATGTGTTTTTGTCCTGTCTAGGGTTTTTTGTATGTTTTTGGGGGTGTTACCCTATCTATGTGTTTTTGTACGTCTATGGTTGCCTGGATTGGTTCTCAATTAGAGGCAGCTGTCTATCGTTGTCTCTGATTGGGAATCATATTTAGGCAGCCATATTCTGTGGGTATTTTGTGGGTGATTGTTCCTGTTCCAGTGTTCAGTGTTCACGTTACGGGACTGTATCGTCTTTGTTCCTTTTTTGTCGGTTTGTTGTTTTGTTCGGTGTTTAAGTATTCCTATTAAATATGGATAATCATCACGCTGCATTTTGGTCCTCCTCTCTTTCACCCGAAGACAGTCGTTACACTTAGAGACTTACCTAGAAAGACTCACAGCTGTAATAACTGCCAAAGGTGTGTCGTTGAAATTTCCTGTATTACCAAATCATGAGAGAGCAAACCACAAACAAGTCAGAGTTATCATAAAGTCCATCTTTAATTTAATTATATGAGCTTCAACATAGCCCTGTGACTCTCAGTGTCTATAAATGAATTATCTGAGAGTGCTTACAAAACAGTTCTTAGTATCATTTATAACAACATAACAAATAACAGATCTTAGTTAACACAAAAGTAACTATTCCCACATAAGCATACTTATGAAAATTAATAAAACATCTTATTTTAAATGTTACCTAAAGGATTCTGATTCTGCTACCACAGGTGCTTCTACAAAGTAATGACTCATGGGTGTGAATACTTAAGTAAATTAGAAATTCTTTATTTCATTTTCAATAAATTTGCAAACACTTCTAAAAACCTGTTTTCACTTACTCATTATTAGTTATTGTGTGTAGATTGGTGAGGAAATAAATATATTTAATCAATTTTGAATTCCGGCTGTAACACAACAACATGTGGAATAAGGCACTGAAGGCACTGTTGATAAGATTAAGCCTGTTTTTTTCTAAGGCAACTTTAGTATGCTAGTGTAAGCCTAAGAGCTCCTATCTAACTATAGTTCAGCTAAGCGTCAGCATTCACTAACAGCCGGCACATTGCTAGCTAGCTAATGTTAGCTTACTGAGGGAGTGGCACACCCTGACCTTAGTTATCTTTGTTTTCTTTATTATTTTGGTTAGGTCAGGGTGTGACGAGGGTTGTATGTGTGTTTCCACTTGTCTAGGTTTTTTTTGTATATCTATGGGGTTTTGGTATTGTCTAGGTAAATGTAGGTCTATGGTGGCCTGAATTGGTTCCCAATCAGAGATAGCTGTTTATAGTTGTCTCTGATTGGGGATCCTATTTAGGTTGCCATTTCCATTTTTGGTTTTGTGGGTTATTGTCTATGTGTAGTTGCATGTCAGCACTCGTGGTTATAGCGTCACGTTAGTTTGTTTAGTGTTCTTTGTTTAATAAAGAAGAATGCATTCATCAGTTTGTGATTGTACTGCATGATCTTACAGTATGTTTCTGTCTTGCTAGTGAGACAGACAATTATGTTGTCTTAATTGGTACTTATTTAGAATCAAGTGAGTCCAGTTCTCAAGGTTACTCAACAGCAAAACAGAATGAACCATCACAATGAAAATATTTTGTATCAATCAGTTTTCATGCCAGAGTAAACAGACAGTACATCATACTGAATTGAAAATACATTAATTGAGAGACATACAGTATCTTCTGCAGGTCACATGATGAGATCTTTATGACTCTAATTCCCTGAAATGTTCAAGTCGAAGTTTCTCTAATCTTTTTTTTTACACGTTTTTGGACCTGAGAGATGTATTTTTAATTCCCAGGGTTCTATGCTCACAGTAGGGTGAGAAGCTCTTTTCAAATGCTGAATGTGAATTCTGCTGGGTCAGAAAAATTAAGGACAATTGTGTAGTAGTCTATGTCCTCGTTCCGGTGTACTTTTAATAGTTCTATAAAAAAACACAAAAAAATATAATAAAGGAGGAGTAACAGTTTGATATGCAGTAATTGAGACTGCATCAACTCATGAGAGGAGTGAGGAAAAACTGGGAAAAATAAAAAAGTTTACAAATGGTTGCTCTCATTTGCTAACCCCACCACTCTCTCTCTCTCACACACACACACACACACACACACACACACACACACACACACACTCAATTAGTTATTGTGTAACATTACAGATGTTCATTCTACTTTGTTTGCTATTCTCCCCATGTTTAACAGATATCTTGCTTGTCTGGGTATATCATGTACACACACAGTTTATTGGTTGTGTGAAAAGTACATATGCTCATTCTGTTTTTGTTTGATATTAATAGTCCTGTTTTTTGCATGTTCCCTATGAACTATGGAACTTAAGATATGCACCTATTGTTACGGAAAAATATAAACTATTGGAACCAAGACTTAAAAATAACTGATATTGACACAAGGTGGAGGGAAAGATGGAATATTTTAATAGTCTGCACAATCTTGTGAATTGTTGCATTATTTGCTTGGATTGTTAAGTAGTTTGTGCTTACTGGCTTGTGGCTACTGTGATATTTATGAAAGCAAAGGCAAGGATTTAATGTGAACTGAAAAGTAAAACTCTATCGCCACGCCGCTCCTCAGACTCCTTCATCTCGTAGTGGGAATAGGGCCCTAGTAGTGTATACAGGTTCTTCCTTAGTTATTCTGGGGGTGGCCACACTGCTAGGGCAGAGGCATGCAAGTAATCACTGCTCTATTTGATGTATGAGGGACAATGGAGCGACTGTAGAGAGAAGAAAGACAGAATCCTGGGTTGAGAGGGGCGTTTTGGCATTACTCTCCTGTGTGTGTGTGTGTGTGTGTGTGGTGTGTGGATATGTGTTTGTCTGTCTGTCCTAATGATATATGTACTGAAGATGTAAATGAAGGACTTAGAGAGATTGGGGGCATGCTTGGCTGTGCTATCGAAAGAAATATCTTCATTACTTTTTACACATTATATATTAGTTCTGAGGAACAAACCGCTATCTCTAGTGTGAGTTGATTGAGTTGCTGATCCAAACAATAATGTACTTTGAAATGAACATGATAGCTACTGCTTTCAGAGGTGTATAATCAGTCTGTTACTGAGAGCAGATTGATAGCTATAGTTATAGAGGAAGTTTTAGTGACATAGAGACACAGAGGAAAAAGCTGGTACAGGTGGGAGGAGTGCCTTTGTGGGACAATTCACACCATGACTGTAAACCCATCCTCTTTCTATTCACTAACTCACCTTCCAGTCATCATCACATACATTTCACAGAGACCACACATGGACACACACACACACACACACACACACACACACACACACACACACACACACACACACACACACACACACACACACACACACACACACACACACACACACACACACACACACACACACACACACACACGCAAATTGCAGTGAGACTTAAAGGCAAGACTGTGGCTCTGGTTGGTATAATCGGTCCAAGTTTTTATTAAAAATGTTTAGTTTGTGTTAACCTGAACAAATTGGGCACTTGAATAGCTTAGGTGGACTGCAATGATCACCCACTATAGTGCCAGGAGGTACCTCCTGCCATCTGTTGGCATTGGCAGTGCAACTCATAATCGTCTATTTGTTGTCTGTGGCCACTGGCTACCAGATCACACAAAAAAGCAACACTAGAAAAGACAGACAATATTTCAATTAATAACCACACAGTTGTCTCATGAAGAGAATCTCAATCAAACTATGGATGAGAAAGAGATAGTAGAGCCACAGATACTAAATAAGATGGTACTTTTAAAACTATATATAAACATCCACTTATTACTGTAGTCACAAGACTGCTTTATTTCCCAGAGAGCATGCAATCAATTGTGCAAATTTGGAGAGTCAGTGTCACCTCAAACAGATCACAACAGGTTTCCACGATATTTTGTGAGTCTTGTTTGCCATAAAGTATTTTCAAATATCTCATCTTAATCTTGTGACATTTTCAATTAACACTTTCTGTATGTCTATTCTAAGTGTACACAAGGTCTCACAGACGTGACCCTATCACTACATACAAAGACATGAAAAAAATGTGATTATCAGGGTTGGCAATTTTTAAGAACTGCATTTCCTGTGTTATGTTGACATCATTAAGAAAAATAACATTGTCTCAAGAGATTTTTTATTTTCTGGCAACTAATATCAAGGGATAAACTATGGGGAAAATACATAAAAGTTTCTCAATATTATCCTATTCATGCTCATTACCATTAATTTGTTATCCTCAAGTGTATACACTACAGCACAAAGATCTTGTCAATACTATTGCGATTTTGTATCAAGTATTACAGTATTTCCCCAACTTCACAATATAAATAACTATATCATCCATATAGTCCTTCTAATTAACTGCTTCTAAAAAATAACCATCTAATTTGTGATCATTTATTAAACTAATAAAACAAATGTTCAATATTTATATAGTAAGGTATGTTTATTCACAGGTATAATTTTGTATGCTGTGTTAAAGTTAAAAAATAGAAATCTGATACAAGTCTAGTGACTACAAATGAACAATAGCAAATATTAGTTCACAATAAAATACACAACCCAAAACATTCCTATGAAGCCTATATTTCGTCTCTATATCGCTTCAGACAAACCATTTTTGTTTACGTAGCAAAGAAGTAAGCCCGGATATAGAGGTGGAGTTTTTCAACCAACTGAGTTCATCAGATTTGTCCTTTGTTTAACCTTAGAAACACTTAAAAACTTTAACCTTCCAAAAACCTTACAAAGAAAGAACAGACAGAATGCCATCCCTCGGCACAGTAATTCTCCACTGGCTCCATGTCGTTTATCTCTCCATCCCAATTCCTCTCCTCCAACAGAGTCCTATCCTCTTTCTTCTCCTCCTTCTCTACCATTTCAGGAGCCAGGGGCAATGGATCCTTCTCTCCTCCACTGTTCCCCTTCTCTTTGAGTTTCATGTGGGAGTCCATGGGGGCCTTGCAGGTGGGGGTCTTCAGCACTTTCTCCCCTTTGCACGCGTTGTTCCTCTTCTTCAGCTTGCCCACCAGTTGTTTCCAGTGCCTGACCTGTGCCTTCCTGTCACTGTAGGCTTGGCACAAGTCTGGCTGTCCAGTGTAGCGGCACCAGTAGGTCTGCTCCCCGGAGTTACAGCTGACCAGCAGATTCACCACGCCCTCCCCAGACGTATCCCAAGTACAGTTATGGCCAACCTTTGTGCTGAACCCTCCTGAGCTTGTTACAGAGTTCTTGGGCATCTTGCCTGCCAATGGTGGTGGGAGATGCAACGTCTTGTCGTCGGAGATCTGGTGTTTGGCCTCGGTGCTGGGTAGGACACGAAGGCACAGGAGGAAGAACAGGGGCCACAGGAACCTCATGTTTGGTGGTGATTAGTGCTACTTGAAGGGTTCTTTATTCAAGTGCAGCCAAGCATCAGTAAGACGCCGAAGGGAAACAAAACGGGATGCTCCGAGATCAAAAGACCTACAGGGAGTGAAAATGGAGAGGGAAAACAAAATGAAACATAAATTAATTAAATACACCCCATTTCCCTTCTTTTCATAAAAACACATGAGAAGTTTTACAACATTTTATATTCCCTACTTAGAAAAAAAACACAATTCATAAGATGTTGCGTACCAATTGTACAGCACATTAGAATGTGTATGATGTTTGTTTTCAGTGCACCTATTTCTAAATGAATCGTAATAAAAAAATATATACTTTGTCACATCACTTTAAATCAATACGAGAGGAATGCTTCAGCTCTAAGCTTAAACACTGTAACATAGATCTCATGCCAAGTGAATCCTCTACGGAGCGAATCAAGAAAAGGGAGAGATGGAAATACTGCCACGGCAGCTATTTTAGGGGGGCAGCCACAACTGCAGCACTACCTGGTACATGGGACTAATCTGTATAAAAATCACCTCAACAAACATTTTGGAGAATGAATCCACTCATGCTTTTTACACGGGAGTAATCTGAACATCCTTACTCGGAGTATATCCTGCCATGTGAAGGAAATCACATTGGATTGTTCCAAAATAGTGGTACATAACAAAGACATACACCAAAACAAACAGCCCCAAGCCGGCGCAGAATGTCCTTACTTCACTTAGAAATAACAGGGAAAATATACCCATACTTTGCAAACATACAGTACACCCGGTTGCAAAAACAAAATGTACCAATGAAATGATATCCAGTTCCAATATTTGGTATTCGGTATCTATGTAAATGTCGCACTTACCATGTTGGAACCGTAGTGTCTGCTACTATTTGCGAATGCGGGGGCCCAGGACACTTGCATAAAAGGGGCTTATAGAAGAATAAAGGAGAATGGGGAGGGGTAGAGAGGGGAGGGGAGGGGTAAGGGCTTAAATGGGTCTACCCAGACCTCCCTTAAGCAGTGCCCTTCGTAACAATACTCCTCGCGACCCACAGCCTAAAGACTGTGTGTGGGGGAGGTGAGGTGGTAGGTGGGGTTTGGGTCATGAAGTGTTGACTCACACACCCCCACCAACACACCCCCTCTTCACAGCTAAGAAGACAATGTTCTCTAGAAATGTGATTCTAGTTGCTTTTTTCTGTCCTTTCTTTAAGCTTCACTCTGCTGGTGATACTAAGAGAGTCCTTGACGAGGCGGGAGGTTTGAGAAGACCAATCTCCGTTAAATTGTTTGCAATCAATGTGCTGCTAGCTGACTACATTTAAGATACCATTGACTGTGATTAGACACTGATTGAGGCGCGTAGTGCTGCCCCTGTCCTCACCCCTCAGACCGTAGTGACAGGGGGAATCTAATTGTGAAGCAGAGGAGAAGCACCTTGCTTTGCAGAAAAGTTAGCATAGTGTATGTAAATACAATGAAGATTGCCCTCAGCACAAGCTTCCATGGCAACACCTGATTATTAGTGCTTAATTACTTTGCATAATGAGGAACACAGACATATTGCTATCATGTCACTCTGTATGGTGTCTGTATGTAGCCTCACTACTTTTATAGCCTCGCTACTGTATATAGCCTCACTAATGTTATTTTCCACTGTATTTTTACTGTTGTTTTTATATCTTTACTTACCTATTGTTCACCTAATATTTTTTTGGCACTATTGGTTAGAGCCTGTAAGTAAGCATTTCACTGTAAGGTCTACCTACACCTGTTGTATTCGGCGCATGTGACAAATAAACTTTGATTTGATTTGACTCTAGACAAAAGTGCACTGTTATGGTGCCAATGTCAATCCATTTTAAAATCATAGCGTGTGTGTGTGTATGTGTGTGTGTGTGTGTGTGTGTGTGTGTGTGTGTGTGTGTGTGTGTGTTTGTGTGTGTGTGTGTGTGTGTGTGTGTGTGTGTGTGTGTGTGTGTGTGTGTGTGTGTGTGTGTGTGTGTAAGGTGGAGGTGGGGTTAGCAAATGAGAGCAACCATTTGTTGCTTATTTTCACAGTCTTTCCTCACTTCTCTCATGAATTGATGCCCTTGTAAGACTGGCTATCGTGCGTCCTCAGAGTACTTCTGGCCATATACA
Organism: Oncorhynchus mykiss; assembly: GCF_057628025.1. Taxonomy (NCBI): domain Eukaryota; kingdom Metazoa; phylum Chordata; class Actinopteri; order Salmoniformes; family Salmonidae; genus Oncorhynchus; species Oncorhynchus mykiss. The sequence goes on along the minus strand of NC_143044.1, from coordinate 19,328,302 downwards.
ATGTTATGAGCATGGGGTTCATCTGGTCTATCAGATACTGTCCACCTGAGTGCTCTGCAGAACAATACATGGGTGAAGGAAAACAGTTTGTTTCTAACTAAGGTCAGAGAACACTGACAGAGCATGTTGTGGACTTAAAACTTCAATCTACTCCTCCTTTATTATATTTTTTGGTGGGTTTGTATAGAACTATTAAAAATACACCAGAACGAGGACATAGACTACTACACAATTGTCCTTGTTTTTTTTGACCCAGCAAAATTCACATTCAGCAATCAAAAAGCGCTTCTCACCCTACTGTGAGCATCCAAAAACTTGGAAAAAAAGAAGATTAGAGAAACTTTGGCTTGAACAGTACACGGAACTGGAGTCATCATAAAGATCTCATCATGGAAACTGCAGAAGATACTGTATGTCCCTCAAGTAATGTATTCTCAATTCAGTATGGTGAGTTGTCTGTTTACTGTGCCATAAATTCTGATTGATAAAAAAATCTAAATCTTTTCATTTTGATGGTTCATTCTGTTTTGCTATTGTGTAACTTTAAGAACTGGACCCACTTGATTCTAAGTAAGTACCAATATATCCCAGTTTGTCTTTCTCACTAGCAAGACAAACACTGTAAGATCATGCAGTACACTCACAAACTGTAGGTTAACAATACTCACCCTGGATTGGATTTTTATACCATTACTCCAGGTTCTCAAGGTTATTATCAGTGGCGACCCGTCAATATAAAGAAAAAATTGTGCCCGTTTTGTACCCAAATCACTGAGTTAATAAAGCTGCATTCAAACATGGTCTGTTTTTTGCTTTCATGAGCAGGCAGCTCCAAAATGCAGGTGTTTCGGCCTAGCTCAGTGCTTTCTGTGGTGGTGGGGCAGCCAGCAGAAAATAAAGAGCGTAGGGGTTGCTCATATTCTCTAGTTTAGCCGTGATTGGCTCAGTGTTCTGTTACTCATGGGGACACTACATCACCTCAAAATCTATAGGAAGAGATAGAAAATTCATTCCCCTTGGGTGCTGCCATAGATTTACATTAGAAGTGCCCATTCAAGAAGGCTGAAGTCACTGGCCACAGATAAAATGATGTCAAATCACGTTATATCTACCACAGCTTTAATTAGACTGATCATGTCAACATACTTTCAAAATCTTAGCTAGCAAGCTAGACAATGAGTCATCATCATGAATCAAGTCAAATATCTACTTGCAAATCCTTTTTAATCCTTGCCATATGAAGATAAAATGTCTCAGTGCTCATCAGTCATTGGACATAAAAATTACACAAGTTGTAAATCGCAAATTCAACAATGAGCGGTTTGAAAGGAATCAGTGGCTAACTGCAAGAATTGCAAACCAATCAATAGCCTGCTATTCAATGGAAAGGGTGTGTGGTCCAAGTCTGGGTTTAAGGGTTTATTTTCCAAGCTTAAAAGGTTAAACATTCACATGCAACACCATGGGCCAGAAAAGGTTGAACACATTGGCCATGCTGTCAATCCAGCATGACTTCTGCCTCGTTCAAAACAACTGGAAACTCGGAACTGGGAAATATCAGACTTCAGTGAGTTCAAGAAAACTGGGAACTCTGAAAAAAAATTGCTCCGACTTGGAAACATAGGTTTTGAACAGTCATCCAACTTGCAATTCCAAGATGGGAACTCTGGCCTCTTTCTAGAGCTCCCAGTTGTCTTGAAAGCACCATAAATTCAGAGAATGCCATACATTGATGACAAAGTTTGTTGACAAAATTTGGCACAAGAAGGACTACCTTCCTGTTGAAGTGAGCACAGCACAACAATGTGAGTCAAGCAATGTGTACTGTACAGTGCATTCGGAAGTATTCAAACCCCTAGACGTTTTCCACATGTTGTTATGTAACAGCCATATTCTAAAATGGATTAAATAGTTTTTCCCCCTCATCAATATACACACAATACCCCATAATGACAAAGCAAAAGCAGGTTACAGACTCAAGTCTTCCTGGGTATGACACTACAAGCTTGGCACACCTGTATTTTGGGAGTTTCCCCCATTATTCACTGCAAATCCTCTCAAGCTATGTCAGGATGGATGGGGAGAGTCGCTGCACAGCTATTTTCAGGTCTCTCCAGAGATATTCGATCAGGTTCAAATCTGAGATCTAGCTGGGCCACTCAAGGACATTCAGAGACTTGTCCCCAAGCCACTCATGCATTGTCTTGGCTGTGTGCTTAGGGTCGTTGTCCTGTTGGAAGATGAACCATCGCCCCAGTCTGAGGTCCAGAGCGCTCTGGAGCAGGTTTTCATCAAGGATCTCTCTCTACTTTGCTCCGTACATATATCCCTGAATCCTGACTAGTATCTCAGTCCCTGCCTCTGAAAAACATCCCCACAGGGGATGCTGCCATTTTCATGTTTTGCCATAGATTTTCATGACGATTTAAGTCAAAACTATAACTAGGCCACTATGGAACATTCAATGTAATCTTGGTAAGCAACTCCGGTGCATATTTGGCCTTGAGTTTTAGGTTATTATCCTGATGGAAGGTGAATTTGTCTCCGTGTCTGTAGGAAAGAAGACTGACCCACGTTTCCTTTAAGGATTTTGCTTGTGCTCCATTCGTTTTTATTTTTATCCCCCAAAAATAACTCCCTTTGCTGATGACGAGCATATTCATAACATGATGCAGACAGCATTGAAAATATGAAGAGTGGTGTTCAGTAATGTGCTGGATTTGCCCAAAATGTAATGCATTGTATTCAGGGCAAAATGTGAATTTCTTTGCCCCATTTTTTTTACTTTGGTGCCTTATAGCGAACAGGATGCATGTCTTGGAATATTTGTATTTTGTACAGACTTTCTTCTTTTCAATCTGTCATTTAGGTTAGTATTGTGGAGTAACTACAATGTTGTTGATCAATCCTCAGTTTTCTCCAATCACAACCATTAAACTCTGTAACTGTTCTAAAGTCAACATTAGCCTCATGGAGAAATCCCTCAGTGGTTTCCTTCCTGTCTGGCAACAGAGTTGCCTGTTGCCAGTATCTTTGTAGTGACTGGGTGTATTGATTCACCATCCAAAGCATAATTAATAACTTCACCATGCTTGAATAAATATTCAGGGTCTTCTTTTAATTTTTTTTACCCATCTATCAATAGATGCCCTTCTTTGCGAGGCAATGGAAAACCTCCCTGGTCTTTGTGGTTGAATCTGGGGTAGAAATTCACTACTTAACTGAGGGAGTTTACAGACAATTGTATGTGTGGGGTCTACTTTTACATTGTGGGGTAATGTATGTAGATCAGTGGCACAAAACCTCAATTTAATTCATTAGTAACACAATAAAATGTGGAAAAAGTCCTCTCAAGAGAATTAACAATGCAGTTACTAATGAAAACTAATGAAAAATTACTTTTTGAAATCTGACACAGCGGTTGCATTAAGGAGAAGTTTATCTTTAAATGTATGTTAAACACTTGTATCTTTCATCAATGTTTATTATGAGTATTTCTGTAATTTGATGTGGCTCTCTGCACTTTCACCGGATGTTTGTTTGAGACCATGCATTTCTGAACATAACGCACCAATTTAAAATGAAGTTTTTGGACATAAAGATTAACTTTATCGAACAGAATACACATTTATTGTGTAACATGAAGTCCTGTGAGTGCCATCTGATGAAGATCATCAAAGGTTAGTGACTAATTTAATTGCTATTTCTGTCTTTTGTGAGCACTCTCCTTGGCTGGAAAATGGCTGTATGGTTTTCTGTGACTAGGCGCTGGCCTAACATAATCACATGGTGTGCTTTCTCCGTAAAGCCTTTTTGAAATCGGACATTGTGGTTGGATTAATAAGAAGTTTGTCTTTAAAATGGTGTATAATACTTGTATGTTTGATGAATTTCAATTATGGGATTTCTGTTGTTTTGAATTTGGCGCCCTGCAATTTCCCTGGCTGTTGTCGAGGTGGGACGCTAGCTTGTACCAGTGAGGATAAAAAAGCCAGACTACGGTTTGCAACTGCACATGGGGACAAAGATCGTACTTTTTGGAGAAATGTCCTCTGGTCTGATGAAACAAAAATAGAACTATTTGGCCATAATGACCATCGTTATTTTAGGAGGAAACAGGGGGAGGTTTGCAAGCCGAAGAACACCATCCCAACCATGATGCACGGGGGTGGCAGCATCATGTTGTGGGGGTGCTTTGCTGCAGGAGGGACTGGTCACTTCACAAAATAGATGGCATCATGAGGCAGGACAATTATGAAAATTATGTGGATATATTGAAGCAACATCTCAAGACATCAGTCAGGAAGTTAAAGCTTGGTCGCAAATTGGTCATCCAAATGAACAATGACCCCAAGTATACTTCCAAAGTTGTGGCAAAATGGCTTAAGGATAACAACGCCAATGTATTGGAGTGGCCATCACAAAGCCCTGACCTCAATCCTCCAGAACATTTGTGGGCAGAACTGAAAAAGCGCGTGCGAGCAAGGAGGCCTACAAACCTGACTCAGTTACACCAGCTCTGTCAGGAGGAATGGGCCAAAATTCACCTAACTTACTGTGGGAAGCTTGTGAAAGGCTACCCGAAACATTTGACCCAAGTTAAACAATTTAAAGGCAATGCTACCAAATACTAATTGATTGAATGTAAACTTCTGACCCACTGGGAATGTGATGAAAGAAATAAAAGCTGAAATAAATCACTCTACTATAATTCTGACATTTCACATTCTTAAAAGAAAGTGGTGATCCTAACTCACCTAAAACAGGGAATTGTTACTAGGATTAAATGTCAGTAATTGTGAAAAACTGACTTTAACTGTATTTGGCTAAGGTGTATGTAAACTTCTGACTTCAACTGTATATCTGTACCTGGGGCAAAGACTTTGTGTTTTCCTGGAGAAAAAGATCAGGATATCACCAGGTTGCTTCCCGAGGCTGTGAGTCAGTCACCGGGGGCTGATACTGTCATGGTTCATGTGTGGTCAAAGGACATTATGAAGGGCAGCTCAGAAGAGCTTAAGATGGATTTAAAATAACTAATTGGGTCATTACTCAACAACAACAAACGCCTATAATATCTGGCCCTCTGCCCTCCCTACATCATGGCATTGAACAGTTCAGCAGATGTTTAGCCCTCAAGAAACTGGTTACAATACTTTTTTAAATGTATTTTTATTTATTTAACCAGGTAGGCTAGTTGAGAACAAGTTTTCATTTACAACTGCGACCTGGCCATGATAAAGCATAGCAGTGTAAACAGATAACAACACAGAGTTACACATGGAGTAAACAATAAACAAGTCAATAACACAGAAAAAGAAAGAGTCTATATACATTGTGTGCAAAATGCATGAGGAGGTAGCGAATAATTACAATTTAGCAGATTAACACAGGAGTGATAAATGATCAGATGGTCATGTGCAGGTAGAGATACTGGTGTGCAAAAGAGCAGAAAAGTAAATAAATAAAAACAGTATGGGGATGAGGTAGGTGAATTGGGTGGGCTATTTACCGATGGACTATGTACAGCTGCAGCGATCGGTTAGCTGCTCAGATAGCAGATGTTTAAAGTTGATGAGGGAGATAAAAGTCTCCAACTTCAGCGATTTTTGCAATTCGTTCCAGTCACAGGCAGCAGAGAACTGGAAGGAAATGCGGCCAAATGAGTTGTTGGCTTTAGGGATGATCAGTGAGATACACCTGCTGGAGCGCGTGCTATTGGTGGGTGTTGCCATCGTGACCAGTGAACTGAGATAAGGCGGAGCTTTACCTAGCATGGACTTGTAGATGACCTGGAGCCAGTGGGTCTGGCGACGAATATGTAGCGAGGGCCAGCCAACTAGAGCATACAGGTTGCAGTGGTGGGTGGTATAAGGTGCTTTAGTAACAAAACGGATGGCACTGTGATAAACCACATCCAGTTTGCTGAGTAGAGTATTGGAAGCTATTTTGTAGATGACATCGCCGAAGTCGAGGATCGGTAGGATAGTCAGTTTTACTAGGGTAAGTTTGACGGCGTGAGTGAAGGAGGCTTTGTTGCGAAATAGAAAGCTGATTCTAGATTTGATTTTAGATTGGAGATGTTTGATATGAGTCTGGAAGGAGAGTTAACAGTCTAGCCAGACACCTAGGTACTTATAGATGTCCACGTATTCTAGGTCGGAACCATCCAGGGTGGTGATGCTAGTCGGGCGTGCGGGTGCAGGCAGCGAATGGTTGAAAAGATTGCATTTGGTTTTACTAGCATTTAAGAGCAGTTGGAGGCCACGGAAGAAGTGTTGTATGGCATTGAAGCTCGTTTGGAGGTTAGATAGCACAGTGTCCAAGGAAGGGCCAGAAGTATACAGAATGGTATCGCCTACGTAGAGGTGGATCAGGGAGTCGCCCGCAGCAAGAGCAACATCATTGATATATACAGAGAAAAGAGTCAACCCGAGAATTGAACCCTGTGGCACCCCCATAGAGACTGCCAGAAGCCCGGACAACATGCCCTCCGATTTGACACACTGACCTCTGTCTGCAAAGTAGTTGGTGAACCAGGCAAGGCAGTCATTAGAAAAACCGAGGCTATTGAGTCTGCCGATAAGAATATGATGATTGACAGAGTCGAAAGCCTTGGCCAGGTTGATGAAGACGGCTGCACAGTATTGTCTCTTATCGATGGCGTTATGATATCGTTTAGGACCTTGAGCCTGGCTGAGGTGCACTCATGACCAGCTCAGAAACCAGATTGCATAGTGAAGAAGGTACGGTGGGATTCGAGATGGTCAGTGATCTGTTCGTAAACTTGGCTTTTGAAGACCTTAGAAAGGCAGGGTAGGATAGATATACTTTCAACAATTTTTGGCAGATAATTTTAGAAAGAGAGGGTCCAGATTGTCTAGCCCAGCTGATTTGTAGGGGTCCAGATTTTGCAGCTCTTTCGGAACATCAGCTATCTGGATTTGGGTGAAGGAGAAATGGGAGAGGCTTGGGCAAATTGCTGTAGGGGGTGCGGAGCTGTTGAACGGGGCAGGGTTAGCCAGGTGGAAAGCATGGCTAGCCGTAGAAAAATGCTTATTGAAATTGTCAATTATCGCAGATTTATCGGTGGTGACAGTGTTTCCTAGCCTCAGTGCAGTGGGCAGCTGGGAGGAGGTGCTCTTATTATCCATGGACTTTACAGTGTCCCAGAACTTTTTTGAGTTTGTGCTACAGGATGCAAATTTCTATTTTAAAAAGCTAGCCTTTGCTTACTTAACTGCCTGTGTATATTGGTTCCTAACTTCCCTGAGAAGTTGCATATCGCGGGGGCTATTCGATGCTAGTGCAGTACGCCACAGGATGTTTTTGTGCCGGTCAAGGGCAGTCATGTTTGGAGTGAACCAAGGACTATATCTGTATCCTGGTTCTAAATTTGTTTAATCGGGCATGCTTATTTAAGATGGTGAAGAAAGCACTTTTAAAGAATAATCAGGCATCCTCTACTGACGTGCATTGAGTGACGATGAGAGAGAAATTGTCTCTAGAAACATAATTTCAACCAGGTGAGGTTGGGAGGTGGAACTAAAGGGTTAACAAAGGTGTATTGAGCAGGGCTAGAGGCTCTACTGTGAAATAAGGCACTAATTACTAACCAAAACAGCAATATTGACATTAGGGAGAGGCATGAATAGCCAGGTGATCATAGGGGTCCAGTGAGTGACTTGGCGGGCTGGGGAGACACGGCGATTCAGGCAGCTAGTGGGCCTGGGCTAGCAAGCTAGCAGAAGGGCCTTAGAGGGACGTCACGATGGAAGAAGTCAGTTGTAGCCCCCTCGTACTGTTACCTCGGCAGACCAGTCATCATGGATCAGCAGGGCTCCGTGTGGTAAAAGGGTCCAGGCCAATTGGCAAAATAGGTATAGTGGCCAAATAATTTGTCCGATGGGTCTCTTAAGCTAACAGTCCGATATGCTCTATACAGCTTGCAGGCCGTGGCTAGCAGGCTAGCTGATGGGCATTCAGGGGACGTAGCGACGGAGGAGCCATTTGAAAACCCCTCTCGGCGAATTACGTTGGTAGTCCAGTCGTGATGGGTCGGATAGGGTCCAGGCCAATTGGCAAAATAGGTACTGTAGCCCAAGGAGTGGCTGATGGACCTCTTCGGCTAGCCGGGAGATGGGCCTAGCAAAGGCTAGCTCCAGGCTAATTGGTTCTTGCTTTGGGACAGAGACGTTAGCCAGGAGTGGCCACACGGATAGCAGCTAGCTAGCTGCGATGATCCAGGTGAAAAGGTTCAGAGCTTGCGGTAGGAATCCGGAGATAAGGAGAAAAATAATTTAGATTTTCTCTGGTTTGACTCGCGCTGTGCAGACTGGTGAGAGTTGTCCAGACTAAAGGTAGCTTATGACTGCTAGCAGTGGCTAGCTGACTACTAGCTAGTAGCTAGTTAGCTGGCTAACTCCTGTTGGGGGTTCCAGTACTGAAGTAAAGAAAATAGCAGATTCATACCACATTGGGTGAGGTGGATTGCAGGAGAGTATGTTGAAGTTGAGGTTAAGAAAAACATTTGTATAAATATATGCAAAGAAAAAATATATAAAATATACACACACGATATAAACACGGGACACGACAAGACGAGGACAAAAGATGTCTGACTGCTAAACCATCTTGGATCTTTGTAAACAAACAGTATCTTTTCAGTTGAGCATACTAGCTCTTCGCCTATCTACCGGAAGTTGATGCTGTTGCTATGCAACCTCTTGCTAGCTAGTTAGCATAACAAATTACTAGTTAGACATTTTACGACTTCAGGTGTGTTCTTAAATTCAATCTGGAGTGCTCTAGTAAATTCAGAGCATTGTTAGAGTGTAAGTTTCTAAATTCAGAGTGTTTCACTCTCAGAGCGCACACTGGACACTCAGGCCGAGGAGTAGGATTGATTTGAGTTTGAGCGTTCCGACCTTACAATGGTAGTCAAGCACCCAAGCTAATGTTGGCTAGCTTGCTAGCTACTTCCAGACACAAATGAGACCACTCTAACCATTTTACTCGCCCTAGCATAGCTGGTTAGACAGTTTTCATGTTATCCAGAGCTTTGGTGACTAACTATGCTGCTGGCAAAAATGTTATTACGCTTCATTGCCAACGTTTACTGACACTGGCCATATTCAACTTGTGTTGAGTGCTCATAAATTCATTATTCTGCGCTCTGGTACACTCAAAGGAGAGTGCTCTGAAATCAGAGTAGATAGCCAGAGCGAATTTACAAAAGCACCCGGATGTCCATTGAGAACGCACAACGACCATACCATTTAGCTAAGCTAAGAATGACAAGAATAATCAAATCAATAGACATTGAGTAGTTAGTTAGATAGCCTATAGTTAATATACTGGCAAGTTTGATGTATAAGTAGCCAACTAACGTTATGGTAATGATATGCTATGTGGTTCGTAATTGTCAGCCAACATTGTCAGCCAATGTGTAAGATAACTTATTTCAAAAGTCATTACTTTATTACATAGCTCAACATTATCTTAATATTTGTCATAATTAGTTAAAACAATGCATTTGTATCCACTCTCGTTGTACTTCGGCTGCATATTTTCTGCCATTTTCTTCAAATCTGAAAACTATGAGAAGCCGCGTCTATTTCCTGAATAATTAATCATGGGCCCAAAAGAACAGAATATTTTGGCGAATTTAGTACGACATCTGGGAACTTTTGACATACTAAGTATATCCATACTGTGACCAATACTATATACTATATACTATATTCTCAATTCACGTCACACATTGTACTGTGGGTGTGGTTAGTATGAGTATTTGAACACAGCTCTAGGTTCCTGAAATGGGTAACATTTAGCAGCAAATCCGCTGATAGGAACACCGCTGAAAGATGTCCAACGGCTCTATCAAACAAGGACAACCATATCTACACGCACAAAAATGTATAGTGTGATCAATAACACATATAGCCTTTGTAAAATGCCACAAAGCAGGACTACATTTACTTTTGAAAGTACCATGCTCAGATTCCTAATGACATCTCAGATTTTATTATTTGCAGAGACAGTTTCGTTGCAAACAAGACACACAATTGGCATAGGACAAATATGACAAGATGAAGACATAGGCCTCTCTCTCTGTCCATTCTTATCCTGTAATTTAGGTCATTTGTAGGATATTTAAAAAATATTCTGTTAATATGTAAAATTATGCATAATTGCTTTATTCATTCAAAGGAGATTTTTTTCACCCTTACTCTTGTCTACAGTGAGATGCGAACCCACAACCTTCTGGCCCACAGTCCTGTGCGCTATCAAAATTCCTGCGTTTACATGTAATGCTTACAGAACAAAGAACAGTTTCTAAAACTGCATATCGGAAGGCTCTGGTCTGTCCAAGAAGTGAGGGTAAACAGCAGACATGTTTTCTGAAATTCACTTTGTTTGAATTATTATGTTGGGTACACGGGAGGGTCACTTGTTTTTTCAAGCATTCAGGGAGGGTTTAGGTGAAATATAATTTTCTTAATGGAGGGCCATCCATTTTCATTTCAGAAAGGTCCGATTTTCTCCATGTAACCTTTATTATAAATAACGTTCAGTCCATAAGGTAGTTTGCACTCTGAAATAGGTTCTCTTCAAGGTTTTGCCTATATTTGGCTCCAATTATTGTTCCCTCTATCTTTACCATTCCCTGACACTGAAAAGCATACCCATAGCATGACACTGCCACCAACATGCTTCATGGTAGGGATGATGTTAGACAGGTGATGAGCTGTACCGGGTTTCCTCCAGACATAGCGCTTTGCATTCAGAACAAATAGTAAAATGTTTGTCTCATCAGACCACAGAATCTTTTGCCATATGCTATCAAAGTCTTTCACGTGCCTTTTTGGAAACTTCAGGCATGCTGTCAAGTCCCCTTTTCTCCGGGTTGGCTTCCACTCTCCCATAAAGCTCAGATTGCTGAAGTTCTGTAGTTCTTCTGGCAGGTTCTCCCATCTCAGCCAAGGAACTCTGTCAAAAGATGTTATCGGCCACAGGGGGACTCCAATCAAGTTGTAGTGACATCTTAAGGACGAATTTGGAATGGCATAGCAAAAGAGTGTGAATACTTATGTTACTGAGATATTTCTGTACTTCATTTTCAATAAATGTTCTAACATTTTTAGAAGCACGTTTTCACTTTGTCATTATGTGGCACTGTCATTATATGGCACACAAAATATGGAATAAGTCAAGTGGTATAAATATTTTCTGAAGGCACTGTGTGTGTGTGTGTGTGTGTGTGTGTGTGTGTGTGTGTGTGTGTGTGTGTGTGTGTGTGTGTGTGTGTGTGTGTGTGTGTGTGTGTGTGTGTGTACACGTTTATTTGTGCTCATGCGTGTGGGTATACAGTGTATGCTCAAGTATACTTGTTTGACCTATGTATTTTCAATATAACTAATTTCCTTTTATGCAGACATTTATCAGAAGCTGGTTCTCTTTTGCCTAAAAGTTAATTTCCCCCATTCTTCAATAGTATTTCAAACAAATACACTGTATTATATAAAATTCTATATTTTGATCAAGTCACTGCATGTATGAGTCCAAGCTCAAATGTTAAACTGCAAAATTGTAAAAAATAATTAAGGTCTTTGAAATGTCTCTTTAAATATCTGCAGCCATTTGGAAAACAAAATGAAGGGGAGGTGATGAGGATAATGTCATATCAATATGATGAAATATCATCACTAATAACACAAGATGATAGCATGACATTACATCAGCTGGCTTGTGTATGAAACACACCTGTGTGTCCACTCCACTCCACACACCTGCCATGCGGTTCACCAGGTCACATCTCTCAGTGTCCAGAGACTCCTACTCTGTTTTTCAACCCTCTGTCCATTGAAGATGAAAGGGGCACTTGAAAAATATGGCTTGGTTGTAGATCCAAAAGGACCATTCAAATAGGCGAAAACTTAGGTGTTGATATTAGGCCAGTAATAACCACTACAAAATGTCTGTCCAGAACAATGAGGAGTCAGAATGTCCAGGTAAGGGGGTTTAATTGACAGGAATAATCCCCCCCCACACACACACACACACACACAAACACGACATCAATATACTGTAGATAGTGGTTCTAAAAGGGTGGAAGATAAAAGGACATATTATAGTACACAATAATACATAAAAGGGGTAAAGCTATATACAGATACACCTTGACTTAACTGAATGATAATGCAACACATTAATATGAATGACAATAGCAGGATAAAGCTGCAGTCTTTACTGCTACATAATACAGATCCAAAATGCTCTGACTGTAAAGTATAATGTGGCCCGAGAGTACACATGACCACCGCATGGTGAGAAAACTGTCACTAAACCAAGTAATGGCGAACAGAGTAAGAGGCTCACCAAAACGACTCAACATGCGACACTTGGCTAGTAAGCTGCTGCAATAGCGAGCAGGCTGTACAGTACAACAAACTCTGCATAGAATGTAACTACTATAACAAAGCTATTACTATTGCACGTATAAGCATAATGTAACTGAAAAGCACTGTGTTCATGACACTGTGAAAAGGTAACCAGTGAGCCTGGCTAACTGGCTACTTAGCTAGCAATGACAGTGCACACACATATTTTACAAAATTCTATACAAACACCCAAACTTTATCCACCGCAAATCAATACCTGGAGGTATTGATTACAACAAGCAAGTGATAGAGAATGTCTCTGATTGGTAAGAAACATACACGTGATTGACTGAGGTGCTGTTGGGAATTCTAACTAAAGGGACAAACTAGGAGTGCATAGAATGAGTAACTGCGTGGCCAATTTTACAGCACTGGTGTAATTTGGTGACTCTGACAGTAATTTTTTTAACAGATGTGAAGTGAAATGTATTTTATTTTGGAATAGTAGACTATATTTTGTATTTAACCTGGAAAGTCAGTTAAGAACAAATTCTTATTTACAATGACCGCCTACCCCGGCCAAACCCAGACGATGCTGGGCCAATTGTGCGCTGCCCTTTGGGACTCCCAATCATGGCCGGATGTGATACAGCCTGGAATTGAAACAGGGACTGTAGTGACACCTCTTGCACTGAGATGCAGTGCCTTAGACCGCTGCGGCACTCGGGAGCCCTATAACATAATGCCTATAATATATAGCCCTAAATCTTAGACACCCTTCCCATTTATTCAAATTTGATTGGGGGAAAATGGCTTTGATGGGAGATAATTTAGATTTTGGGCCAGGGCTCATTTTACTATTTTATATCTGCCAACACCGCAGAGCAGCTTTGGAGAATATAATAATCCTAAAATAAAAATAGATGCAATTATCAGAGGGGAAGATGTGGTTCTGTTACCATGGGTTACATGGTGTTGTCAGGGACTATGCAGAAGACAGTTGCAAGCGATTATAGTGAAGCTTTGGCAAGAACATAATCAGTTCTACATATTTTTCTAGCTATATTCATTCACAAATGGTTGAGTATATTTTACATTTTTTAATTTAAATGTTCTTTGTAAAGTGTGTTGAGACATTGTGAAATGCACTTTAAATAAATGATGACTTAACTTGAGTAAGAGGTGGCAAAAGATTACAAGATTTCTACAGCTATTTTCACAAAACAATGTCAAGTTATGGTTCCATTATTATATACTGTATCTGATTAAACATATCAACTTATACCAAAATAATTACCTTTTCATTAAGTATTATTTTACCATTATTGCAAATAAATGTGATTTGATTTTAAATAGATTACTCCCATGGTGTTTGAGAGCTACTTTGCTACAGAAACACTACCACCATCCTCATTGAATTAGAACAAGTATTTTGGCAAGAGAAAAAAAACACTAACAAAATGTAATGATATCCTCTCATTATGCAATACACATCACATAGCTTATTCGTTAAATTGTGTCTTTTTATTAATATATTTTTTATTTACCCTTTATTTAACTAATCTCAATTATTTGAAATGTGTGTAATAGCAAGACTAAAACTAGGCTAACCTTTCTACGTGATTTCCTTCCATTTATCAAGACACATGCCTACTTTTTAAAAGAATCACTGTATAAATGTATTGATCATGATCAGTGAGATAATAAAGAAATTATAACATTGCTCACGGCATTATGCAAAACAACATAAGTGAATGATTTCACAATATAATATAACTTAAATAAATACAAATAAATCAAATAAATCATGAATAAATCATAGCCTACAATTGTGCAAGATTCTAATCGTGGATTTGACCATGGATTGCATCGCACTCCATGGCTCCAGCTGTGGTAAATTACATTTCCCCGTCACACTGGAATTGGACATTGGCTGGCAGAAACATGTTCTTGTGATTGCGGGATGCGATTGAGATAAGAGAAACTTTGTCGAACAGTGGGGTTGTGTCCTCTCCCAAGTTAGGGATTGCGTTTGGATGGTGTGTAGCCATTAAGACTTGTGCGTCTTTTTGGAGCGTTGTGTCGTGGTGATAGGACACCAATTCATTGCTGAAATTAACAGCCTCCAATGTATTGCTTGAACACATTTTATTGCAGCCTAGAATAGTTGTAAAGGCTTTTCTGAAATCCGCGTTAAATGCGTAAATGACGGGGTTTAACGAAGAGTTGGCCCAACCAAACCAAACGAAAATTGTAAACGTGGTGTCGCTTACACACGGAGGGTCATAGAAAGGTACCATGCAGTTTAGGACAAAAAAGGGCAGCCAGCAAAAAACAAAAACTCCCATGATAATGGAGAGGGTCTTTAAGACCTTTGTTTCCTTTTTAAAAGCAGTTTTCAATGCGTTTTCGTGTGCGCAAACGTTTGGGTGTTGGTTATTTTGCGCTTGCTCCACAGCTCTCTCCAATGAGGATATCCTCCGTATCTGTGTTTGCGCAATACGGAAAATCCTCGTGTAGGTGGCAACCATGATAACAACTGGGATGTAGAAACTGATCAGTGATGTGAAAATAGCATAGGTCTTGTTCAAGTTCGCTATGCAGTTCTCGGAGTGGTTGCTAACGTTTCCCGCTGATGTCTCCTCCTCGGCCACGTGCCAGTTCATTTGGACAGGTATGAAGGATATGAGAATTGACAGCGTCCACGCCACTGCAATCATGATAAATGCAACTCTGTGGGTCATTTTCCGTTCATATCTAAAAGGACTTGCAATAGCCCAGTATCTGTCCACGCTTATGATACACAGATTAAGAATTGATGCCGTCGAGCACATTATGTCAAAAGCTATCCATATGCCACAAAATCTACCAAACAGCCAGGTCCCAGTCACTTCAGATATTGCCTCCCATGGCATCACGAGGACGGCAACGAAGAGGTCTGACACAGCCAGAGAAATCACGAAAAAGTTGGTTACCTTGGACCGGAGGTGTCTGAATTTAACGACTGCGGCGCACACGAGAGTGTTCCCCAGTAGTGTCGACACAATGAGAACAAACAAAATGCATCCAATTAGCGTCCGCACACCATTCCCTCCGGTCTTGGCTTCTGTGGGGTAAGATTCCGAATTAACTTGCGTTTCATTTCCAGTGTAGTTTTCCATTTGCACTTTTCTGTCGTTGGGTAAAAACGCCTGAATTTCACATTAACCAAGTATTTATTCACTGTCTTTATTCTCATGTAGGTTTCTCTGACTGCTTCCAACCCGTAGCAATTCAACTGGTCTCAGTACTCAGTAGGCTACAAAAAACGGTGCAAACTGTCCGATGATTCTCTCTCGTGACAGGCTATGACTCATAGCAGGTGAGATAATTATGTCTATGGTCTGTCTGGATAGTGAGGAGTTTCATTTCTTAGTGAGGGGTCTAGCCCAATGTCAGCAGCAGTGGTCCACTCATCCAGTTCGTTATAGGCTAGATTATAATCTTCCAAAAAGAGCTTCAGTGATGGGGATGAATAAAGAATATAGTAATTAGCCTATTTCTATATGCATGTTGAAATAATAGGCTACCATAAACTATATTTTGAAATTAGTATGCTTGTGACTACAGTATTTTAGCCTATGCTAGACATATGTAAGGATTATGCAAGAAATATAAGTATTTTATGTTTGTAATCAATATTTTAAATAGGGTTACTACACATCTGTTTGTGCATGGCCATTCGGTTCCTGTCAAAACATCTTTAATAATCTGGTTTCCAGATTATATCTGTTTACAACTTCTTTGGAACTCTACATGACCCCAAGGCCTAAAGTTAGTATCTGTGTAATTCATACCATCTCAAATTTAAAATCACATTGTTTTCATTAACTGGCTGCTTGGCTCAGGGTCATTTTAATTAACACTGTGTTGCAATTGTCCACAACCCTAGAAACCATGACAAAATCTCACGTGCCTAGCAAGAGACAACAACAGTGAAGTCAATAATGTCAATGGTTACCCAAAACATAGGCCTAGTGATGAAATTGATGCTAGTTTAAATTATTGTAGATTAAGGCTCAGGACAGTAGGCTAGCCTATAAGAGCAATGCAGCCAGTGGAAAAAAGTTACTTTCACAAACATTTCAGAAATGCCAAGTTGATCAAATATTGTTTACCCAGTAAACACGCACACCTTTGGCCGACATATCAAAATGCATAGGGTGTATGTAGTTTGGAGAGTGTTTGCAAATTGGGAAAATATTACTGAGACATCAGAATAGAATGTTGATGTCTGGCCAACATATAAACGATGTACAACTAAATAATTTATTCTGAATAGCCTACAAGACATAATGAGCAAATGACATCTAAACTGCATTTTACCGATTTATCCTGTATACATTGTGCCTACTTACGAAGACAAAGCTGTGCTATACTAGCCCATGTTAGCTAGATAGGTAAATTAGCCTAACCAGCTATCTATATCTTGTAGTTAGTTACTGTACGTAGCCAGATTACATGCCCGAGGGCCTGACCCCCAGGGGGCTCCCATTGATTTTGTTGAGTCACCAGGGGTCGGACTGGGACCATAAATCGTCCCTGGCTTTTCTAAAGCGAGAAACAGACCTTACGCAAACAGAGCACAACGGAGTATGCGAATGCAGTTTCACTTCACAAAATGTGTGGCTCCATGTAGAACATACGCCTGCCTACACTGCGGGGGCAGTGTTGAGTAGTATGAAGTTCTATATTTTACCACCAAACTTGATTTGGTTGAAAATGGAGCAAAGTTAACGCAAAGTTGCTTCACAAAAGAACAAATTCTGCATATACAGTGGGGAGAACAAATATTTGATACACTGCCGATTTTGCAGGTTTTCCTACTTACAAAGCATGTAGAGGTCTGTAATTTTTATCATAGGTACACCTCGACTGTGAGATACGGAATCTAAAACAAAAATCCAGAAAATCACATTGTAATTTGCATTTTATTGCATGACATAAGTATTTGATACATCAGAAAAGCAGAACTTAATATTTGGTACAGAAACCTTTGTTTGCAATTACAGAGATCATACATTTCCTGTAGTTCTTGACCAGGGATATCTCTGTTGACTTGGAAAGTGGCAGATCTACAGTGCTGTTTGTCAGACCAGGAGACATCCCAAAAATCGGTCTTGTCAAGAATATATCTGTAGCTTCTGAAAAGTTTAGCGTAGAAACTACACTGAACAAAAATATAAACGCAACATGCAACAATTTCAAAGATGTTACTGAGTTCCAGTTCAGTCAGTCAATTGAAAAATATTTAATTAGGCCCTAATTCATGGATTTCACATGACTGGGATTAATGAGCAGGCAGCATACCACCCTGCATACCACTGCTGGCTTGCTTCTGAAGCTAAGCAGAGTTGGTCCTGGTCAGTCCCTGGATGGGAGACCAGATGTTGCTGGAAGTGGTGTTTGGAGGGTCAGTAGGAGGCACTCTTTCGTCTGGTCTAAAAAAAAAAAGATCCCAATGCCCCAAGGCAGGGTGCCGTCTTTCGGATGGGACGTTAAAATAGGTGTCCTGACTCTCTGAGGTCATTAAAGATCCCATGGCACTTATCGTAAGAGTAGGGGTGTTAACCCCGGTGTCCTGGCTAAATTCCCAATCTGGCCCTCAAACCATCACGGTCACCTAATAATCACCAGATTACGATTGGCTGATTGAACCCCCTCTCCCCTGTAACTATTCCCCAGGTCATTGCTGTAAATGAGAATGTGTTCTCAGTCCATTTACCTGGTAAAAGTCACAGAAAACTTTTTTTTATAGTAGGGGTGTGGTTTACATGCAGCAAAACACATCTCATTTGCATGCTGTTGATTGTGGCCTGTGGAATGTTGTTCCACTTCTCTTTAATAGCTGTGCGAAGTTGCTGGTTATTGGCGGGAACTGGAACACATGGTTCAACTGTAGTCTCTTTCATATTGCTAATTATCTTTATGGAGTCAGATAAACATTTTATTAGGCTAATTGCTTAGTCTTATTACGAGTTGCACGTAAGGTATTTATAATATCATATATACTGTATATTCACATATTGAATATTTACTACACTACAATGTCACTTCGTATCCAATATCTGACTTTTGGTTTTAGCAGAGGAAGAGGAAGAGAAAGGCCCAACTCTGCGGAAAATATGTCTCCGTCCAGAAGGTGGCGGTGTTTCGCCCAGCAACCAACAAGTTTTTGTATGTTGGTTAATAAGAGAGTGTAGAATTTGGTTATCAAAAAAATGTATGGCTTATTTGCTACGTGTGGTTTATTTGATTGAATATAAGTTTTGTAATGCTTAAGTTGTTACGATATAAGTAGGACACATTACATCCCTGTATCTTTGAGAAAAAAAAACGTAATATCGGAGTTGTCTCGAGATGGTAATGCATATTCATGAAAATAGGCTAGTAGCATAACATCTCTCTCCCTTGAATACAGGCGGTTGATGTTAACAACCTTCATTGAATATTCAAAAAAGGATTAGAATAATGAGATGTATCCACCAATCCAAAGAAAGTATATGTGGGACCTAGACAGCCCGCCCTGCCGCTTTGTGGACAACGACTCCCATTGAAAGGGCGGAGGGACATGCATCCAGTGGTGTGTATTCATGAAAATATGGACCAATAAAACTTTTCATAAAATAATTTGTATTTTTCATCTCTCAGTGTTTCATAATTGTCCTCAAATTCGCAAGAGGCTGAATGTAATTCACAGGAGAAAGTATCAGAGCGGGCAAAATAGCACAACTCTGTCTCTCTACATGTAGGTCATTCATCTGATGCTGTCGGGTACAAATGTGTATGACATTGTTTCCGCCAGCAGCATTGAAGGCAAGGGAACCCGGCGAGCATTTGGCCTCCCCTGATAAAAAAAAGGTATAAAAAATTTACCAATCGGTGTTGAGCTAAACTAAGCGAGCTCAACTGTGAATGGTCCTTGCGCAACAACAAAAGTGTCAAGGGAAGCCAGTTTGGATTTTGGCGTCACTCCTATGAAATCCCATTGAGAGCATAGGTCATTAACAGAAAAACTTGAATTGTTGCATCTCATTGTGCTGTCCTCCGGTAATGCAAGCTTGCTAGCTAAAATTTGACCTTTCCTAAATTAGCCATGGATGGAAATAGGGATTTGGACTTGTGGTTTTACTTAATTCTCCGTACTGGCCAATGATTATAAGTGCAACTCTGATCCAACCATTAATTCATTTGTTTTGCCCCTGACCTGAGAGGATGGAAGTTCAGTGTGTAGCTAGATGTAGAAGGCTAATGTTATCTAGCTAACATTGCCCATGAATGGAAGTTAGGCTAGCGAGCAAGCATTTTAGCCAGGTAACCTGGCCAAGGACCCTGGCCAAGGACTTGATTGCTCTATCAAGGAAGTAAATGTAACAAATAGTGGCACTGCATCTCAGTGATAGAGGCGTCACTACAGACTCCCTGGTTCGAATCCAAGCTGTATCACAACCGGCCGTGATTGGGAGTCCCATAGGGCAGTGCACAATTGGCCCGGCGTCGTCCGGATTTGGCCGGTGTAGGCCGTCATTGTAAATAAGAATTTGTTCTTAACTGACTTGCCTAGTTAAATAACGTTTCAATAAAAAAAATGTTTTTATAAACACCGAAGCAAAATGCGATTTTGATGCCGATTCCTCAGAAAGAACCACAAACGTGCCTTTCATCATGGTGCACGCTTCTAATCCGCAGCCCCAAATCATCCAACCATCGCCTGCATCATTTAAGTGCAACAGCTTGTGGTTGAGGCATGCCAGCCCAGTGGAAGCTGTCCCAGTGAACAGTGTAACGGACCCCTCAGAATCTAATGCCAACCTCCTGTCTCCCTACCCGCCAATACTTTCTGAAAACATCAGCGACAGTCCAAACACAGAGCCCAGCACGAGCGAAGACTTAAGTGAGTGCAGTCTCCCAGCTAGGCCGCTCAGCCTCAGGACTAACCCAAACATCACAGTCTCGCTCAGCTGCGATGCCACCCCTCTCAGCCCGAAGAATGGGGACATGTTTTTTGGGGATGAGGGGGGCACTGACTCTAGAAACAGTTATGAGATCTGTCGTCGTCAAAGTGCCCCAGAGAAACTCCCCGATGGTTCGATAGCTCTGTCCTACTCTTCTAAGAAGTTTGGAATGTCATATTTTTTTTACCAGGTAATATGAAAAGCATAACCATCACTGCACTTGCACACACACACTCTATCACCACCACTACAACCAACCCATTTATGCACGTGTTGGAAACGCTCCTGTGTTGATGCTCCATGCTGAACGCGTGTTGCGGGTTGTAATGGATATTAGTCATGCCCCAGTTATTGTGGTAGTAAGGGATATGGTAGGCCTCACTGAACAATTAGGCCTACTTAGTCTATCTCCTCAGCGGTTAGCCTACATTTCCCAAGGCATCAACAGTGTAATTTATTGTTCATCTTTAAACTGACAGACTACCTCAGTATCAACCAACTACTCTAATCCAGCAGCTGGTTATCTGTAATGACCATCATGTTTTGTAGTGAGTAGGTCCATCATGCATGATTACTGAGAGCATCCATTCAAGCACATGCAGGCCTGGTGAATGTCATTATTTATCTGGTGCATCTTTAGTTAGTTACAGTGCACAGCAGCAGACTGGAGAAAGCACTCACGAAGACTACTGATCATCATACTGCTAATGTTGGTTTTTCAGGTGGCTGGATGTGTAGATTGTGAAATAAATTAGCCAATGTCATCCAACTTCTACAGATTAACAGGTTGAAGGACAAGGCAGCTGGTTCATTGTTTTTTTCCCCTTCAGGTCCATTAAAAGAAAGGGCTTTAAAAACAAAGAGGCTTTAAACTCAGGAAGCATTTTAATATCAACTAGAATAAATATAATCTGAAACCTAATTGCTGGATAAAACATCCTGAATTACACAAAGTCTACTTGTAACACTATTCGCCTGTCCCTCCCTGTGTTGAATGAGATTTACTGGCCTCCAGTTTCTCCCACAGTCCAGGGTAATGTGGAGAGAATTGTAGGGTTCTCTCAGCTCTTGTCGGGACAAGCCCTGAGACTGTCGAAGAAATGTCCTCGATCTGTCGCTCTCTCTCCCTCTGCTACGCCCCTACCTACCCCACTCTTGCTCCTATGAAAGTACTGTACAATTGGAACTGAATTGGAATTGGAACTGAATTGGAACTGAAACTGATAGAGACATACCCCAAGCGACTTACAGCTGTAATCGCAGCAAAAGGTGGCGCTACAAAGTATTAACTTAAAGGGGCTGAATAATTTTGCACGCCCAATTTTTCAGTTTTGATTTGTTAAAAAAGTTCGAAATATCCAATAAATGTCGTTCCACTTCATGATTGTGTCCCACTTGTTGTTGATTCTTCACAAAAAAATACAGTTTTATATCTTCATGTTTGAAGCCTGAAATGTGGCAAAAGGTCGCAAAGTTCAAGGGGGCCGAATGCTTTCGCAAGGCACTGTATAAACTTGCCATTGTGACAGCTGAAAACATTTATTTATCATGATAAATAAGATTTCCAGCCAACCTTTTTGTGGGATTATGATAACAACCACATTATTTCCCTATCTAAAACCAATCAATCAATGTAAATTCTACATAATATACTAATTTACCTCAAACATATGTGTGTGATGGAAATTACAATGTGTTGGAAATTACATCTATATAAAAAAAAAACTAATGAAAACAATATTTTATTGCCAAAATGTTGAACTACAACGTTTTTTAAACATTTAATTAATATAAGACAAAGTAAGATTCCAAAAGTAGCCGATGGGCAGAGCTCAAGGAAGTAGGACAGTGTTTTTGAGAGACGGAACCAGATTGCTCAAGGAAATAGGACAGTGTTTTTGAGAGATGGACCCAGATTGCAGAGCGGTCATCCGCATAGAAGAGCTCAGTGAGCAAAGTGAAACTGTATCATTTGTGATATATCCAACATAGGTGTGGAGGGTCACCTGCTTGTGAGAATCACCAAAGTGAAGTGCCTGGATTTCACTGGTGTATTTACAAAGGTAGTTCTCTGCAAAGTCAATATGCACAATGGTCCCCTCTTTCCGCAGATTCTCTTTTAACTCTCTCAGTTTGGAGTATTGGTATCGAATGCTGTACACCCAACTTCTCTTTCAATCCTTTGGAGAAGTCCTCCAGTACAGTGAACTCTGAAAACTTGTGTAGTCCATGAGGAGGAGATGTACTGCAGTACTTAATGCAGCTGGTGGCCACACCAGATACTGACTGTTGCATTTGATTTTGACACCCCCTTTGTTCAGGGACGTTTATTTTTTTGCTGAGTTTATATAGCCTTGCCATAACAAAAGGGTTGTATACTTATTGACTCAAGACATTTCAGCTTTTAATTTTTAATTTTTTTTTTTTTTTAAATCGAAAAACATAATTACACTTTGACATTATGGGTATTGTGTGTAGGCCAGTGACACAATCTCAATTTAATACATTTTAAATGCAGGCTGTAACACAACAAAATGTGGAAAATGTCAAAGGGCGTGAATACTTTCTGAAGGCACTGTAATTTCCTGCAATTCTACCCATTTTGCCATGGGGTGGAGAGAAATGTTTGCAGTTTTAACACAAGAATCGCTGGTTGTTGATGGACCTCCCTTTAAGCTAATGAGCAGTCATTCTGACAGCAACATTATATCAGTGTAATATATTTCATATATGCTATAGCAAAAATAATCATTTGGGTGTGTTTATGAAGGCTTTGGGTAACATTTGTAGTTTATTTGAAATAACATAATAGCATTTTAATTCGTTTTGTTACTGTAGGCTATATGTAAAAACAGAAAAACGCCCAATATTCACCTGCAGTTTTCATTACGTCCACCAACAGCAGTCAGGGACCATCAACATAGTGACAAATCAAATTTTTCACATTTCAATAGCTCTTTAACCATTACTCCTAAAACTGGTTGTAGCTAACCCAATAGCATAGATAAACATTGCACATACCTTTTTTTTGTAGATTTACAATATTTTAAATTATTTATTTACATTTTTGAATTTTAATAGCTTTTTGGTCATCTGTGCCATTGACTTCAAACAAGGTTCAGAATGTACACTGACTACCCTTCTATATTGCACACCCTTTAGTTTGTCCATTTTCATCTCACTTGATTTTACATTAATTTTTCAAATATCAATAGCTCCTTGGTAATGTGACCTACTGACATTCTGAAGGTGCAGAATGTCCACTCAAGTGGGCCTACACATTGCACACCCCTTGGTTTGTCCATTTTCATCTCACATGTTTTTACATGAAGTTTTCACAATTTAACATTTCAATAGCTCCTTGGTCATGTGACATACTGACTTCAAACAAGGTGCAGAATGTCCACTCAGTGGGCACTCCTTTTAGTTTGTCTACTTTCATCTCACGCTATTACATCTCTAAGCCTGAGACCCAGTAGGTGTGGACATTGCTGTACAGTGGACACCCACACTCAGAAGTCATTTGGAGAAAAAGAGATTATCTGACTGACAGAGTAGTTAACAGTGATTACTATTATCTGTCTGACCCCCTTGTACCCTCAAACCCTTCCAGGACATTCTAACAAACCACTATTCTCTGAAATGTCTATGTATTTTAGTTTATGCTTAATTATTTCTATAATATTCTTCACATTCAAAGCATTTGTGGTTTTACTTCCTCTCCTTATACAGACAATCAAATAGTACTTTCGAGCAACCACAAAAAGCTGTGGTCACGGGACAAAGATTTAAATCATTACTCAGCCCAAGCCATTCTAAATGGAGAAAGAAGTTTAGTGCGAAAGCAAAGTCTGCCCAAGGTACTAATACAATCTGTTATTGGAATTGTAAAGGGTTAACTATTGATAAAAAAAATTGGCTTAGTGGCAAGCATGTGAAATTATTTTTTTTAGGTGATCTTCTGGACTACAATGCTGTCACGAGTTTCTTAAATGTGAACCAGAACCACTGGAAGTTCATTGTGAGTAAAATCCTTTTTCCAAAATTGATGTAGGTACATTTTTGTGAAGGGGTATGAGGGTTGTGATATGGGTCATTTAATAGTAAAATTATTTAAGGGATCAATAAATTTCTATATTGCTTCCCCAGTATCTGCATGAATCATCAGGCCAAGTGTTTTTGGTTGATCCTGCTGGAGAGAAAGAGAAGGAGGAATCGGAACACGCTGAATTCAAATTCAGGTCTTAGTTATTCCATTGTACTAGATATAATACTTATTTTACATACATTCATAAGTGTAATAATTTTTTAGGACATACTGTGAAAAACACTCTTGGTTGCTGGCTCTGTCACTTTCAGACATGCACAGAGCAGACTGTGAGGGGAAGGGTAGCTCTTGACTTGAACCACAGGGGTTCTCTGTGAAGAGATAGTAATCCAGAAAGCACAGACACACCCCTTGACTTTCAATTGGCACCCTTGACCTGTATGTATTCTCTCCTGATTGGCTCTGTGGTGCACAGTCTGCCAGAGGTATGAGGAGAAACATCCTCCTTTGTCTTTATGGGAACAAATATTTCCTAACACTTTGGATCCTATTCTTGGACAGTTAGAAGGAAGGGTGCCTGTTCGGGCGGTGCTCGGGGGTCGTCGTCACCGGTCTACTAGCTGCCACCGAATCATTTTCCCTTTTCTGTTGGTTTTGTCTTATTAGTTACACCTGTTTCTTGTTTACGTTTAGTTGGGCAATTTAAGCTGGTTGGCCCGCCTGCTCTTTGTGCGGGCTTATTTTTCCCACTGTGTTTGTGTGTGGTAGTATATTGGTAGCGTCTTTCATTTTGGGGTTTTCCCTCTGGACTGGTTAGATCCTGGTTTTGGGTATCGTGTTTGTTGCGCCCGTGAGTTTTGGCGCGGACGATTTTCCCTGTGCCTAATAAAGCACTACTCAGTACTTTCTGCCTCCTGCGCCTGACTCCGCACCCACTACGCTTAAGTGCGTGACAGAAGCCCGCACCCACCAAGAATGGAGTCAGCAGGAGCCGCGACCAACCCCCTTGCATCGGTGGAGGAACGCGTCCTCCACCATACCACCATCCTCCATCGGATTGGGTCTACAATGGACCAGATGATGGAGCGAATGGACCAATGGGAGAGGAGTGGTCTCCCCACCTCATCTCAGGCTCCTCTGATGAGTCAACCTACTCCTCCGGCGGCGTCCGGCTCCAGCGCACTTCGTCTTGCGCCCCCGAGGGAGTACGATGGAGCGGCGGCTGGGTGACAGGGGTTTTTACTCCAGCTCAAGTTGTACCTGGCTACCGTGAGGCCGACTCCTTCGGGGGAGAAGAGTGTGAGCGTCCTCGTCTCCTGCCTGACGGGCCGAGCTCTGGAGTGGGCCAACACTGTCTGGAATGGCCCAGACTCGGCGAGGTATCACTATCCCGAGTTCACCCGCCGTTTCCGGGTAGTGTTCAACCATCCTCTGGAGGGCGGGTGAGCGACTATTCCACCTTAGGCAGGAGACGAGGAGCGCGCAGGACTTTGCGTTGGAGTTCCGGACCTCGGCCGCTGGGGACGGGTGGAATGACAGGGCCCTGATTGACCACTACCGGTGCAGCCTCCGGGAAGACGTCCGCAGGGAGCTAGCTTGTTGGGACACCACTCTCTCCCTCGACGAACTGATAGACATGTCAATCCGGCTGGACAATCTGCTGGCTGCCCGCGGGCGTTCAGAAAGTGTCCTGTCAGTTCCACCTTCCAGCCCTCCCGCTCCTACTCCTATGGAGTTATGGGGTGCTGCTTCGAGGGGTACCGGAGGAGTTGGCCCCTCCTGCACCAGCTGTGGTCGGAGAGGACACACGGCCAACCGGTGCTGGAGGAGCCTGTCTGGGAGTCGAGAGGGCAGGCAGAATACTTCTCGGTCACCCCAGGTGAGTCAGCATCAAACTCACCCAGAGCCACCTGTTGGTCACATGTTTGTCTTAATCTTTTTTCTTGATTTTTCTCCCTCTTTCCAGCATAAGGCGCTAGTCGATTCAGGTGCAGCTGGGAACTTCATGGATCGCGGACTCGCCCGTAAGCTGGCAATTCCGCTGATCGCCCCTTCCCCGTGCACTCCTTAGATAGCCGACCATTAGGGTCAGGGCTGGTCAGGGAAGCCACGGTTCTACTGGACATGGTAACGCAGGGGAATCATAAGGAGCGGATTAGTCTCTTCCTTATTGATTCACCTGCGTTTCCAGTGGTGCAGGGGGTTCCCTGGCTGGCCAGTCACAATCCCAGGATTTTGTGGAGACAAGGGGTTCTCCAGGGGTGGTCAGAGGAGTGTTCAGGTAGGTGTATAGTAGTTTCCATCGGTGCCACGTCGGTGGAGAGTCCATACCTGGTGTCCACTGTGCGCATTCCCTCTGAGTATGCCGATTTGTCTATCGCCTTCTGTAAGAAGAGGGCAAATAAATTAACACCCCATCGACAGGGGGATTGTGCGATAAACGCTGCGCTTCCCAGGAGTCACGTGTACCCATTGTCACAGGAGGAGACATTGGCTATGGAGACATATGTCACGGAATCTCTGCGACAGGGGTACATTCGGCCCTCCACGTCACCCGTCTCCTCGAGTTTCTTTTTCGTGAAGAAAAAGGAGGGAGGTCTGCATCTGTGCATTGATTATAGAGGTCTCAATTCCATCACAGTGGGGTTTAGTTACCCGCTACCTCTCATCACCACAGCGGTGGAATCATTTCACAGAGCGAGGTTTTTCACGAAACTGGACCTCAGGAGCAAGTATAATCTGGTACGTATTCGGAGGGGAGATGAGTGGAAAACCACATTTAGTACTACATCGGACCATTATGAGTACCCCGTCATGCTGTATGGGTTAAAGAATGCTCCAGCCGTCTTTCAATCATTTGTAGACGAGATTCTTAGAGACCTGCACGCGCCGCGCATGTGTCTCTGGTGCGCAAGGTGCTTGGGAGACTGCTGGATAAAATGTATCGTACTCATCGGCCATTAAACATAAACTTTACACAACAAGTTGGAAATCGCAAATTCAACAATGAGTGGTTTGGAAGGAATCAGTGGCTAACTGCAAGCATTGCAAATCAATCACTAGCCTGCTATTCAGTGGAGTGGGTGTGTGGTCCCAATTCTGGGATTAAGGGTCTCTTTTCCAAGCTTTAAATTATAAACATTCAACATTGGCCATGCTGTCAATCCAGCACGATTCATACAGCGCTCAAAACAACTGTTAACTTGGAACTGGGAAATCTGACTTCAGTGAGTTCAAGACAACTGGGAACTTGGGACATCTATGGCTGTGTTGTGTGACAAAACTGCATCTTTTAAAGTGGCCTTTTATTGTCCCCAGCACAATGTGCACCTACTGTATGTAATGATCATGCTGTTTAATCAGCTTCTTGATATGTCACACCTGTCCGGTGGATGCATTATCTTGCAAAGGAGAAATGCTCACTAACAGGGTTGTAAACAAATTTGTGCTCAAAATTGGAGAGAAATACATTTTGTGTGTGTATGGAAAAGTTCAGGGATATTTTATTTCATCTCATGAAACATGGGACCAACAGTTTACATGTTTCGTTTAATTATTTGTTCAGAATAGTACAATAGTCTATCTCACGCTGAGCTAGCAACAAGCACTGTCATTGTCAATATCATCATCCAACCAGAATCCATCTTTTCAGATGGAATTAGTTTTTGAACCACACTGTTTCTTTGACAGTGTTAATAACAAGTGATTGATGGCTCACTGTGTCCTGCTGTCCGTGTGCACAACATGAACGGAAAAACTGGTTTGTGGCGCTGCCATCTTATGTTTGATACTGAAGTGATTATGATGGCATGGTTGGGTTGACAATGAACATTGTAATAATCTTTGTAATAATCTCTCAAGTGATTATGAGGAGGCTAGATGATTGACAGTTTGTATTAAATTAGTCACATGTACTGTATCTGGCCATCCATAGCAACACTGACCTTGGGGAGGGTGAGAAGAAGTGTCTGCCTTTCTGAATTTCTTCACAATAAGGGAAGAACAAACATGTCTGGTCTGGCCCCAACTGTACCACACACTCGCTCACCCCAGCAGACACTAGAGAAATGATTGTCTCTCATATCTCTGCAGCTTCATAGATGGTCCAATTCTTCACACACCTACGGTACACAAGGCAGGATAAAAGCCTGGGAACCTCAGGGGACTGTGTGTGTGCATGAGTGTGTGTACATGTTATCATTTCATTGCTCAACACTCTTCTTTTCATCTTCTCTACTTCCCTCAGATTTGTACCACCCTCTTTCACAATGTACAGTATCAGTCAAAAGTTTGGGCACACCTGCCAAGAGTGTGCAAAGCTGTCATCAAGACAAAGGGTGGCTACTTTGAAGAATCTAAAATAGATCATATATTTTGATTTGTTTAACACTTTTTTGGTTACCACATGATTTCATATATGTTATTTCATAGTGTTGATTTCTTCACTAGTATTATACAATGTATAAAATAGTATAAATAAAGAAAAACCCTGGAATGAGTTGGTGTGTCCAAACTTTGACTGGTACTGTACATTCCCCCCCCCCCCCCCCCACCCCCCTTGTAAATGTCCATCACACTCTCTTCCAAGAGCCTGTTTTCTAGGAAGCCCAAAGGGTCCAAGCAACAGTCCCAGGGTGTTTTGGAAAGTTTCCTCTGAGGGAGAGCACTCCAAAAGATACTAAAGACTCCTTCACCATCCTGTAGGTTAGTTACACTCCTCTATATCGGACTCAACAACAACCTGTTTGACTCAATCCCAACTTGTTTGAGGTCTTCCCATAGAAATTAATGAAGATAAGGATATACTGTTCATTTGGAAAGTATTCAGACCCCTTCACTTTATCCACATTTTGTTACGTTACAGCCTGATTCTAAAATAGATTAAAGAAATAAAAATCCACATCAATCTACACACAATACCCCATAATGACAAAGCGAAAACAGGTTTTTAGAAATGTTTGCAAATGTATTAAAAATAAAAGACATAAATACCTTATTTAAATAAGTATTCAGACCCTTTGCTATGAGACTTGAAATTGAGCTCAGGTGCATCCTGTTTCTGTTGATCATCCTTGATGTTTCTACAACTTGATTGGAGTCCACCTGTGATACATTCAATTGATTGGACATTATTTGGAAGTGCACACACCTGTCTATATAAGGTCCCACAGTTGACAGTGCATGTCAGAGAAAAAACCAAGCGATGGGGTCGAAGGAATTGCCCGTAGAGCTCCGAGACAGGATTGTATCGAGGCACAGATCTGGGGAAGGATACCAAAACATTTCTGCAGCATTGAAGGTCCCCAAGAACACAGTGGCCTCCATCATTCTTAAATGGAAGAAGTTTGGAACTATCAAGACTCTTCCTAGAGCTGGCCGCCCAGCCAAACTGTGCAATCAGGGAAATAGGGCCTTGGTTAGGGAGGTGACCAAGAAATCGATGGTCACTCTGACCAAGCTCCAGAGTTCCTCTGTGGAGATGTTAGAACCTTTCAGAAGGACAACCATCTCTGCACCACTCCACCAATCAAAAAGGCACATGACAGCCCACTTGGAGTTTGCCAAAAGGCACGTAAAGGACTCTCAGACCATGAGAAACAAGATTCTCTGGTCTGATGAAAACAAGATGGAGCTCAATGGCCGGAATGCCAAGCGTCACGTCTGGAGGAAACCAGGCATCGCTCATCACCTGGCCAATACCATCCCTACGGTGAAGCATGGAGGTGGCGGCATCATGATGCGAGGACGTTTTTCTGTGGCAGGGACTGGGAGACTAGTCAGGATCGAGAGAAAGATGAACGGAGCAAAGTACAGAGAGATCCTCAATGAAAACCTTCTCCAGAGCACTCAAGACCTCAGACTGGGGCGAAAGTTCACCTTCCAACAGGACAACCACCCTCGACACACAGCCAAGAAAACTCAGGAGTTGCTTCAGGACAAGTCTCTGGATGTCCTTGAGTGGCCCAACCTGTCCGGACTTAAACTCGATAGAACATCTCTGGAGAAACCTGGAAATAGCTGTACAGCAACAATCCCCATCCAACCTGACAGAGAGGATCTGCAGAGAAGAATGGAAGAAACTCCCCAAATGCAGGTGTGCCAAGCATGTAGCGTCATACCCAAGAAGACTAGAGGTTGTAATCGCTGCCAAAGGTCCTTCACCAAAGTACTGAGCAAATGGTCTGAATACTTATGTAAATGTAATATTTCAGTTGTTCTTTTTTTTATACATCTGCAAAAATCTCAAAAAACTTTTTTTGCTTTGTCATTATGGGCTATTGTGTGTAGATTGATGTGGGAGAGTATCACAGTCAAAATACCAATAAAGCCTAGCGGTCAAACAAGTAAATGGTTCCGTTTTTACACTAATCATTTTTCTCATAGGGATTTTAGGAGCACTTAAAATAAGGGCTGTTTTTCGTGTAGACTTATTCTGGCATGACGTTTTGATAACTGTGTAAATCTCTGTTAAACAAGGTGACTTTTGTCAATATGTATATTTGCCATTTCAAAAATGAAATGCTAATTAGCTTCTAATGTGGCTATCATAAAGAACTACAAATGCCATAACGATCTGGACAAGACTGCCGAATCGAGGCAAAGGTAAGAATCTCTGGATTAACTATCTTATGTTAGCTACATTTTATAATTAATAAATTGGCTACATTTCTTTAAATTGACAATTCTGTGAACTGTCTTGTGCAAGTTTTAAATTGACACTACCTGCTAGCAAAGGTGTCAGCTAGAGATGACGTGCAGGAGCTTGCAGGGAATTGTAGTCTTGCATGATGTCTACTTTGAGTCTAACCAGCATTTTTGAATCTGAGAGTAAATCGAGCCGCATATATGAATAAAAGTCACCTTTGAAAAACTATTGGAACCATTTCCCTGTCTGATCGCTAGTGAGGAGTGGTGGGCGAGCTGGCCGAGACACAGCCACACAGCATGCAGAAGTGGGGTTGGGGGGCGAGGGAAGGGGGGGTTGGCTGTCCCTCTGCTCTGCTGTTAAAGTCTGCAGCTGAGGCCCCAGCTGGCTACTCTGCCCCCTTCCCTGCTATTGAGGAGGAGCACTGCGACACTGCGTTAAGTGGGTTAGCATTCCTGCCATGCTCTCCTCAGGTGGGACTCTGAGTTGCTCTGTCTATGCTCCTTTATTAAAGGATATGGAGACAGACACACTCTGCACATTTTTACAGCAGCAGTCAACTGAGACTGAAGCTCAATTAATAATGATAAGGGCAAGCAGTAGGATCTTACACTTAGCCTATTCCCAGTCAACAGCAAAGTAATAAACTACAACATACTGACCAAAAACAGATCTTGTTTTTGTTTCATCAGGATCATAATCCAGTCTTGAGCATGAATTGACACCTAATCCCAATCTCTTAAATCCGGGGGTATGGAATGCCTTTTTTATAAATCACATTATTCTCCCCCTCTGTTTGCATGGAACTATGAAAATGTTTCACCCCTTAGACCACCGGCTGTACTTCTACCTGTCTGTCTGTCACACCTTAATCTGTTTCACCTGTTTTTGTGATTGTCTCCACCCCCCTCCAGGTGTTGCCCATCTTCCCCATTATCCCCTGTGTATCCCCTTATACCTGTGTTCTCTGTTTGTCTGTTGCCAGTTCGTCTTGTTTGTCAAGTCAACCAGCGTTTTTGTTCTCAGCTCCTGCTTTTCCCAGTCTTTCTTTTTCTCGCCCTCCTAGTTTTGACCCTTGCCTGTCCTGACTCTGAGCCCGCCTGCCTGACCACTCTGCCTGACCCTGAGCCTGCCTGCCGAACTGTACCTTTGCCCCACTTCTAGATTAGTGACCTCTGCCTACCCTGAGCCTGCCTGCCGTCCGGTACCGTTGCCCCAACTCTGGTTTACTGACTCCTGCCTGCCTTGACCTGTCTATTGCCTGCCCCTGTTGTTAATTTGACGTTGTCTGCATCTGGGTCTTACCTTCATACCTGACACTGTTGGCCTGTTTCACATGACCATAGAAAGATGATCCATGACTACACTAACTAATTGGCAGGTTGGCATTTATTGGGATGACTCATGTACGGGAGGCAGCCATTTTCGATTCTTTCTCTCTACCGCACCTGCTGTCTTGCACAGTCAAAAGAGTACTGGATCAGCAGCAATCACAAGTGGGTCCAGGTCAGATGTGTTGAGTTGATCTGTCCTGAGACAGGGGGTATCAGTGTTCTTCAATGGCTTCCTTTTCCCTTTGTCTTCCCCTCATGAACCTATAGGGGAGAGGACTGCTGGGTAGTTATTTACCATGTTGCTTCATTTTTTGAAGTCTTTAAAGATCACTGTTTTTTGAGGAAAGGAGATGAGCAGAGGGGAGCTTTTATGCTTGATTTTTTTGGTGTGTTTTTGTCACAACATTGCCTTCTGCTGGACATGTGTAGATCTACCATATGCTTATTTTATTTTGCGTATACATCTTTCCTTGAGGTCTTCTCTGCATTGACGAAGGATGGCAATGAGGAACTTGCCAACCACAGTTCAGAAGCTAACAGTTTACAGGCACACTAACCCAGTACCCGATGTGTTTCTGAATCTGTGACATGGCCACTTCGATTTCCTCCGGGAACTGTTGCTAAGGCAACAGGAATGCCTTGCTTGGTTAGGAAATGGACACCAAATGGATGTAGTACAAGGAATAATGAGGAGACGGCAATGCTTAAATAGCAGTAACTGAAATGAATGTCGGTGTATCAGAGAAACATCAGCAACTGTGGATGGATGATGAATTCTAGTGCGGCTCTTGGTAGAAAATACTTTAGGCCTAGAGAGTTCTGCCATTGTTAATGAGCATAGTGGCTATAAAGAGTTCCCAAAACGCCTATCAACACCCCATTGGTTTACATACACTACACACATATGTATGAACTATATGTCGATTTTCATCCATACATATCTCTCCACACACACACACACACACGTACACACACAATACCAGCATTATGAACAGGTCTTAGGTGGAACATGAAGCCACTGACTCACCCATACAGTCAGGTCAGAATTATGTTATACTATCAGACTATCTGTTATATACTTGTTTTTTTTTTGTTTATAGATCATTCCGAATTTCTCCACGATTAAGTGCTTGTAAATATGAACTTAAACCTATGTACCTAAATACTGTAGTATATATTTGCACTACCAGTCAAAAGTTTGGCAACACCTACTCATTCAAGGGTTTTTCTTTATTTTACCATTTTCTACACTCTACAGTCCAACTCATCCCAAATCATCTTAATTGGGTTGAGGTCAGGTGATTGTGGAGGCCAGGTCATCTGATGCAGCACTCCATCACTCTCCTTCTTGGTCAAATAGCCCTTACACAGCCTGGAGGTGTGTTGGGTCTTTGTCATGTTGAGAAACAAATGATAGTCCCACTAAGCGCAAACCAGATGGGATTGCGTATTGCTGCAGAATGCTGTGGTAGCCATGCTGGTTAAGTATACCTTGAATTCTAAATAAATCACTGACAGTTTCACCAGCAAAGCACCATCACACCTCCTCTTTCATGCTTTACGGTGGGAACCATACACACGGAGATCATCCGTTCACCTACTCTGCGTCTCACAAAGACATGGCGGTTGGAACCAAAAATCTCCAATGGACTCATCAGACCAAAGGACAGATTTCCACCGTCTAATGTCCACTGCTCCCCCCACTTAGTAACAATACAGTGCATCAACTAAATATTTTTAAAGTAATATAGGAGGACAAAATTCTTGCAAGATGTTTGATTTATTTTACATACATGTACTGTATGTCTAATGATTTACTTTATTCTAAGATTGACGTTGGTCTGTGCATACTATTTAAGTTGTATCATAATAATTCAGCTTGTACAGTTTGCATATGCCTTACTGGTATTGTATATAAAATGTAATGTAAAAAAAATTCTGTCTGGTTTGTTTTTAATGTGTTTTTCTAAAGAAAATATTTTTTTCTTAAGTAACTACGCTAGCTGATATAATTTATTGGACAAATTCCAATAACAGGAAATTGCATTTTCTAATACTCATGCTGATGTTTTGACTCCAGTCTGGTTACCATTGCCAAGGAAAGTGAAAAGCCATGCCACGCTATTAAGGCAATTTCATGTATGGTTTGCATACACTAGGGGGAGTATAACCACTAGGGGGAGTATAACCACTAGGGGGAGTATAACATAAGAGCAAGCTACTGTCACTGAACATCCCTTGCATGACAAAACTTTGATTTGCAAACACTGTTTAGTAGTGTTGTATATGTAGCGTGCCATATGCTTCCGGTCTATGTAGTAGTAGCTTGCGGAATGTGCTAGAATACTTTATTAGGTGTCTTTGTCTGCATGCGTCTCTTTCTGAGTTGCTGACAAGCTAGATGCGTGCTTAATAATTTGTCTTTTAGAGTTGGATTTTGAATGTGTCCATGTGACAGACAATCGGCTTCCGTGCGGTTTTGCTTCTGTGCGATTTTGTCTTCAGTTCAGTCTGTGTGTTTGTAGTGTCTATTTTCATTGGCATATGGCTGTCTATAATTGTGTAATTTGAGCATGCAGTGCATTTATGTGCATAGCTGCGCTTATCGCTCTTATCTTCCTCTTACCCTCTATGTGGTTGGTTTTTGCTTGAGTAAACATTATTGGCAAAACTGTAAACTCGAAATAAAGTGATACTACGTACGTAGTGGTATCTTGGCCAGGTTGCAGTTGTAAATGAGAACTTGTTCTCAACTAGCCTACCTGGTTAAATAAAGGTGAAATAAAAAATAATATAAAGTGTCATTTCTGCCACATGCAGGCTTCCTTTCTTTTCTCTTTTTTTCTCACAGTAACAGTCATATTCTCACCTGGAGCTGTGAGGGGAGATGTCTCTCTAGTGAGGGCTTCCAGTAAGATGGGGGCCAACTAGGGTAGAGAGAAAAGGCCAGAGTCGCCTGCCCTGCCCAGGGGAGAGCCTGGAGATGAGTGATCCACTCAGCCTAGGCATCCCACCCCCTGAGGACAGGAAGGAGAATGTTGACCATTAGTCTGGTACAGCCCTTTCTCCTCTCTCTCTATCGCTTGCTCGTTTGCTGCTGCTGCTGTCTTTTCTACCTCTCTCTTTTGTTGATATAAATATGTTTTTTTTTAAATATTTGGTGTGTAGATGTCCTTATACTTGGTATTTCCAGGCAGTAACTGCCAAAATAAAGAAACACTAACATAAAGGGTCTTGATAGAGCATTGGGCCACCATGAGCCAGAACAGCTTCAATGTGCCTTGGCGTAGATTCTACAAGTGTCTGGAACTCTACTAGTGTTTTGTTGATGGTGGTGAAAAACGCTGTCTCAGGCAGCGCTCCAGAATCTCCCATAAGTGTTCAATTGGGTTGAGATCTGGTTACTGAGACACACACACACACACCCTTTAACCCCCCTTATTCTCATTTGAGACCCCTCTTTCAAAGTCACTGAGATCTCTTCTTCTACCCATATTAGCCAAAATATGGGCAACTGGGCATTTTTATACATGACCCTAAGCATGATGGGATTTCCCTCATTTACACAAGTGTTTACTTTATTTTGAAAGTTACCTGTATTTTGGCTGAGGCCCCCATAATGACATTAATGACTTTTCCTCTTTCTCAGGCTTTAGATAGATGTGTGTGGTCTGACTTGTTCAGCAAGCAGCTTCATTGTTGTCTCACTTGATTGAGAGGTTTGGCCTTTCAGCGTATTACTTTGAAGTCAAACTTAATCTCAGAGAGTGGAGGTGATCCCCGGCCTGTGAGTTGACATCAAGGTGTTTGTTAAATACATTTGGACCAGACAAGTTGGCATCCATGACTGAAAAATACTGACTTGCAACCACCACCGGGCAAAAACTGATTGAATCAACATTTCCATGTCATTTCTACAAAAAAAAATGCAATGTGATGACGTTGAATGGACGTGGAAAACTGATTGGATTCGCAAAAAGTTATCAACATAAGGGAATTCCAATTTTTTCCAACTAACTTTTAACCTAAATGCAATGACATGGTGAAATGTTTTGTTGATTTCATGTTGAACTGACGTCTGTGCCCAATAGGATGTGCCTAATGTGAAATTGTTTGATAATCTGATTCTTAATTTCCTGTATAATCAAAGATTATTGCACTACTATAATTGTTTTTCTACTATGTCACAATTTGGGCTGTAGACATCACATTGAGTAGGCTATAACTTAACTGTGTCGCTTGTTATGACAAGGGCTTTGCATGTGTAATTCGTTCGGTGACTGCTATTAGGTGAATCATTCATGGGTATTGCTTTCCTGTTTTATGACGTGACATCTTTTCCAATACAAACACAACATTTAATTGAGATGCATACGATACCAATCCACAGTGTGACGCACAAATGGAGGAAATGTGCCACTGCCATCAAAATGATTGTTGACACCATCGCATAGCACTTTCCCCTGCTATGGGAATAATAGGTGGATGATTCAGAGTCAACGTCTTCCCTCTGTCCACGGGAGTGTGAGGCTGAGAGAGAGGCAGAGTCTTCAGAGGAGCCGTCGGCCGAGCAGCACTCAGACCTGCCGCTTTAAAGGCTTTAATCAGCTCATCTTTACTCTCTGTCATGCCAACCAGTCGCACCGCTCACACACACACACACACACACACACACACACGCACACACCCTCTCATGTTTGAACACAAGAGTTGGTGCAACCACGCATTTTCTCAACGTAAATTAATTAATAGTTGGGGAGTTCCGTGTGTGTGTGTGTGTCCTTCTTATATCCGGGTGTGGCATTATGTGTCCCGTCATTCTTCTCTGTTCCCTGTCAGACAGACAGCTCGCTGGGCTGGCTCTGGGCTTCAAGGGACTGACTGGTGTGAATCAGAGAGCAGAATGATGAGGTGATTGTTGAGGGCCCAGAGGTCAGTGCAGCCTCCCGTCCTTCCCCTCCACTCTCCTCTCCACCTCCCCAACCTCTCTTTCAGGAGTCTTTCCCCAATCTGAATGGTAACCATGTGAGACTTGAGAGCTCAGCATACCTCTCATGCTGAGGGTGGGGTGGGAGGCACATTGTGCCCCTGTCTTTCTTCAGACTAACTCCTTAATCCTCCTGCTTTAATACCCCGAGCACAGAGTTCCCCACCACAGAGGTGCTATCAGATTCCTCCCCATCCCCGGGTCCACTTGCCCCCTCGGTTCCCCCTGACCCCCTGTTCAAGGATAAGGTCGGCCAGCCAAGGCCTCTGCGGGATTAGCATTCATATTACCGGGGGAGAGAGAGGGGGTCCTCCCGAAACCATGCTGACACGCACAGCGGCAGACTGCTGACAGAGAACAGGGGTGATGGTGGGGCATGGTTGGGTGGAAGTGTGGACGATTAAAACAAAAACAGTTGCAACCCCTTTAAATTGATCATTTAGAAATAAGAATTTCCTTGTTAAAATTGGAATTCAGATACAGATTTGATAGTGGAATACACAATTGAGCTGAGAAAGATGTCGTAATTTGTGCGTCAGACACACACGTCATGATGGAAAAAAAGTGAGTGAGGTCCAAGCCAATTCCCTTTAGCTCCCCTTACACTTGCGCGGGTAAAATCTGTGCACAGGATGGCGCTGAAGCAGTTAGCTCGAAGTTGCAATTAGACAGGCATTATATAAAGGATATTCACATAACAAGGGAGCAGCTACGGCATCAATTAGGTCACTGGGCGTCTTTGTTGAAGAAATAATGAGATTTTTTGATAAAACAAAATGTGCTTCCTTATTACGATGACCTAATGAGTTGTCCAGTATGTGGGAAAGTCTGGGGTCGTGCGGTCCCCCCTGCACCTGCGGCTCTGCTCCGCACTGATACTGTGCAGCGGAGGTCCCCATATGAATAATTAATAACCAGTAAATGCTATCAGCATTTTTCCCCACACAATGAATGGCACATAGAGCTCATTGAGGTTATCAACAAGGGACCCACTGGTCAATTGGGTCATTGATTTGGATTGTTTGACAGACCCGGAGGAGCAAGTAAAGTTCAAAAATCCCAAGTAAAATTGAGAAGTTTGTCACAGAATCTGTTGGAAAGGGCTGTCAGGAGTGATTAAAGTGCATGAAAGGGCCCAGCGATCAAACGGCCAAGTCCCCCGTTGCAGATTTAATTTGAATTTGCATCCCTTTGTTCCTGACTCCTCATGAAGCATGATCTGATTACAAGGGTGAACAGTTACAACGGGGAATTGTGTGCTTATTTGTCTAACAAAACTGATCTTATTTTTTAACGTCCATGTTACAGATACCAATCATATTTTTCACAACCAATGCACACAAAAGCAGAGGGCATGGTTAGATACACTTTACATTGGTTTACGTTCAGGTTTCCTTCGGTGACATTAACTTTTAGTGAGGTTAATGGAGTTTGTTACGTAGCAGAGACAGTGCTGCCTCATTAACTGCGAGGCGCCTAGCCCTCTGACCTTGCTGATGAAGGGTGACAGGCCAAACGGGAGGAGGTGATTGGCCAGCAGGTTCAGCAGTTGAACGTGCCACCACCGATGTTTTCCGAGGAGAAAAATATACAGCCCTCCTCTCCGTTTGATCCACTCATTCCACGGTCCTCTGTGCTCCTCACACCGAAAAATAGCTTTAACGTTAATGGTTAAACTACAGCAAATGTAACTGTGTACAATCAGTAAAGCATTTAAATGGTGGCTTAAATATGAGAAATATAACTAAAACATTAAATACATTTTAGTAAATAGAATTTTTCAAAATGGTTTCAAGATGACAGAAATTATTGACCAGGGTTAAATGGGTGTAGCAGTTGTACAGATCAAGCCTGTCATTTTTGTAGGGCCTTTTAGTCTTTGGAAACGTCTGCAGTCTGAACAGACACATCTTCTTTTACATGGCTGTCATTTGCCTTTCTCAAATCTTTAAGACATTTCAATCAACCTCAATTACTTCCTCATTTTACTACTTAGGATGGTTAAGAGAGAAACGACATATGTCATATTTGTGTTTTTCTTTAAAAAAGTAAAACATTTCTGTAGCATTAGAGGTGAAGTATATTTTGTGTTTTTTATGTGTAAACATTTCTTGGTGTACAATAATTAGTTTTTTAAAGGAAACATTATTATTCCATTTGTTTAGTTTGGCAGTATTTTTGTTTGATCATAAACACGTAAACTCTTGTACTTTGCTGCATGTTGCTTGTTCATAACCATTTCATGTGTATAGAAGATTGGCAACATTTTATAAGTCATTTTACAATTTAAAAAGTGTGACGTTAAGATTACAGAAGATGAAATGATATGATTTCATAAATTGAAATGGTTCATTAAGGGAGAAAGAGCCTTCTGTTGTGAGGTACACTCTGAACTATATAAAAAAAATGACCCTTCCTTGTTCATTAGTGTCTTCTTGGTCAATCATAACACATCAGAAATGAGTTTACTATTCAAACACAAGAAAATTGACCTTGTGTGTGCCCTTCTTCACCATGGAGATGTCACAAGGCTTCATCCAAATTGAGGCAATTAGCAGTGATGTGTCTCTCCATTAAGCTGAGTGTCTCCACTGTGTGCTAATGACGGCACTGGGACATGGCCTAATCAGTCTCGGATTCCCCCAGAGTTCACAAACATCTTTGGCTGGCTGAGAGAGGGGCCAAAGATGGTTGTGAACTCTGGTGGAATCCGAGACCATTCAGGCCAGCATCCAGCCCATTCAGGCCAGAGCAGCAGGTACTGTATATCAGTGGCATGGCCTGCCTGCCATGTACAAGTGTTGTAAGCTTGTGAAAGAGCTCCTAATGGACTTTTGACATTTTAAGTTGTATTTAGTTTAGTTTCTGAGCTAGTAGCCTACATGCCTTTTCAAGTCTTGTCATTCACAGTTTACTGTAAATTGTTTGAGAACAGTGGTTTCCCGGCTATTTTTCTCAGAGCCTCCTATGAGCAAAAGTGTAGCGAATGAATTAACTTGAATGGATGAACCAAGAATGAACCAAACAAGGCAATATATCATTTAAACCCCAGCTGAAAAACACTGCTTTGACAGTAGGCATCATACTCCTGTGATCTGGTAGGGTGGTGTACTTTTGAACCAGGCACACGCCCTCTTTCTTTATGTATGTAATCTTTTGGGATTTGTCTGTCTGGGCCATGAGGGCGGAACAAAGTAGGGTGCAAGGTGAGATTCTACTTTGCCTGCTGGGTAAGATTGCCACTGTCTCCTGCATGTCTGAAGGAGTAGGGGTTAACAACAACCATAACACAACTCCATATCCGACTCCACCCTTTAGAGATAAACACTGGTAAACCTGGCTGGGAGAATAAGGGACTGACCTCAGTGAATCGAGTCATGTCCCTCTTACTAGAATTATTAGTTGCCATAGTCTAAATCTGTGTAGTGGGGAAACAGAAAACTATTTTTGATACATTTTGATTCACATTGCTTTATGATAGGACTCTCATCCTTAAATATCACAATGTGATATTTTGATGTATTCTGAATACATGTAGTGTGCATTCCTCACTTGCTGTAAATATTGTAATATTGCATTTTCAGTGTTGTGACTCAAGGAAGCTACATTTTGTTTCACAGAGTTATAAAACTCCTTCAAGATTCTCCTTTAAGCAAAATAATTATTTTAGCCACGCAAGATCAACCTCAAAGGAATGAACAGCTGTAATGTTTTCAGACACTTTTTTGTCTTTAATTGCATTTATTAATTCATAGTTTATATTTTCACAACATATTAATAGTCTACTTTAATTGAATAATCCGATTTACTAAGAATTCAAATTCCTAGCCAAGAAAGCATTTTGCAAAATTTAGACTTTAAATCCTGACCTGTCGCTGACCTTGAACAAGGCCTCATATTGTGGGTGAGGGCAAGTACCCGGCCTTCAGATAGATATAATTACTGTGAGTCTGAGCTGGATTATAGTAATACTGATCAGCCTACTCGACACAACTCACACAGATAAGCCCATCCGTATCATTCAAATTAAAACCTTTGATATTGATATTATTTTTGATGCCTTCTTACGGATTTAGAGTTCCTCTTGTGGTACTCATTGGGCTGTGTGCCTTTGTGAGAAGCGATAAGGGCGCAACCTATCTGCAGAGCCATATGCCCGTGGTATTACTGAAACAAATCTGTGGGGGCGTCTGGGTCGGGGGCTAAGGGCGGTGGGCGTGTGGGAGGGGGGGGGGGGGGGGTGTATTACATCCTA
The DNA here is from genome assembly GCF_057628025.1 of Oncorhynchus mykiss. NCBI lineage: Eukaryota > Metazoa > Chordata > Actinopteri > Salmoniformes > Salmonidae > Oncorhynchus > Oncorhynchus mykiss. Next base: position 19,286,655 of record NC_143044.1, on the reverse strand, counting down.
CATTGGTGAGGGATGAAAGAGTCTTTCAGTTCAACCAGAATCAAATCCTCCTCTAGTTCAGAGGGAACATTCATTTTCCTTTTTTTTCTAAGTGGGTTTAAGGTTTAGGGCCTGTATGGGAAAGCACTGACAAGCTTTCAAGAGAAAGTGGTACATTTTTGTCTCCTGTTTCCAATTTTCCCCTTTTCTTTGTTGTCAGGTATGTCAGCAGCAAAAATTAGAATGTAAATGTCATATACATTTCCAATCTAAAGACATTGTAAGCGCAATGCAGTGTTTTTCATTGCCCATATTTTTTATACAGTTTAACCTGGCTTAAAGTAGCTATAACATCTTCAGAGGTGTTGCTAGGCATGGAGAGAATAATTTCTGTAGCTGTTTAAATAAATCATATAGGTAAAACATGTTTTTAATACCTTTGATAACAAGGACAGTATTCAATACCATTTATGGCAATCAAGACCTTTCACGGCAAGCTAGTTCCTTGTTCTACCAAAAGTAATAAAACACTCTCACACTCTCAAATAGGAATGGAACATTTTCTAAATCCATTGACCCCTTACTCTACCCGTTCAATATAAACACCAGCCGTGCAGTCATCGTTTAGAAGACCCCTTTTTGTTTGCACATTGTGTAAGGTCATTAGGTTACATAAACTGTGGCTTTACACTGTTTTGACAGAAGTCTCAGCATCCTTATTGTGCTGTAATACTGAATTAAAACAGTGATTCAGTGGTGGACTTTGCTCTTTTTTGTCATGCCATCCTCTAAGCCCAGTATCTGGTGTGAATTAAATCATGTGTGTTTTAAGACTACAAACAGTACAGAGTCTAATAGGTTTGACCAGTCAGTAACCTCTGGCAGTAAAAATAAAGCATGGAGAAAAAAAACTAAGCTTCTGTATTCATCTTGTGCACGAACTGCACTGTGCGGCAGATGAGTCAGTGTTGTGCTTCAGTGAAAAAGGGGGTAATAGGGGGGGGGGGGGCGCTCCCCTCAATAGAGCCATTAATGAGAATACAGAGCGAGAGAGGGAAAGAGTGCAAGAGACGAGTAGAATGCATGTGAGAGCGACTTAGATGGGAGACCGAGGGGGAGACAGTGAGAGAGACAGAAATAACAGGAGAATGTCTGGGACAAACCACTGAGGTAGAACATGTGAATAAGAGGAAGGAAATCACAAGTTACATCACATTTTTTATATTCATTTCAAGTGGCACTAAGGTGTAACTATGCTCAAAACAGGGGCAGGATGTGATGACCCCTGTCTGTTTTTGTTTGAAGCTTAATAAACCTTGTTTATCTAAAAAGTTTGTAAGGAACATGAGCCTGAAGGGTGTGGCAGTTAACAACCCACTACTAAAAACAAAGAAAGAAATACCTGTTGTTAGTGCGACATTTAAGCGAGGCTGAGCCATTGTGGTTTGCAGCAAAAAAAACTTTTCACGTCACTTTATGAAGTTCATTGCTGGTCAGAGTTAGCTCTTCGTTTTTAACCACTAGAGGCCACCACACCCAAAACACTGGCACCCCTACTGAGAGTTAAACTGCATTTACTAGACTGGGCCCAGTTTCCCAAAAGCATCATAATTAATTAAGGTTAAGTTCATTGTCAGAACCATATGATCCTATGGTTCTAAGATGAACATAGCCTTAAGAGGCTTTTGGGAAACTGGGCCCTAATCAAGAAAACAATCAAAGAAATATTGGACATGCATCTACAAGGTGGCAAACTGTTTTTCTTGTGGTTTAGACAGTTGTTTCTCAAATAGCCACAGCAGACATGCACTCTGGACTTTAAGCTTCGTAAGGTAGCTCTGTGCATTGACTCCCTGTCAAATTAGAGGTTAAATGAAAGCAAAATACTTCCTGAACTCTGTTCTCTCTCTGAACTTTATGGCTATGTCTTTCATCGCCAACATCTGAGCACTTAGATAGAACAAAAACAGAAAATAAGTCTTTCTCTATCCATTTTAATAAACCATAAGGATTTATGTAAGAGAGAAAAATACATTCCTACCAAGGTGAAATTTAACTTGTAGGCCCCATTTCTGTCGGTGTGTCTGTCCTCACTCTGTTGATGGCTGAGGGCTCCTGAAGGTAGACACGGAGCTCCAGACATCTGTCAGAGACATCATGGCCTGACAGAGGCCTCATGACTTTCCTTAAAGTCTGTGTGGTGTGGTCCAGAACTGGGTTTTATATTTCAGCCACCTAGGACAGATCTCAACTCCTGACCTTCTCCTCAAGACTTCCTCTCTTTTTCTCGCTCTCTTTCTCTCTCTCTCCAGTCCCTTTAATTTTCTCTCTCTCTGTCTCACTCCCTCTCTATGGTAAAAAGTAAAACCTCCTGTCGATTAGCAGGCTCTGTTCCAAGCCTAACATGGTCTGGGAACTTTTCACCCCAAAGTCGACAAATAGTGAATTATGCTTCCATGGAAAAAGAGCATTAGGCAGGAGGAGGAAAGGTTTGGTTTCTGTACAATACCCAGCTTAGTAGCTAACACATATGTGTTATGTGCTACTAAGCAACAACCAACCAAGAGCTGGGTATTTGTAAGGGTAAAGAGGCCTTTGGTGAAAATAAAGAAAGATTGATAGTTTATTTCTAATGGTAAATCTATCAAGTAATCAGCACAGTAACATTTCCTTCCACTCAATCTAACATGGACATACAGCTTAACAACGTGTTTCTCTTATCCAGTACTCAGTCATCTGTTTCAGCAGAGAAAGAAAACTGGTCAGATGACCTCAAAGAGAGGCTGATGTGGTTAAGAACCATGATAAAGGGCTTCACTCACTCTGTATCCAATTACATGTGACCTTTTCTGACATAGCTGATACTGTATTCAATAATGTATATGTATAACCCTGAGAATTCTAGAGCAGAGCCAGGTCAAAGCAGCCCACTCAGGCCAACTGTAGGCCTACTTCCAAAGAAAGCGAGATGAACTCTTCAGATCAAATGGCAAGCATCTAGAGGGCAGCACAATGCTGTGACTGCTAGGTTTGCTGAGATTGAAGAAGAGGAGGGAAACCAGTGTAGGGGGACAGAGACCAGCGGAGCAGTTTAATGACATGAACACTGAATGGTTTTGTTTGACTACATGTATGACCTTGGTTGCTCCATATACAAGTTGACTCAAGCTGAACAGTTCTCTGAACATTTGTAACTGTTTATTATGATCTGTATTGATAGTACTTAATGGACACACACACACATAACCATCACACTTTGGGTATATACTGTAAGCTTACTCTGACCTTTTGGAAGTTGAACAGTCTTTCTGCTCTGATGTGGACTGTTGTTCCCTTGCTGCAAATTGTGTTGTATTACACCTGAATTATTGTTCCAGCTGTTGCTCTTTTTTAGAGACCTGAGTTTTCCCTGTTACAGCCACCACTGCACACAGTTTCACTGATCAGGTCAATGCCTGGAAAGATTTACACTGAGATTGGCCTGACTGTTGATCCAACACAAACAAGCAAACACAGACAGACAAACACACAAACAAACAGACAGGAAAACAGACAGACAGACAAACAGACAACAATCAAACAAAGCACAGAAAGTGGAGTTGCAATGAATGGCAAAATACCTATACCTCTATGAAGGACAATGATGACCTAAAGGGCCAGTTATTTCACTATACCTGCCAGATAACTCAAGATCCAAGGCGATATTCAAAGTTCATCCAGGTCCCCAGGACATTGGGAGATGCCTTCAAAAACCAGCCACTAGGGGCAACGGTGAGCGCTATTACCATCAAATAGGCTTGCAGCTTGCTAGAGTGTTGTGGATGGGGGATAGCGGATGGGCGTAAATCACGAGCCCTGGCTCCGAGGGTCACATTTTCAATCCCATTGCTAGGCATTCATTTAAAAAAGAATCATGTTTACCCTATCCCAAACCTTAACCCTTACCTTATTGCCTAACTTAACCGTTGAGTTCTAACCAGGGGTTGGAACCAAAATTATTTTCCAATCCTTTCGTTCTGAAAAGAACAGTTATTAAAACTGAACTGATTCGAAACCCAAAAAAGTAACGGTTTATATTGTCCTTTCTGTTCCTTTTTCAACCTCTGTAATTTATTTATTTTTTAGATTTAGCTCAGCTTGCTATGGAGCGAGCAAGCTATAATAGTTGTTTACATGCATTGGACAGACAACTGTAGGGAGCGAGATGCGACTGACGTTATGTAGGTGAGGAGAGAGGGTGGAGGAGGAGGCTTGGCTTGAAGCGCTGGGCACCTTGTTATGCATTATCTGAATTAGGCCCACAGAATTATACCTATGGAAAAGTGGCTTCTATGAAGGACATTTGAATGTCTTTGAACTTCAGAGAGTTGACTTAACGTTGTACCAGAACTAGCTAGTTAAGAAGCTTGTGAGTTCAGCGGCACCACGGTGTCATTGTAATGATGCATCTATTAAGATACCTGTATGAGCGTGTGCATAGCATGTAATGAATGCACTATGGATATGTTATGGATATATTTCATTAACCTTCAATAATGTGGTTGGACCAGCTATAACACATTCATGGAATGCTTATAGAAGTGTAATGAATGCATTATTGAGTTGTAGTCAAAGTAAACCATTAGCAAGTAAGTATTTCTCATTTTGTGTAACCTCCCCAAGCTTCTTTTGAGCTTCTGCTAGCTCTGCTAATGCTATTCAGCAAGTAATTCAGAGCTCCACATGGTCTTGATGTAAACCTACAGTGTTGTAGTCAGATCTATGGTATTAAGATTAGTTTAATCACAGCCCCAGTATGCATTTTTGGGGTGTATAACATTTTTACCTCTATAACTTTCTCACTCATCCTTATTCACAATTCATTCATGTTTATCCGTAATCATGTTAGCATCCACATTAAGGTAGAAGTGTTTAGAAACATATTCTATTCTTATTTACAATAAAAGTGACTTCAAAATGACGCGATACATTATTTACCATTCATTTCTATTGGGCACAACATAATCCGAAAACACAACCAAAACAAACAGCAAATGCATCCAACATGTAGAGGCACAATATTGATGTAGTCGTTGCATGCTAGGAATATGGGACCAAATAATACACTTTTGACAAAATGTTATACACATGGAGTGAATTTCTCAAAATTCTTATGACACATTCAAATGGGAAGATAAATAAAAAAAAAAAGTGCTTTCATTTCTAAAAGGTAAAACAGATATGTATGAAAATACCCTAAAATAAAATGTGAAATTCTGTACTGTCGCCTCATATAAAACGTTTCATCTCAAAAGCATAGAGCCAAATTAAAAGTTTTATCTACACTGCCTAAATACGTAAGGGAGTGTACATGGTTTATACAGCTGTTTTTTTTTTTATTTAATGGCAAAAACAGATATGTCGTCATTGTTTTTGAACTACGCACTACAAGTTTTTTTTTTAACAAAAGCATGCAACATTGTTCAATGGCCCATAAATCAAATTGTCCTTTTTTCAAATTGCTGCTGGGAGCTACACTGAACACAAATATAAATGCGACATGCAACAATTTCAAAGATTTTACATGGTTACAGTTCATATAAGGATTTCATTCAATTGAAATAAATTAATTAGGCCCTTATCTATTGATTTCACATGACTGGGAATACAGATATGCATTTGTTGGTCACAGATACCTCAAAAAAAGGTAAGGGCGTGGATGAAAAAAACAGTCAGCATCTGGTATGAACACCATTTGTCTCATGCAGCGCGACACATCACCTTCGCGTAGAGTTGATCAGGCTGTTGATTGTGGCCTGTTGAATGTTGTCCCACTCCTCTTCAATGGCTGTGTGAAGTTACTGGATATTAGCGGGAACTGGAACATGCTGTTGTACACGTTGAGGAGCCAGAGCATTCCAAACATGCTCAATGGGGGACATATCGAGCAACTGCAACCCCTCAAGATGAATTAATATTTTTTTGTGGCCCCCACCCCCATCAAAGTTTCCCATCCCTGATGTATACTGTGCTAATGCAGATACAAACAAAAATAACTAAGAACAAGCTACAATACAGTGAACTTATCAAACAACACTTAGTAAACAAGGCATTGGTGATAAGTGGATGGGGGTCATCTTCTTTAAGCACGTCTACCACAAATAAATTGAAATTCAATTGACCCCAACCTTGAGACACACACACACACGGTCTTGTACAACTAACCTTATGGGGACACATAATTCACTCCCATTCAAAATCCTATTTTCACTAACCTCTAACCCTAAACCTAACTCTAACCCTTATCCTAACCTTAACCCCAAAACCTAACTTTAACCTTAAACTTAGCTCCTAACCCTAACCCTAGCTCTTAACACTGAACCTAATTCTAACAATCCCTAACCCCCCTAGAAATAGCATTTGACCTTGTGTCCCCAATTGGTCAAATGTTTGTTTGTTTACTATTCTTGTGGACACACACACACACACACACACACACACACACACACACACACACACACACACACACACACACACACACACAGAATTGTTGCAGTCAGTGTTCACGAGGGCCTGTGGATGGATCACTGCTGGCTGTAAAAGCCTCATCAGGAAGTGGATCCTCATTAGCTCTCCAAACACGTTGTTTACAAAATAAACTCGACCACAAAATGCCTCCCCCTGTTGCCAACCCTATACTGTTGCCAATCCTACATTTATTTTTACCACCTTACACATGTACACATTTCTTACAAACTCAATTGTTTCCATGAAGTGAGCTGAGGAGATGAGGAGGTGAGGAGGCGACGAAATCCAATTGAAAAAAGGCCCTTGGAAACTGGAGAGAAAATTGCCACCTGCCTCCTAGGCTGATCACTTATTTTGCTATTTGTTTATTTTCTTCATTATAGTATGTTTGAATTAACATATAGTTTCATGGTTTTTAAAGTAAGAAGTCATTTCATGCAACTTAAAGAATTAAGAGAATATGAATGGAGAATGTGCTGAGACTTGATTGCAATTATACAAAGACCCACGTCTCATAACTAAATGTTTGAAACTGGTATCATCTTTATCTGACAGTTATTATTCATTTAAAAAAACATTTAATCACATAAAAAGATCAGTCCATGTCACCAAGGTGTGGAAGCTGCACAAAGTCTATGCCCTGGCCCCAACAATAGCTCAATTCCCGGATATGGAATACCAATCTAGTCTCTACTGTGTTAGTGTGTACTTAGGTCTGGTTCTCAGCATGTGGACTGTTAACAGTGGGAGTGATTGCGGTCAGTGGAGAGACCTGCACCCAGAGCTGCTGTAACATGTCACATCCAGACCATTCCCTATTCAGCCCAGTGATTTACACACTCTCCCACACTGTCTGCCTCCCAGGCAGGGTGTTGGGGGCAGCAGGCAGGTCTGGGTGTCAATGTTTAACAAGACAAACACAGAGGCCCCACAGTCACAAATCAACCCGCAGACGTATCTGTGGTAAAGGGAGGCTATCACGGAGCATTGTCAGACCCATTGGGAGAAATACTGGCTTGATGACGATATCATGTCAGGAGTTTTGGAAAGTTTTTTCCACATATTTTTTTTTACTCCACGTTGATTAATAACTATATGGCTTGTATGCATCTTGTAGGGAGTTGCAGTCCAGGGTGCAGCATTGATGTGGGTTGGCTGCATCTAGTGGAAAGGACAGCAGTTGGTGTCCCCCTTTTTCTTTATCTCTCGCTCTCTCTCTCTTTCTCTCTCCCCCTTGGTTTACCCTTGCTCCTGTGAGGATTTTTCTCCATTGAAAGTGATCACTTTGAGGATCGGTAGATTTTGGAGGCTTAAGCATACTACACACTCTACGCAAACGGAGCGACGGAGCTTAGTTCTGCATACTTTTGTGCTGCTGAATTTTTGGAAAAGACCGTAAACAACGCTCAGTTGCTCCATTTGCGTAGAGTGTATAGCAGGGTTTCGCTCCCTGACTTATTTTCTTAGGGATAATAGGTCATCTTAACGCCACTACTTCAGACAATAAACTTACTTTGGAGATTATTTTCAGAACCTCAAACACACACTCAGGTCTAAAGTTTAATTTCTAAGACCTGTGCTATGTACTCTACATTTGTGCTGCAGTATTCAGTCTAAATATTTTGAATGACTATTTTTAATAATATTGTCAGGTAGTTACTTCTTCTACTATAAACAGTTAAATTGCCATAATAAAAGTTATTTTAAAAAATTATGTGAGGAGGATCATCATTACAAGTGTTCTCTAAACAGGAGGACACCACAAAAAACAATAAATTGGCCTGAAAAGACACACAATTATCTCATTAAAATATATTTAGTTAATTTTGCATGCCCTGTTATAATGAGTCATCATCACTGGTCACAGACCCAAACAACCGAAGTTCATAGACTCTACTTATGATGTGGTCTGTTTGATGTCAGATTTGCTTTCATACTCTTTGGGTATAGGATTTGCAGACAAAAAGGCCTCCCCTCTACCTCCATAAGTCCAACCATTTCCTCTTAGCCCTTCTTCTATGGTATTCCCCCTTTCCCTACTTTTAATTCCACCCCATGACCCAGGTATATGGGGAATGGCCCCAGCCCTGTAGTGGGGCCTCCTCCTTGAACATTAGGTCCCAAACACCCCACAATCCACCCCATTAGACATCTTACACCATTTTTCTTAAGGGTAGTTTTAGTGGAGCTTAACTTCTTCTAGTGTGAAGTAATTGGTAGTTAGGTGAACTATAATTTCAGAGTAGCTTCTAAAACACTGCCTGACACCAAGGACCCCGGGAGGGCATTAAACAGTCCCTGTGCCACGTTTCTACGGTTACGTGGCCCCAGAACCCAGCCACTATATATTAATGCAGGAGATTAGTAGTGCGGAAAAGTTGAAGGGAGAATCTAACTAACTGGCAGTACTTTCTCCTGCTCCGCTCATGGGGCCTTTCTTATTAGGACACCCTGTGTGGGACTTGACCCATCACACACTTAATTTTTGGTAGCCGCCGCCTCAACTTCATGGACCCAGGTTCACTGCCTAGTTTCATGCACAGATCAAGCCCCCCGAGGGAACTATGTCAGGTATTAAAAATGATTTGAAGGGATGTTGTGTTGTTGAACTGTGCTGAGCTGAACTCAAGGTGCACTCTTTTTTTATGACAATCAAATTATAGCCTTTTATGTTTGTGAGCCTGACATGTGGCACAGGGAGCTTTTATGTTGGGATCTATGTGGCCAGTGTTTGTTTTGTCAGATCCAAGGCAGTTGTTGTGTGCCTTTCAGCACCAGGTAATCGTTTGGCCTGAACTGAGGCACTCTGTCATTGCATAATATCCGGCAGAGTGACAGAAAGTGGACGTTTGTTTGTGTTTTACACGTAGGAGAGGACAGATGGAGACACAGAGAGACGACACAAGATATGACACCGCAGCAGTCTGGTCCCTGAGGAGAGGGGGGACGACAAGTGGGGAAGGGTGTGGGGTGGGGGGGGTCAAATCCGTCATCAGTGGGTTTCCATTCCATAATCCAGGCGATTGGAAGGATCTGTTGAGTGACTAGTAAGGCTCAGGTTTAAGTCTAACCTTTGGCCACTACGCTAATTATATATTGCTAAGAAAAAACTGCTGATGGCAATGCAGCATTGCCAGGTTGTTTATATTTGGTACAGAGACATTAGGACCTTCACCTCCATTGGTTCTTTATTTGAAAGTATGTATGCAGTTTACTTAAATTCCATCCAAAAACAACCTCTAGTCCATAAACACATCCCTTCAGATCTACAAACAATATTTTTTTTCCATGCCATACATTTCAATGTTGGGGTTAAATTAAGAATCTAGACTCTCGCAGATGATAATTTCAGGTAACATCTAGAGGGTGGGGTACCCCTATTGGGGATGGTTAGGATTAGGGTCAAGCAAGGGTTGAACATAAGATTAGGGTTAGTCTCATGCTAAGATTAGGGTTAGGGTTTTGCCAAGATCTGTGTTAAAGCTGACCATATGTGCAAACCCTTTCTCAACCCCAACCCTAGCTTCAAATCAAATCAAATCAAATCACATTTTATTTGTCACATGCACATGGTTAGCAGATGTTAATGCGAGTGTAGCGAAATGCTTGTGCTTCTAGTTCCGACAATGCAGTAATAACCAACAAGTAATCTAACTAACAATTCCAAAACTACTGTCTTGTACACAGTGTAAGGGGATAAAGAATATGTACATAAGGATATATGAATGAGTGATGGTACAGAGCAGCATAGGCAAGATACAGTAGATGGTATCGAGTACAGTATATACATATGAGATGAGTATGTAAACAAAGTGGCATAGTTAAAGTGGCTAGTGATACATGTATTACATAAGGATATAGTCGATGATATAGAGTACAGTATATACGTATGCATATGAGATGAATAATGTAGGGTAAGTAACATTATATAAGGTAGCATTGTTTAAAGTGGCTAGTGGCTTCATATGCACACCCAGGCTCAACACTTACACTAGCCATAACCCTAAGCCTAACCCAGTGTTGGGGAGTAGTTCCACTACATGTTATTCAACTAAACATTTAACTAAATGTTTCAGTAGCTTTGTGGTAGTTTAACTACACTGAACAAAAATATAAATGCAACATGTAAAGTGTTGGTCCCATGTTTCCTGAGCTGAAATAAAAGATCCCAGAAATGTTTCTTATGCACAAAAAGCTTTACATCCCTGTTAATGAGCATTTCTCCTTTGCCAAGATAATTCATTCACCTGACAGTTGTGGCATATCAAGAAGCTGACTAAAAAGCATGATCATTACACAGGTGCACCTTGTGCTGGGGACAATAAAAGGACACTCTAAAATGTGCAGTTTTGTCACACAACACAATACCACAGATGTATCAAGTTTTCAGGGACCATGCAATTGACATTCTGAAGGAATGTCCACCAGAACTGTTTCCAGAGAATTTTATGTTCATTTCTCTACCATACATCTCCAACATTGTTTTAGAGAATTTGGCAGTACGTCCAACCAGCCTCACAACCGCAGACCATGTGTAACCACGCCAGCCCAGAACCTCCACATCAGGCTTCTCACCTGCAGGATCATCTGAGACCAGCGACCCAGACAACTGATCAAACTGTCGGTTTGCTTAACCGGAGAATTTCTGCCCAAACTGTCAGAAACTGTCTCAGGGAAGCTCAGGGAAGCTCATCCGCTTCTCATCTTCACCAGGGTCTTGACCTGACTGCAAACCAACTTCAATGGGCAAATACTCACCTTTAATGGCCATTGGCACTCTGGAGAAGTGTGCTCTTCACAGATGAATCCCGGTTTCAACTGTACCGGGCAGATGGCAGATGTATGGCATCGTGTGGGCGAACAATTCGCTGATGTCAACATTGTGAAATAGAGTGCCCCATGGTGGCACTGGTTTTTATGGTATGGGCAGGCAGTTCCCGCCAATATCCAGCACCTTCACAAAGTCATTGAAGAGGAGTGGGACAACATTCCACAGTACACAATCAACATGTTACGCCTGCTCTCCCTCTGCCTTTCATTATGCACACCTGTTACCATCATTACACACATCAGCGCTCATTGGACTCACCTGGACTCCTTCACGTTTTGATTGCCTTCACTATAAATCAAATAAAATTTTATTGGTCACATATACATGGTTAGCAGATGTTAATGTGAGTGTAGCGAAATGCTTGTGCTTCTAGTTCCGACCATGCAGTAATATCTAACAAGTAATCTAACAATTTCACAACTACCTTATACACACAAGTGTAAAGGAATGAATAAGAATATGTACATATAAATAAATGGATGAGCGATGGCCGAACGGCATAGGCAAGATGCAGTAGATGGTATAGAGTACAGAATATACGGTACATATGAGATGAGTAATGTAGGCTATGTAAACATTAAATAAAGTGGCATTGTTTAAAGTGACTAGTGATACATTTATTAAATCCAATTTTTAATTATTAAAGTGGCTAGAGATTTGTGTCAGTATGTTGGCAGCAGCCACTCAATGTTAGTGATGGCTGTTTAACAGTCTGATGGCCTTGAGATATAAGCTGTTTTTCAGTCTCCTGTACTGTACTGACCTCGCCTTCTGGATGATAGAGGGGTGAACAGGCATTGGCTTGGGTGGTTGTTGTCCTTGATGATCTTTTTGGCCTTCCTGTGACATTGGGTGATGTAGGTGTCCTGGAGGTAGGTAGTTTGCCCCCGGTGATGCGTTGTGCAGACCTCACTACCCTCTGGAGAGCCTTAGGGTTGTGGGCACAGCAGTTGCCGCACCAGATGGTGATACAGCCTGACAGATTGCTCTCGATTTTGCATCTGTAAAAGTTAGTGAGTGTTTTTGGTGACAAGCCAAATTTCTTCAGCCTCCTGAGGTTAAAGAGGCGCTGTTGCGCCTTCTTCACCACGCTGTCTGTGTGGGTGGACCATTTCAGTTTGTCCGTGATGTGTACGCTGAGGAACTTAAAACTTTCCACCTTCTCCACTGCTGTCCCGTGGATGTGGATAGTTGGGTGCTCCCTCTGCTGTTTCCTGAAGTCCACGATCATCTCCTTTGTTTTGTTGACATTGAGTGAGAGATTGTTTTCTTGACACCACACTCCGAGTGCCCTCACCTCTTCCCTGTAGTCCGTCTCGTCGTTGTTGGTAATCAAGCCTACCCCTGTAGTGTCGTCCGCAAACTTGATGATTAAGTTGGAGGCATGCATGGCCACGCAGTCATGGGTGAACAGGGAGTACAAGAGAGGGCTGAGAATGCACACTTGTGGGGACCCAGTATTGAGGACTAGCGGGGTGGAGATGTTGTTTCCTACCCTCACCACCTGGGGGGCGGCCCGTCAGAAAGTCCATGACCCAGTTGCACAGGAAGGGGTCGAGGCCGAGTGTCTCAAGCTTAATGTTGAGTTTGGAGGGTACTATGGTGTTAAATGCTGAGCTGTAATCGATGAACAGCATTCTTACATAGGTATTCCTCTTGTCCATATGGGTTAGGGCAGTGTGATTGCGATTACGTCGTCTGTGGACCTATTTGGTCGGTAAGCAAGTTGGAGTGGGTCTAGCGTGTCAGGTAGGGTCTCTGTTTCATCCCCGTGTCAGCATTATTGTAGTTTCCGTTTCCCTTGTCCAGACGCTGTCCGTATTCTGTTCCTGTCTGTTTCCCCTGTCCATACGCTGTCCGTATTCTGTTCCTGTCTGTTTCCCCTGTCCAGACGCTGTCCGTATTCTGTTCCTGTCTGTTTCCCCTGTCCAGACGCTGTCCGTATTCTGTTCCTGTCTGTTTACCCTGTCCAGACGCTGTCCGTATTCTGTTCCTGTCTGTTTACCCTGTCCAGACGCTGTCCGTATTCTGTTCCTGTCTGTTTCCCCTGTCCAGACGCTGTCCGTATTCTGTTCCTGTCTGTTTCCCCTGTCCAGACGCTGTCCGTATTCTGTTCCTGTCTGTTTCCCCTGTCCAGACGCTGTCCGTATTCTGTTCCTGTCCAGACGCTGTCCGTATTCTGTTCCTGTCTGTTTCCCCTGTCCAGACGCTGTCCCTATTCTGTTCCTGTCCAGACGCTGTCCGTATTCTGTTCCTGTCCAGACGCTGTCCGTATTCTGTTCCTGTCTGTTTCCCCTGTCCAGACGCTGTCCGTATTCGGTTCCTGTCTGTTTACCCTGTCCAGACGCTGTCCGTATTCTGTTCCTGTCTGTTTACCCTGTCCAGACGCTGTCCGTATTCTGTTCCTGTCTGTTTACCCTGTCCAGACGCTGTCCGTATTCTGTTCCTGTCTGTTTCCCCTGTCCAGACGCTGTCCGTATTCTGTTCCTGTCTGTTTCCCCTGTCCAGACGCTGTCCGTATTCTGTTCCTGTCTGTTTCCCCTGTCCAGACGCTGTCCGTATTCTGTTCCTGTCTGTTCCCCCTGTCCAGACGCTGTCCGTATTCTGTTCCTGTCTGTTTACCCTGTCCAGACGCTGTCCGTATTCTGTTCCTGTCTGTTTACCCTGTCCAGACGCTGTCCGTATTCTGTTCCTGTCTGTTTACCCTGTCCAGACGCTGTCCGTATTCTGTTCCTGTCTGTTTCCCCTGTCCAGACGCTGTCCGTATTCTGTTCCTGTCTGTTTACCCTGTCCAGACGCTGTCCGTATTCTGTTCCTGTCTGTTTACCCTGTCCAGACGCTGTCCGTATTCTGTTCCTGTCTGTTTCCCCTGTCCAGACGCTGTCCGTATTCTGTTCCTGTCTGTTTCCCCTGTCCAGACGCTGTCCGTATTCTGTTCCTGTCTGTTTCCCCTGTCCAGACGCTGTCCGTATTCTGTTCCTGTCCAGACGCTGTCCGTATTCTGTTCCTGTCTGTTTCCCCTGTCCAGACGCTGTCCCTATTCTGTTCCTGTCCAGACGCTGTCCGTATTCTGTTCCTGTCCAGACGCTGTCCGTATTCTGTTCCTGTCTGTTTCCCCTGTCCAGACGCTGTCCGTATTCGGTTCCTGTCTGTTTACCCTGTCCAGACGCTGTCCGTATTCTGTTCCTGTCTGTTTACCCTGTCCAGACGCTGTCCGTATTCTGTTCCTGTCTGTTTACCCTGTCCAGACGCTGTCCGTATTCTGTTCCTGTCTGTTTCCCCTGTCCAGACGCTGTCCGTATTCTGTTCCTGTCTGTTTCCCCTGTCCAGACGCTGTCCGTATTCTGTTCCTGTCTGTTTCCCCTGTCCAGACGCTGTCCGTATTCTGTTCCTGTCTGTTCCCCCTGTCCAGACGCTGTCCGTATTCTGTTCCTGTCTGTTTACCCTGTCCAGACGCTGTCCGTATTCTGTTCCTGTCTGTTTACCCTGTCCAGACGCTGTCCGTATTCTGTTCCTGTCTGTTTACCCTGTCCAGACGCTGTCCGTATTCTGTTCCTGTCTGTTTCCCCTGTCCAGACGCTGTCCGTATTCTGTTCCTGTCTGTTTCCCCTGTCCAGACGCTGTCCGTATTCTGTTCCTGTCTGTTTCCCCTGTCCAGACGCTGTCCGTATTCTGTTCCTGTCTGTTCCCCCTGTCCAGACGCTGTCCGTATTCTGTTCCTGTCTGTTTCCCCTGTCCAGACGCTGTCCGTATTCTGTTCCTGTCTGTTCCCCCTGTCCAGACGCTGTCCGTAGTCTGTTTACCCTGTCCAGACGCTGTCCGTATTCTGTTCCTGTCTGTTTACCCTGTCCAGACGCTGTCCGTATTCTGTTCCTGTCTGTTTACCCTGTCCAGACGCTGTCCGTATTCTGTTCCTGTCTGTTTACCCTGTCCAGACGCTGTCCGTATTCTGTTCCTGTCTGTTTCCCCTGTCCAGACGCTGTCCGTATTCTGTTCCTGTCTGTTTCCCCTGTCCAGACACTGTCCGTATTCTGTTCCTGTCTGTTTCCCCTGTCCAGACGCTGTCCGTATCCTGTTCCTGTCTGTTTCCCCTGTCAAGACGCTGTCCGTATCCTGTTCCTGTCTGTTTCCCCTGTCCAGACGCTGTCCGTATTCTGTTCCTGTCCATGATTATTAAATGTTCACTCCCTGTACCCGCTTCTCGTCTCCAGCGTCCATCCTTACACAACAGCCCGATCAACTCTATTTGAAGAATATGTGTTGCACTGCATGAGGCAAATGGTGGTCACACCAGATACTGACTGGTTTTCTGATCTCCGCCCCAAACTCTTTTAAAGGTATCTGTGGACAACAGATGCATATCTGTATTCCCAGTCATGTGAAATCCATAGATTAGGGCCTGATTAATTTATTTCAATTGACTGATTTCCTTATATGAACAGGAACTCAGTAAAATCTTTGAAATTGTTGCATGTTGCGTTTATATTTTTGTTCAGTGTAAATTAAAATCTTCATAGTGTTTTGAGTAGTTAATTACTATTTTTTTGCACTGTAGATGGGGCAGCTAACTACTGGAAATTCCCATAAATAGTTTTGAGGAAAAAAACACTTTTTGAAAGAAACTTTATATAAACAAACTATATTTCTCTTAAGGGTAGCTTTACTGTAGCTCAACTATGGCACTTTCACATTGATTCAGAGAAAATACTTATTACTCAAATATAAAGCTGTGAATTTCTTACGTCTCAACCTCTACCTCCGGAGGTAGCACACAACATTTGCCCAACAGTTGCTGCCCTCTAAGCAGGGAACTGTACACAGAATTGTCTCGTTGAACACAGCACTCACACAGTAAAAATTGTAATAGCAGAGCAATGTTTTTGAAACAACTGAAATGTATAGATACTTTCCTTATATTTGAGACTTGTTTTATTACGTTTTTACCTGAAAATGCATAGCTAACGTTTCACCTGGCGATAATGTATGATGGGATGTAACGTTAGCCAGCTTGCTATTGGTAATGTTTCAACTCGGACTCACTAGCTAAGAAGATCCCTGCTAGCTAACGTTAGCTAGCTAGCCAATTCATTTAAACTCGGACAAAGATATTGATATAACTAACCCAGATTTGCAAGTTAAGTAGCTAGCTACTTTTATGAGAACAGGCATGTTGTTTGGGTTAGCACCATAACTCAGGACCTGGAGACAATTTGCCTGTAATGACAGTAATGACAGTAATGGAAATGGGAGTCATGATCAAAATCAAACGTTATTTGTCACGTGCCGAATACTACATGTAGACCTTACCGTGAAATGCTTACTTACAAGCCCTTAACTAACAGTGCAGTTAACCAACAGTGCAGTTAAATAAATAGTTAATAAAATATTTACCAGATAAACTAAAGTAAAAAATTGTAAAAAATTATAAAAAGTAACACAATAAAATACAATGATGAGCCTATATACAGGGGGTACCGGTACCGAGTCAATGTGCGGGGTACAGGTTAGTCGAGGTAATTTGTAAATGTAGGTAGGGGTGAAGTAACGATGCATAGATAATAAAGAGCGAGTAAAAGCAGTGTACAAAACAAATGGAGGGGGGGGGGGGGGGGGGGTTGTCAATGTAAATAGTCCAGTGGCCATTTGATTAATTGTTCACCCACGTTTCCTTTGCAATTAGCTTTTACCACATGTAATGATTTTCATGACATTGGTCAAACTTAAGCCTGGTTTGTTCTAATGTTGTAAGGTAGGCTTATTGTAGTTTTATATTTGTATGAGAGGAGTAATCATAAATGTTTTGATAGGCTAACATTACTAGATGAAGCATGTTATTAGCTTTAGCTAACGTTAGCTAGTTAGCTAGCAGTAACTGTGCTTTTGTTGTCTCTAAGCAAACATTTTACGAGTGTACGGCTGAGAAAATAAACCTTTTAAATGTCTGCACATGCTTATGAATTGTGTGTGTAATGTGGTTTGGTTGCATTATTCAAGAGTATACTATGGTTAAGATGAAAAGTTGCTTGCATAGTTGAATAGTTGGTTGAAAGCATGCTTACTGGCTAGTGGCTATTCTGAGATATTTACGTTAAATTGCAAGAATGTTTATTGCCAAGCCCTCGAACACTCTCTCGGCACATGCCATATCCTTTGTTTGTAAGATTATTATTTGTTTTTTTTTAAACAATACAAAACATACACATACAACCGACAACATACAGACAGACGCACACAAACATCCACACGATCACCCCTGCCAAGACCCATCTGCTCACACCCCCATCTCCTGCAGCATTTTGTTTCTCTCCGTCGCCCACACACTTTCAACATTTAGATAATAAATAATCTTTCCATTGTATTTTTAAGTATACATTTTTTCAAGATGATTAACGAGAAAAGTATCCTCCAACCCATCGGGTATTTCACGGCACACTCATATGCCATGTCTTGAAATATGCAGACAGACGGATTATAAGTACATTTACATTGTAATACTTCCGACAGACAACTACTCCGCACTTCTAGCTCCACCCAGAACTTTTTGACTTTATAGCATTCCCAAAAGACATTGATTATTGAGTTATTGTTAGTTCTACACTTAACACATGACTCTGCCGTTGTGCCGTTTGTCTCTTGTGCAATACATTCTATACATTAGGTTATACTGGATTAAGAGTACATTTTAGTTAACTGTCATTTCGTTAGTTATATTCTAACATTCCCTCCATCTTTTAAAGTCTTTGTTCCAATAGTTCTTTTTTTTTCTAAGAGATTGTCAGTTGGATAGGCTCTCTGCAAGGTTTTGTATATCTTAGCTATCATATGAATATCCTTGTCTGACTCAAATAGGATTCGCTCAAGATTGCTCTGATGTCCAAAAGATTTCAAATCTAAATGTCTTGATATAGTTAGCCCAAAATTGCTTTTTAATTATGTAATGGAAATACATATATTTCCTATTACCAAGTCATTTACAGTTTCAATGCCTTTAGTTTTCCATGTGGACCAATTTAGCTGTGAATTCTGAAAAATTATCCAAGGATTGTTCCATAGGGTTGTGTTTTTAGGGAGTGATATTGGTTCTTGTAAAATATGGTTAATTTTCTTCCATATTGTTATAGAGTTCTTAACTATGAAGTTGTTAATGTTCTTAGCTTTATTCTTTGAAAATAGACACAAGAAAATATTCTGGGGATGAGCATGCACATCTTCAATATGTACACATGGTCCTCTTTAGTGCATTTGACTTTATATGTTGCAAGTAAAAACCCTGGTTGGCAAGTTGATATATTTCCAAGTCTGGAAGGTTAAAACCTCAGATTTAGGAAGATGTAAAAACATCCTTTTTATTCTATGAGTTTAATTTTCCCATATAAAGTCTGCTATGAACAAGTATACTTTTTTAAAGAATGTCTTGTAATTGTTATTACCGAGAATAAATATGAAAACTTTGGGAGCCATGCCATTCTGAAGAGATTTATTCTACCTGTGAGATTTGTGGGAAGATTGTTACACTTAACCCTTGTGTTGTCTTAATGACCCCTAAATGATATTTCATCTATTTGAAATTTGCTGACTTTTCCTAGAGTGACCTCAACATTAGATAAAGTGAAACATCGCCTTCGTTCATATTTCCATGAACGCTGTACACCACCAAGGTACAAAGATTGTTTTAGGGTAATTTGTGACCCGGCAGTTATAAAATAATTTACACACCACAAAAACCACAAAGACACACACACACACACACACAATGAGAATTTGAGATTGTGTGCTACTGATTGAATTCAGACAAAACTAAAACTTTCTTGTGCATGTGCAGCATCTCTCCTCCACGACCCCACACATGACTCAAGTTCACAGACAAAATAAACTTTTCATGAAAGCATTGTTTACTAATGGGAAATGCAGTCAGAGGCTATAAAGGTGCTGCAGATGACAGTCCCCCCAGTTCTCTCTTTGCTGAAGCCATGAGTGCACGTTTCAGTGCCCAACAGGTCATAAATCAGATTTTTTTCAGATGTCCAGGAGGAACAAGAGAACAATGATTTAGAAGAGGAGGAGGTATGGGAAGAAGATGGGGAATACATTTTTTTTCTCCGTCAAACCAGGGCAGGATGGCAGCACAAAATGTCAATAGGATGACCCCAGTGCCCAAAAAGACATGCAGTTGCCCATGTCCAGGACATCGCCTCAACATTCTACATGTTCATCATACCAGCCATAGAAAAAATCATCCTGGAAATGACAAATTTGGAGGGTTTCCGTAAATACGGAGACACCTGGAAAAGGACGGATGAGATTGACCTGCGTGCCTACATGGGTTCCTAATCTTAGCGGTGTGTATAGGTCCCGAGGTGAGACTAAATGTAGTCTCTGGGATGCAGAGAGAGGAAGGGCGATTTTCCATGCCACGATGCCACTGAAAGTCTTTCACACTTTCTCAAGAATGCTACGACTTGATAACTGTGAGTCAAGACCTGCAAGACGTGTGAGAGACAAACTGGTGGACATTAGAGAGGTCTGGGAGAAGTGGGTGGAGCGTCTGCCATACCTTTACAACCCAGGGCCTGAAGTAACAGTGGATGAGCAACTGGTTCCATTCAGAGGGACATTTTTATTTTCATATCTGTAATGTAAGTGATTTTCACTGTTAATTTTAATATGTATTGCTGTAATATCATTGATTTATGTTATTGTTTTCTGTGACACTGATACTAATTACTGATAGTAATCTCTTTTGTCAAAAGGTCACTGTACTTTCCAGCAGTATATGCCCAGCAAGCCAGCAAAGTATGGAATCAAGACATGGGTGGCCTGTGACGCACAATCCAGCTACGCTTGGAAGATGCAAGTCTTCAGGGAAGCCAAACAGTGGAGGCCCGGAGAAGAACCAGGGCATGCGGGTTGTGCTTGATGTGACAGATGGACTGAGGGGGCACAATGTCACGTGTGACAATTTCAGTGCGTTTGTGTTTCGTGTTTATTTATTAAAACACTCATTCCCTGAACTTGCTTCCCGACTCTCAGTGCACTCGTTACAGAATAACACCTCACCTAAGGGAAGTTCAGGGAGTGAGTGTTTTAATAAATAACATAAACACGAAACACAAACACACTGACATGAAAAGTCAATAACACCTGAGGAAAGAACCAAGGGGAGTGACAGATAAAGGCAAGAGGTGGTGAGGGAGTCCAGGTGAGTTTCATGAGGTGTAGGTGCATGAGAAGATGGTGACAGGTGTGCGGGGTAATCAGCAGCCTGATGACCTAGATGCCGGAAAGGGAGTATACGTGACAGTTATTATTTTTATTTTTCACGTTTTGCACGTTCATTTTACATCCTGTGATTGATTCTTCAGAAAATATTTTTAGCAAGTGGGGCATTGAGTTTTCAATATTGGTCAAGTATATCAGGAGATCATCTGTAAATAAGTTTAGCTTATATTCAGGTTTACCAATACCTGTTACGTTTGGCTCCTGTCTAATTCTTTCTGCAATCAGTTCAATTGCCAGTGCAAACAGGAGGCGGGAGAAAGGAGATTTGTAAAGCAATTTCATCAGATAATGTACTACTTGTGTATATTTTTGCTTTAGGACATTTATATAATATTTGTATTACATGTATTATTTCAGCTGGTAAGGCCATTCAAGACGATCCAAAGCCTTTTTGGCATCAGCACCCATTATTGATAAATCTATATCTAGTTTTGTAGTGCATCGTATTAAACTGAAACAGGTTCTTGTATTTGTTTTTTTTTTTATGTGTCTAATTTTAATAAAAACCTGTTTGATTGATACAGTGCATTCAGAAAGTATTCAGACCGCTTGACTTTTTCCACATTTTGTTGCGTTACATCCTTATTCTAAAATGGATTCAATTATTTGTTTCCTCATCAATCTACACACAATACCCCATAATGACAGAGCGAAAACAGGTTTTTAGAAATGTACCTTATTTACATAAGTATTCCGACCCTTTGCTATGAGACTCAATATTGAGCTCAGGTGCATCGTGTTTTCGTTGATCATCTTTGAGCTGTTTTTACAACTTGTTTTGGAGTCCACTTTTGGTAAATTAAATTAATTAAATGATTTGGAAAGGCACACACCAAGCCATGAGGTCGAAGAAATTGTATGTAGAGATCTGAGATAGGATTGTGTCGAGGCCCAGATCTGGGGAAGGGTACTAAAAAATGCACGCAACATTGTAAGTCCCAAATAACATTGTGGCCTCCATCATTCTTAAATGGAAGAAGTTTGGAACCACCAAGACTCTTCCTAGAGCTGGCCGCCCAGCCAAACTGAGCAATCAGGGGAGAAGGGCCTTGGTCAGGGATGTGACCAAGAACCCGATGGTCACTCTTACAGAACTCCAGAAAGACAACCATCTCTGCAGCACTCCACCAATCAGGCCTTTATGGTAGAGTGGCCAGACGGAAGTCACTCCTCATTAAAAGGTACATGACTTCTTGCTTGGGTTTTACAAAAGGCACCCAAAGGACTCTCAGACCATGAGAAACAAGATTCTCTGGTCTGATGAAATCAAGATTGAACTCTTTGGCCTGAATGCAAAGCGTCACGTTTGGACGAAATCTGACACCTTCCCTATGGTAAAGCATGGTGGTGGCAGCATCATGCTGTGGGGATGTTTTTCAGCAGCAGGGACTGGGATACTAGTCAGGATTGAGGGAAAGATGAACGGTGCAAAGTACAGAGAGATCCTTTAAAAAATAATAGTATTTAACCCTTATTTAATGAGGCAAGTCAGTTAAGAACAAATTCTTATTTACAATGACGACCTACCCCGGCCAAACCCAGGAGACGCTGGGCCAATTGTGCGCTGCACTATGGGACTCCCAATCACGGCCGGATGTGATTCAGCCTGGATTCAAACCAGGGACTGTAGTGATGCCTCTTGCACTGAGATGCAGTGCCTTAGACCGCTGCGCAATCCTTCGGGAAAACTTGCTCCAAAGCCCTCAGGACCTCAGACCGGGACGAAATTTCACGTTCCAACAGGACACGACCCTAACCTCACAGTCAAGGGACAAATCTCTGAATGTCCTTCAGTGGCCCAGCCAGAACCCAGACTTGAACCTGATCGAACATCTCTGAAGATACCTGAAAATAGCTTTGCAGCAATGCTCCCCATCCAACCTGACAGAGCTTGAGAGGATCTGCAGAGAAGAATGGGAGAAACTCCTCAAGTACAGGTGTGTCGAGCTTGTAGCGTGTAGGTGTGTCAAGACTTGAGGCTGTAATCGCTGCCAAAGGTGCTTCAACAAAGTACTAAGTAAATGGTCTGAATACTTATGTAAATGCAATATTTCTTTTTTTTTTATTATACATTTATTCAACCTGTTTTTGCTTTGCAATTATGGGGTACTGTGTGTAGAGTGATTAGGGGAAAACAACTTTTTTATCCATTTTAGAATAAGGCTGTAATGTAACAAATTATGGAAAAAGTCAAGGGGTCTGAATACTTTCTGAATGCACTGTATGTATCAAGACAGGTAAGACTTTTGCCATTATATTGCTTATGGGCTTTGTTATTATTTTATTGTCACAATTTATTAAACTTATGTATCTGTAACCAGCAAGGACTCTCCAAATGTTCCTGAAACTGAAATAACAGTTTCATACATGGAACTAGGAAGTACTGAATTGAGTGACGTGTTGTCATTTGTGTAAAGAAATATATGGGAAAGCCGTCGTTTCCTGCTGATTTTCTCCGCTCAAATGTTTTAACAGTGTCTAATATTTCTTTTTAGGTGATCTCTGTTTTTAGTGATTATATTTTGCCTGCTGATAATTGCTTCATGGTTGTTGAGTCTAAGAAAGCTGTAGGATCAGTCCAACTGTTGTATAATTCTGATTTATATAGATTTTCATGTCATGGATTTGTGAACCCAGTAAAATGAAAATGTAGTCAATTCTTGAATAAGTTTTCTTACTTTAAGAAAAAAAAGAGTAGTATTTTCTAGTTGGGAATAGTAATCTCCAGGTATCCTGTAAATTAGTTGTAGAGATGACATTTTTAGCCTCTTTGGAGGTTCCTTGAATGTGACTCTTTTATTGCTACGTCTGTCAATCTTATCAAATGTATGATTTAGGTTGCATGCTAAAATAATAGGTCCTGTTTAGATTTGATGTAATATAGTTAGAATTCTATCTAAACACACCAGATTTGCCCCTGGAGGGATATACAGTGAAATCGATGTGTATGGTTCATCATGTAAGGTACAATTCAACATTAGAAAATGTACTTCTGGGTTTGTGTGCTGGGATATAAGGGAAAATTGTGTATTCTTATTTATCAGGAAGTCTTTACCTCTGATGTTACTAGAGTAAGTGGGAGCATAGGCCTCTCTAACTCAGCTCCTCTTTAAATATTAAATGTTTCCTTTTTAAAATGTAACTCTTGCAGGAAAACCACATCTCTTTAAATGTTCAAGAACAAGATGTCCCCCCCCCCCCCCCCCCCCCATCATGGAGCCCGTGCACATTCCATGTAATAAGATGGATTTGGTTGGTCTTTAATTGTATAAAACCTAAGTTAACCTTGTCTGTCATTGAAGAACCAGATAAAACATTTTAGCAGACATGTCATATGAGGGTGGTGGGCTTTCCATGGAATTGGAGAATCATAGTATGAATATATAGTTATTGTTTACGTTACATATATTATAGAGTGTTTTTTAGCATGTGGGCTGAGTAGACTTTTAACAGAAAACACACAAAAACATTGTGCAAAGTACTCTACTAATGTAACAAAATTCTGTGGATTATGTCGTTGTACATACATTGGAGAAGAACTGCCAATTAAAATATAGTTGCTGGTGGGGGTCCACTTGGGGAGAGTGGTTCCACCAAGTGACTGGGAGTGAGATGAGTGGAGGCCCCAGACACACTTCAGAGAAGTGTCTGATACCCTCCCTGTCACCCCGTCCCAATCCCTCAGATAGAGCCCTTCTCTACTCTCAACAATAACCACAACATGGATTATTCAATTCATTTCCATCTAGTTATCTAAAAGGGATTGGACAGGTTTAAGCAAGCTTGTCATCCACTGAGTGCATGGTAGGTTGGGTTTTGGGACAGACTGAGTCTAGGTTCCTGTCCCAATACTTTAGAAATGCATCCTTCCCTCAATAATTTCCCCGCCATCCATCATTCCTTCAATTCTGACCAGTTTCCCAGTCCCTGCAGATGAAAAACATCCCCACAGCATGATGTTGCCACCACCATGCTTCACTGTGGGGATGGTGTTCTCGGGGTGATGAGAGGTGTTGGGTTTGCGCCAGCTATAGCGTTGTCCTTGATGGCCAAAAAGCTCAATTTTAGTGTCATCTGACCAGAATACCTTCTTCCATATGTTTGGGGAGTCTCACACATGCCTTTTGGCAAACACCAAATGTGTTTGCTTATTCTTTTCTATAAGCAATGGCTTTTTTCTGGCCACTCTTCCGTAAAGCCCAGCTCTGTGGAGTGTATGACTTAAAGTGGACCTATAAACAGATACTCCAATCGCCGCTGTGGAGCTTTGCAGATCTTTCGGGGTTATCTTTGGTTTCTTTGTTGCCCCTCTGATTAATGCCCTCCTTGTCTGGTCTGTGTGTTTTGGTGGGAGGCCCTCTCTTGGGTGGTTTGTTGTGATGCCATATTCTTTCAATTTTTTAATAATGGATTTAATGGCACTCCGTGGGATGTTCAAAGTTTGGCATATTTTTTATAACCCAACCCTGATCTGTACTTCTCCACAACTTTGTCCCTGACCTGTTTGGAGAGGTCCTTGGTCTTCATGGTGCCGCTTGCTTGGTGGTGCCCCTTGCTTAGTGGTGTTGCAGACTCTGGGGCCTTTCAGAACAGGTGCAAAAGATCACGAGACAGATCATGTGACGCTTAGATTGCACACAGGTTGACTTTATTTAACTAATTATGTGACTTCTAAAAGTAATTGGTTGCACCAATTAAACACCCATAGTGGCAATGAATGAAAATAAGCCTTTCGTCGCCTGTTGCTAATTGAAAAGTTTGTTGTGTTAACAGTTGATCACAACCAGGCTGATTCGCAAATGTCTGCCCACACCCACAGCTCAGTAGAAGGTGCTTAGTGGCTCTGGCTGTGAGAGGAGTCAACAAACTGAGCTGGAGAGAGCAAACACTGGCAGCACTCTAACAGTCAGGTCATTAGCCAGGTAATTGGTGTTTGTTTAAACCACTGCTAGTACAAACAAACTAATTAGATTAAGTCAGTAGACAACTTTTAATGGTTTAGTTTATTTGAAGTGATTTAGCAGCACATTTGAATCACTGATAGATGTGTTAATAGAGGGTGGGTGTCTGTTTGTGATTTAACCTTTGAATGAACCGGAAAAATCTGTACTCTTGGATTTTCACACAACTGAACTTGCTAATGGTAATGTTTGTATTAGATTTACGGTGGATAATGTTATTACAACCACACAGACAGGAATAATGATGAGCATGATCCTACGTCAAAGACATGTGCATATTGGAAATGATGTGCTGGTGAAGATGAAGAAGAAGAAGAAGAAGACAGGGTTTTTAGGGATCGTGTTCATTAAATGACATGACCATGTCTCATCAAGGAATCTTTGAATCAACTGCTGCTGAAGACTCAGGGAGTAAATATATGTCATGTAATTGCTTGTAACTTCTGCAATTAAATGGTGCAGTGAGAAGTTGAACAAAAAGGTGGAAAGAACTTTCCAGTATGGTGGAGTGAGTGCGTAGCATGTGTTTTTGAACTCCTAGTAGTTGTGAATGTCTGTGGTCTTCAGTGGAAATATGTGGCCTAAGGCATTCTCTGGCAGTTCCCTAAGACCCATGAGGAGATCTAAAACCCTTACAGAAGAACTGTATCTTTACCTGTCCTGCTATGTCATCATGATTCATGCCTCATTCGTCACCTCTTTAATTTACAACATAGTTCAATAGGGTTATTATGGATGTATGCTATTATCATATCAAGTTCAGAATTCTTGTGTCTGAGCTGAACTCATTACCACTTAAGTAATGAGAGATGCCCATTAGATGTAGGCCTATTGGCTGAAACCAAATATTTTTGTCACACTCATCATCACACCCATCATACTCACTAACCATGTTTCTGGGATGAGTCAAAAACCACTTCTTGCACTGTAAGAGTACACATTTCGGTTTATGTGCCATCCAATGTTTTTACAATCAGACAAAAATAAACTCCACAAAGAGCTTGTTATGAAACATGTATAAGAATATTATTTTTGACTTATTTTTGACTTCCCGGAAAGACAGTTTGCTGTTTGATTTGAATAGCCTTTGTCAGAACAGGAAGCGTTGATGTTTGATATGATTACAGTTGCTGCAGGTACCATAACAGTTCACTGAACGGTTGCATGGCCCTCCTAGGTGGCATTTAATCCTATTACTGAATTCGGGGAAGAGAAGGAAGAGATAATGACACTTATTTAGACTGGTTCACTTTTCAGGTCTGCTTCTGCAGCAGATGTAAGTGCCCAAACAGGATAGAGACAGAGCTTAAAGAACCAAACACAGCTCATCACAAATTGTCTTCACAGGGTTTGGTTTCTCATCATATGATTCCACTCCTCTTGTCTTCACAACACTTCATTTGTTTTACATTCAACTATTTGGGATCTGAGTACTTGAATATGTGTTTTGTCAACTGTCTCCAGAAATCAGCAGGACATTTTAATTGATTTAAAAGTATACTGTGAACAAAATTGAATCCTTCACAAATGTTACACACTTATCACATACTCCACACTTCTCAGAGTGATGCAGAAGCATTTCCCTCTTAGATGTTTTATGTCGTTTTGACTTGACTGTAGGGGAAAGTTAAATCAGCAGGTGAAACAATAATAAAGTGTTTTCCCAGTCCCTATTTTGGTATAAAGCTGAGGGATGGGGCTGGAGAAATGTAACTACTCTCAAATTCATAGACAGGGGTATGGATGCAAGGACTGACCATCCATGATATCAAAATTACAGTTTTAACTATGTTTTGAGGTTATAGTGTTTGTTAACATTGACTTTGTTTACGAACATTGGGGTTAAACAAGCTTATATTTTGGGTACTGATGGGGTACAACAGTTGAACTAAGCGCATGAGGCATTTGTAAGTTATAATGTATGCAGCAACTTGTGATTGCCCCTTTAACTGTGTGCATGCATGTGTGTGCGCACATCTGTGTGAGTGTGTGTGTGTGGAGCAGGAGGAGGAGTGACTATTACTCAGCTGGAGGGTTAGGTGTGGGGGGTGGGGCAGGAGGCGCCCTGTTGTTCATTGTTGGTGTGATTGGCAGTTCGGGACCCCAGCTGGCACTGAAGTAGCCATGGTAGGAGAGTCTCCCCACACCATAACCCCTAGCTTCACACACACAGACACACACACAGCATCCCCCTCCACTATCCCCTGTCCTGTCCCCCACCAGCGAGATTGAAAGGATGTCAATCAGGGGCCTGGGGCTAGGAGAATGGGCCCAGTGGCCAGCCCAGGCTGATGTCACCTCACGCTGAGTTTGATTGGCACGGCCAGAGCAGGGAGGATGGATGGAGCTGTCACAGGGGCTTGGTAATGGTGCCGTTGCTTCAAGGCCCCAGAGCCGCCGTTCTTTTCTCCCTAAGTGGATCAATGCTAAACAAATTAGCAGATAGTAGTCATATTTCTCATTCAGGGAGCTCCCACTTCTCCCAATGCAAGACATAAATCATACTGACTGACGTTGCCCTCAATGATGAAAGCTCCCTGTCAGGCTCAACTTGTGGCAGTTAAGAAATCTGTGCATTCTTTTTCTCCCTCTTTCCCTCTCTCTTTCTTCTGCTCTTTCGTCTTTGTTTTCTCAAGCAACCAAAAAAGGGAAAGAATGCATTGAATGGAAGTGTATGATTGGCCCCTTCGGGAATGTTCTCCAAGAGCAAAATGTATCTTTGTTGCAATTGTCCTTCCATTTTAAAAAGCTTTTCAAGAGGCCCAAGAAAGGATTGACTGTGTCAGCAGATCTCCTTTTGAAATATAAGTTGTTTGCTAAGAGGTTCTCTTCTTCACTTAGCCTGCCTCTGCCGAAGGGTTAACGTGCACATGGATGATGGCAAAGTGTGAAATCTTGAGTATAGACCCTGGTAGGTCAAGACTTGGAATTCCCTGGAAATGCTTAGTGGTCCGTGTCCCAGTCCCACCAGATCTAATACCTATGACTTGCAGAATCCATTCAATCAAAGGTCACCTCAAAGGTAGGGATCCTTTCTTTACATTTTCTGTGACCAATCTCATGAATATCAAGTCATTTTAGGTATTCATTTCTTATTTATAGTATATATTCAGATAGATGGAATTTGTGTCTTCCACTCGGTACAGAAAAACAAACACACACACACACAAAGAACCACACACACACACTGACCACCCATGGCCACTTCAAGCAATCCCTTTAAAGCACACCCTGAGCGTGTATGCACCCAGATGTAATGGTTGTTTGAACTCTCCTTGACAGACGATTAATCTGTCTGTGCTCTTATTGCATTACAGAGAGGCAGAATGAATCCGAACAGAGAGAGAGGAGCACTCCTATGCCATCCATTAGATTAAGACAACATTGGCTAATTAAGTATCTCCGACCTATTACTCCCTCATTTAATCAACCATTATTTCTCTGGCCAAACTTCCTTCCTCTCCCCTTTCATATTGATGGTGGCCCTCTTGGGTGGCGGGCTGGCATGGCTCTCCCAATATAATTACCATGGGAGGGGATTCTAAGGGGAGCCAAGGGGGACCAGGGCCCTCCATGCATGCTGGCCATGCATTGTTCAAGGCATTTCTTTTTAGCAGCTCATCTGTTCCTGTCAATTTAGTTTGGACCACCCCTTTCCTTACTCCGCAGTATTCATTAAGGGGCAATCAGCAGTTGGGCAGTTCCACGGGAACAGAGTGATGCTGAGACTCACTTTTTTCACTTTAAAATGTATGCCAAACAAACACTATTGATTGCAAAGTTTAACAAACCTATTATGCAAAAGTCTACTTTTAACAATTGCCACTGAAAATGTTACTAAAAAACATTTACTTGAGGAACAGTGCAGATGCAAAGTCTGGTAACAGAATGAGAGTAAAATCTCCCTCTGTTTTTTATGTGACCAATTACTGTGTCAGATATCTACACCAAATTAAGATTCAAAGATGTCTGCAGAAAGAACTGTGTCAGCAATGACAAGTTTGAAAAACTCTCTTTTAGTTATTGAAGTAAGTGAAGTGGATCAACAACCGGAAACATAATAATGGTAACAGAATGACATCATGAGTCCTTGATCTGTACTATACAAAAATGTATAATTATGCATAATCATTCTCTTCATGGCGATGTATCCTGAAAGGTACAAAGGTATAAAAATGTAATATCCTCCTTTGAATGTTTGGCTATTATTCAACACAATGGGTATTAATAGAATGAGCTCCGCCCCCAAACAAGACCCAATTTGGTTGGTCCAGACCAGATCAAATCTGTACCAATCATATACGTCTATGTTTCACAAGTTTGGACATCACAGTACAGCACAGTAGAGAACAGTAGAGTACAGCACAGTATAGTAAAGTAGAGTTCAGTTCAGTATAGCATAGTAGAGTAGAATACAGTACAGAAAAAGAAAAGTATAGTAGTGTATAGTTCAATAAAGCACTGTACAGCACAGCACAGTAAAGTATAGTTCAGAACAGTACAGTAAAATAAAGTAAAGTAGAGTATAGTTCAGTACAGCATAGCATAGTGCAGCACAGCACAGTACAGTAGAGCAAAGTAAAGAAATGTAGAATATAGTTCAATACAGTAGAGTCCAGTCCAGTAGAGTAGTGTAGAGTATATTTAAGCAATAAGGCCCAAGGGGGTGTGGTATATGGCCAATATACCACAGCAAAGGGCTGTTCTTACGCACAAGGCAACGCAGAGTGCCTGGATACAGCCCTTAGCTGTGGTATATTGGCCATATACCACAAACCTCGAGGTGCCTTATTGCTATTATAAACTGGTTACCAATGTAATTAGAGCATTCAACATTTTTGTTTTGTCATACCCGTGGTGTCAGCCAATCAGCATTCAGCACTCAAACCACCCAATCTATATTACATTATACTGTACTCTACTCATGTGTACTCTACTCTACTGTACTGAACTATACTCTAGTCTACTTTTCTTTACTTCACTGAACTGTATTGTACTCTACTGTGCTCTTCTGTACTGTGCTGTACTGTACTGTGCTCTACTGCAACTGTGGTTTGTGACTTTTATGATTTCCCATCGTGGCCAATTCAATTCCAGTCATTCTGTTACTGATTTTCTGTTACCGATTTGGTAACAGAGTGACGCGTTTTAAACATTTTATAATTCATAAATAAAATTGTTATCAGTAAAAACTTTGTAACTAATTGGTAGGTCTACTTTTACTTCTTATTACTTCTGTGAACTTTCCTACTCCTCCCGTTTCATGAAGGAGAGGAATTTGAAAATATCTTAAAGATATGTGGGTTTTTGGTAATAGAAAGACAAGACACCAGGCAATATTTCTTAGACTTAAAGATGGCAAATCATTTCTGCTTAACTAAATATACAGTAAATATGGATTATTAGTTGTCAGTGGTCTTTACTTCAATGAAAAGTATGAGCTGGTGCATACCCAGAGAAAAGGATTTAGTGTAGAGGTGCTGACTAATGGAGAATAAACTGGAAGTTATAAAAACAAAGCGATGTTTCGGCATCACAGTGCCTTTGGTAAAGAAGGCACAGTGATGCTGAAACGTTGGTGTTTTTTACCCAATAAATGACTGGGAGGTTATACAGACGGAGTGGTCTTTACTTCAACATCATTGTGTTTTGATGCATTTCAAACGTTTTTTAAGATTTGACGTAGTAGCTGTTTTTTAAAGATGCCCTTTTCCATCTGTGTAACTAGAAATCAAAGCCTTTGCTTATTTCAACTTTTTTTAGGGTGGAAAATGGTTGAAAAGCATATGCCTTCATTTCCAAAAAATATAGACTCTAAGCTTTTATTTGACACAGAAAATGTCTATGCTCCTATAAACTTCACATGTTGGTGCTCATTGGTCCTTTGACAGGGAAATGACCAGTTGCTACATACATTTTAGGACTTGTGAAGTAATGTTATGTACCCATTGATTCTTGAATAATATAACGCCTCATGACCTTAGTTTAACTGTACTCCATCAGAAAGCAAAATATACATTTGTTTTAATCCTTTGTCTGTAGACAAAGTAAATGTAAACCAACATTATATAGCTTCAAAACATGGTTAAAACTATTATTTTGATATAATGGATGGTTAGTCCTTGCATCCATAGCTCTGTCTATATATTTGAGAGTGGTTACATTTATCCACATACATCCCTCAGCTTTTACCGAAACAGGGGCGGGGAAATGCTTTGTTACTGTTTCAACTGCTGATTGCCCCTTTTAAGTATTGACAAGTCATATATGCCGTTTCCAAGGAGACCCTAGTGCTCTTTGTTTAATCTTCATTTTATAACACATTTGAATGAGCTCAGTCTTTCTTTCTTTCTTAAATTATCTTAGTCACAAGAATCCGAAGGCTTTGACATTTCTCATCAAACAATAATTTACTTGCTACATTTCTATTTTAGTGCAGCTCTTAATTGTGTTGTGATATAGATTAAATACTTATTGAATTAAATTGTTTTACTTCTACCAGGGTTGGGGTCAATTCTAAATTGAGTTGTGTATTGCTCTTTAATTCCAATGAAATTCTTCAATTTGAATAGAATTTGAATTGGCCACACCCCACAGGAAGCAGATTTTGAAGTGGAATTTAATTGAATGAAACTCAATCAAATGTAGGGCTCTATTCAACCTGCATCGCGGAAGTTTAGTTTCATAGCGTGACTGAAATGTAAAGGCAATGTAAATGTACTTTGAATCTGTCTGCATATTTCAAGACATGTCATATGAGGGTGCAGTGAGATACCCGATGGGTTGGACGATACTCTTTTCATCAATTATCTTGAAAAAAACGAATGCTTAAAAAATGGAAATCAACAGCAATCCTCCATTGTTAAGACAATGGAAAAATCGTACGCTTCATTATCTAAATATTGAAAGAGCGTGTGCAACGGAAAGAAAATTGTGCAATTTGAGGATGTGGTAGAGAGTAGTGCAGACACTGTAGATAAGGGTGAGAACAGGTGGGTCTGGGCAGGTGTGATGTTGTTGATGTCTGTGTGCGTCTGTATGTTGTCTTTTGCATGTGTATGTTTTGTATTGTTTGAAATGATTTGTATTGTTTTTTAAATTACAGCAATGTTCCCACTTTTAGCGGAGACTGCATTCAAGGTAAACGCTGCATATGTCGGCTCAATTAGAAATGACCTTAAAATGTTTATTGCTTCAGCGTTACTTTTGAATTTTTTACCTTCCTCATTTATTCTACACAGTATACCAATACCATGTATAATACAGTATTTTTAAAACTCATTCTCCTAAAACAGGTTTTAAATAATTACAGTGCACTCTGGGAATATCACTTTGTCATATTTGATTATTTGATGTATTCTTTGCATTATGTCCAATTTATATGTATGGGTTGCGAAATTCAAATTGACCCCATACCTGAGATCTACTTTTACTGTCTTCTCCCTATTTTACAATCAAACAAATAGATCAATGACATGTTTAGTCTCATCCTTTTAGCGGGTGGTCATGTTGCTTACATTACCTGCCTACTGCTGTAGGTGTAGTAACTCCATACCCTCCATCATACACATACAGTAGCCTAAACCCACACCTGCTGTCTATCTTCACCTCCATTAGAGGTGTCTCTGGTTATTGTCCTCTCTTGTGAGTGCCTGTCTCTGTCTGGCCCTTGGTGTGTGGGGAAGGGTTAGGACTATGACTGACCTTCCTTAGCCTTTACTGCTGTTACCTGGATTTGACATACAACTGTGCCTGAGCTCTGTTGAGGAGCAAGTGCTGAAATGGCCAGGCAAATAACAAATCTAAAGTGGTGGATAATGCAGGTCGCTCTAGTTGCAAATGAATAAATAGGGGAGGCAGTCTTAAAATCACCATGGCTGTTTATACCTGGTGCTACAATGTGTCCTTTGTCCTGATCGTGCCCAGACATGCGTCTACACATGGTATAAAAATGTGGCTCTTATCTGTCCAATGTGTCCACATATTGACCAGATTTCCTGGTCACTCCCTGTATTTGAATGATTTGAGACACATTCTTTCAAAATAATATTTTTTATTTTTTATTTTTTTTAAACACATATTTATGCCCTGAATCAATGATTTTAGAAGGCTGAATAATGACGATTAAATGGTTCATTGTCTGGATCCGTCTACACTTGCAAAACATCCCGACACAACGTGTGCCTGACTGCTTCTGGAGGTGGTCAGGAAGATTTGATCACAATCAGATCCAAATGTGTATTTTAATCTGTACGCCGGTCTCAAAATGTTGGATGCATGTTAGCACCAGGTATAAACTATTTAATAAGTTGAGAACTGGGGTGTATGGTCAATCAACATCACATAATAATATAATATTTACCATTTAGCAGACGATTTTATCCAAAGCAACTTACAGTCATGCATGCACACATTTTATGTGTGGGTGGTCCCAGAAATCAAACCCACTATCCTGGTGTTGCAAGTGCCATGCTCTAACAACTGAGCTACAGAGGACCAATTTTAAATGTATGGGTTTAGACGCCATACGACATGGTCATGAATGGAGGGTCGTTAGGACCTAATGGCATTCAGGAATAAAGTTAAACATCCCTTGCTCGTTAATTAGAGAGGGACCAGGGTTCATGTGCATGACCTTAGAATGATTGACAGGGCAACGGGGTAGTGTGTGAGAACATGCCTGGTAATGAATGGGAGGTCCCAGACTTTTCATAAGCAGGTGTGTCTATGGAGTCTACCAATGTAGCCTGCTGTGGTGAGCTCCAAGAATGCATCACAATGGTCCATGTCAGAGCTATCTGTTAACAAATAGATGTCTCTGGTCCATGTAAAACAGCAAGCAATGCAGATGTAGAAGTACGGTGGCTAGGAAAACATTAAGGCCAGATCGTTCTTCAAGCTTTTCAAAGATTCATAGATGACCAGCAGGGTCAAATAATAATCACAGTGGTTGTAGAGGGTGCAACAGGTCAGCACCTCAGAAGTACTGTAAATGTCAGTCAGTTGGCTATTCATAGCCAAGCATTCAGAGGTCAAGACAGCAGGTGCGGTACAGAGAGAGAGAGGAAGGGAGAGAGAGAGGGGGAGTCGAAGACAGCAAGTCCGGGACGAGGTAGCACGTCCGGTGAACAGGTCAGGGTTCCATAGCTGCAAGTAGAACAGTTGAAACTGGAGTAGCAGCATGACCAGGTGGACTGGGGAAAGCCAGGAGTCATCAAGCTAGGTAGTCCTAGGACTCAGGTCCTCCAGGAGGGGAGGGAGAGAGGGAGGGAAGGAGAGAGAGAGATAATTAGAGGGAGTATACTTAAGTTCACACAGGACACCAGATAAGACAAGAGAATTTCACCAGATAGGACAGACTGTACCTAGCCCCCCAGCACATAGACTATTGCAGCATAGATACTGAAGGCTGAGACAGGGGGTTTCGGGGGACGATACTCACGGACAAGGCCAACCATGATGGACATAACCCCACCCACTTTGCGAAAGCACAGTCCCCACCCCACTAGAGGGATATCAACAGAGCACCAACTTACTAACCTAAGACAAAGCTGAGTATAGCCTCTCAGTCTCACTGGTCATCCCCAAAGCCAACACCCCCTTTGACTGCCTTTCCTTCCAGTTATCTGCTGCCAATGATTGGAACGAATTGCAAAAATCACTGAAGCTGGAGACTTATATCTCCCTCACTAACTTCAAGCATCGGCTGTCAGAGCAGCTTACCGATCGCTGCAGCTGTACACAGCCCATCTGTAAATGGCCCATCAAACCAACTACCTACCTCATCCCCATATTTTTTTTTCTGCTCCTTTGCATATCAGTATTTCTACTTGCACATCCTCATCTGCACATCTATCACTCCAGTGTTAATTGCTAAATTGTAATTACTTCGCCACTATGGCCTATTTATTGCCTTACCTCCTTACTTCATTTGCACACAATGTATACAGATGTTCTATTGTGTTATTGACTGTACGTTTGTTTATCCCATGTGTAACTCTGTGTTGTCGTTTTTTTTGTCACACTGCTTTGCTTTATCTTGGCCAGGTCGCAGTTCTAAATGAGAACTTGTTCTCAACTGGCCTACCTGGTTAAATAAAGGTGAAATTAAAACATGTAAATAGCCAACGAAGATCTCCTCCACCACACAAGCCTGAGGGGGCGCAAGACCAGACAGCAATATCACGTCAGGGACTCAACCGACTCAGGTCGAGTATAGATTTTTTAAATCCTGGCACGACTTGACGCACCCTTACTAGGGATGGCATGGAAAAGCACTAGTAAGCCAGTGACACCATAATAGGGTCCGAGGCAGAGAATCCCATTCGAGAGAGGGGAGCCGGACAGGCAGAGGCAGCAAGGGCGGTTCGTCATTCCAGTGCCTTGCCGTTCACCTTCACACCCCTGGGTCTTCCACATTGTCATCGACAACCAATAGTACAACCTTAGCGGAAACTTTAAAGATTTAACTTCACCAGAGCCTCTTACAACCATGCAGCCACATTTGGACTAGATACAGTACCTTATATGCACAGCTACCATAGATAGTAGTCTGGCCTTCATTTTTACCATACTTTCTTTATTGGTCATTTGCACTGATATTCTGTCACAGTGACCAAGCTGACATACAACACAAACATCACAGACTGGGAGCATCTCATGGGCACTTAGGGGTAAAGCAGTAGATAGTATGCAGAGATATTGTAGCTGGTAATCCTCTGGCTGACGGATCACTCCCTGCAGATTTCCCCAAAGGCAGCTCGGGGGTTCGAATATTGGCCTGCCTTTCTAACCTCGAAGCTACTGCCGCCCCTATTCATTTTGCTCTGTCCTCACTCCCTTGCCTTTGTTCAACCATTTGACTTGGCTTAGCAACCCTTCCCTCAAAGTATTTAACTTAGAAATGTGGGTGAAACTATCCCTTAATATCTCACCCCTAGCGGTTAAGCCTAGCAGTTAAGAGTGTTGGGCCAGTAACTGTTAGGTCGCTGATACAAATCCCAGAGCCAGGTGGAAAAATATGCCACATTTAGGTTTTTAATGCATTCAGTTTGGCAACTGATTGGCTACCCGTTTTACCCTCTCTTTTGCAGCGGAGGAGATGGACCAGGAAACGCTCTTGCTTTTGAACGACTCATCTAAAGAAGAACATAAAAGTCTTAACACAGTGAGCATTCTGTATTCTTTTATACACGAGGGGAGGTCCAAACCTGTTTAAAGATTTGTTGTGTATTTTGAAAACTGATTGTTAGAAGGAATTTATAATTCATTGAATACTTTGTGCTCACAACAGAGTCAAATGTGAGAGGGCAGCCCAGGTGACCAAGTGGCTGAACAACATCTGGCCGGCAAACCAGGTTGCGGAGTACATGAAGGAGACCGCGATCCAGTGGGTTCCGTGGACCAAACAGAATGGGGCCAAGACAGTTGAGATAGTCCAAGAGTATCCACATCTGTTGGATACTCCAGGCGTGGTGGGTTCATTTTTTTAAACAAAAACATTAGACTTGATTTCTGTTTGCTGTGATTAACTAGCCTGGCCGACGCGACCCACATGACTCACAGCGCAGGGAGAGCTGTGACCACACTGGTCTGGAAAGGAGGCTTTTTGTTAATGCAATATTCGCAAAGAAATTGTGTGACGGGGTTCTCTCAAATCTGTTTTTTCCTTGGGTTGAGACCTCTCATTGTTCGGATTTGAAAATCTAACCATTTTATAGAAGGGGGCGGCGCTGTGTGGCTGTGCCTCTTTGAGTGAGAAAGACAGAGAGCCAACCAGTAAAAGCACAGCCCCCTTGATTATTGACACATTTCAGACTCTGAAGTCAGGAGGACATCAATAGTTAGGTGTTAGGTAGACTAGTGATTAACTGCCATTGAAAAGTCATTGTTTGTCTGGCTACAGCATAACACAATTTGAAGTCATATGGGGCAGAGTCTTACAAGCATTAGAAATAGCATTGTTACAAGTGTTACATTTTGGGGATTGTGAAAAGTGCTTTATGAATGAAATACAGTTATTAAGTAATGAGTCATTAATCCATGTCCTTAGTAGTGACCTTCAAATGTGATATTTTACACTTGTTCTGTGTAACAATGTTTTAACTCGACCCAAAAGTAGACCATTATTGTATGGAGAAACAGCATGATGTGTGTGTGTGCTGTCACCTAAGATAGCCGAAGTGTGCCAGTGAATGTGAATATCTAATGATTCGCTCTGGCACTGTCTGGTAGACAGATCTGTGTTAATACAGACACACACACGCATGTTTCGTTTTTCTCCAATTGCAATCTGAGTGTGCACATCAAGTTCAACTGAAAGGGAAAGGGAAGGGGGGATACCTAGTCAGTTGTACAAATGAATGTTTTCAACTGAGATGTGTCTTCCGCATTTAACCAAACCCCTCTGAATTAGGCTTTAGTTTGACGTATGGACTGTTTGGTTCATTAAATAATATAAATCAATTCTAATAATCAATTCTATTTTATGAAATCTTATCTTGTGAAATAATACATATTTAGACAATAGGGCTTTGTTTCACTGTGCTATTTAAAAATATATATATTCTTGTACATTCTCTGATGTTCTGAAATGCAGGCAATATAAATTATTTATTTTAAATTCAATAGTGTACCTTGATTGTGAGTGTAGGAAAGGGAGGGGGTGGAATGGTAGAGAAGGCAAAAATATTCAAGCTAACCCAACACACCGGGTTGTTTTAACCCAGCAATCTAGTCTAATTTACCCAGCAGTTGGGTCAAGCGCTAAACGCAAGGCTCTGGGTTAGAAGCACAACCCAAACCTGCTGAGTTGAATTAACCCAATGCTGTTTTTTTCCAATATTGACCAAGTGCTGGTTCGTCGAAAATACACAAATTGGATTATTTTTAACCCAGCATTTTTTAGAGTAACAATAATTAATTTTGGAAGAGTACTATGAATTGCCAGATAATTAGGCATAACTCAATTCCTACCTTTTAAGATGCCAAAATGTTAATTGTTTTCAGTAATTGTTTTCAGTATCCTAATTTTGTTTTGTTTTCTGACTGTTTCAGTGCATGCCGTTCAACAAGCTTTGGACGAAGAACTTCCACAGGGCCGCCATCTCAAGAAGGCAACAATTCTGAACTGGGTTTGATTTCATTTTTGTTGTTTTAATTATAAAACGTTTGTTAATTATCTTTTAAACTTCCATTGGTTCATATATTGCTCAGTTATCACTTGGCTCATGTAAATCATTCTGTATTTATCCCTTTAAACTCCAACAACATCCCCATAGTGTTCACATTTCTCTCGTGTAAATGTTGTAGCTAAATAAAAAGAATAAACCATTTATTTGGGAAATATCCAGTCTGCTCTTTTCTTCATTACCATGCTGGATTTATTTGTATCTGTTAAAGACATTGAATACATGTTGCTTAGTATATTTGCTACATTTTACATGCTTAGTTTTTTTCTCTGTGAAGTAAGTTCATTTAAAGTTATGTGATTTGGTTTATATAGATACAATA
Source organism: Oncorhynchus mykiss (assembly GCF_057628025.1). NCBI lineage: Eukaryota > Metazoa > Chordata > Actinopteri > Salmoniformes > Salmonidae > Oncorhynchus > Oncorhynchus mykiss. The sequence continues at coordinate 19,247,586 of NC_143044.1, read as the reverse complement.
ACAAAAAACCTGATGTAATTTGCAAATTTTGCAACAGAATTTTCACCACAAGTTTTCCAAAATTGTTTTTCGGAAGTTCACAAGTTGCCACAACTATACTGAACAAAAATATAAACGCAACACGCAACAATTTCAACAATTTTACTGAGTTACATTTCATAGGAGTAAATCAGACAATTGAAATAAATGAATTAGGCCCCAATATATGGATTTCACATGACTGGGCAGGGACGCATCCATGGGTGAGCCTGGGAAGGCATAGGCCCATCCACTTGGAGCCAGGTCCACACACTGAGGAGCCAGGCCCAGCCAATCAAAATTATTTTTTTCCCCACAAAGTGCATTATTTCAGACAGAGATACTCTTGAGCACCCCCCCCCCCCCTCCTCAGACGATCCCGCAGATAAAAATGCCAGATGTGGAGGCCTTGGGCTGGCGTGGTTACACGTGGTCTGCGGTTTTGAGGCCGGTTGGATGTACTGTCAAATTCTCTAAAACGACGTTGGGGGTGGCTTATGGTAGAGAAATGAACATTGAATTCTCTGGAAACAGTTCTGTTGGACATTCCTTCAGTCAGCATGCCAATTGCACGCTCCCTCAAAACTTGAGACATCTGTGGCATTGTGTTGTGTGACAAAACTGCACATTTTAGAGTGGCCTTTTATTGTCCCCAGCGCAAGGTGCACCTGTGTAATGATCATGCTGTTTAAACAGCTTCTTGATATGACACCTGTCAGGTGGATGGATTATCTTGGCAAAGGAGAAATGCTCACTAAAAGGGATGAAAACAAATTTGTGAACAACATTTTAGAGAAATAAGCTTCATGTGTATGAAACGTTTTGGGGAATTTTTATTTCAGCTCGGGAAACATGGGACCAACACTTTACATGTTGCATTTATATTTTCGTCCAGTATAATTAGCATGTGAAAATGTGAGCTTGCTGCAAATTTGCGGCAAATTGGCCAAAGGTTTTCCACAACTGTTTGCCAGAGCTCTGGCTTGCATTGTGACATCACTAAAATATTCCAAAACATGCATTTGCAATAAAGTAAAGTAAAGTAAAACTGCTAAAAATGTGGCAAAGAAATGTACTTTATGTCCTGAAAACAAAGAGTTATGTTTGGGGCAAATCCAACTCAACACATCACTGAGTACCACTCTTCATATTTTCAAGCATGGTAGTGGCTGCATTATGTTATGGGTATGCTTGTCATCGGCAAGGACTAGGGATTTTGAATACTTTCTGAAGACACTGTAGGTGCCGTTGTGGTTTACCACCCCATAGTAGGTTCAAAAGACTAAGTAGGTGGAGGCCCCTTATTCATCACCATGCAGTGTACAATTTCAAATAGCAGGTTTGCTATTAGTGGGTTTCCACCAGACAATGTAATTACACCTTTCAACAATACAGAGTGATCTGATGCACATCTGAGGCAGGTGATACAGTGAGATCCATGGGAAGCTTCAGAAGTGGGATTCTTTCTTCTCTTATTTGGGGAAGGTTGCGCTGGACCTTGACGGAGAGAGGGAAACTGAGAAATTTCTTTAGGCCTGACCTTGAGGTGCTCTTTGGACATTCTGCTCAGAAACAATCTTTCATACATTCTGGTCTGCTGACTGCCAACAAGAGACTTCTGATATTGTTTATCACTAGACCAATGGCATACAGCATACACGAGGTACAAAGCTGCAACAATGTGAGACCGGTATTTTTTCTACATTGCACTTTAGGTGACTCTTGGGTTGAAATGAAAGATAATTGGGTTGACACACACACACACTCTTACAGACACACAAGTCGGTGCCGAGTGTGTCGACAAAGTGCCCAAGGGCAGAGAGAACCTGTGTGATGAATTAAGCTGGCAGTGCATTGAGACTGGCTCTGGTATGCAAGGGTGGCGGGTGGTGGTTATGGTGGTGGTGGTGGTGGGGGTGATACATTCACTTAAAAACCCTGTATCAGACATGCATTCTAGATACCAGGCCTTTTTCAGTTGAGTTCAGAGGGGGAAGATGGAAGTTGTGATTTATTTCCCCAGCCCAGTGTCCCTCCTCCGGCCTTCCTCCACGCCACCTCGGGATTGATGCTCTCTGCTGAGACATTTCCATTAGTATGGGTTTGTGGAGGTTGGAGGCTGAGGTGTAGATAACTCAGGAGTGGCAGGTAGCTTCCTACTGTAAATGATAAATGGATTAGGGAGGGATGGGGAGGAAAGGGGAGGGCTCTGACTGCTGAGATAGGTGTGGAGTTTTCTCACTGTTTCTCTGTCAGTGGAGGAGCAGGATGGACGGTTTGAGAGGGTACTTTAGTGTTTGATTCATGCAGTGTTATTGGTGCAGTATGCATATGCAAGCAATCCCAGGGGGAAGACTCATGCATATATTTTCTCCTACATGCACAGACACCTCTTGAGTTTCAAAGGCCGCTAAGAGCAGGAAGGGAAGTGTGCTCTTCAGGTCCAAACTCAATGAACAATATTGGGTTGGCATAACTGTCGCACAGTGCTCACATACTTGTTGTTGTTGTTGTCGTTTTGAGAGGATGTTGGGCTTGGCTGCAAAAGAGACACGGATTGAAATGAATCCATACCTTCGTTAAATCCCTCTTGACTACTGCAACAACCTTCTATCAGGCTGTACCGCTACCAATGAAAACAATCTCCAACTCGTACAAAATGCTGCTGCCACACAGTTCCTAACAGGAACCAAAAGGCCTTAACACATCACACAAATACACTGTATATCTGCTGTTTCTCTGTTTTATTTTTTGTAAAGTGTATTGAGACTTGTTAAATAAAATACGGCTTGACTTAATGGATGTAGAGTGGTGAAGCAGTGGTCAAGCAAAACATATTTTCTTGTTCAGCAATTGAGGTGAAACTGCCGGAGAGGGGCTTTGGAATTAAGTCAATTTAAGATTACAGATATTTTAATTAAGCACCTGTACACTCAGATCCGCAAAGAAGATCCTCAGTTTGGAGAAATCAGCTCACATACAGTATTGGGCAGGCCCTTTTCCATACCTGTGCCCTCACTTTTGTTGTTGTCGGGGGTGTGGGGGCATTCTGCTCCTCTTCTGCGAGTTTCCAGAATCCCCGACCCCCCGCCCCCTTACCCCTCTGCCCTGAGGCCCATCTGTAATTGCTGTTTGGCTAGAGGTAACGTTAAGGGGGTTTTATTGAGCAGATGCTGGGACAAAAGCAGATGTTTGAAGCACGCTGACAGAGATGGAACCTGTGTCCTTCACTCTGAATATTTCTGTAATAATCCTACCCCGAGGCTATGAAAACACACAAACAGAGACACTGTAAACACACACACAATCTCTCCCTCTCTGTCGCTCTCTCTCTCTCTCTCTCTCTCTCTGTCTGTCTCTCTCACACACACACACACACTGTAAACACACAGTCACACATAAAAACATACATAAACACACAAACCACAGTCAAAACTCCCTCCCTTAATTTTCCCTATGAATGTCATGTCTCGCAAATTGTAAACGTTATACAGGTAAACTCCACCAAGTTTGTATAATGAAGATTGTGCGTAATTAATCTGGGGATGTCTGAGATGTTTATGGTTTAGGGTGTGTGGTGGGAAATGCTTAGACATTCTGATTGCACTGTTTTGGAGTGGGGGCTCCACCTCTCTGTATCAGCTGGAAGACTAGCAATGACACCATGATGGGCAGAGCCGGCCAGCCCACAAAGCAACACTATCCACCACTTGGGGCCCTGCGGCCGTTAGGGGGTCCCCGACCAAACTCTGTTGGGGGTTTGAATAGTAGAATAGACATGCTGCAATTTCAAAATTTGGCAGTGCATCCAGCAATTTTCCTATTGTCAGATAATGTTTTAAGCTAGCTAGCCAGGTAAATTAGGCCAACCAGATATCTAAACCTTGTAATGATAATGGCTGGATTATCAACCGGGCATGCAGGGCATGTGCCAAGGGGCTCAAACCTCCAAGGTTTTTTATTTCTTTAAACACAGCATAAGCCATATAATAACACAGTAAACTACATCAAAGCTTATCTGCTCAGAGGAAATGCAGGTTAATTTGACCTTAGTGTTACGAAACCATTAACTAGCCTACGGATATTGTTGCACTCGCTTAGTCTAAGGGTCCTAAGCCTAGTTACATGGTCTGTAAACTGAATGAATGTGGGCATTTATGTGATAAGTGAGTGTTTGAGGACCATGTTGAATGCACATGTGCCCAGGAGACAGCAATTTACAGAGTCCAGGGCCAGCTCCATCATTAGCTCTTGGTCGGCCAGTCCAAGCGGATCGTTATGTGTTCAGACAGTGGTGAAAATAAATGTATACAAAAAGGAAACTACAAAAAGGCATGACAAAACTAAAGATTCAAACCCAAATGAAAGATCTCATGGCCAACAACACCATCTCATTCCTTCATATCTCTCTCCCCTTTCTTTGTAGAAGTGATTGTACTGACCTGCCAGAACAGGACCTGTGACAAGGATCAATTCCCACCAACAATGACACCACAACTTGACACACTGCAGGCCACTCTCCAGGTCCTGTCACTCCCACCAGTCTCTGTCCTTTATCTGCCTTTGAGAGAGAGAGAGAGAGAGAGAGAGAGGAGAGAGAGAGAGAGAGAGAGAGAGAGAGAGAGAGAGAGAGAGAGAGAGAGAGAGAGAGAGAGAGAGAGAGAGAGAGAGAGAGAGAGAGAGAGAGAATGCTGGTAGGGGACTTAATGGATTATGGCTTTTTGGGAAGACACCCCTTTTGAAAGAGGCTCATCAATTGAAGATGCCTTTTCTGCCATTGTCCTCCTCTTTCCTCTCCTATGTGTGTGTCTGTTTTGTGCTGAGCCACGACTGACCTCTTAATCGCTGCCTCAGGTGGACGTTTCACAGGTAATGGGTTTCACAGACAGCAGCTTCTGAGCCTAATGCCCACTCTTCCTTTTAATAAAAGGACTTCCTCCTTATTGTTGATTCACTTAAAACGTAAACATTACACATCTTCCAACACTCATTGTCACCAAGGTTGGGAACCAACCTTTCCTCCCGAGAGTTTGAACCCTCAGGAAAGAAAGCCTGCCGCTGCATCACACTTAAAACGCCACGCCACCCTTCTCCTCTTCTTTGTGTTCAGTCGTTATCAGACACCATTGTCATCCGAGGCAATGAAATTCCAACAAAATACATGCACAATTGCAAACATGAAAACACATTGTAAATGCCAGAGAGTTATTCATTACTAATATAATAATTCAGGTAGTAATTCTAGCATTATAAGATCTAATAGCATATAATAAAGTAGATAGACCACGTCTGGAAGATATTTATCCTGCTCAAACAGCCACACTCTGTGACACTGTCTGATGTGTCATACAAGACTCTTGATTAAAAGTGCCAAAAACAAGGGAAGGGATTCGGTTGCAGCTTCTCAAACGACATAGTTAGCTGGCCTGTCTGACAGATGTCATCTGTATTTCCTGCTCTGTGAGAGAGACCTGTCTGTGGAACATTCCTCAAACAGCCCAGACAACTGACTATCAACTCTCTCTGAACTGCCCTCATAGGTGACAATTTTTAATGGTATGTGCATACAATGTTGAAACTGTGTATTGTCAATCCTCCCGTTGTCAAGAGAGAATGTGACTTAAATTCAACTGATTGTTCAACTTCAATAGCTATAGCTAATTATGAATGGATTATTAGACTATGTGGTATTTGTTTTTGTGGGAGATTGATCTTAATTTTTTCAATGGGATCTTGATCTTTTCTAATGTTGTCACACATCTGTCCTCAATGATGCAATATGTTCATCAGGACTGAACAAAAAATATTGTGCGAATGGTCTTAAATGTTGAACTTTTACCACCGTTTGTCAGAAACAGGCCCCCTTTCTAAAGGAGGAACAGTGGCCCTTGTTCAAGGAGCACCTCCGTTGAGGTCATGACACTGCACCTCGGCCCAAATTCGATACCCTGGTCTGCTCACTACGCGGGCCCATGAAAGATAAGGAAATGGGGTCCGGTAGTCAGGCGTTACCCCCTAACCCTGGCTCTGCCCTGGGGGTCAGCCACACACCCATCCCTTTCCACTACTCCCCCAGGGACGAGCTGATGACAGGTAGCAGCTCAGACGAGGGGAAAGGGTCTGCAAATCAAAGAGACATGGTGGGGAGACACAGGGAGGAAGGAGGGGGAGCACTGTGTGCGATGAGAGACGGTACCTAACAGACAGGATCAGTGAGATGGAGAGAATCTCCTGAATCCTAAGCCTGGTTAAAAACCGAGACCGCTTATCTCTACAACCGTTATCTTATCAAGAATATGGCTCCCCTCCCAATGATCCCTAACAGGTGTCTGTCAAATGGAGTCTCCTTTATTATTTGTAATTGACCTAATGAGGCCAGGATATTTGGTCAGTAATGTCTCAGGTTTCAAATTGTTGCATTTCCCCGCTGTTTTATGTTACGAATTACAATTCATATAATATATTTTAAGAATTGCAATTTGTATAATGTGTTATGAATTGCAATTCGTACAATTTGTTACGAATTTGGAAAATGTATGCTATATTACGAATTCCAATTTGTTGTCACTAATGTTAGCTAGGTGGCTAGGTGGCTAACGCTAACATTAGGTAGGTGGCTAATGTTAGCTAGGCTAGGGGTTAGGGTTAGGGGTTAAGGTTAGGGTTATGAGCTAGGTTAAAGGGTTAAGGTTAGGGTTTGTTAACATGCTAAGTAGTTGCAATGTAGATTTTAAAAAGTAGTAAGTAGTTGCTAAAATGCTAAACTTGTCCATGATGAGACAACCTTTGGCTTGCTAGGCGTTCGCGTCCAACCCCTTGTCATGTTTACCTTAAATAACCTTCTGTCTTATGTAACCATACCAAACGTAACGTACCATACTAATTATAGTGTCTAGGATGTACGTTTACTTTGTTACATTTAGTCCATCTGACCAAGCTGAACATATTGTCAATCTTCTTCATCTCCACCTCATAAACTTTAAATGTTTAATTCTGGAACTAACATTTAAATCAATGTTGACATGTGGAAGCCTTTTAACCTTTTTTAGGATATGTATTGTATCCTGTCAACTCTGACTTGCAGCTCTTTTCTCACTCAGGGTGGTTGTTTTTGGAATGTCAACAACTTTCTTTTTCTCTAGCTGGAAGTTTCCCTGATCGACAGCTTGCGGATGTTGATTGAGAAGTGTTAGATTTCAGGACAGAGTGATATAGAATAACCTCCACTGTTTCCTCTTCAAACTGACTGCAGGACCACTAAATTTACTCCGAGTTCACTAGGTCGAAATTATCTTATAGTAACACCAAAAATATGTCTTTGGATTGGATTGGATTCAATGGATACTTCATTATTTAGATAACAAATCCCATTATATTTGCAGAAGAACAAGAACGAACATGGAAAGCAAAGCTCACAGAAAACCAGACTACTATTTAAAAGGGAGAATTTGATACTCACATAGGCAACTGTTTTATCAACTGCAGTAGGCAATTCCTTATCATATGTTACTTTAGAACTTATATTTACAAAACAATCTGTTCTGACCTTTTACACTGGATTACAGGAGATATCCACCAATATGTTTTTTAGGCTATATTTTACCTCCTATGTAGGCCATATTGTACCTGCTTTTTAGGCCATATTGACTGAAAGCCAACTCATGCCCCTATGTCGTAACAATACGCTAACACAAAGGTTGCCATGGTGAACACAAGCATTCCATAACACAAACATCATGTCTATCACCATTTAGTGTTACCACAAATACATAACCAACCTACACATATATACAACATACAAATACAAAACCAACACATATATATATATACAAATACATAACCAACAATATATATATATATACATATACAGTGGGGCAAAAAAGTATTTAGTCAGCCACCAATTGTGCAAGTTCTCCCACTTACAGAGATGAGGCCTGTAATTTTCATCATAGGTAAACTTCAACTATGACAGACAAAATGAGAAAAAAAATCCAGAATATCACATTGTAGGATTTTTAATGAATTTATTTGCAAATTATGGTGGAAAATAAGTATTTGGTCAAAAACAAAAGTTTATCTCAATACTTTGTTATATACCCTTTGTTGGCAATGACAGAGGTCAAACGTTTTCTGTAAGTCTTCACAAGGTTTTCACACACTGTTGCTGGTATTTCGGCCCATTCCTCCATGCAGATCTCCTCTGGAGCAGTGATGTTTTGGGGCTGTTGCTGGGCAACATGGACTTTCAACTCCCTCCAAAGATTTTCTATGGGGTTGAGATCTGGAGACTGGCTAGGCCACTCCAGGACCTTGAAATGCTTCTTACGAAGCCACTCCTTCGTAGCCCGGGCGGTGTGTTTGGGATCATTATCATGCTGAAAGACCCAGCCACGTTTCATCTTCAATGCCCTTGCTGATGGAAGGAGGTTGTCACTCAAAATCTCACGATACATGGCCCCATTCATTCTTTCCTTTACACGGATCAGTCGTCCTGGTCCCTTTGCAGAAAAACAACCCCAAAGCATGATGTTTCCACCCCCATGCTTCACAGTAGGTATGGTGTTCTTTGGATGCAACTCAGCATTCTTTGTCCTCCAAACACGACAAGTTGAGTTTTTACCAAAAAGTTATATTTTGGTTTCATCTGACCATATGACATTCTTCCAATCTTTTTCTGGATCATCCAAATGCTCTCTAGAAAACTTCAGACAGGCCTGGACATGTACTGGCTTAAGCAGGGGGACACGTCTGGCACTGCAGGATTTGAGTCCCTGGCGGCGTAGTGTGTTACTGATGGTAGGCTTTGTTACTTTGGTCCCAGCTCTCTGCAGGTCATTCACTAGGTCCCCCCGTGTGGTTCTGGGATTTTTGCTCACCGTTCTTGTTATCATTTTGACCCCACGGGGTGAGATCATGCATGTAGCCCCAGATCGAGGGAGATTATCAGTGGTCTTGTATGTCTTCCATTTCCTAATAATTGCTCCCACAGTTGATTTCTTCAAACCAAGCTGCTTACCTACTGCAGATTCAGTCTTCCCAGCCTGGTGCAGGTCTACAATTTTGTTTCTGGTGTTCTTTGACAGCTCTTAGGTCTTGGCCATAGTGAAGTTTGGAGTGTGACTGTTTGAGGTTGTGGACAGGTGTCTTTTATACTGATAACAAGTTCAAACAGGTGCCATTAATACAGGTAACGAGTGGAGGACAGAGGAGCCTCTTAAAGAAGAAGTTACAGGTCTGTGAGAGCCAGAAGTCTTGCTTGTTTGTAGGTGACCAAATACTTATTTTCCACCATAATTTGCAAATAAATTCATTCAAAATCCTACAATGTGATTTTCTGTATTTGTTTTTCTCATTTGGTCGGTCATAGTTGAAGTGTACCTATGATGAAAATTACAGGCCTCTCTCATCTTTTTAAGTGGGAGAACTTGCACAATTGGTGGCTGACTAAATACTTTTTTGCCCCACTGTATATATAGGGTTGAAGTTGAAAGCTTACATACACCTTAGCCAAATACATTTAAACTCAGTTTTTCACAATTCCTGACATTTAATCTTAGTAAAAACTCCCTGTCTTAGGTCAGTTAGGATCACCACTTTATTTTAAGAATGTGAAATGTCAGAATAAAAGTAGAGAGAATTATTTATTTCAGCTTTTATTTCTCTCATCACATTCCAGGTGGGTCAGAAGTTTACATACACTCAATTAATATTTGGCAGCATTGCCTTTAAATTGTTTAACTTGGGTGAAATGTTTTGAGTAGCTTTCCACAAGCTTCCCACAATAAGTTGGGTGAATGTTGGCCCATTCCTCCTGACAGAGCTGGTGTAACTGAGTCAGGTTTGTAGGCCTCCTTGCTCGCACATGCTTTTTCAGTTCTGCCCACAAATGTTCTATAGGATTGAGGTCAGATCTTTGTGATGGCCACTCCAATACCTTGACTTTGTTGTCTTTAGGCCATTTTGCCACAACTTTGGAAGTATGCTTGGGGTCATTGTCCATTTGGAAGACCCATTTGCGACCAAGCTTTAACTTCCTGACAGATGTCTTGAGATGTTGCTTCAATATATCAACATAATTAATAATTTCCTTGTTGCTTCAATATATCAACATAATTTCCTTCCTCATGATGCCATCTATTTTGTGAAGTGCACCAGTCCCTCCTGCAGTAAAGCACCCCCACAACATGATGCTGCCACCCCCATGCTTCAAGGTTGGGATGGTGTTCTTCAGCTTGCAAGCCTCCCCCTTTTTCCTCCAAACATAACTATGGTCATTATGGCCAAACAGTTATATTTTTTGTTTCATCAGACTAGAGGACATTTCTCCAGAAAATTACAATCTTTGTCCCCATGTGCAGTTGCAAACCGTAGTCTGGCTTTTTTTATGGCGGTTTTGGAGCAGTGGCTTCTTCCTTGCTGAACGGCCTTTCAGGTTATGTCGATATAGGACTTGTTTTACTGTTGATATAGATACTTTTGTACCTGTTTCCTCCAGCATCTGTTTTGGGATTGATTTGCACTTTTCGCACCAAAGTACGTTAATCTCTAGGAGACAGAACGCGTCTCCTTCCTGAGCGGTATGACGGCTGCGTGGTCCCATGGTGTTTATACTTGCGTACTATTGTTTGTACAGATGAACGTGGTACCTTCAGGCGTTTGGAAATTGCTCCCAAGGATGAACCAGACTTGTGGCGGTCTACTATTTTTCTCTGAGATCTGATTTCTTTTGATTTTCCCATGATGTCAAGCAAAGAGGCACTGAGTTTGAAGGTAGGCCTTGAAATACATCCACAGGTACACCTCCAAATGACTCAAATGATGTCAATTAGCCTATCAGAAGCTTCTAAACCCATGACATAATTTTCTGTAATTTTCCAATCTGTTTAAAGGCACAGTCAACTTAGTGTATGTAAACTTCTGACCCACTGGAATTGTGATACAGTGAATTCTAAGTTAAATAATCTGTATGTAACCAATTGTTGGAAAAATTACTTGTGTCATGCACAAAGTAGATGTCCTAACAGACTTGCCAAAACTATAGTTTTTATAGTAAACTACAACATTTCTATCAAATACTCCCCCTCTTGACCCAAAGTTTTCAGCACAGTGTTTAGCAAATGAATTCAAGGCATTTTAAGAAGTACTTTTGCTACCACAGGCATCCTCCGGGTCACAAATGTGTTTTACAGTTGTTCAAAAAAAATCTGATGATCTCTAACTATGCCTCCATGACAGTGAAGTACACAGCACTGTAGCTGTTCTCATGTCAAAGTGAAGGTTGCAGACCCATACCACAATACCTCCAGGGTAATAGGTGGCATAGTTCACTTTCTTTCCCTCAGTGTTTACATTGCACTATCTTCTTCTCTGTGGACTGCCCTTGCATCACTTTTCATTTAACTGCTTCTTCAACTCTTTTCCATAACAAAAAACACACAAATGTCATGCAATTGTAATTTATTAACCATACTCTGATGTTATGTTGGTAGAAATAATATAAAGTATAATTTATTCTTGACATCTTTTTGTGTTGGGGCATAATCATCATTAGATGAAAATTAACTATTGAAAAAAAAAAAAGAACAATAAGGTTTATCGATCATTGTAATAGCCTTATAAACTACGGTAAGGAATCAAATATTGTTTTTTTAAATCCCCTTTTGAGATGATGTTGGTGGTGAAACATTTATTTTACACATTCATTTGTCATCCTAATATTGAGTGTTGTGTTCTTGTCTGGATGAAAAGCTCCCTCCACATGTCTAACAAGTTCCTACTTGTCTCCCCCAGCAATAGCTGACAGCTTCTGCTTTGGTATTCCCTGTCTCGGCTGTTAAAATTAATAATGGCATTTGGTAAATATCTAGACAAGGGAATGTCTCTACCCCCACTCTCTCTCCCCCACCCTCCCTTCCCCTGAGTTGCCTGAGTTGTTGTCTCTCACACTTCAAAGTGAGACTGGGTCACAGTGACTACACTGATCGCTGTTAGAGCTTTCTCTCAAGACACTGCAGAGATTTGCTTGTCTAGCAGGTCCACCTTGCCTCACTATTTTTTTTCTTTTACCATTTTGACTCCTACTAAAGCCAGGGTGGAGGTCTGTTCACTGATTGATTTGATAACTAAGTCAATCATGGGAAGTGGTTTCCATCCCAATAAGTTGGTATGTGATGCCATCATTATGTAAAGATTGACTTAGTTATCAAATCAATCAGTGAACAGACCTCTGACCTGGCTTTAGTAGTGGAGTCGTATGACAGCTCGGTTATAGTGGCAGTGAGAGGAGAGGAGGGGAGGGGAGCTGCTTCTGGGTCTCTGGCAAGTATTCTGCCCCATGGGAGAGATTAGTCTAAATCCAAATAACTACTGGCAAGCCCTGTCTGTTTACCTGCTGCCTCCCACTCGGGGGGGGGGGGGGGGGGGGGGGGGGGGGCACCAGGGGGCACAGGGCACCAGGGGGCACAGGGATGGGACTCGCCTCTCAATCACTTTGGGACTTTCCATGTAGAGGCGGCATTAAGCATTAAGCTGGAAGTATGAATCATATGTCAAACGCCACTGTGTGGCTTAGCATGCTGATTACATTACACAGTAGCCATGACCTCCTCATGTTGTTATTACCATGACAAGCCTGTTGTCACTTCACTGACCCCCTTCTCTGTGAAGACCTATGATCACACAAAGCATAATGACATCCCTGTTGTGACATTGCGTGCAGACTTGAAGGAGTTTCATCAACATCAGAGCAGGAGGAGGGTGTGGGCTAGGTTATGGGCAGGTAATCACTACAACCCAACATGATGAGGACGGCTATAATATGTGTGAATCCTCTGCAGCATTTCAAACACAAGCTGATCCATGACCAAACACCCACTGAGGGAAGAGAGGGTACGAAGCAGTGGTAGTAAAATCTCCACTGAGAGATGAAAGGAGGAGAAGTCAAAGCCGAGTCCATCACAAGCTCAGAAGAATCATCTTCCCTCACAGTAACTGCAGCAACAGAGATATGACATGGCTGGCCGTTTTAATTGTGGCGGGTGGGGCCGTCTGTGGTGCTGTCTGTACACTGTAAAAAATATACAGTGGGGCAAAAAAGTACAGTGCCTTGCGAAAGTATTCGGCCCCCTTGAACTTTGCGACCTTTTGCCACATTTCAGGCTTCAAACATAAAGATATAAAACTGTATTTTTTTGTGAAGAATCAACAACAAGTGGGACACAATCATGAAGTGGAACGACATTTATTGGATATTTCGAACTTTTTTAACAAATCAAAAACTGAAAAATTGGGCGTGCAAAATTATTCAGCCCCCTTAAGTTAATACTTTGTAGCGCCACCTTTTGCTGCGATTACAGCTGTAAGTCGCTTGGGGTATGTCTCTATCAGTTTTGCACATTGAGAGACTGAAATGTTTTCCCATTCCTCCTTGCAAAACAGCTCGAGCTCAGTGAGGTTGGATGGAGAGCATTTGTGAACAGCAGTTTTCAGTTCATTCCACAGATTCTCGATTGGATTCAGGTCTGGACTTTGACTTGGCCATTCTAACACCTGGATATGTTTATTTTTGAACCATTCCATTGTAGATTTTGCTTTATGTTTTGGATCATTGTCTTGTTGGAAGACAAATCTCCGTCCCAGTCTCAGGTCTTTTGCAGACTCCATCAGGTTTTCTTCCAGAATGGTCCTGTATTTGGCTCCATCCATCTTCCCATCAATTTTAACCATCTTCCCTGTCCCTGCTGAAGAAAAGCAGGCCCAAACCATGATGCTGCCACCACCATGTTTGACAGTGGGGATGGTGTGTTCAGGGGATGGTGTGTTCCACATCCGGCTTTAAACTTCTTCACAACAGTATCTCGGACCTGCCTGGTGTGTTCCTTGTTCTTCATGATGCTCTCTGCGCTTTTAACGGACCTCTGAAACTATCACAGTGCAGGTGCATTTATACGGAGACTTGATTACACACAGGTAGATTGTATTTATCATCATTAGTCATTTAGGTCAACATTGGATCATTCAGAGATCCTCACTGAACTTCTGGAGAGAGTTTGCTGCACTGAAAGTAAAGGGGCTGAATAATTTTGCACGCCCAATTTTTCAGTTTTTGATTTGTTAAAAAAGTTTTAAATATCCAATAAGTGTCGTTCCACTTCATGATTGTGTCCCACTTGTTGTTGATTCTTCACATAAAAATATAGTTTTATATCTTTATGTTTGAAGCCTGAAATGTGGCAAAAGGTCGCAAAGTTCAAGGGGGCCGAATACTTTCGCAAGGCACTGTATTCAGTCAGCCACCAATTGTGCAAGTTCTCCCACTTAAAAATATGAGAGAGGCCTGTAATTTTCATCATAGGTACACTTCAACTATGACAGACAAATTGAGAGAAAGAAATCCAGAAAATCACATTGTAGGATTTTGAATGAATTTATTTGCAAATTATGGTGGAAAATAAGTATTTGGTCACCTACAAACAAGCAAGATTTCTGGCTCTCACAGACATGTAACTTCTTCTTGAAGAGGCTCCTCTGTCCTCCACTCGTTACCTGTATTAATGGCACCTGTTTGAACTTGTTATCAGTATAAAAGACACCTGTCCACAACCTCGAACAGTCACACTCCAAACTTCACTATGGCCAAGACCAAAGAGCTGTCAAAGGACACCAGAAACAAAATTGTAGACCTGCACCAGGCTGGGAAGACTGAATCTGCAATAGGTAAGCAGCTTGGTTTGAAGAAATCAACTGTGGGAGCAATTATTAGGAAATGGAAGACATACAAGACCACTGATAATCTCCCTCGATCTGGGGCTCCATGCAAGATCTCACCCCGTGGGGTCAAAATGATCCCAAGAACGGTGAGCAAAAATCCCAGAACCACACGGGGGGACCTAGTGAATGACCTGCAGAGAGCTGGGACCAAAGTAACAAAGCCTACCATCAGTAACACACTACGCCGCCAGGGACTCAAATCCTGCAGTGCCAGACGTGTCCCCCTGCTTAAGCCAGTACATGTCCAGGCCCGTCTGAAGTTTGCTAAAGAGCATTTGGATGATCCAGAAGAAGATTGGGAGAATGTCATAGGGTCCGATGAAACAAAAATATAACTTTTTGGTAAAAACTCAACTTGTCGTGTTTGGAGGACAAAGAATGCTGAGCTGCATCCAAATAACACCATACCTACTGTGAAGCATGGGGGTGGAAACCTCATGCTTTGGGGCAGTTTTTCTGCAAAGGGACCAGGACGACTGATCCGTGTAAAGGAAAGAATGAATGGGGCCATGTATCGTGAGATTTTGAGTGAAAACCTCCTTCCATCAGCAAGGGCATTGAATATTAAACGTGGCTGGGTCTGTCAGCATGAAGGAGTGGCTTCGTAAGAAGCATTTCAAGGTCCTGGAGTGGCCTAGCCAGTCTCCAGATCTCAACCCCATAGAAAATCTTTGGAGGGAGTTGAAAGTCTGTGTTGCCCAGCAACAGCCCCAAAACATCACTGCTCTAGAGGAGATCTGCATGG
This sequence comes from Oncorhynchus mykiss, assembly GCF_057628025.1. Lineage (NCBI taxonomy): Eukaryota > Metazoa > Chordata > Actinopteri > Salmoniformes > Salmonidae > Oncorhynchus > Oncorhynchus mykiss. Next base: position 19,232,054 of record NC_143044.1, on the reverse strand, counting down.
AGGAATGGGCCGAAATACCAGCAACAGTGTGTGAAAACCTTGTGAAGACTTACAGAAAACGTTTGACCTCTGTCATTGCCAACAAAGGGTATATAACAAAGTATTGAGATAAACTTTTGTTTTTGACCAAATACTTATTTTCCACCATAATTTGCAAAAAAATTCATTAAAAATCCTACAATGTGATTTTCTGTATTTTTTTTCTCATTTTGTCTGTCATAGTTGAAGTGTACCTATGATGAAAATTAAAGGCCTCTCTCATCTTTTTAAGTGGGAGAACTTGCACAATTGGTGGCTGACTAAATACTTTTTTGCCCCACTGTATATGTTGATTCAATGTACAATTGTAAAGCAACCAGCTACAATAGGATTGTGAGTTCGCTCAACATTTGGGTATATAACGGAACAAACATATGTTATTAAGTTGAATTGTACTTCCGCTAAACTTAGAATTTTAAGTTGAGTGAACATATTGATTGATTCTAACTTATTTGCATATTTCCCAGTGTAAAATGTAACTCTTTATGACAATACATTACATGTATCATAAGGCCTTTCTTGGAGTGCTTAGTTACACCTAAGGCAGTGGTCTGAAACTCCTGGTTTACAGGCAACATCAAGCCTGCAAATCACATTTTGCTGGTTTGCAAAGTGATGTGAAAGGATATCCAACAATTTGAACATTTAATCACTCGCAACCTGCTTTGAGAATGACTGCTGGGGTAGGGAAGATTGATTATTGTGATCACCCAAATCATATAAACTGTAAAAAGTCCAACTACTAACAAGTTGGATTAGTTTTGAAAAATGTTATTTATGATTGTGTAGGATAAGATTATACAACCAATCAATGTACATGCAAAAACACAGGTCTTGAAACAAACAATTATAAGAAAAATAAACCAGCCATAGAGCATACTGGGAAATATGATAATGAGGCCACTCAACTCACAGAACAACGCTGATTAAGCAATTGGTTAAATTAGCCTTTTTACAGTGTAGATTATGGACTGTGTTGCCATTTTAATTACGACATACATTATTTTCCCATATGTTAGCTATCAGTCAAACCGTGCAACAGTTAAACCAAAACGAACCGAAGCTAACTAACGGTTAAGGTTAGGTATTAATTCAAAATTGTTAAGGTAAGGGTTAAGGTTTAGGATAGGGTTAAAACAAGTGCCTGGCATTGGGATTAAACCTGTGATCATCAGAGCCATAGCACCCTCAACCCTAACCTTGAGACAAATAGATGGTAAAAGGTGCTAGCGTTGTCCTATAGTGGACGGCAGGACATTTCCATGGAAATACAAAACATTTAAATGACACCCCAGGCCATAATTTCACAATTTCAATGAATTAGTCTTACTCTATGTCATGGAATTTTGAGTCAAATAGAACCTATTTTTAAAACCAGTAATAAAGTCGTTTTTTTGCATAAACTGGGAATGTTATATTTTTGACTGATATTATTATTGTCATTTTTTGTATATCTGCAAAGTAGTTAAAACGTTGTCAGCAACACTTTAAGGGGCACATACGCACTATGACATAGCTTTCGCCATAGAAGGCTCTATGCAAATGTATTAATAGTGCATCCTTCTACTGGTGCCCTCCACATAGGGTGTGTAACAGGCTTATCAGCAAAATTGGGAAATGGTTAATATAACTGTTACAACATCCGTTATTAAGGCTAACTGTTAATAGTTTATTGGTACTTAACAGGTCTTAATGGTGAAAATTACGTGACCCTTGTTGGCTATACAAAAAAGTGTCCAAACATGTTCAACAGCCATATAGATTTAGCTTGAATGGGTCATAACACACCAAATTACCGTAGAGAGTGACAAAGTTGGATAATTAACTGTTTAGAATGTGAGGCCAAAGTCTGAAATTATACTTAAAATCCCCCTGAAGATAAAATCACAATTTTCATCTCACAATAAAAAACACAAGACATACTTTTTTTGCAACGCATTTATCTATTTTATAATGTCATCATTTATCATTTTTTTTCGATTTCTTTCACTAGATACAAATATTTGCAATTAAAATGATGAGACTTTAGGCTACCCTCTTGTATTGAAATACTTCGTTTTACCATTCAGGTGGCGAATGTGGCCTCCAATCCAAACTGTGCAACAGGTGTTCCTTCTTTTCCATGAATGGAAAGGAACACACCTGGAAGAACTGAGGTAACCGGGTGATCGGCATCTCTGGGGAACGCTTCCACCCAGCAATCACTCATCAACAGTGAATATGAGAGGAAACCCATTTATAATCAGAAGAATGTTAACTCAACCGCGCCTAAAGCGTTCTCCGAAGTTTTTATGGAAAGTTAATGTGTCTTACATTGACATTTATTTTGAGTTTTTTTTATATAGTATCTAAAATGGTAAATTGTGCCTTTAAATTAACACGTTTGGTCTGTGATTTGACCATTAAATAGGAAGAAATTTAACTGCGTAAAGTTGCAGGATAAATCATCCCGAAACCTAGAACCTAGATTTGGTTAGATTAAGTTTTTAGATTAATATTTTTTCTCGGATAAATAGTTATATGATTTTGCAGGTTTAATTCATCTTGAAAGTAAGACAACTTGTTCAGGTTATTGTTAATGTGTTGGCCTAAATCTATTATTTTTCACGCAGGCAATACAGAGAGGCATTGCACCATGTCCATACCTTTTGAAGACTGGTCTATGTGAACTGAAGAGTCAGTCAAACTGAGGGATTTCAGCGATTGGTTGGTTACCTGTCTCCTCAATCCGCTGCCATTCGATCCACATACCCTACACGCTCTTTCAAAGACGCCCCGCTCGCGCTCACTCAATCTCCGAGTGCTATATGATCACAAACTTTTCTCCAATCCTGGCGATGTGTCAAGCTCTTTAGATATTCAAAACAACGTTATACGTCATCTGCGAAGGTGGATCATGTAGTGTTCCAATATTTATAAAGCGCAGTGCGAACCATACATTGTGGAGGAAAACGTTTGGAGTTTCTCGCTGCTGTCAGCGACTTGGTTCTACATTTAAGACGAGGTAAGACGAGGTACATCCCCTTCTTCAATATTCGAGTTGTTTTCTGTGGTGTTTTGGTGTTTTCTCACGCTTCAAACACTTTTATTATAGGCTACTTTTTTAAAGGTATAGACTATTATTCTTAGTCAGCATCCGCCTTGGATGCGTTGGCCAGCTGTACTGTATTTCAATCAATGTGAATTTATCCCCCCGCTTTTGTCTGATTTATTACCTACCATGCACTGTAAACGCGGGACGCCTTGGGGTTATTGAGCCCCCTGGACTGTATAAACGCACATAAATAGACAAGCCGGCGCATGTAACCTGTAAAAGTTTTTGGGAATACTTGTCCGTTTCTCTTCATTCAAGGGGAAGTAAATGGAGGCGGAATGAAGTAGAGTTCCAGTAGATATAGTATCGTTTAGCCTATTTAATCTCGTTAAGTTTATTTCAACAATTTATTCTGCATAATTATCAGAAACCAGGCTTGCCATATAAAGATGTGTCTGACATCTTACAAGTGAAATAAGTTGCATTAGAAACAATTTCAACCTAAAAGCTCTATGAACGTTTTTTGTTTGTTTCCAATTAAATGTTTTCTCTCTCCTGGACAGAGAAAGAAGCACGCGTCAGAGTTTGCACAGTAGCACGTGGATGTTTGGAAATGTTCCTTCTGGAGCTCAGTCACTTGTCAGCGCTGCTCACAGCGCTCATGTCTGTGCTCTCCGCCCTGATCCTGCTTGCAGTCTCCAGGCAACTGTGGACTTTCAGGTGGACCATTATGCGGGACAAGGAGTGCAAGTTCCCGCTACCCAATGGATCCATGGGCTGGCCGCTGGTGGGAGAAACTTTCCACTGGCTCTTTCAGGTATGAGGAATGTTGCGTTTTTTACTAGCGTTCTAAGATAGGCTATCGGCGTCGTTTACGCGACGTATGTCACCATGCATGTGTTGAGCTAAAGAATTTGGTTTTTTTTTTTTTTTTTAAAGGTTGCTTTATCTCATGCAATTAGTGTAATTAAAATATTATGTAAACAAAAAACAGTACACAACTTATTAAAAAAAAACATTGGATCTCAATGTTCAGTAGGCCTTGATAATGTGTCCATGGAACTATACATGTGTGGACTTGATGAGCGCATGTAATTCATTCTTGCGGTGAAAACAGACGTTTTCACTTCACTTCCACACCGCTTTCCTGTAGGAATGTATTCTGCTTCCAGACTGGGCGTAAACTAAGAGGCACGGGTATAGCCATAAGGCTACGCGCCCTCTATAGTACACGTGAAATTAACACCCCTTTATACAGCTTTTGTGTGTGTTTGTGTTTTATGACAGGGATCCAACTTCCACATCTCCAGGAGAGAGAAGCATGGCAACGTTTTTAAAACTCACCTTTTAGGAAAGCCTGTTATCCGGGTAACTGGTGCAGAAAACATCCGTAAAATCTTGCTAGGAGAACACAACTTGGTCTGCACGCAGTGGCCCCAGAGCACCCGCATTATCCTGGGACCAAACACCCTGGTCAACTCTATCGGAGAGCTGCACAAGAAGAAGAGAAAAGTAAGGATGAAAAGAAGATTAGTAAAAACGATTAGTAAAATCGATTACATCAACATGTCCCATAAGCGTATAGTTTGCCGGATACAACTTGGTGAGGCATGGCCATCTTCTAGGCCTGCAAACTGAACGCATCTTCAAAGGAAATGCAGAATAGGCCTATTACTTGCCAGAGAGAAATCAAGGCAATAAAATATGCATTTAATTTCCTTCTGTTGTTATTGAGTTTTTACATAGAGCATTGGTTATAAATATGTAAGTATAGGGAAAATTAATTTCGTCTCAAGTATTATTCAATTGTTGTCTGGAGCACCTTGTACCAACCAGGTGCTAACTTTTTATTATGCTTTCCTTTCCTTTAAGATCTTAGCAAAAGTGTTTAGCCGCGGGGCCTTGGAGACTTACCTACCCCGCTTGCAAGATATTGTCAAGTCTGAAATTGCAAAGTGGTGCTCGGAGCCTGGCCCAGTGGATGTTTACGTCGCAGCCAAATCTCTCACATTTCGCATTGCAGTCAGAGTCTTGTTGGGACTGAAGATGGAGGAAAAACGCATAGTATACCTTTCTAAGATCTTTGAGCAACTCATGAACAACCTCTTCTCATTACCAATTGACGCACCTATGAGTGGCCTCCGCAAAGTGAGTGAGCCTACAGCCAACAATGTTATAATGCTGTAAAATTATTCGCATATGTTATTTATGTTTTAATCATTGTTAAACGGTTTGGTTAATGCAGAGAAATTATAACCCCGAAATTATAACTCTTATGTATTATCAATATCTTTACATGTTATCAAAAAACAATTGTAGCCTAAGTCGTATTGTATGGTGTGGCATGACGAACTATTTTGCTTTAGTTAATAATTTGCATGGAAAACAAAAAACTTGCACATCCAAATGTAGTATTACAACCGAATGGGCAATTATACATATAATAGAATGTCAAACACTGGATGGAAATATCTCATCGAGACAGTTAAATATCGATAAGACTATGCTGATTTATGTTTTCTTCTCAGGGAATTAAAGCCAGGGAAATCCTACATACGTGCATGCAGAAAATCATAGAGGAGAAAATGCAGAAACAACAGTCTGAGGAGTACTATGACGCTTTCGATTACATGTTGAGCAGTGCCAAGGAAAACGGACATGAACTGAGCATGCAGGAGTTGAAGGTAAATTATAGTTTTAAAAAACAGCCCAGTTTATCCATTCTGCTTTGGCTATATAACTGTAATACACAACATCCCACATTTTCCATTGTATAGTCTTATTTGGAAGTTTATAGCCTAGTATTTTGAAATCACCAATTATTTACTTTGGATCACCAAAGCAAATGCCCAATATTGTAGCCTAAATAAAAGGTTAATTGTGTTCTGTCTCTGGTGTCTAGGAAACCGCGGTGGAGTTAATATTTGCTGCTCACTCAACTACGGCCAGTGCTTCCACTTCGCTTATTCTTCAGCTCCTGCGGCACCCCGCTGTGGTGGAGAAAGCCCAGATAGAGCTGGAGTCAGAGGGTCTCGGCTACGACGCACACAGCGCCCACAGCTGCTCCAGTAAAGAAAATGGTCTGAATTGTCCTCTTGCGGTCGAACAAGGGGAACATCGGCCTCTAGACGCAGAGACCACCCCCTTGATGAATGGGAACGGGACTTTTCATTGCGCACCGGATGAAAACGAAGAGGCACCGTGTTCTCGGTCTCATATTCCTTGCTTAACTATGGAGAAACTGAGCCAGCTCCGTTACATTGACTGTGTTGTCAAGGAGGTGCTGCGGTTTCTCCCGCCAGTATCTGGAGGATACAGGACGGTGCTGCAAACATTCGAATTGGACGTAAGTATATCATACGCGAGCTTCTTGAGCACGGCGGAAGCGCACTATGGAAGCTGACCTTAGAAAAAAAACATGAACAGGCCACACACCATTATGATACATTCGATCTACTGTGATGTCGCTATTTCAGTATTTTAATTGGGTACAATGAGATCTATTCTAGTCGGGTTATTACAACTTGATTAATACTGATTAAATTACAATTGATTTATGTTTATCGTCTATGTGATATGTTGTGAGATACAGATGATACTGCCTTAACATTTCAGAAAGTCAAAGAGCATTAAATCTGACCATAAAGAGGTTTTCGCTTGCCAATAGCGACTTTTTATCTTGTCAGGATTGTGTTGAAGTTTGAATTTTTGTTTTGTCTCTCTTCTTCCAAGGGCTACCAGATTCCTAAAGGATGGAGTGTGATGTACAGCATCCGAGACACACATGAGACAGCTGCAGTGTTCCAGAGCCCTGAGATATTCGACCCAGACCGCTTCGGTTCCGAGCGTGAAGAGAGCAAGACTGGGCGCTTTAATTACGTTCCATTTGGTGGCGGAATAAGGAGTTGTGTCGGAAAGGAACTTGCCCAAATGATATTAAAAACCCTGGCCGTTGAGGTGATTGGCACGTGCAAATGGACCCTCGCCACGGATACATTCCCCAAGATGCAGACAGTGCCAATAGTCCATCCCGTCAATGGACTGCATGTGCATTTCAATTACGATAGCCTACTCCGATAGAGTTGAGATAAGTAATTGTGTTATTAAAGACATTAAGCTCATGAACTTTTCGCAATTACAATATTAAGTTATTAAATCAGAATACATAGTCAAGAAACCTTTCCTCTTCGTTCCGAATATCGTGGAAATGGTAAAAACATGGTGGTCATTGAAGAGTGGAAGCAAGGCATGGTGCCAGTGACCTTCGATGACCTGCTTATCGCCAAGATCGCCTTTTTTTCACCCACTGGGAAAGGTGACGGGAAACTTTTGCTATTGTTCACGGACATCCGGGCGCTCACTTTATAACATAGCAAATCGAAAGATGATATATAATTTTTAAGCACCCTAATGCAATATATAATGGACGAGTAGGGCTTTCTTCTCAGAACAAACATTATTTGTGCTCAGGATGTGCGTCTATAATGTCCGTCTATAATGCGAAACTGTCTTACAGATCTTGCACTTGGTCTCCACGAAAAACATTTAGAAATACCTTCAAAATGTATGTGTTTATGTGAGTAGATATAAATGAGATATAGGCCAACATATAGGCCAACAGTAGGCTATGTGTGTGTATAAAGTTATGTGTGTATACAATGAAGTAGTACCAATAAGCTTTATTTATAGAACATTTCGGCTAAGTCTGTGTTAAGATGGAATAATTATGAATAGACCTAGTTATTTAGATATCATAAGACATTAACTAATGTAAAGCTTAGACCGTTAAAACAAAACCATATAGGCCTAGAGCTTTTATTCGATTATTTAGAGGCTATACATCAACATGCAATTATATAATGTTACCTAGAGAATATAACCAATTATTATTATTATTATTATTATTACATGTGTCATCTTTATAAATAATCGCTTGTTGATTTTGAAGCATGATGGAAGCGCTGTGAAATGACTCAGTTAATTAAGATGGATTCATGGAAGGAGATAGCACTTTTTCTCCTTTACGGAGTGTGTATATACAGTATTTGTCCTATTGATTCAATATGTGTATTGTTTTGTGTATTGCTCGTATTATCTATAGAACGATGTTAAGATTAAATTGCAAAAAGGTGTATTTTTGCCATTGGATAGGAAATTCTACCATGACAAAATGTGCAATTGTTGCCATCATGTTAACCACAATGAATAGATTCCCGTTCTATTAAAAGAAAAATATGAACTTGTTCATAGATAAAATGGTTAAGGTTTTAATCATATGACATTTGAAAGTGTGCCAGTATTATCACAGTATAAGCCTATTCAATCTTTCATGACATATTGTATGTTTTTAATTGGATATACCGAAATATAGTCAATTGTTAGCGTAAAGTGTAAAGTCTTATTCTTAATTGGGTCTGTTTTCATTCACCAACTCATAACATTAAATTCCATAACCAAAAGGAGATTTGCATATCATCTGACAGGCTCCGCCCTCGAAGATGAACAGAACCTGCAAGAGATTACACCTTCAGAGTGAACTCGGATGGCAGTGTGACCCTCTAGTGAACCAGTTAACTTTGCCCTATTGACCCTCAATTTAGTTGACGGCTTTGTTAGCTGCACTCCACAGGCTGTGATCACAACACCAATGATATTTCACAGCATCATCTTCACAGCAAAGAATGGTAAACCAATAGCTCACCATCTGAATTTCCTCTATAGATTACGAAAGTATTTACCCCCCCCCCCCCCCCCCAACACACACACGCACACACACTCTTTCCAAGTTAAAACCAACAGAGTAAAATTACCCTTCTCAAATGATATTCAAAAAGGTTGAAATTATGCTAAATTGTAGGCTATATTCCCTATAGGTTGATTGAGACATTGGAAAACCTGTATGAAATCCTGATCTCATTTGGCCTAGATTGAGAGATGGTATATTTATGACCTCAATTTGATTGTCGTGATAGACAGAATAGATTACTGTAAGACTGTAATGACGCGAACTCCTCTCTAATTATGTGTTCTATAGGGCCCTGTAACTCGCTATTTGATGGACAGTGAACTTGGCGACATTTTGGCGCCGGAGTTCACACGGATGTCACCGTCCGTGTTGTAGGTCACATGCAGGTCAGCGCATGGGAATGGGATAGAGCGTCACTGCCCCCACCTCTGTTGGAATCGCGCTGCGGTCATGGGTTTTAAACAGAGGGTCCAAAGAGGATGGTGATTTGTAGAGTGTTAGATGGCATCGACATTTCAAAGTAATATAGTAATTAACTGTAAGCCCATTGAGTAGCCTAAACTAAATACAAAACATTAATTCATTGCCGTTTGAAAAATATAAGACAATACATTGATATGCCTACACAGTGAACACAGAAGCAACGCTTCTCATAGCTTACTGACGCATGCGTCAAGCCTGGGTGTCCTCTTCATGGGAAGTATAATTCATTTTCTAAAGTAATCAAGACCGATTAGTCTCATTCTATGTAGGCCCTAACACAACTACAGTGATGCGTGCATGCTGTAAATTAAGAACACGATATATTGGGTAAACAAAGAGGTCATTTTCAAAGCCAGAGGCTTGCATTCTGGTGTGGGGCTACTGTGTAAGTGGTAGCCTATGCGCACCCAAGAAATGGTTAAACATTCGGGCCTGTCCGCTGTGGGCGGAGCACGGGGCGCGCGAGCAAGAGCTGCACAATTAAAGATGAACTCTGAGTGAACTAATTTGTCTGACCCAAGGTAAGATGGGGCAACTAGTTGGGGGGAAACGGGCGTATAAAAGCGCAGAATGGAGGGTGAGACATACCAGTCCACTCCTGCGGTCCATCCGTACACTTCTCCTCGAGATGGGTTTCTACACGTTATTCGTAACATGTCTTTGCACTCTCCTGCTCCCACTCCTTCTGATCGTGACGGCGATGAAACTGTGGGAAATTTACGTCATTAGTGGAAGTGATCCAACCTGTCAGAGTCCTCTTCCTCCGGGTACCATGGGACTGCCCTTCCTTGGCGAGACGCTTCAGATGGTCCTACAGGTAAACTGATGATGGAAACAAACTGAAAACTCAGTTCCTCCCTATATTTGCAGTGTGCAGCAGGCTGCTATTGATTAGTTATTGTTGGGGTGATGCATCAGGCTCAAATGTCATATCAGAATGCTATTGAATAAATTGAAGGATTGTTATGTAGCCTCATTCAAGCCATTTATATGAATGACATTTACAGTATCTATTCATCCATTTATTCTTCTCATTTATATTTCTAGAGAAGAAAATTCCTAAAAATAAAACGTCAGAAATATGGATATATTTATAAGACGCATCTCTTTGGGAGTCCCACGGTGCGGGTAATGGGTTCAGAACATGTGAAACAGATTCTGATGTCCGAACACAAATTGGTCGCGGCTCAGTGGCCAGCATCAGTGCGACTCATTCTCGGGTCGCACGCCCTCTCCAATGCGCATGGCGCGCTCCACAAGAGCAAGAAAAAGGTAGGAAATACGTAGAGTAGCCTACATGTCTGTGTAGGAAGCTCATGGTTTATGCTTACGATGAAAAACACAATTGTAATTTACCTTGCCTTTTTACAGCGGTGTCCTTAAAACATGCCCTTAAAACGCTCTCTCCTGTTTGCCTGCAGGCGATCATGAAAGCCTTTTCTGGAGAAGCCCTGAAAGAGTATATTCCTGTGATCCGGGAGGAGGTGAGATGTGCAGTGCATAGCTGGCTGCAAAGCGACTCTTGTGTGTTAGTGTACCCAGAGATGAAGCGCCTCATGTTCCGCATCGCAATGAGGATCCTGCTTGGCTTCGAGCCCGAGCAAACAAAGACCGACGAGCTGGAATTAGTGGAAGCGTTCAAAGAAATGATAAATAACCTTTTCTCCCTACCAATCGATGTTCCTTTCAGCGGCTTGTACCGGGTAAGTTGTCTGTCAAATGATACGATTGATTGATTAAAACAGCCCTGGCCTGCATCACATGGGGCTCCAGTGTGCGCGCAAATTTTTTTAACCGATATTTTTCACCATTCAATTTAGGGTCTGAAAGCACGCAACATCATCCACTCAAAGATAGAGCAAAACATCAAAAATAAGCTGTCCAATATTGATAACAACAATAACTACAAAGATGCTCTGCAGTTATTGATTGAGAATGGAGAGAGGAACGAGGAGCGACTAAGCATGGAGGTAACCAGATGCCTTTCATTTAGCAATTTGATTCTATACACTGTCATTTACTCCATGAACCGTTCTTTATTTGTTTCCCTCAGGAGATAAAAGAGTCTGCCACAGAATTGCTATTCGGTGGCCACGAGACTACAGCGAGCACTGCGACCTCTCTGGTGATGTTTCTCGGGCTGCATGCACATGTCATGCGTAAAATGCGCCATGAGCTTCAGGAGAAGGTTGGTATCACTCTGTATCATCAAAAAACAACATGACAACATTGTACATGACACTTGATTCGTGTTGTGCCAATGAAATGGCATAATATTTATTTAACATGATTTGAAACCATACAAAAATTGTTTACAAAGTCTTCCATGACAACAAAAGAATAGTCAATGTAGGCCCATCTTTTTTTGGTTATGATGAGATTAAGTTTAGACGCAACTCTCATTAAAGTATTTATACATTATATTCTTCCAAATCTAGGGCTATATTTAATTGACTGAATTTGCTGTACATCTCACTTGCGAGATTTATGTCCCCCTATCTATGTGTTTATAATATATACATGTTTTTACAGCATTTGTTGGGAGCCCAATCTGAGGACAAACCACTGAGTATTGAGTTGTTGGAACAGTTGAAGTACACCAGCTGTGTCATCAAAGAAACTCTCCGTATAAACCCTCCTGTCCCTGGTGGCTTCCGTGTGGCACTGAAGACATTTGAGCTCAATGTAAGTAAACCTATGTTGTAGCATCTGAAATTACATTTACACAAGATTTTAGGCTAAAAGTTTAAAGGAGGCATAATTGTGTTTTGATAGCCACAAAATGGAAACCATGTACTGTTATAGTATATTCGTTTTTCTACAAATATATCATCGCAACATGGTAGCAGCTCTATGTATAATGATTGGAAGAAAATTGTTGGAAGTCATTGCCATACCCACCCCACCTAACAACCTAAAGTGTGTTTCCTCAGGGATACCAGATTCCCAAGGGTTGGAAAGTCATCTACAGCATCTGTGACACACACGATGTGCTAGACACACTTATGAACAAGGAGGAGTTTCAGCCAGAGAGGTTCTTGGACAAGTCACCAGATGACTCCTCCCGGTTCGGTTACATCCCATTTGGGGGTGGTGCGAGGACGTGTGTGGGTAAAGAGTTTGCTAAAGTTGTACTTAAGGTGTTCCTGGTCGAGGTGGTCACCAGATGCGACTGGACTCTGTTAAACGGACCCCCGACAATGAAAACAGGCCCAACCGTTTATCCAGTGGACAATCTGCCCACAAAGTTCAGCAGATATGGTGACAAATGTATCCAGAACAACTGATAGTGAAAAATTCACATTTATGTAAATACACTTGTTAATATTTAAGATAGACGTATCATGTATATTACATATATTTTGTAATAGAGATATTTATGTAAACCCCACTAGCATTGTAAAAGCAACATTTTTAGAAGCACTTCAGGTTGATGCACTTCGATAAGTTTTGAGACATAATTTTATGTATATTTTGAAATGTAAATGTTTTTCATCTGTACTTGATCATTTTCATGCTGCTTAACTGTGTTGTTGCATTTGGAATGTTTTCAATAAAATAAATGTACTATTATTATGAATAGTTGATTTTTCACTTTAAATCTGTCTAAATCAAAACCATTTCAATTTTCCCACATTCTCTGACATGATATTGATAGAGCTCAATGTTTTCATGTCAAATGTTCCTCTATCCCCAAATAAATCACTGTTGGTTCAATTGCTTGAAGAAATATACATGTGTAGTTATTGGCACCACTTCCTGTTATTGAATCACTCTATGGATCTAGTTGTATGCCCATTCATCTAGCACACATCAGTGTACATTCACTCCATGCTACAATAACTATTACACTTACGCATAATATGACCCCAAATGACGTTAGACAATGTCAACAGTGATGAATTTGAATCCAAAGGCGACACAGAGAGGGACAGGATGTTAGACCCTCCAGATGAGTGTGGAGAGGATGGGTACAGTGCCTTGCGAAAGTATTCGGCCCCCTTCAACTTTGCGACCTTTTGCCACATTTCAGGCTTCAAACATAAAGATATAAAACTGTATTTTTTTGTGAAGAATCAACAACAAGTGGGACACAATCATGAAGTGGAACGACATTTATTGGATATTTCAAACTTTTTTAACAAATCAAAAGCTGAAAAATTGGGCGTGCAAAATTATCCAGAAGTTCAGTGAGGATCTCTGAATGATCCAATGTTGACCTAAATGACTAATGATGATAAATACAATCCACCTGTGTGTAATCAAGTCTCCGTATAAATGCACCTGCACTGTGATAGTCTCAGAGGTCCGTCAAAAGCGCAGAGAGCATCATGAAGAACAAGGAACACACCAGGCAGGTCCGAGATACTGTTGTGAAGAAGTTTAAAGCCGGATTTGGATACAAAAAGATTTCCCAAGCTTTAAACATCCCAAGGAGCACTGTGCAAGCGATAATATTGAAATGGAAGGAGTATCAGACCACTGCAAATCTACCAAGACCTGGCCGTCCCTCTAAACTTTCAGCTCATACAAGGAGAAGACTGATCAGAGATGCAGCCAAGAGGCCCATGATCACTCTGGATGAACTGCAGAGATCTACAGCTGAGGTGGGAGACTCTGTCCATAGGACAACAATCAGTCGTATATTGCACAAATCTGGCCTTTATGGAAGAGTGGCAAGAAGAAAGCCATTTCTTAAAGATATCCATAAAAAGTGTTGTTTAAAGTTTGCCACAGCTGAACACACCATCCCCACTGTCAAACATGGTGGTGGCAGCATCATGGTTTGGGCCTGCTTTTCTTCAGCAGGGACAGGGAAGATAGTTAAAATTGATGAGAAGATGGATGGAGCCAAATACAGGACCATTCTGGAAGAAAACCTGATGGAGTCTGCAAAAGACCTGAGACTGGGACGGAGATTTGTCTTCCAACAAGACAATGATCCAAAACATAAAGCAAAATCTACAATGGAATGGTTCAATAATAAACATATCCAGGTGTTAGAATGGCCAAGTCAAAGTCCAGACCTGAATCCAATCGAGAATCTGTGGAAAGAACTGAAAACTGCTGTTCACAAATGCTCTCCATCCAACCTCACTGAGCTCGAGCTGTTTTGCAAGGAGGAATGGGAAAAAATTTCAGTCTCTCGATGTGCAAAACTGATAGAGACATATCCCAAGCGACTTAAAGCTGTAATCGCAGCAAAAGGTGGCGCTACAAAGTATTAACTTAAGGGGGCTGAATAATTTTGCACTCCCAATTTTTCAGTTTTTGATTTGTTAAAAAAGTTTGAAATATCCAATAAATGTCGTTCCACTTCATGATTGTGTCCCACTTGTTGTTGATTCTTCACAAAAAAATACAGTTTTATATCTTTATGTTTGAAGCCTGAAATGTGGCAAAAGGTCGCAAAGTTCAAGGGGGCCGAATACTTTCGCAAGGCACTGTATGTGACTTCATGGGAAGCCTGAATGGTGAGTCTTAAAATACTAGTAAATATTTATCCCTCAATGTTGATTTAAAGTATTCTTGTGCTCTCAGGATGTTCTTTAAATGGCTTTGCATATACTTGATTTATTGATTTGTCCTTCTCTGACCATGATTAGACCGTCATAACAACCCTGCCAGGCTGCACAGTAGAGCCGAATGCACTGTAGTCAAGCCAGCTAAGTGCGCGCGCTCACACGCGCACACACACACACACACACACACACACACACACACACAGCTAAGAGGCTGAACCAGGCTTTAAATAGGGCAAGTGTGGCAAAATATTGGGCATGAAAAGACAAGAAAAAGGTAAATATCCCTTAAACAGATACCTTCCCCCGCTTGCTTCTCCTCATGTGGGTGAAAATGTGACTTTTCACTTTGTATCAGGGTGGATGAAAGCACTTATAATGTAATTTGCATGTCTGATGCACTCTTGCCCCCTCGTTGAAACATATCAGTCCACCTAACTCTCAATCAGATTACCTATTAGCAGCCCATTGGTATTATTTATAATCAAGAGGGAGAGGCTTTTCAGAGGACGCCTCAGGGTCAAGGAGAGTTCAGTGATAAGAAAAGGGCCCTGGGGTTACAGTGATGAGGTAGGGGGGTGGCCTTTCATCTGCCTGTTCAAATAGTTTGCTGATCAGTAAAGAAAAGTAAAACAATTGTCAGCAAGAAGGTTAATAGCGATATTTCATGCATTTCACATTTGAATTTCATCTTCTGTAAAAGGCTTTATTGGCCAATAAAAGTCACACCGCAAACAAGTATGTTCATGCTCTCTTAGAACTCTTGCTCTCCACTCGTGTGGGCTTTGGTTCAAAGACACTTTGAAAGCAATAAGGGACAACGACTTGTGAAATGAGAGGTAGCAGAGAGGAAAAGGCGAAGCGAGAGGCGAGAGGTTTTACTCTGCCTAAAATCTGTCCACTAAAATAAGCCCACGAAGTGAGGAATTTTTGTATGGTCAATTAGTTTTGAATTTGGTTAACAAAAATTGTAATTGCTAATTTGCTGCATGGGGCTTATTTGATTGAATATAAGTTTCTTAGTGGTTAGCTTAGCTTCTTACAAATTCACTGATATAAGTGGACGCATGTGTCATTTCGTCAAATTTATATACAACATTAAATATCGGAGTTGTGCCTGTTGTCACAGACATAGACAGAGGACTCATCATGTAAACTCAGCAAAAAAAGAAATGTCTCTTTTTCAGAACCCCGTCTTTCAAAGATAATCCGTAAAAATCCAAAGAACTTCACAGATCTTCATTGTAAAGGGTTTAAACACTGTTTCCCATAATTGTTCAATGAACCATAAACAATTAATGAACATGCACCTGTGGAACGGTCGTTAAGACACTAACAGCTTACAGATTTACAGCAATTAAGGTCAGTTATGAAAACTTAGGACACTAAAGAGGCCTTTCTAGTGACTCTGAAAAACACACAAAAAAGATGACCAGGGTCCCTGCTCATCTGCATGAACGTACGTGCCTTAGGCAAGGCATGCTGCAAGGAGGCATGAGGACTGCAGATGTGGCCAGGGCAATATATTGCAATGTCCGTACTGTGAGACGCCTAAGACAGCACTACAGGGAGTCAGGACGGACAGCTGATCGTCCTCTCACATGGCAGACCACGTGTAACGACACCTGCACAGGATCGGTACATCCGAACATCACACCTGCGGGACAGGTACAGCATGGCAACAACAACTGCCCGAGTTACACCAGGAACGCACAATCCCTCCATCAGTGCTCAGACTGTCCGCAATAGGCTGAGAGAGGCTGGACTGAGGGCTTGTGGGCCTGTTGTAAGGCAGGTCCTCACCAGACATCACCGGCAACAACGTCACCTATGGGCCAGACAGGACTGGCAAAAAGTGCTCTTCTCTGACGAGTCGCAGTTTTGTCTCACCAGGGGTGATGGTCAGATTCGCATTTATCGTCATTGCAGGCAATCTCAACGCTGTGCGTTACAGGGAAGACATCCTCCTCCCTCATGTGGTACCCTTCCTGCAGGCTCATCCTGACATGTCCCTCCAGCATGACAATGCCACCAGTCATACTGCTCGTTCTGTGCGTGATTTTCTGCAAGACAGGAATGTCAGTGTTCTGCCATGGACATCAAAGAGTCCAGATCTCAATCCCATTGAGCACGTCTGGGACCTGTTGGATCGTAGGGTGAGGTCTAGGGCCATTTCCCCCATAAATGTCGGGAACTTGCAGGTGCCTTGGTGGAAGAGCGGGGTAACATCTCACAGCAAGAGCTGGCAAATCTGGTGCAGTCCATGAGGAGGAGATGCACTGCAGTACTTAATGCAGCTGGTGGCCACACCAGATACTGACTGTTACTTTCTTACTTTTGGTTTTGACCCCACCCCCTTTGTTCAGAGACACATTATTCCATTTCTGTTAGTCACATGTCTGTGTAATTTGTTCAATTTATGTCTCAGTTGTTGAATCTTGTTATGTTCATACAAATATTTACACATGTTAAGTTTGTGGAAAATAAACGCAGTTGACAGTGAAAGGATGTTTCTTTTTTTCTGAGTTTATATCACCCATTTTAGCATGGATATTAAAATTGTGTGCTTCCACCATTTTAAAGTAGTCAATTTGGTGGGAATTCCTATGAGTTGGGTGCAATCAGCCAATGCAGAAGAAAATTGAGATAGCCTCAATGGCGCTGCCCATGCTGTCACAGATGCTATAATGCACAGATACAAAGATGAGTCCTCTATTTATCTCAATGGCCTGTTGTTCACATGCGTATTTGCCCTCTCATTGTCTAGAATGGTCCCACCTGATTTCGCTTACTCCTGCCTGCCTTCCATTTTTGAGAACGTGTCTTTCCATTGTTAGAGAGGTCATTTGACTATCTTGTCAATATAATAGGCCATCTCTGGAGGTAGCCAGTGCAGATGGAGGATATGATAGGGCTCCTAAAACATCAAGCCCAAAGTTAGGTAATGCCACCTTTTAGTCCCAAAGGAAATTATAACTGACCCTGTAACCTCCCTCTGAAATCATGTCACTTGTATTCTAGTATGGTACAAAAGATAGACATCAATAATGATTTCTTTATATAGCCGTTCCAGGTCATTGAGAGTTAACAGTTAATTACAATAATGAGGTAAGAGAGCAGTCTTTAGAGAGAAATTTACCCGCCCACAGACGGATTACACAAATCCACTCGCTTGTTGACTCTTTTGGAGATGTCAGGGCTAGGGATTTGACTTTGTGTTTGAGACTTTCTTTTACAGCATTCAAGAGTCAAAGGTTCTCAAAAAAATAAACCAATAATTCAGAGGAAATAGAAACGTTACTGTAACAAAGTTTACTAAACTTTACAAGAAGCTGACAGGAAATACCTTCAGAATAACAAGCTGCCAGGAAAAAGGACAAACATCTTAAGGATGTAAGCAAATGTTGTTCAGATTTCAAAATGTTATAAAGACCATGTTGTTTCATATGTATGAAAATGATGAGGTTCTCAAACAATGAGGTTATATCCACACACACACACTACATGATCCAAGCCACAAACAATGCTCTAATCATGTGACCCAGTAAAAGGGAGATAGAGATAAACAGAGAGAGAGAGAGAGAGAGAGAGGGTGAGAGAGACAGCATCCTGCTGTGACCTTAAACAGAAAAGGACACAAGCTGTTCACACAGGAGGAATAAGGCGCAAATTAAACAGGGATCTGCCAAGGTGAGAGATAATTATTGGCTATGTCAGACAACATCTGTTATTGCAGCATTCCAGAAGTCAGCTTCTCTGAGGACAAGCTGAAACCTCCTCCAGAGTTCATGACTGACAAAGGCCTCTGGCTGTTCCCACTGGAGTTCACCCTCCTCCATTTCCATCATAATATAGAGCATCTGGCATGATAGTGGAAGAGAGAGATTAAGAGATGATACTCCACACATTTGTATTTGTGTGTGAGGGTGTATCAGACAGGTGTGTAGGGGTTCGTATAGGGCACGTGTCAAACTCATTCCACCGAGGGCTGAGTGTCTGCAGGTCTTCGCTCCACCCTTGTACTTGATTGATGAATTAAGGTCACTCATTAGTAAGGAACTCCCCTCACCTGATTGTCTAGGTCTTAATTGAAAGGAAAGAAAAAAAACTGGAGACTCTCGGCCCTCCGTGGAATGAGTTTGACACCCCTGGTATAGGGGTTGGTATAGGGAGGACAGGCTCATAGTAAAAGCTGGAACAGCATCAATAGAATGGTATCAAGCACACCAAATGCATGGTTTCCATGTGTTTGATACCATTCCATTCACTCCATTCCAGACATTATTATTAGCTGTCCTCCCTTCACTGGCCTCCTGTGGTGTGGTGTGGTGTGGTGTGGTGTGTGTGTGTCTGTGTGTGTGTGTGTGTGTGTGTGTGTGTGTGTGCATGCATGCATGCATGCATCATGTGTGTGTTAGCATATCTTATGCTCTTGTACAGATTTGTAAGAAATATATGTTGTTTACTTGTGAAATGGCTAAAGTTATTGAGCTACAGTTTTCAAAATTTTCATGTTAGCAGTTTACCCATAAAGACTCACCCTGTAAACTTTTGGGATTTGTTGCTTACAGTCAGAGTGAACTCCCAGCCCTGAAGCATGGTAAAATGAGATGGGAAGCATGCATTTCATCGCCAAATAACTGCAAAAACTTGTTTCGTGGCAGCCTGTGCCTCAAGGTCAGGCAGAGTTCGTTCAAAAGTAAAAACAATCCAAGCTAAATCAACTATCTGAGGGTTACTGTTTTTGTTTCCTAAAGTTTTGCACATGGAGGACAAAATAAGAGCTGTGAACCCTCTTTGACAAAGCAGAAGCAGAGTGGGAGGATGAACTGCAAGAGCCCTCATGAACTCTCATATCCATCAGAGCAAATAAACACCTTGTGTCTCGGACGGGGTTGTTTATGCTATGAAATCCTGTGTGGGGTTGATATACACTGTACTACCGTGTGCCACATACCAGCAGAGGTTCAAAAGTTCATCTAAACCATGAACTCTGTCAGGGCACAGCAGGCAGTTCCACCCATGAGTCAAATAAAAGAGAGACAGAGAGGCTCAAAGCAGCATAAAACAACCCGGAAAGTGCTGCTCGCCACATTCAAGGGCAATGACAGGTGAGAGGTGTCACAACTCCTGCCCCCTCCCTCCTGTCCTGTCCATCCCCCCTCATTGGTTCACTTTATGACCCTCTGACGCCCCTCATGCCCCCTTTAGGAGCACAAATACAGTCACTGTGAATGAAACTCAAGCGTGGCTGTTTGATCAGTCCATTCAGTTGTGTGGCGTGTGTGTGCTTTAGGAGAAGAGGGTCTAGGACTATGCTATGGTGAGGGACACACATTCTTTCCTAGGTTGTGTTCATATGTGCGTCTGTGTGGTGTGTGTCTGTCTAGGATGGGCCAGGGAATCAAAACAGAGGGGTTATGACCCATATGTATTTGTTTAAAGATGAGATTTGTGTCACCTCCGGGCCCAAAACGCAGCCTAGCAGTGCAAACCAGCGGCAGGCATAACTGGTTCTGGAATGAAAACAAACCCTTTGCTGTTGTTACAGCTAATTTGCTAATGTTTATACCGGCTTATCAAAGAATACAGAGTGTTTAACTCGATCAGTGTACCCTACAGGTTTTCACATAACATGTTGATCATAGCTGACCTCGTCCTATAACGTTTTAATAGGCCTTTTCACTTGCTTAAAATTGTTATTGTTTTTAAGAGCGTTTATGGTTAATTGCCTTTCACATAAGCTCTAGAGAGAGAGGAGGGGCCAGATAAGTGAAGTTGTCTATTCTTAGTTCAGGCAGGGGTTACATAAGCTTTGATCAACTTTTTACCAGAAGTCTTAGTCTACCAATTGTTTTCGTATATGTTGAAAGAAAAACCCAGACTGCTTGCCTTTGAAAGCATTTAGCAGATACCACTGATGGTCTAAGTGCAATGACCTGAAACTGCCCCTGCATGTTCGCTGTTAGGATAAATATCCCTCTATTAGGAACAAGTGCCTTGAAAGCTGCATTGCTTTCTGGGGAGATCTCTACTCAGAGCTTTTAAGAAAAGGTGGTGTACTTGACTGGCAGGTAGACTCTTTAAGAAGCCTGCCTCATCCATCAGGTACACAGTATGACGGACAGTTATATTTAGCCGTTGCGGTATGTGAACCTGTGTGCATGAAGAGTGCTTCCAAAAACTCCTCTCTGTGAAAAGGTTCATTTGCTTTTCCTGGCAGGCGTAGGCAGCCTGATATAACAGCAAGAGGGGTATTTTAAACAGTCTGCTTCCCTCAGACAGCTGCCATGGTGGGAATTGAACTGCAGCAACGCAGCAGCAGAGCTGCAAAGGGAGGGAGGATGACCAGGTCACACAGCGGGCACGGGGATACGCCTGGGACACTGCAGCGACGCTTCATTCCCATACTGTAAATACAGACAGACAGTCTCTGGCACACATACACGCGTTAATGCACAGGGGGAAACCATGGACAGCCATGCACACATAAGCTTTGTATGGTTTGTTGTGGGCTGATATGTTAGATATAACGTGCATTAAATATTGAAATGATTTATAGGTCACTACGTGCATTGTATTTTTTTATTCATACATTGACAAAGAAAAGCTGGAGACTAAAAGCATTCACTCCAGTGGTTTAGTACATCCACTGCACTGTTTTCCAGCTTCTTCTGTTTCTTATTGCACTAAAATCCAGGTTAATACACATCACCACAATCCATTAGAGGGAACCCCCATCTCCTCCAGATTCTGGCCACACATTCATCATCTGATTTCACTTGTTCCAAGGCCGAGCAGCAAGTCATCCATCATTGCCATGTGCTCGTTTCATTATCACCAATCTCTCCTTTTCACCCTCAGAAAACATCTAGCATGCTGTAAAGCTGAGAGAGAAAGGGAAACCAGCAGCTCAGTGAATGGTGAGCTACCTTCCATCTTCATTTGTCAGAAAGGAGTAGTACTGTGTTCCAGACCCTTTTGAGGGTCTTGCCAAAAATCAGGAGAATGAACACTGTTGAACAGGTCATGTTACAGCAGGTATTGCACTTGGCTTTGGCCTTGTCAGTACAGATCTCATTTAGGTGTGAATCGACAGTCAGTGTCATACAGGTGTTTCTTATCTTTACTGAATCTGATAGATTAATTATACATTTAATGAGAAATGTTATCTGAAATGTCATGATGGCACAATATGTTTGCAAGCAGGGTGGTGTGAGCTGAAACTGGTGAAGTTGATTAATCACAAAAACAGAGTCAAGTCCAATAGGTTTCTCAGGGTCAAAATGAGAGGCAGGGGATGCATAACAGAAAATAATCTCTGCAATACATTCCCAACACATAACAAAACTGAAAGTATGGTATTTAAGAATATGAAAGGAGCATTTTCTCACAGGTCAGACTTGGCTTACTCTCATCATTGCTCTCTCCATCTGTGGAAAGTTCCCCAACCCCCTTCCCTTCTTTCCAACCCCCACCTGCACATGTCCCTCCTTCCTTTCCTCCCCCTCTCTCAAGAGCGGAAAGGCCTCGGTCTCTGAGAGACTCACCGGCAGGATGCTCTATACACAGTGTAATTACAACCAGAAGCAGCGGCGAGTGTGAAAGCAGCAGATAACATCAGGTCACCCAGCGTGCAGGAGTTCACGCAGAGCCCAGTGGAGTGGCAGCAGCTGAGTTATGGCTCCGTATTTTAACTGCTCCAGCCTGGTCCAGCCCTACGCTACATCCCCATTCACTGCCCACACCCACTGTGATACAGCAGCAGGGAGCAGCATGGTGTAGGGTTAGAAACGTTAGTCACAGATTGCAATGTCATACATAGACAAAGAAAATGTTCAAGGATTTGGGGATAGAGATTTATGTTCATTGTAAGATAAGAACACAGCCGGACGCACACATACGCAACCACGCGCACATCCACGCGGTCTAGTATAGCAGGTCTGTATCTATTTGTAGAACTCTGACAAATTCAAAATAACTTAAACTTGTCCTCTCTGGTAATGCTCAACCCCAATTGTCGTCTGTCCCCCTAGGTGGTTGGAGGTTGAAAAAGGTTGGGAGAAACGACGGCTGTGGAGAGCAGTGACCCTGCACTGTTCCCTGTCAGACTGCTGGATTTATGGCCCATCACTGTGAAGGGGAACTGTTTGTTTAGACACCACAAATCCTTAAAATGTCCACTTCTGACACTTACTCACTGATGTCACAACAGTCAGAACTGTTATACCCGTGTACCCGGGAATCTACTGTAATTATGTATTTGCCCTTTAACCTGTTACCTGACAAAAGATTTTTATTTTATTTTTTTATTTTACCTTTATTTAACCAGGCAAGTCAGTTAAGAACAAATTCTTATTTTCAATGACGGCCTGGGAACAGTGGGTTAACTGCCTGTTCAGGGGCAGAACGACAGATTTGTACCTTGTCAGCTCGGGGGTTTGAACTCACAACCTTCCGGTTACTAGTCCAACGCTCTAACCACTAGGCTACCCTGCCACCCCAGGGTGGATAGCAAGGAACCAGATAGCAAGGAACCAGCAGAAAGTACCATACTAGATTATACTGGGTGATAGATAGTTCAGTTGACCATTAAGCAAAAACAAATCTGCGTGCTACTTATTTTTTTTGCTTTATGGTCAACTGAACTATGTAGCGTTTTACTTGAATAATTGTCTGAATAAGACTATTAATCTTTTATTTTTTAAAAAACCTTTATTTAACTAGGCAAGTCAGTTAAGAACAAATTCTTATTTTCAATGATGGCCTAGGAACAGTGGGTTAACTGCCTTGTTCAGGGGCAGAACGGCATAATTGTACCTTGTCAGCTCGGGGATTTGAACTCGCAACCTTTCGGTTCCTAGCCCAACACTTTAACCACTAGGCTACCCTGCCGCCCCTATTAACATTAATCAAACTTTTAACACTGATAAAATCTTAAGTAAACACATAAATCTGGACTGAGAGCACATTTACTGCTAGCAATCCACCCAAATAGGCTACCCCAAGTACAAATACACACACGCTCCCTGGCACACACTCTCACACACTGCCCCAATCACGCACTCTCCCCTCTAGAGATGTGACAGAGTTGTTCCTCGAAAGTTCAGCAGTGGGTCAGTGTGGACATTACTCTCCTGGCTTCCCCCACACACTCACAGCCTCAGTGCTCACACACCCACTCAAACATAACCACACTCTCATTCCCCTCCTCATGCCTCATCAACTTGACTGGAGGTAACTATAAATATCAAGATATCAGTGCCGTTGGAAAATGTTTTTTTTTGGGAGTGTTAAGTGAGGAATTGGGGGGGTGGGGTTAGCTGGCCAGATCCTGAACTTTTGATTTGAGTGCATATTGGAGGGTGTGTGAACAATATTCTGTGTTTCCCTGGTCTCAAGTGCCAGTTTTAATAAGCAAATGAGGTCACCTTGAGGCTTCAGACTTTCCTTTTTGTTATTTAGTTTATACAACCATTCAACTGAATCATCTGACATGCCTTTCAATTGGCTTCTAATTAGACAGAGAATGTAAGTAACCTCACCCAGCCCCATGTAACACATCTTATCTACCTCAGGTGCATTACCTTCAATCACCCATCCACAAAATATTCTGCAGCAAGAGCTTGTGTGACAAATCTTCTGCATGCTGAAACATCATCTGGCACGCTTGCTGTTCAGAGTGAAGAATAGCAATTCCAGGACCTCAAATCAATGGTGGGTGAAAGCCTACAGCTCAAACATACAATAATGATGGAAGCAGACCACAAAACTTTATTTAAACTAGGCCAGTCAGTTAAGACCAAATTCTTACTAACAATGACAGCCTACCGGGGAACAGTGAGTTAACTGCCTTGTTCAGGGGAAGAACGACAGATGTTTACCTCGTCAGCTTGGGGGTTCGATCCAGCAACCTTTCGGTTACTGGATCGCTCTAACCACTAGGCTACCTACCGATAATGACTTTAAGTAGCATAAGCACTTCAGCTCGCATTAGGACGTAGAGTTATAAAATTGAAGTGCATCCAAGCTGTTTTGAGCTTGATATTAAGCTAACCCACATACTGTATAAATTATACATACATTAATTCAATACATTTTCTTTTCAATTCAACACCTCATTTCCACAAACTTTTGTTGGAGATTGTTTATTTACTTCCAACAGGGAATTTCTGTGCTGGCAAGCATACAGTGTCAGAGGAATATAAATCAAAACAATGATTACGGTTTCAACTCTTCAACTCACTCCAACTGTTTGCTGAACCGGTGGTACGGGCCAACTGCCATAATTATAAGTGATGGGGGAAAAAAACATTATGCGGTTACGTCATTCTTTGATGAGAGCTTCTGGCCGATATGGTTGTTCGGGGGCCTCTCCTGTCTGCGTCAATGGTGACAATCACCTCACTAGGGTAAAAGGCCAAACGTGACCTGAGTTCAGGCAGTGACCACTATAATTACTTATAATAAACAGTATTAAGATTTAAAAGATTCAAATGTCCATGAACATTACAATGCACCCCTGTTCCATGTCATTCTCATATTATTATGCAAGCTACCATTCACAATTGGTGTTACCTCCGTCATTAACTATTTATAACTCCGGAATCAGCACAATGTAAACCAATTACCTTGAATACTGTACAAATCGTCAACAATGTCCAATATAGATATTTATACATAATCTGTATTCACATTGTAACTAGCATATGATCTGTCCAGCAGAACACAGAAATTATATTTATATGGAAACTGAAACAAGCCATTTGAACTTCAGTGACTTGATTTATAAATGTTGCGTACACACAAAATATGCATGCCTGTTCTCACACAAAAGTTGGTATTTATAAAAACTGAACTTTACATGAGAAAGTGCTATCCTCCCACAAACTTTAGACCATGCATACACTGTTTCTAGTGGTTGAAGTCCTGCATTGCAAGAAAGCAAATAACGTAGCCTAGTCGTAGCCTTATGAATAGATGTCATCATATTTTCACAACATAAAACAGGTATGCCTAGCTAAATAAGATGCTATCATTTTCCATTTGTGATAAAAGAAAAATCAATGCATCATCACATTCTAAAATAATTTGAAATAAGGCATATATATTTGCTATTATTTATTTAATTTCCACAATCATTTCACCTTTGATGGTTTCGAAATAGCCTACAGGCAGACAAGTTAAGATGGGACGAATGGTAGTTTATCACTAATTTAAAATTGTACCCACTTCCCAGTAGTAAATAGATAAGCTATTTCAAGCAGCCTATTTTGCTCTATGCGATCTGAAGCGCAGTTTAACAGTAGAACAGATGGTTCACAGGCCATGTCCGAGCACTGTAATGTGAAATGTAGATATTTCATTTACAAACATAGTACATATCAACCATCGCAGAATAAATTCCTCACCTTTTCTGGCCATGATGAGTTTATATTCTTGTAGTAGCTATACAACAAATTACCACACGCATCTCATTTAACTGGGATTATTAGTTAGAGCAAAATTATAAATAGCCTATGTATCCGACAGGGTGCGCGGTTTATAACATACAGTAGAATTTGACAGGTGAACAGAGAGTTGATATTTTGCATTGAAGTGTGTAGGCTACCACTAAGGTCACTGTTTACATTTTACAGAGTAGACAATGTATCAGAATTCGCAGGTAGTGCAGCATATTTAGGTTTGGGAAAAGGTTCATGCAAAATGTTGCATTTAACCGGTCTGTTTACAGGTCCACAAGAACATGCAATTGTTTGTCGTTCAGAAAATTTCAAATACCCAGATTTACTCCACCTCAAAAACACCCATCATGAACCTTTTAACACCCTTATTTTCGGTATAGTTTGAAAGTATTGGAATTAGGCCAAGACAGTATCTAAAGGAAATAGCAATAGAAAATAAAACATTTAGCCAATCCCTCCAAAGGCATGTGATCAAGGTCACCATTGCTATTTCCTTTAGATACCGTCTTGGTCTAATTCCAATACTTCCAAACTATACATAAAATAAGGGCGTTATTGTCATCACAAAAGGTGAATGATGGGCATTTTTCAGGTGGAGTAAATGCTCGGTCACAGTTATGACAGGTCTGATTTACAATGGGAAACCTGCATATGAATGGTGTGTGCCAAGTTAACTGCACGCACAAAAATATTGAGATTTTACAGAAATGGCGCACGCGGCTATTTAGTGTTAAATGTACGCAACAATTATAAATTAAGCCCCCGATGGCTACTTGGAAAAGTAGAAACTGAAAACTTTGGCAGTAATTGTAGTTCTCTTCCATTTGATACCACATGATTACTTGATCAATTCACTGCGGCTAAACTGCGATTTTCACTGTAAAGTACAAAAAGTATCACACATACAAAGAGAGAAACAAAATAACACGAAAACATTGTAAACATGTGTGCCGTTCCCTGTAAAAATGGACCACCATCCATCACGGCATGACCCGTCCTTGCTTCACCATGGAAACAGAGCACATCGGGTCACTTGTGAGAAAGCACTTGTGTGTGGACAGGCTTCGAGAGTCTCTCCTGTCGGATTGCCTCTGACTGTTCTCTTGTTCAAAGAGTGAGTCACTGATTGTGGTTGGTTTTCGATTGGTCCTCTTCAAACAAGTGTGTCTGTATAACGGAACACAAACCAGCCACCCAAGATACAGACTGTTAAGCAGGTATTACATTTAAGATCATTGTAAACTTGCATTTGGATAGGGGGCGTAACTAGTCTCACCTGACCATCCTTCTCAATCCAGTCTCAACTATTGAAAGTCTGGAGAACATCAATACTGGATTTTCATTTGAATGGGAGCGCTGGCCTTCAGAGCTTGAATTTGCCCCCAGGAGGCATTTCCTTGTTTTTCGTTTATTTCAATGTTTTTCTATTTCCCTACAGTGTCAGACATAGGCTGACTCCGTTTGGAGCACCACCGATGCAAAACATGTGATGGGTTGCAACATTCAAACCAATCACTAGTTATACTCCACCCCTTTATATTTTCTTCCTGAGAACTTCGCCAGGCTTTTGAAACACAGTACAAGTAAGATTTTGGACACGCCTACTCATTCAAGGGTTTTTATTTTGACCATTTTCTACATTGTAGAATAATAGTGAAGACATCGAAACTATGAAACATATGGAATCATGTAGTTACCAAAAAAAAAGTATTAAATCAAAATACATTTTATATTTGAGATTCTTCAAAGTAGCCACCCAAATGTCAAGAACTTTTTAAAGTTTCTTCGAGTGCAGTCGTAAAAACCTTCAAGAGCTATGATGAAACTGGCTCTCATAAGGACCGCCACAGGAAAGGAAAACCCAGAGTTACCTCTATTGCAGACGATAAGTTAATTAGTTACCAGCCTCAGAAATTGCTGCCGAAATAAATGCTTCACAGAGTTCAGGTAACAGACACAACATCAAATGTTCAGAGGAGACTGCGCACCACTAAGAACCCACCACTAAAAGGACACCAATAAGAAGACGACTTGCTTGGGCCAAGAAACATGAGCAATGGACATTAGACCGGTAGAAATCTTTTCTTTGGTCTGATGAGTCCAAATTTGAGATTTTTGGTTCCAACCGCTGTATCTGTGAGACGCAGAGTAGGTGAACGGGATGATCTCTGCATGGATAGTTCCTACCAGAGTGGAGAAAAAGCAGCCAACAAGCTCTCAGCATGTGTGGGAACTCCTTCAAGACTGTTGGAAAAGCATTCAGGGTGAAGCTGATTGAGAGAATGCCAAGAGTGTGCAAAGCTGTCAAAGCAAAGGGTGGCTCCCTGGAAGAATCTCAAATATATTTCAATATGTTTAACCATTTTTTTTAGTTACTACATGATTCCATGCATTCTGCCATAGTTTTGGTGTCTTCACTATTAGTCTACAATGTAGAAAATAGTCAAATGAAGAAAAACCCTTGAATGAGTAGGTGTCCAAACTTTTGACTGGTACTGTACGTGAGTAGCTCGACGTCCGAAGCTAGGGGGTAACTTGCCCAATATAATGAACAGAGTTATGATCCTACCTTGGTCTCTACAATGCGGTGGTAAGCAGGGCTGCTGAGCTCATCCAGTGTCTCTGTCACAGGTTTGTTAAGTGTCTCAGGGAGAAGGAGACCCAGGCAGCCAGCAGAGATCCCACTGAGACAGAACACCAGGAAGGGCATAGAGGTGTGTAACTCTCTCTGAAACACATAGCAAACAAAACACAGCTTAAGCTTGAGGGGTTCAAATGAATACCATACATTATGACAGAAGGCAAAACAAAACTTCGGTTTACCACAATTTGAACACTTAGAAAGCCCAAAGTGGTCCTCGTACTTGAATACAATTGTGAAAACAAAAAAAGACTGATGATTTTTGTCCCTTGTCATATTAATGATATTCTGCTGACGTACCATAGAGGGCACAAAAGGGGCCAGGATCCCCCCGACTCTGCAAGACATTGAGCAGACCCCAAGACCAGCATTCCTGACATCAAGACAAAGCACTTAACATTACTTAAACACCTCTCCAACATTCAAAACCATATTGCATTGTGAGAATTGACACTCATATTACACAAGCAAAAATGGGAGAATGGCACCCTCTACTGTACTTCATAGAAGTAATTTAGTGGGATCTGTTTGCACTGCACTCACCTTACAGCAGTGGGGTACAGTTCAGTAGTGTAGACATACACTATGTTGAAAGCCGCACTGACCAACAGCTTTCCTAACAAAGCTAAAGAAGTAGCATTGAACAATGCCCCTAAATAATAAACAAATAGATTAATAAGCAAAATAATGAATCAAAGCTATCTAATATACTGTAGATGGAATGCCCTTACCAGCAGTTACTGGAACCAACATGGTGCATAGACACGACAAGCCAGCTAAAGCCAGAAAGCTGGCCATGGTTTTCCTTCTCCCAGCCCTAAAAAACAGGCACAGATTCCAACTGTTTAGCACAGCTGAGGAGAATATATGGTCTTGTGAAACTATTACGATTCAACTTCTGAATTATTAACCATAAATCAAGACATTTATTCAGTGCACCACTGACACTTCAATTCATAGAATATCATCACAGGTGGTGAGAATCTTACCACTGCTTGTTTATGAAATAGATACAGAGAGGGTAGGCTGGGAGCTCCACTAGTCCATACATGGCAACACTGAAGTAGCGGTTCCCACTGTCCTCACTGGCATTCATGGTCAGCCCATAGTACACCAGGCTGCAGGAATACCTAAAGAACATCCACAGACAGTGTCAATCTAAGTTTGGTTATGTTTAAAGTCTTCAGTGTGAAAGGACTTTAAAACAATGTATACTGAACGTACGCATCGTTGTGAGCTGTTGATACCGTCTGTGCACTATTAATGACATTGCAAAAAGTGAGTCCCTCTGGTTTCCCAGTGGTTCAGCTCATGATGTGCTAACTCACCAGACATACATGAGCACCACGGTTCTCCAGCGGAGCACTGTGTGGGTGAACAGGTCGAGGAAGCCAGGGCCATTGTTGCCCTGGTTACCAGTCTTGACAGAGCCAGGACACATACGGAGCTTTACTTTGGCTGCAGCGTTGCTGTTCCCATTCCGCACAGCTATATACTGCAAAACCTCCTCCGCCTTCTCCGTGTAACCACGGGAATACAGCCAGCGTGGAGACTCCGGGAGAGTCCTGCCTCAGCCAGAAAAACAAGAACAAGAAAGAAAAACAGGAGACGAAAAGGTCAACTTGCTATTTGTTTCATCAGAAAACTACAGTCTCACACATGCAGTAAAATGTATTGGGAAGGGTGTCAGTAAAGGTTCTAATGCAATTGCTTTCTTGGAATAATCATCCTAAAAAAAGTGACTTACACACAAAGTAGAAAAAACAGGACGCCAGGAGAATTAGCTGCTGTTGCCAGGGTACGCCATGGTCTGATATAGTAGCCAAGGGCACCAAACAGGGCAATACCCACAGCAAAGGTCATATTAGTCAAGGTCCCTGAAAAACAAAACACCAGACAACTTTTAAATAATTTGGAAAAAACACTTTCCAATAGTGTCAGACCACTTTCTTATGTGGACGGACTGACTACAATTGACCCTTCGTCCAATCCTAGTCCCCCCTTCCTTAGTTACTGTAGCTGGTAAACATTTGTCATTGTCATGATGATTATTTGTACCTGTCATGGCCCAATAGGCCTTGCCCACATACTCCTGGGTGAGCACAAAACAGACGAGGGACATACCCCCATTCATCAGACCCACCAGCAGGCGCGACAACGCAAACACCTCATAGCTGGGAGCAAAGGCTGTGGCATAGCCAAACACCACCTCAAAGAACAGAGCTGAGAGAGAAACAGAGCAAAAAAGTTGGTTTGTCAAAGAGAAGGTTGCTTAAAGAACATGTTATCAATGATGTAGCAGTCCACAAGCAAAAGGTTGTTTTTTTTAATTATGAATGATGAGGCCTAACCATAGCTCTCAGATGTTTACCAGTGACACTATTAGCTGGGCTGAAAAGCAGCCTGCAAGGAAGCAGTTCAGAACAACATTTCCTAACATTTCCTAATGACTGCTATATCATATCAGCCAGTCATTAAGATCAAAATATGAAAAGTTATGAACCTCATTTGTCACCTGTTAGGAAGACTGGTTTCCTTCCAATCTTGTCAGAGAGGGGTCCAAAAAACACATTTCCTATCAAGACCCCAGCAAAGAACAAAGAGCCTGCCAAGCTGACCTTGTAAGACTGTTGCTTTAGAAGGAACCACTAAGAGAAAAGGAAGGAAAGAGACAGGAAGATGGCATTCATAAATTATCATTGTGTAGATTATTTTTAAGTGTGTTAAATACCATACACAGGTGTGAATGACGCTACATTCTCAAGCACGGCACATTTTTGCTCCTATTGAATCATGAACGGTGACCGCTCACCTCCGTCACAATGGAGTTGACATCCTCTGTAAATGTAACGTGTTTGATGAGCTCCTCATGGTTGGAGTGGTCACCTTGTTCAATGTGGTATTCTGGTATAGCGCCAATGAGCACAATGAGCATGGACTGGCATGCCATATACACCTGGAAAACAAAACCAAGCTGAGTGCCAAGCAAGTAATAAAGGCCAAGCTACCCAAGTGATCTATCCATCACTGGTATTTAATTAGCTAGCTCCTTTCACACATTCTGCATTGGAACAGCCTGACCTGCTCAAATCCTCTGAAATTCCAGAGATTGGCATGGTAGAGCTGGGGAGCTCGGAAGGTACCGGAACGCATTAAAAAAAAGAACCCACCTTTATAATAAAGCATTGAATGTATATCAACACATTTGCCGAGTGACATAGGGCAGAAGAGTAGAGCCACTTACAGATGTTACACACATGGGGACATTATTTTTGGGGCCGAAGGTGCCGGAATTGTTGGGGCCTTTTATAGACACATTTCATGCAATTCTTCGTAATTTTACATTAATCTTTTTTTAATGCTGCGTTCAAAACTGGGAACGCGGAGCTGGAAAATCTCCAACTGGGAAATAGGGAAAAAAAAGCTCTGACTGTGAAAATGTTTGGGACATTCATCTAACTCAGAATTCCAAGTGGGGAACTACCTGAAGATGGATCACTGATGCCATGATTGGACCTCGTTTACTCCCCCTGAGTTACCAGTTGTTTTGAAAGCACCATAATACTGCACAAATGATCGAAATGACACCGAAACTGAGATCAGTGAAAACGACCCTGTCTTGAATCCACATCAATAGCCTAGATTTATGGAGACAATGAGGAAATTATATATTTTTTAAATGCTTTCCAGTTTCACCCAATGATATGCAGCTCACTCGCTGGTGATGGCATATTAGTGATGGCGTTAATTCAAATTTTTACATTGCAAAAAGTTAATTATCTTGAGGTAAAGTATTCAGCCAAATAGGTTCCGGAATGACACAGCCACAGGTGTCAGATCCTGTTCCAGCAGTCATTTAGCAAATGCTCTTATCCAAAGCGACTTACAGGAGTAATTAGGGTTAAGTGCCTTGCTCAAGGGCAGAAACATTTTCCACCTAGCCGGCTCAGAGATTCGAACCAGCAACCTTTCGGTTAATGGCCCAACGGTCTTAACCGCTAAATTAACGGTTGTGAAGTAGGTTGTCAAGGAAGTTGTCAAGGTAAGTGAATTTGTGTTTACACAAGTCCTCCCGCCCTCACCTACCGTCCACCAATCATGTCAATGCAGAGCTATATGAGACCTCATTTTTACCAAATTTGAGAGGCGCAAGGCGATGCGGTATGGTGCTCAATTTGTCCTCTGCGTGCCTCCAGAGACTTGACAATTGCGTCACACCACCCATACAGCGCCTCCGAAACACATTTTCGGATCAAGCATAAATTTGCTCTTAGATATTGGGTTATAGGATAAACCATTTGTCATATTTCATTTATAAGTTATATTCTTCAAGAACTGAGTAAAATTAATTAAAATGGCCATTGAACAGAGGGAAATATTGCAGACTGTGGCTTTAATGGGTATGCAAATGACGGGAGAGATAGCTTGCTAGGATTCAGCAAGCTACTTCAAAGCTTCTGTGATTTCATTATCTAGCCAACTAACGTTAGCTAAGTAGCTTAGCTATGGCTCGATAACAATAACAGCGACAGACTACTAGCTGGCTTGCCCCACACTAAGTTTGACCACATACTTCAATGCATTCAGAAAATATAGTAAATGTATTAGATTGCTAGCTAATACAGCTAGCTAACTAGCTGTGGGTGGCATACGTTTTCCGCGAAAAAAAAAGGAAAGTTAATAAAACAAACCTGAAGCAACACAAGAACCAACACCATCTGCTTCTGATATGATCCGAATTCTCCGACTAGTTGAAATGCCTCTTCTAAATCCATTCCAAGAGGAAACAATATTCAAGCACATCACACCAATTTGACAGACTGCGCAAACATCATTTCGCAGACGTGGATTACTATCACATGTTATCATATAGGGAAGCGTATTGGTCAAGGAGACGAAACAGAATACGGCGCATGCGCAGCAGTAACTAATTGGGCGAATTCGTTCTGAACGTATGGATGGATACACTGTGATCAATTGGAGGCTAAAGAAATGAGCGTATAGAAGAACTCTGAGATAGCCTCCAGGCAATGGCGACCCATCATTCAAGGCAGGTTTTGAGCCCCACATTTTTAGCATGCTATTTTGTCATTTATACGTGTCACATATCAGTTTGCAATTTTTTTTTAAATAAAATAAAACATCATTGAGTTAATAAAGCCGCATACAAACTTGGTCCCTTTTTTTATTCCTTGAGTAAGCCACCTCAAAATGCTGGTGTTTTAGCCTAGCTCAGTGCTTTCAAATCAAATCAAATTTTATTGGTCACATACACATGTTTAGCAAAATGCTTGTAATGCTTTTTCCGAGTTCTGTGGTGATGGGGCAGCCAGCAGAAAATATGGAGAGTAGGGGTTGGTAATGTTCTCTAGTTGCGCCGTGATTGGCTCAGCAAAATCTAAGGGTAGAGCTTAAAAATTAATGCCCCTTCAGTGCTACCATATAATTACATTAGAAGTGCCCATCGAAGAAGGCACAAGGTCAATGGCCACAGGTAAAATTAAGTCAAATCAAGTTATAAGTTATACAGTGGCAAGTCAAATCAAATCAAATAGTATTGGTCACATTCACATGGTTATCAAATGTTAATGCGAGTGTAGCGAAATGCTTGTGCTTCTAGTTCCGATAAGGCAGTAATATCTAACAAGTAATCTAACAATTTCACAACAACTACCTTATTCACACAAGTGTAAAAGGATGAATAAGAATATGTACATAAATATATGGATGAGCAATGGCCGTGCGGCATAGGCAAGATGCAGTAGATGGTATAGAGTACAGTATATACAGTGGGGCAAAAAAGTATTTAGTCAGCCACCAATTGTGCAAGTTCTCCCACTTAAAAATATGAGAGAGGCCTGTAATTTTCATCATAGGTACACTTCAACTATGACAGACCAAATGAGAAAAAGAATACAGAAAATCACATTGTAGGATTTTTAATGAATTTATTTGCGCTGTTGCGCCTTCTTCACCACGCTGTCTGTGTGGGTGGACCATTTCAGTTTGTCCATTATGTGTACCTTGAGGAACTTAAAACGTTCCACCTTCTCCACTACTGTCCCACGATATGGATAGGGGGGTGTTCCTTCTGCTGTTTCCTGAAGTCCACGATCATCTCCTTTGTTTTGTTGACGTTGAGTGTGAGGTTATTTTCCTGACACCACACTCCGAGGTCCCTCACTTCCTCCGTGTAGGCCGTCTCGGCGTTGTTGGTAATCAAGCCTACCATTGTAGTGTCATTTGCAAACCTTATGATTGAGTTGGAAGCGTGCATGGCCACACAGTCATGGGTGAACAGGGAGTACAGGAGAGGGCTGAGAATGCACCCATGTGGGGCCCCACAACAACAGACAAACACAGTCTGCTTAAACCAATAACAGACAAACAATTATACGTTTTCATGTCTCTATTGAACACTGTGTAAACATTCACAGTGCAGGGTGGGAAAAGTACGTGATCCCTTGGATTTATTAACTGGTTGACCCTCCTTTGGCAGCAATAACCTCTGTATAACCTTCTGTAGTTGCGGATCAGACCTGCACAACGGTCAGGAGGAATTTTGGACCATTCCTCTTTACAAAACTGTTTCACTTCAGCTATATTCTTGGGATGTCTGGTGTGAACCCCTCTTGAGGTCATGCCACAGCATCTCAATTGAGTTGAGGTCAAGACTCTGACTGGGCCACTCCAGAAGGCATATTTTCTTATTTTGAAGCCATTCTTTTGTTGATTTACTTGTGTTGTGGGTTGTTGTCCTGTTGTATCACCCAACTTATGTTGAGCTTCAATTAGCGGACAGATATCCTTACATTCTCCTGCAAAATGTCTTGATAAACTTGGGATTTTATTTTTCCGTCGATGATAGCAAACTTTTCCAGGCCCTGAGACAGCAAAGCAGCCCCAAGCCATGATGCACCCTCCACCATATTGTACAGTTGGGATGAGGTTTTGATGTTAGAGTGCTGTGCCTTTTTTTCCTCCTCACAGTGTTGTGTGTTCCTTCCAAACAACTGAACTTTAGTTTCATTTTTTTTGCCAGTAGCACTGCTGAACATCCAGGTGCTATTGCGAACTTCAATCATGCAGAAATTGTTTTTTTTTGGACAGCAGTGGCTTCTTCCGTAATGTTCTCCCATGAACACCATTCTTGTTTAGTGTTTTATGTGTTCCAGAGATTTCTGTAAGTCTTTAGCTGACACTCTAGGATTCTTCTTAACCTCATTGAGCATTCTGCGCTGTGCTCTGGCAGTCATCTTTGCAGGAGAGCCCCTCATAGCGAGAGTAGCAACAGTGCTGAACTTTATTTATATACAATTTGTCTTACAGTGGACTGATGAACATCAAGGCTTTTGGAGATACTTTTATAACCCTTTCCAGCTTTATGCAAGTCAATAATTCTTCATCTTAAATCTTCTGAGATCTCTTTTGTTCGAGGCATGGTTCACATCAGGCAATGCTTCTTGTGAATAGCAAACTCTAATTTTGTGAGTGTTTTTTATAGGGCAGGGTAGCTCTAACCAACATCTCCAATCTCATCTCATTGATTGGACTCCAGGATAGCTGACTCCTGACTCCAATTATCTTTTGGAGTCATTACCCTCATTACCCTTTACAACCTACACTGTGAATGTTTAAATTATGTATTCAATATAGACAAGAAAAATACAATAATTGTTGTGTTATTAGTTTAAGCACACTGTGTTTGTCTATTGTTGTGACTTAGATGAAGATCAGATCAAATTGTATGACCAATTTATGCAGAAGTCCAGGTAATTCCAAAGGGTTCACATACTTTTTATTGCCACTGTTTCTACAGTATCTTTGATTGGACTGATCATGTCAACATCATACTTTCAAAATCTTAGCTAGCAAGCTAGCAGTCATCATCATGAATCAAGTCGACAAGTCTACTGGCAAATCCTTTTCATTCTGAAGAGAAATAATGAAGAGAAATTATAGATAAAACGTATCAGTGCTCATCGGCCATTGAACATAAACATTACACAACAAGTTGGAAATCGCAAATTCAACAATGAGTGGTTTGGAAGGAATCAGTGGCTACCTGCAAGCATTGCAAAGCAATCACTAGCCTGCTATTCAGTGGAGTTGGTGTGTGGTCCCAAGTCTGGGTTTAAGGGTCTCTTTTCCAAGTTTAAAAAGCTAAATATTCAACATTGGCCATGTTGTCAATCCAGCATGACTTCTGCCGCGCTCAAAACAACTGGAAAGTTGGAACTAGGAAATCTAACTTCAGTGAGTTCAAGACAACGGAGGAGCTCCAACTAGGAAAATACGTTTTGAACAGTCATCCAACTGGGAATTGCAAGTCGGGAACTCTGGCCTATCTCTCACTGATGTGGTCATCCTGTCTGGGTTGGCGACTGAAAGAGACTGAAACCAGAGATCTGTATATAATGACGAAATGCTCATATATCCGCAATGGGCGTCTTTGTTCCAAAGGCGGGAAGGCAGGCGACAAGCTTAGGTCTGCATATTATGCACATGGAAACGCATTGGGTTTATTCTGGACACATTTTGGTGAGTGAGCTCTCTCGTTTCGCCTTTTCCTCTCTGCTGAAACGACACTACATTACCAAAAGTATGTGGCCACCTGCTCGTCGAACAACCTACTCCAAAATCAAGGGCATTAATATGGAGTTGGTCCCTCTTTTGCTGCTGTAACAGCCTCCATTCTTCTGGGAAGGCTTTCCACTAGATGTTGTAACATTGCTGTGGGGACTTGCTTCCATTCAGCCACAAGATAACTAGTGAGGTCGGGTACTGATGTTGGGCGATTAGGCCTGACTTGCTGTCAGAGTCCCAATTCATCCCAAAGGTGTTTCATGGAGTTGAGGTCAGGGCTCTGTGCAGGTCAGTCAAATTCTTCCACACCGATCTCTACAAACCATTTCTGTATGGACCTCACTTTGTGCACGGGGGCATTATCATGCTGAAACAGGAAAGGACCCACACCATTATACAGTTGAAGTCGGAAGTTTACATACACCTTAGCCAATTACATTTAAACTCAGTTTTTCCACAATTCCTAACAATAAAAATTCCTTGTTTTACGAAAATTAGCATCACCACATTATTTTAAGAATGTGAATGTCAGAATAATAGTAGAAATAATGATTTACTTCAGCTTTTATTTCTTTCATCACATTCCCAGTGGGTCAGAAGTTTACATACACTCAATTAGTATTTGGTAGCATTGCCTTTAAATGGTTTAACTTGGGTAAAAATGTTTCAGGTAGCCTTCCAGAAGCTTCCCACAATAAGTTGGGTGAATTTTGGGCCATTTCTCCTGACAGAGCTGGTGTAACTGAGTGAGGATTGTAGGCCTCCTTGCTCGCACACGCTTTTTCAGTTCTGCCCACAAATGTTCTATGGGATTGAGGTCTGGGCTTTGTGATGGCCACTCCAATACCTTGCCTTTGTTGTCCTTAAGCCATTTTGCCACAACTTTGGAAGTATGCTTGGGGTCATTGTCCATTTGGAAGACCCATTTGCGACCAAGCTTTCACTTCCTGACTGTTGTCTTGAGATGTTGCTTCAATATATCCAGATAATTTTCCTTCCTTATGATGCCATCTATTTTGTGACGTGTACCAGTCCCTCCTGCAGCAAAGCACCCCCACAACATGATGCTGCCGTGCTTCACGGTTGGGATGGTGTTCTTTGGCTTGCAAGCCTCCCCCCTTTTCCTCCAAACATAACGATGATCATTATGGCCAAACAGTTCTATATTTGTTTCATCAAACCAGAGGCAGGAAACTGACTTGTTGGAAAGGTGCCAACCTATGACGGTGCCACGTTGTAAGTCACTTAGTAAGGCCATTCTACTGCCAATGTTTGTCTATGGAGATCGCATGGCTGTGTGTTCGATTTAACACACCTGTCACTAACGGGTGTGGCTGAAATAGTCTAATCCACTAATTGGAAGGGGTGTCCAAATAATTTTGTATATGCAGTGCATTCAGAAATTATTCAGACTTATTGCCTTTTCCCACATTTTGTTACGTTACAGCCTTACTCTAAAATTGATGAAATTGTTGTCCTCAGCAATCTATTCACAATAGCTCAATGACGAAAATGACAATTTTTTAGGTGAATTTATTAAAATTGAAAAACAGAAATACCTTATTTACACAAGTATTCAGAGCCTTTGCTATGAAATGATTCAGTCTGGTTTTAGACCCCATCATAGCACTGAGACTGCACTTGTGAAGGTAGTAAATTACCTTTTAATAGCATCAGACCGAGGCGCTGCTTCTGTCCTCGTGCTCCTAGACCTTAGTGTTTCACTATATATTTTACCTCTTGGGGATGTAATTCGAAAACATAATGTTAATTTTCACTGCTATGCGGATGACACACAGCTGTACATTTCAATGAAACATGGTGAAGCCCCAAAATTGCCCTCGCTAGAAGCATGTGTTTCAGACATAAGAAAGTGGATGGCTGCAAACTTTCTACTTTTAAACTCGGACAAAACAGAGATGCTTGTTCTAGGTCCCAAGAAACAAAGAGATCTTCTGTTGAATCTGACAATTAATCTTAATGGTTGTACAGTCGTCTCAAATAAAACTGTGAAGGACCTCGGCGTTACTCTGGACCCTGATCTCTCTTTTGAAGAACATATCAAGACCATTTCAAGGACAGCTTTTTTCCATCTACGTAACATTGCAAAAATCAGAAACTTTCCGTCCAAAAATGATGCAGAAAAATTCATCCATGCTTTTGTCACTTCTAGGTTAGACTACTGCAATGCTCTACTTTCCGGCTACCCGGATAAAGCACTAAATAAACTTCAGTTAGTGCTAAATACGGCTGCTAGAATCTTGACTAGAACCAAAAGATTTGATCATATTACTCCAGTGCTAGCCTCCCTACACTGGCTTCCTGTCAAAGCAAGGGCTGATTTCAAGGTTTTACTGCTAACCTACAAAGCATTACATGGGCTTGCTCCTACCTATCTCTCTGATTTGGTCCTGCCGTACATACCTACACGTACGCTACGGTCACAAGACGCAGGCCTCCTAATTGTCCCTAGAATTTTTAAGCAAACAGCTGGAGGCAGGGCTTTCTCCTATAGAGCTCCATTTTTATGGAACGGTCTGCCTACCCATGTCAGAGACGCAAACTCGGTCTCAACCTTCAAGTCTTTACTGAAGACTCATCTCTTCAGTGGGTCATATGATTGAGTGTAGTCTGGCCCAGGAGTGGGGAGGTGAACGGAAAGGCTCTGGAGCAACGAACCGCCCTTGCTGTCTCTGCCTGGCCGGTTCCCCTCTTTCCACTGGGATTCTCTGCCTCTAACCCTATTACAGGGGCTGAGTCACTGGCTTACTGGGGCTCTCTCATGCCGTCCCTGGGAGGGGTGCGTCACCTGAGTGGGTTGAGTCACTGATGTGATCATCCTGTCTGGGTTGGCACCCCCACATTGTGTTGTGCCGTGGCGGAGATCTTTGTGGGCTATACTCAGCCTTGTCTTAGGATGGTAAGTTGGTAGTTGAAGATATCCCTCTAGTGGTGTGGGGGCTGTGCTTTGGCAAAGTGGGTGGGGTTATATCCTTTCTGTTTGGCCCTGTCCGGGGGTGTCCTCAGATGGGGCCACAGTGTCTCCTGACCCCTCCTGTCTCAGCCTCCAGTATTTATGCTGCAGTAGTTTGTGTCGGGGGGCTAGGGTCAGTTTGTTATATCTGGAGTACTTCTGTCCTATTCGGTGTCCTGTGTGAATTTAAGTGTGCTCTCTCTAATTCTCTTTCTTTCGCTCTCTCGGAGGACCTGAGCCCTAGGACCATGCCTCAGGACTACCTGACATGACTCCTTGCTGTCCCCAGTCCACCTGGCCGTGCTGCTGCTCCAGTTTCAACTGTTCTGCCTTATTATTATTGGACCATGCTGGTCATTTATGAACATTTGAACATCTTGGCCATGTTCTGTTATAATCTCCACCCGGCACAGCCAGAAGAGGACTGGCCACCCCTCATAGCCTGATTCCCCTCTAGGTTTCAGCGTTTCTAGGGAGTTTTTCCTAGCCACCGTGCTTCTACACCTGCATTGCTTGCTGTTTGGGGTTTTAGGCTGGGTGTCTGTACAGCACTTTGAGATATCAGCTGATGTACGAAGGGCTACATAAATAAATTTGATGAGACTCCAAATTGAGCTACGGTGCATCCTGTTTCCATTGATTATCCTTGAAAAGTGATAAGAATCCACCTGTGGTAAATTCAATTGATTGTATATGATTTGGAAAGGCACATACCTGTCTATATAAGGTCCCACAGCTGACAGCTTGGTTTTTACCTAGACATGCACTATGAGGTTGAAGGAATAATCCGTAGAGCTCCGAGACAGGATTGTGTCGAGGCACAGATCTGGGGAAGGGTACCAAAATATTTCTGCAGCATTGAAGGTCCCTAAGAACAGCCACCTCCATCATTCTTAAATGGAAGAAGTTTGGAACCACCCAGACTCCTCCTAGAACTGGCCAAACTTAGCAATCAGGGGAGAACGGCCTTGGTCAGGGAGGTGACCAAGAACCCGATGGTCATTCTGACAGAGTTCTTCTGTGGAGGTGGGAGTACCTTCCAGAAGGACAACCATCTCTGCAGCACTCCCATCTGGCCACTCTATGATAAAGGCCTGATTGGTGAAGCCATTCCTCAGTAAAAGGCACATGACAGCCCGCTTGGAGTTTGCCAAAAGGCACCTAAAAGATTCTCAGGCCATGAGAAACAAGATTCTCTGGTCTGATGAAACCAAGATTGAACTGTCTGGAGGAAAGCTGGCACCATCCCTACGGTGAAAAATGGTGGTGGCAACATAATCATGCTGTGGGGATGTTTTTCAGCGGCAGGGACTGGGAGACTTGTCAGGATTGAGACAAAGATGAACGGAGCAAAGTACAGAGAGATCCTTGATGAAGTCCTGAACGCTCTGGAGCAGGTTCTCAGACTGAGGCAAATGTTCACCTTCCAACAAGACAATGACCTTAAGCACACAGCCAAGACAAGGCAGCAGTGGCTTTGGGACAAGTCTCTGAATGTCATTGAGTGGCAGAGCCAGAGACCAGACTTGAACCTGATCGTACATCTCTGGAGAGACCTGAAAAACAGGAAACAGCAGAGAACACGCCTATCCACATTGACGGGACCGCAGTTGAGAAGGTGAAAAGCTTTTAAGTTCCTCCGCGTACACGTCACCGACAATCTGAAATGGTCCACCCACACAGATCGTGTGGTGAAGGCACAACAGCGTCTCTTCAACCTCAGGAGGCTCACAAACGTTTACAGATGCACAACTGAGAGCATCCTGTCGGGCTCCATCACCGCCTGGTAACTGCACTGGCAACTGCCCGCAACCGTAGGGCTCTCCAGAGGGTGGTGCGGTCTGCCCAACGCATCACCGGGGGCACACTGCCTGCACTCCAGGACACCTACACCACCAGATGTCACAGGGAGACCAAAAAGAGCAAAGGCATCAACCACCCGAACCACCTGATGGTAGCCTGTTCACCCCGCTACCATCCAGAAGCCAAGGCCAGTACAGGTACATCAAAGCTGGGACTGCGAGACTAAAATAAACTGCTTTAATCTCAAGGCCATCAGACTGTTAAATAGCCATCACTAGCCAGCTACCACCCCGTTACTCAACCCTGCTCCTTTGAGGCTGCCACCATATATACATAGACATGGAATCACTGGTCACTTTAATAATGTTTACATACTGCTTTACTCATTTCATAGCTACTGTATTCTATTCTACTGTATTTTGGCCAATGCCTCTGACATTGCTTGTCCTAATATTCATATATTTCTTAACTCCATTCTTTTACTTTAGATTTGTGTATTGTAGTGAATTGTTCAATATTACTGCACTGTTGGAGTGAGGAACACAAGCATGTCACTACACCCACAATAACATCTGCTAAATATATTTTGCAAAAATGTTGAAAAAAAATTAAATGTAGTTTTTGCTTTGTCATTATGGGGTCGTGTGTAGATTGAGGGGAAAAAACAAATTTCACCAATTTTAGAATAAGGCTGTAATTTAACAAAATGTGTAAAAAGTCAAGTGGTCGGAATACTTTCCCAATGCACTGTAGTGTCATCCAAGAAAGCATCCGAGTGAGCAAAACAGAGCCCCACTTTTGCCCATTTATCTGATGCAGTCTGGCCAGAAATATACTGAACAAAAATATAAACACAAGTAAAGTTTTGGTCCCACGCTTCAAGAGCCAAAATAAAAACTCCAGAAATGTTCAGTAAGCACAATTGTATTTAGTAGTCAATAATATACTGTAGATATTGCCTCCTAATATTGTGCAATCGGTGTGTCGCTTCACTGGCCTGGGATATTGTTTGAATTCAAGACCAGATTGATCTCAATTTGTCAGTGTCAAAGTAGCCACTCATTTCAGTCATGTGTGTGGGTTCAAAAAATATTCAGCCATTGTCTATCATGTCAATGATGTGGAAACAAAATATGCCTACAAAGAAATGCTAGTTTGTTAACACCACCTGCTTTAAGTCACAAGCGTAAGTTACTCAGGATTTAAATGCATATTCCCATTCAAATTATTGGTATGCAGTTTGACATTTCAACAGCAAAACGTGAAAAATTATCGAGACACGGTGTGGGCATATAGGTGGAGTATGCATTTTAAGCACCTAGTCTAGAATTAAGGAAGGCACAAGGGGGGTGTGATATATGGCTAATATACCACAGCGAAGGGCTGTTCTAAGGCACGAACCAACGCGGTGTGCCTGGATACAGCCCTCAGCCGTGGTATATTGGCAATAAGAATTAGTTCTTAACTGACTTGCCTAGTTAAATAAAGGTAAAAAAATAATAATTGATTGGCTGACAGCCGTTGTATGAGACCATATGCCACGGGTATGACAAAACATGTATTTTTATTTCCATATACCACACCTCCTCGGGCCTTATTGTTTAATTATAGAAATGCTACATTTATTTTTCCAATTATGGGCTTGTGGTGCAGTTAACTAAGTGAAAGAAAGAAAGTGGTGTATATTTCAGAGGACG
Source organism: Oncorhynchus mykiss (assembly GCF_057628025.1). Lineage (NCBI taxonomy): Eukaryota > Metazoa > Chordata > Actinopteri > Salmoniformes > Salmonidae > Oncorhynchus > Oncorhynchus mykiss. Next base: position 19,188,064 of record NC_143044.1, on the reverse strand, counting down.
CTGACATCTTTAAAAATATGTTTAATACAGACAAATGAACATTAGTTAAATGTTCTAGCTCATTCATGTCAGTCAATCCTTTTAAGACTGCATAATAGGAAAATAAAACATTAACAGAACAGAGAGAATATTAAAAACCGACTCAAGACAGGTAAAATATTAAATAGTTAAGAAATGTAAAAGGAAAGTCACATTCTACAAGTTCTGACACCTGAGTGGTAATATGGACCCGAGTGGGGTATCGTGAGTGTCATTTTCTGCCATCTTGGAACGATTGAGGGATTTGTTTTCCTTCTTGCCTGCCTTCTTTTGCTGAAAGGAGAAAACATTACATTCAAACAAAGCCATAGCTAGGAGCGAGAGATGACAGTACATTAACAAAGAAACACTGGGGCAATCTTACCTTGAAGAATGGCACTCTTCCATTCTCGTAGCACATGAGGTTTTCGTCGATATAAGATGGCTCAGTGACATAGCTGTCGTTGTAGCCGCTCAACTCGTCCTCCAGAGAGTCCTATGGCAACAGATGTCATAACATCTATTCTGTACACTGAACTTCACCCTTTCCAATGTCATTATTGCCTATTACATGCTGAATAGTCTAGATCAGTCAGTATTCATAGTCCGTGTATACAGTAGAGGTTGACCAATTAATCGGAATAACCGATTAATTAGGGCCGATTTCAAGTTCATAGCAATCGTAATCTGCATTTTTGGACTCCGATTATATTGCAATCCACGAGGAGACTGCGTGGCAGGCTGACCACCTGTCACGTGAGTGCAGGCAGCAAGGAGCCATGGTAAGTTGCTACCTAGCATTAAACTTAATCTTATAAAAAATATATAATTTTTTAAAATCAAGCTTAACATAATCACTAGTTAACTACACATGGTTGAAAGATATTACCAGTTTAACTAGCTTGTCCTGCGTTGCATATAAATCAACGCATTGCCTGTAATTGTCACTTCTCTTGCATTCAGTGTAAGCAGAGTCAGGGTATATGTAGCAGTTTGGGTTGTCTGGCTTGTTGAACTGTGTGAAGACCATTTACTTTAGATTTGTGTATTGTAGTGAATTGTTAGATATTACTGCACTGTTGGAGCGAGGAACACAAGCATTTCACTACACCCACAATAACATCTGCTAAATATATGATATTTTGCAAAAATGTTTAAACCAGCTCTTCGCAATACTTGAAGCACAGTGATGTTATTGACTTCAAGCCCATCAACTCCCGAGATTAGACTGGCAATACTATAGTGCCTATAAGAACATCCAATAGTCAAAGGTCTATGAAATACAAATGGTATAGAGAGAAATAGCCCTATAATAACTACAACCTAAAACTTCTTAACTGGGAATATTGAAGACCCATGTTAAAAAGGAACCACCAGCTTTCATATGTTCTCATGTTCTGAGCAAGGAACTTAAACGTTAGCTTTTTTTTTTTACATGGCACATATTGCAATTTTACTTTCTTTTCCAACACTGTTTTTGCATTAAATAATGAAACATGTTCAATTTGGGTTTATTTGAGACTAAATTGATTGATTTATGTATTATATTAAGTAAACAATACTGTTCATTCAGTATTGTTGTAATTGTCATTATTACACATAAAAATCTGCATACTTTTTTTGGGTACTCAAAAAAAAAAAAAAGAAAATCGGTATTGGTGTTAAAATCATAATCGGTCAACCTCTGGTATACAGTAATCTGCGATACTGCCCCAAACCGACATGACCCAACCAGGTAAAATTGGGATCTAATGTGTACCTGATCGACCTGCTTCTCCTCCTCTACTGTGTCACACTGGAACAGGGCTGCCTGCAGCTCCTCCTGCTGGTGGCGGAAGCTGTCCAGCAGTTCAGCTCTGCTCTTCGACTTGGCCAGGAGACATGGGTACACAAACTCCCTCCTCTGAGGAGTTGTACCTGCCAGAACAAAACAATGTCAGTGACTCAGACTATACATGTAGAAGAAAAAAGCCAATTTAACATTTTAGATGGCATTACATCCGTGTCAGGCTCACCAGTTGGGACATCCTGTTTGAGCTGCTCGCTGAGGAAACTGTGGACACTGACCACGCCACCCTCCACGTGGGCCTTGAGTTCTATGTGGTGGTGTTCCAGAGTGTTCTGGTCCAGTGACGTCTGCTCCTTCAAGGCACCCAGACCCTCCTCCACCAGCCCTTGCTGCTGCTGCAGTTGACCACTCACCTCCTGGACCCTCTCCTCACAGCTCTGCTCCACCCTCTGATTCACACCACAGAGAAACAACGGTAAGGATTTCAGTTATGATGAATACTGACATGTAAGGAGCTGCTCAGGGATTTCGAAGCTAACCATTTTTGTAAAACTGAACAGTGTGGTACCAGACTACTAATATTTTCCGGCACTGAGCAAATTTCAGGTCTGCTGAGCGCAAACTTGAACCGTGTTCAACTTCCAGCACGTGTTTACTGTGAACAGAGGCTTTCATTTACTGTTTCAGTGGCCAAATAGCCTACTGTGACTATTTGACCATAAATGTACACCTACCAGAGTGGCTTACCATAAAAAAATATATATTTATTTTAGAAAACGCATCATGTAAAATTAACATGGAAATTGGTTATATCATTCAGCCTACAGTAGCAGCCAATGTATAGTGTTTAATGTAGGCCTACATTCCATTAAACTTTTCCTTCAGACAAGGTGGAGACTGAACATTGTGTTTAATACAAGAAATCAAAATAAAAAAAAGAATAGTTATTCCCATATCATTATTAAAGACAATCAGACAAGTTATGCTACTCTGTGCCTATTGGCTACTTAGCTTATTCAGACTCGTCTCAAAATAAAACACTTCCCCTTAAGACAAAGAAAAGCTCTTTACCTGGCACGCTTTTCAAAGATGGCTAGAAAATGTACACGTTTTGTGATCTTGTAGGAAGCACAAATTTGCTATAACTGGGTTAATAATTCACTAACTAGCAAATAATATGAACAAAATGTGCACACGGTGCTACATGCGATTGTTTTGAGATCAAAGCGTGAGCTGCATAAATCACAACAGCTCATGCTGTAAAACAGTCCAGTTCAAAGTGAATGGCACAAATCCATATATGTCAATTGTCTACTTGCACATAGGCCTTGATTGATTTTGTGTTGTGATTGTGATTGGTTATGCCGCACTGGTCTGTGTAAAGGAATACAATCCTACTCTGATGCGCTCAAATGTCGGTTGACCGAGAATAACCCGTTCGTTCTTCCAATCTGAAAAAAAAGGTGTACTTTTCCATATATAGACACCCTACACGCCGAGCTGGTCTGATGCTTTAAGTGCACTCTTAGATAAAATTACTCGTAACGGGCGAATGTTTACTGGTTGCTCAGGAGGGAAAGTCAGATCTGTGGAAGACATCGGAGATAAGAGGGTATAGGAGCAAGCGTTGCGTGAGTATTATGTGCCAAACGGGTGCGATTAGAATACAATATTTTTTCTTATAATTTGGAAAAGTGCACACTAAATAAGTGTACCAGAGTGTTAAGGAAAAAATATGAAGCCTTTAAAAACAGCAAAGACAAAAACAGTTGCATGCATTTGTGATTTGCAGTTTATTTATCGCTTAGGAAAATTATTCAAAGCTCCCTTTCTTATTCCGTTTTAAAACTAAAAGTTTGATTGCATTTCAAAGCATGAATGACTCATATGCTGTGTCATGACATGAAGGACTGATACATACAGTAGCATACAGTGCCTTTGGAAAGTTCAGACCCCTTGACTTTCTCCACATTGTTAGCCTTATTCTAAAATGTATATTTTTTTAAAATAAAATAATCCTCAGCAATCTACACACAATACCCTAATGACAAAGCAAAAACCAGTTTAGAAATTTGAGAAAATGTATTAAAAATGGGGGGGAAGAAAACATACCTTTACATAAGTATTCAAACCCTTTGCGATGAGACTCGAAATTGAGCTAAGGTACATCCTGTTTCATTGATCATCCTTGAGATGTTTCTACAACTTGATTGGACTCCCCCTGTGGTAAATGCAATTGATTGGCCATGATTTGGAAAGGCACACACACACACACACACACACACACACGTGTACCAACATATTTCTGCAGCACTGAAGGTCCAAGAACACAGTGGTCTCCATCATTCTTAAAATGGAATTAGTTTGGAACCACCAAGACTCTTCCTAGAGCTGGCCGCACAGCCAAACTGAGAAATCGGGGGAGAAAAGCCTTGGTCAGAGAGATGACCAAGAACCCAATGGTCACCGACAGAGCTCTATAGGTCCTCTGGAAATGGGAGAAACTTCCAGAAGGACAACCATCTCTGCAGCACTCCACCAATCAGTCCTTTATGGTAGTGACCAGACAGAAGCAACTCCTCAGTAAAAGGCACACGACAGCGCACTTGGAATTTGCCAAAAGTCAAACACTCAGAACATAAAAACAAGATTCTCTGGTCTGATGAAACCAAGATCAAATGCCAAGCTTCATATCTGTAGGAAAACTGGCACTATCTATACAGTGACGAATGGTGGTGGCAGCATCATCCTGTGTGGATGTTTGTCAGCTGCAGGGTCTGAGAGACTAGTCAGAATCGAGGCAAAGATGAATGGAAAAAAAGTACAGAGAGATTGTTGATAACCTGCTCCAGAGCACTCAGGAGCACAAACTGGGGCGAAGGTTCACTTGCCAACAGGACAATGACCCTAGACACATTGCCAAGAATGCAGGAGTGGCTTCGGGACAAGTCTGAATGTCCTTGAGTGGCCCAGCCAGAGACCAGACATGAATATCTCTGGAGAGACCTGAAAATAGCTGTGAAGCAACACTCCCCATCCAACCTGAGAGCTTCAGAGGGATCTACAGAGAAAAATGGGATAAACTCCCCAAATACAGGTGTGCCAAGCTTGTAGCGTCATACCCAAGAAGATTCGAGGCTGTAATCGCTGCCGAAGGTGCTTTAAAGTACTGAGTAAAGGGTCTGAACACTTATGTAAATAGGATATTTCAGTTTTTTTTGCTTTGTCATTATGGAGTAGTGTGTAGATTGATGAGTAAAACATACATTTAAATCAATTTTAGAATAAGACTGTTACGTATCAAAATATGGAAAAAGTAAAGGGTTCTGAATACTTTCCAAATGCACTGTATGCATGTATACACGCACACACACAGTACAGGTCAAAAGTAGACACCTACTCATTCCAGGGTTTCTTTTTTCCTATATTGTAGAATAGTGAAGACATTAAATCTAAGAAACATACGAAATCATGTAGTAACCAAAAGTATTAAAATCAAAGTAACTGATTCTTCAAAGTAGCCACCCTTTGCATTCTCTCAACCAGTTTCATGAGGTAGTCACCTGGAATGCATTTCAATTAACAGGTGTGCCTTGTTAAAAAGTTAATTTGTGGAATTTCTTAACATCTTAATGCGTTTGAGCCAATCAGTTGTGTTGTGACAAGGTAGAGGTGGTATACAGAAGATAGCCCTATTTGGAAAAAGACAAAATCATATTATGGCAAGAACAGCTCAAATAAGCAAAGAGAAACAGTCCATCATTTCTTTAAGACATAAAGGTCAGTCAATCCAGGACATTTCAAGTAACTTGAAAGTTTCTTCAAGTGCAGTCGCAAAAACCATCAAGCGCTATGATGAAACTGGCTCCCATGAGGACCACCACAGGAAAGGAAGACCCAGAGTTACCAATGCTGCAGAGGCTCAGTTCATTAGAGTTAACTGCACCTCAGATTGCAGCCCAAATAAATGCTTCAGAGTTGGACATCAAAATCAACTGTTCAGAGGAGACTGCATGAATTAGGCCTTCATGGTCAAATTGCTGCAAAGAAACCACTATTAAAAAGGATACTAATCATAAAGAAGAGACTTGCTTGGGGCAAGAAACACAAGCAATGGACATTAGACCGGTGGAAATTTGTCCAAATGTTGACCGGTGGAAAGAGTCCAAATGTTTGGTTCCAACAGCTGTGTCTTTGTGAGATGCAGAGTAGGTGAACAGACGATCTCTGCTTGCATGGTTCCCACCGTGAAGCATGGAGGAAGGGGTGTGATGGTAAATTGCTGGTGACACAGTCAGTGATTTATTTAGAATTCAAGTCACACTTGAGCAGGATAGCTAACAGCATTCTGCAGCGATACGCCATCCCATCTGGTTTGCACTTAGTGGCACTATCATTTGTTTTTTCAACAGGACAATGACCCAACACACCTCCAGGATGTATAAGGGCTATTTGACCAAGAAAGAGTGGAGTGCTGCTTCAGATGACCTGGCCTCCACAATCACCAAGCTCAACCCAATTGAGATGGTTTGGGATGAGTTGGACCGCAAAGTGAAAGAAAAGCAGCCAACAAGCTCTCAGCATATGTGGGAACTCCTTCAAGACCGTTGGAAAAGCATTCCAGGTGGAGCTGGTTGAGAGAATGACAAGAGTACGCAAAGCTGTCAAGGCAAAGGGAGGCTACTTTGAAGAATCTAAAATATTAGATTTGTTTAACACTTTTGTTACGACATGATTCCATGTGTTATTTCATAGTTGATGTCTTCACTATTATTCTACAATGTAGAAAATAGTACAAATAAAGAAAAGCCCTTTTAATGAATAGGTGTCCAAACTCCTGACTGGTACTAATATGAAATTCAATCTCCTACATTTTCTTAGACAATTAATAGGCACGAACTGTTTCCTCATTCCGCTGTTGCCTCAGCCACATTGTTCTCAACACCAATACGCTGGTTAACTTTGCTATTACGTATATAGCAACATAGGGAAAGGCGCCAATTCAACGGCACACTGAAGATTGTCCACAGTTCTGAAACAGCGACCTCTATCCAACACAGGAGAAAGCGCATGTTACAAAATATTATTTATTAGTGGTGCATAATTATTTTCACATAATATAACCATGTACAATTTCAGGTATCACATGTTTTTGAGTAAAGACTGTGCCATTCGTGGCCTCCGCAATTGTTTTGTCTACCAAAACAGGGGTGAATCAGACAGCCTGTGCACCATGAAAAAACGATTTGCGATTGCTCGACCAACAGCCTATTGACCAGTTAACTAAATGGGGTCAGCCCTAATGAGGTCTGATAAAAAGGTCTGATCCTGTTGGTATCCAACAATCCATAGGACTGCTGAACACTTGAACTGGACTGCAGACTCTACAAACCTTAGAGCACACATACAGTACATTCATGACACACACCTAATGATTGCTAAATACTGCACAATATAAAACACTGCCACCCCCCCCCCAATCCCTGCCTTCCCCAAAACACATGAAAATATTGGACTATAAATTGTGCCTTCCTGTATTATAATAAAACATTTATTCTATTCTACTAAGCTATTTACTTGGTTTGTATTCTCATATTTTATCATTTCTTACAACTGAAACTTCTAGGCCAAGAAAATTGGCAAAATAGCAAAAATACATGTTAGTACTCTATTTCATAAAGTACCACCAAGTCCCTGTTTGAGGTAAAACTGCACAATATTCTGTCTGACTGTATAGTTTACCTGTAGCAGGGTCTGAGCAGAGGCGGTGTTCTCTCTCATCAGGGTGAGCTGAGCATGGGAGTCAGTGCTGTCCTTGGTAGAGGCACACCATTGCAGACTCCTCTTACACAGTTGGGTCAGAGAGCTGTGCAGGTGGCTGCAGTAGACGGAGCACTCCTCCATCGTATGCTGGGCCTCCTGGGCAGTCTGCTGGACCTCAGAGATAAGGCTGGCGGTGGAGGACGCTAGACGCTCCTTTTGGGTTGCGGTCTGGTTCTCAGCTGCACTGCATCTCCTGGAAGACAGAATCAAATGAATTAGAGGCTATGCACTGGCAAACATCAAGTGAAAAGAGTATTATGCAGATTCAATGGACAAAGTCAACGACATGGTAGGGCTGACTCCAATTAGTCAACCGGTCGATTGTTTGGTCGTTAGGCGGTTGGTCAACCGAGATTGTGTGTTACTGCTTTACTAAAACACACACCCAACTCAGTGAACTAATCCATTGGAGGCCAAGTCTAAAAGCCAATTTATGTTTGATCCGAAAATGTGGTTTGAGGCTCCATATGGAGAGATTAACGCAATTGCGGAGCCTCCAGAGGCAAAATCAAGCTCTGTACTGCATCGCCCTGCGCATCCCAAATGTTGTAACAATGAGAAGGGATCTGTACAGCTCCGCATTGACATGACATTGGTTGACGGTAGGTGGGGGAGGTACATCCTGTATAAACACAAACTCACTTCTTTGAGAACAGCTGTGCATTGCGCTGTTAAGCGCAAGAAGTATGAATGCCCTGACATCTGATGACACACATATACATATCTAAATGCTGCATGGCCATCTGCAGACGTCAGATTGAGCACGCACAATGCACTTCTCTCCAGAATGCGCTCTCTCCCGCAGATTTGTGCATATTCATAACTTCATTGTGTGAATTGTTTGCATATATCACCAGTAGTATATTTAAGCAATAAGGCCCGAGGAGGTGTGGTATATGGCCAATATACCACGGCTAAGGGCTGTTCATAAGCGCAACGCGGAGTGCCTGGACACAGCCCATAGCCATATATCACAGACACATTGTTCGCTGAGTGCACAACCTATGCTACAGTTGGTTTATTTCATTCCATTTTACAAATTGTCAATTTAGTAGTCTTTTGTTTGGAGCTCTGCGGTCGATGTTGATTAAGGACACGCACGCATAGAAGTAGGCCTACAAGCTACCGTGAAAATGTAGGCACAAAAAGTGTTTATTTGGGGATATGATAGTATTTCTGGATTGGCTTGACGCACCATCACTAATGACCTGTGGAGCTTCTCAAAGTAATGTTTTCACCTCAAACGGCAATCAAATGGCAGCTGTTTTTACATCCATTGAGAATTACAATAGACGACTTTCGGTCAACCACAAAAAATATATATATTTGAGTCGGGACAGCCCTAACGCCATGGACAGGTATATCACATCACATTAGGCCAATGGCCCAGTTAAGACAGCCCAGTTGCACTTACGTTTGCAGGGTCTGCTGAAGGGACTGGACAGGGACCTGCAGGGCGTCGGAGGCACTCATCAGGCCAGCGTAGTTATTCTGGGTCTCCATGGCCAGGAGGTTGAGCTGGTTCTGCAGACACTGGATCACTTGGGTCATGCCCTGTAGGGGAGGTGATGTCACAAGGTCAGATCAAAAAGCACACTTGTTGCCCAAACAGCCTCGATAGTGACGTTTTTTTTTTTTTTTGTCAACATCCAGATGTCTAACAGGGACTGGACCAATGGTATAAAAGCAGAGTAGACATTGCCGGAGCAACCCTATTGTGCATATCAAAGTGTATTACTTTGACATCTTGTTTTTTCAGATAATTGCAGAGGGTGATAAGAGAAGACACTTTATAGACCACTCCAAATCGATCCCAGGCCGTACCGTCTGATGCTCCTTGTCTGCTCTGCTGATCTGTTTCTTCAGGTTGTTGTGCTCAGTCTTTAGGGAGCCGAGACCTGCTGTGGCAGTCTCCCTCAGGGCAGCCAGGTCCTGGGCATGGCCATTGAAGAACGACGTCATCTCCACCTTCATGGACGCCATCTGGGAAAAAGGAAAGCATTCATTAAATTGTCTAACACATGCATAAGCAAAGTATTTAGAGTATATACAATGCATTATTTCAGCCAGCTTCACTTACCTTAGCTGCCAGGGCATGGTGGCTCCCCAGTGTCTTCTTCAGGCTATCATTCATGGCCATGATGGCACTGAAACCAGGCAACATCTGGGCCACCAGGACCTCCTCAAGCTCCAACTTGTGCTCCTCCTGTTAAAACAGGATCATATTAATCAAGAAATATCACACACACACACACACACACACACACACCTCTTTATACAGATGTATACAAAAACAGAAAAAAAAAACACCAGAAAAGAACCGACATGGCTTAATTTCTACCCTTACCAAAACCTGGTGCAGAGTGTTTTTGGCCTCCGCACACAGAGTCTCTTGCGCCATCAACTTAGCCTGACACTTGGTCATGCCATCAGTAAACAGGTTATTGATGCCGCAGAAGGACGCGGCTACAGTAGCCATGGCACCTTTGAAGGCTTTGTCGTTGACTGTAAGAAGACCCTCTGAGGGAGCAAAAGACATTCAATCAGATATTAATTTCTATGATGCACTCATATCACTCTTGTAAACTACCGGTCCATTTCAAGCTGCTCACCAACTGAGGTTTTGTAGGAGTCCAGCATGCTCTGGTGCTTGTTGCGCTGGTCTTCCACAGAGTTCTGCATCTGGCTGAACATAGCATCCATGTGGTCGGTAAAACTAATCTGGATTTCAGAGTTGTGCTCCTCAACTTTCTTCTTCCTCTCTAGCTTAGCATGCAGGTCAGATACATCTTTGGTGCTCACATCAACAGTTGTCAGCAACTGGAGAAAAAAAGGTTCAATCTTAAAAACAGACAGTCATACAGTACATGCTCAAATGTCATTTTAGTCATTTAGACTGAACTGTTAACCAGAGCGAATTACAGCAGTGAGTGTATACATTTTCGTACTGGCCATAACGTCGTCACCCTAACCTTGTCTGCAGTGGTGTACAGTTTCTCCTCAGTGGTGGCCAGCTCAGACACTATAAACACCTCCTCAGTGAGCTTCTGTTTGGTCTCCTGCAGGTCCTTGTGAGTCTCCTCCAGCTTATGGTTCTTCTCCTCAAGATCATTGATGCACTGGTCCAGCTTATCCTTGCTATCCTCAAACAGCTCAAAGACCTGGGAATGAGGGACGATCACAATATTTTTGGATTAGTCATGTGGAGCCAGTAGCCATTGTCCAGCTCATCCAAAAACAGGAAGTAAAATGACATTTTTAAACATGCTTACTCTCTTCAGCTCCTCCTCCACTGATGCAATCTTCTCGGTGTATTCTGTTATATGCTCCTCTTGGGAAGATATCAGGCCCGCCATGCTCCTGTGGGGTGATAAATTAAAATGTTAAACTCCTGTACTTTCTCCTTTTGAAGTTATTAAATTCCAATACAGATTTTAGTAAAAACGTGAAACATTAACAAAATATGTGTTGTACAATGGGCAATTACTCATAGTTCTCAGACGACAAATACACTCCATTCTTGTCACGAGTGGCAGCCAAATCCCGTTTTAGACGCTCAATTTCCTCTGTGTATTCCTGATAAAATACAATATTTTAGTACAAACATTTCACCAAATAAGATATTCTTAAAAACATACATAAAGTAAACAGAATTCTCCAAATTTCAATTTAGAGTTTCAGTTCTTATATTCACCTTGATAAGAGTTCTCTTCGTCAACTTCTGGTTCACCTCAGGCTTGTTCATGATGTTCTTGGCCCTGTTGGCATATTCCAGCGTGCTCAGAGTTTCCTGGGGATTTCCCGAAATGAAAAGTTAGAGTATTGAGGCATTGCTAAAAACTAGACATCAATCTAGACACACATGCCAAGAGACAATAAGACAGCCAGACACACCTCCAGGTTTATTGAGGCTGGGGAAACGGTGGCGATGATGGAGGTCTTGGTGCGGCCTCCGAGTGAGTCCTGGAGGATACGGGTGAGTTTGGACTCCCTGTAGGGCACGTGGGGCCTCTTCTCCACCAGTGCAGTGATCACCCTGCCCAGTGTCAACAGAGACTGGTTGATGTTGCCGGCCTCGCGCGCCCGCTTGTCCACAGCCCCCGATCGGCCGATGTTCTCACTGCCAGCAAGGTCCACCTACAAGATGAGGTCACATTAGCGAGAATTCCTGGTGGGCATCACAAGCAGGTGCACATACAGGACAAATATGTGATCTTTCTTTGTAAGTAATACCAGTTAACCGTACCAAATTCAGTTTTCCAATCTTGACCAGTTCCTCTCCTTCAATGGTGATCTCCTTCATATGAATCGTGACAGAGAACACAGAGTGAGAGCGGCTGAAAAACAAAAAGGGGCAGATCAATATTACACTATAACGCCTTGCTATGAGAAGTTTAGCTGGTTAGACATGCAGGTTTACCTGGAGTAGGCATTCATAAGAGTGGAGGCAGTTTTTCTCTTGGCAGATCCACGCTCCAGAATCTGGTAAATCTCATTTTTGTTGTGTACCGTGATTTCCTCCAGGCCCTTGATTATGACACCCCTCTGATGGACAGAAAGTACATTTAAACATCATAACTAGTTTAAGAACATCACCCCATTGGTGGAATAGCAGGTTGTCTATGGAAACAGCAGTGACGTGTTGACACTTGTGGAATTCAACTAATTAGGAACGTACATAAATGTGAGAGTGAGTACTACCTTATTACGTGGATCATCAAACAATTGAAGGCGTTCAGTGACATCGGGACAAGGACTTAGCAGGTCAAACAGCTCTTCATTGTAAATCTCCAGCAAGGAAACCTTGACAGAAAACTCTGTCCCATTCTCAGACAGCTTCTCAAATATCTGATGAAGTGTCCGGGGAATGATACCAGCAAGAGGGTCCTGAAAGAGTAGATTCAAATCACACATTAGTACACATACAGAGGACAATAACAAAAAGTCAACTGACAAATCTGACACAATTATGTTATACCTCTTCCCATGTAAATTCTTCATTCGGAGATCTTTCTCCTTCCATTGTGAAGGTCTTTCCTGTTCCAGTTTGGCCATATCTACATGACAAAAGCCATTTAAATAAAAAATATTTTAGAAAAACAGACAGACAAGTCTTCAGTGGCCAATGTCAGCTTCTTTTTTTGGGGGGGGGGGGGGGCACTCGGTGTTTGGTCGCTGCTCATGTTTTTGTTTGTTCATTTGTGGATTGCGCTGTACTCTGCCACTAAATGTTGTCTATTGCTTGCTAGTGAAGGGGAATATATACATTTTAGAATAAGGCTGTAATGTAACAAAATGTGGGGAGTCGAGGAGTCTATACTTTCCGAATGCACTGTAACTGCCTTAATGCTGCTGGACCCTGCGAAGAGCCTTAATAAATAAACATATTGCTCACCATATGTCTGCTGCAGAGGGACAAGAGCCATGAGAAAACAAGTTTAGATGAGTTTTGGAAATAAGTTAATTATTTAACAATATCACACCGTTTGGACACTGACGAAATGTTATTCTTGCACCAGTTCAGTACTTTTATTTCCATGACTCATCTAAACTTGTTTTCTCATGGCTCTTGTCCCTCTGCAGCAGACATATGGTGAGCAATATGTTTATATTTATTAAGGCTCTTCGCAGGGTCCAGCAGCATTAAGGCAGTTACAGTGCATTCAGAAAGTATACAGACACCTACACTCCCCACATTGCTACGATACAGCCATACTCTAAAATGGATTCAATATTATTTTTCTTAATCTACAAACAATACCCCAGAATGACAAAGCAAAATCAGGTTTAGACATTTTTGCAAATGTATTAAACAACTGAAAAACTTTATTTACATACAGTTGAAGTCAGAAGATAAACGTAGGTTGGGGTCATTAAAACTCGATTTTCAACCACTCCACAAATTTCTTCTTAACAAACTGTAGTTTTGGCAAGTCGGTTAGGACATCTACTTTGTGCATGACAAGTTATTTTTTCAACAATTGTTTAAATACAGATTATTTAACTGTATCACAATGTCAATGGGTCAGAAGTTTACATACACTAAACTGACAGTGCCTTTAAACAGCTTGGAATATTCCAGAAAATGTCAGGGCTTTAGAAGCCTCTGATAGGCGAATTGACGTCATTTGGAGAGGTACCTGTGGATGTATTTCAAGGCCTACCGTCAAACTCAGTGCCTCTGCTTTACATCAGGGGGGGCGAAAAAAAATCTAAAGAAATGAGCCAAAACCTCAGAAGAAAAGTTGTATAACTCCACAAGTCTGGTTCATCCTTGGGAGACACCTGAAGGTACCACGTTCATCTGTACAAACAATAGTATGCAAGTAGAAACACCATGGGACCACACAGCATTCATACCACTCAGGAAGGAGACGTGTACTGTCTCCTAGAGATGAAAGGACTGGTGCGAAAAGTGCAAATCAACCCCAGAACAGCAGCAAAGGACCTTGTGAAGATGCTGGAGGAAACAGGTACAAAAGTATCTATATCCAGAGTAAAATGAGTCCAATAACAACATAACCTGAAAGGACGCTCAGCAAGGAAGAAGCCACTTCTCCAAAACCACCATAAAAAAGCCAGACTAAGGTTTGCAACTGCACATGGGGACAAAGATGGTACTTTTCTGAGAAATGTCCTCTGGTCTGATGAAACAAAAAATAGAACTGTTGGTCATAATGACCATTGTTATGTTTGGAGGAAAAAGGGGGAGGCTTGCAAGCCAAAGAACACAATCCCAACTGTGAAGCGCAGGGGTGGCAGCATCATGTTGTGGGGGTGCTTTGCTGCAGGAGGGACTGGTGTACTTCACAAAATAGATAGCATCATAAGAGAGGAAAATTGTGGCTATGTTGAAGCAACATCTCAAGACATCAGTCAGGAAGTTAAAGCTTGGTCGCAAATGGGTCTTCCAAATGAACAATGACCCCAAGCATACTTCCAAAGTTGTGGCAAAATGGCTTACGGACAACAATGTCAAGGTATTGGAGAGACCATCAGAAAGCCAAAACCTCATTCCTATAGAAGATGTGGGCAGAACTGAAAAACCATGTGCGAGGAAGGAGGCCTACAAACCTGACTCAGTTACACCAGCTCTGTCAGGAGGAATGGGCCTAAATTCCCCCAACTTATTGTGGGAAGCTTGTGGAAGGCTACCCGAACCATTTGAATCAAGTTAAACAATTAAAAGGCAAAGCTACCAAATACTAATTGAGTGTATGTAAACTTCTGACCCACTGGGAATGTGATGAAAGAAATAAAAGCTGAAATTCTCCACTATCATTCTGACATTTCACATTCTTAAAATAATGTAGTGATCCTAACTGACCCGAGTTAGGGACTTTTTACTAGGATTAAATGTCAGGAATTATGAAAAACTGAGTTTAAATGTATTCGGCTTAGGTGTATATAAACTTTTGAATTCAACTGTAAGTATTCAGACCCCGTTTCCATTGATCATCCTTCTACAATTTGGGAGTCCACCTGTGGCAAATTCAATTAGACATGATTTGAAAAGGCACACACCTGTCTATATAAAGGCCCCACAGTTGACAGTGCATGTCAAAGCAAAAACCAAGACATGAGGTCGAAGGAATTGTCCATAGAGCTCAGAGACAGGATTGTGTCGAGGCACAGATCTGGGGAAGGGTTCCATGTAGCCATGGCTCTGTGGTACTGCCTTGTTCCGAGCCAATTGTAATTTGTGGCACCTGACCACACGACTGGACAGTAGTCAAGGTGTGACAAAACTATGGCCTGTAGGACCTGCCTTGATAGTGTTGAAGCAGAGCTTTATTATAAAAACAGACTTCTCGCCATCTTAGCTACTGTTGCATCAACATGTTATGACCATGACAGGTCACAATCCAGGTTTACTCCAAGCAGTTTAGTAATCTTAAATTGCTCAATTTCCATACTCATTACAAGAGTCACTTGAGGTTTAGTGAAAGGTACAAATCATTCACAATGCTTTTAGTTTGAAAGATTTAGGACTAACCTATTTCGAACCATTCTGAAACAGACTGCAGCTCTTTGATAAGTGCTGAAGTAATTTCACTTGCTGTAGTAGCTGACGTGCACAGTTTTGAGTCATCCGCATACATAGACACACTTCACTGAAAGCCAGTGGCATGTCATTAGTCAAGAAATAAAAAAGTAAAAAGGGCCTAGACAGCTGCCCTGGGGATTTCCTGATTCTACCTGGATTACGTTGGAGAGGCTTCCATTAAAGAACACCCTCTGCTATAGTGTGGATAAAGTGTTACTTGTTGTTAGACAACATCAGATGGTATCATGAGGTCCCTGGCAATTCCCAGCCCTATGGCTTACAGCAAGTAAAATTCAGAGTATGAGTAAATGTACTTGGCAAATAAAGATGATTGACGTCAGTTATTACTTAGTACTTACGCAAAAACTGTACAGTTGTATCCACTTATCACTTCATCCAAAATGGGACATACAACACTCTTGTAGACGTCGATTTGCTTTGCAGCTGGACCGAAAACCTGAGGGTTTGATAACATGTAACTTAAATGTCCAACCTTACAGATGGCCTTCCAACCCAAGTAGATATTGGTGTTAGTCCATTTTACACAACATTAGCTACATTAGTTACCATATCAAAAGTGTACATTTTCCTAGCTGCCTTGTCGCCAATCCCTCCCGTTCGCACATTGATCTCTTTTCTGTTTTCAACCGTATCAATGACTCCATGGGAGGCAGACTTGCGTTCCGCGTTGTTGAAGGGTCTGAAAAGGCAAGGGCAGAGAAGTTAACGAGACATTAGTTAAGCCTAGATACAGTGCATTCTTAAAGTATTCAGACCCCTGGACTTTTCCCACATTTTATTACGTTACAGTCCCCCCCCCCCCCCCCCCTCAAACAAACACCCCATAATGACAAAGCAAAAAAGTTGACAATTTTGCAGGACAACGCTCCCCATCCAACCTGACCGAGCTAGAGAGAATCTGCAGAGAAGATTGGGAGAAACTACCCAAATACAGATATTTCTCCCAATCTTCTCTGCAGATTCTCTCTAGCTCAGTCAGGTTGGATGGGGAGCGTCGCTGCACAGCTATTTTCAGGTCTCTCCAGAGATGTTCGATAGGCTTCAAGTCCGGCTCTGGCTGGGCCACTCAAGGACATTGAGACTTCTCAGGATTGGCTTCAGGACTTGTCTTGGCTGTGTGCTTAGGGTTGTCCTGTTGGAAGGTGAATCTTAAACCCAGCCTGAGGTCCGGAGGGCACTGGAGCAAGTTATCAACGATCTCTGTACTTTGCTCCATTCATCTTTCCCTCAATCCTGACTAGTCTCCCTGCCGATGAAAAACATCCCCACATATGGTGGTGGCAGCATCATTTTTTCACCGTAGGGATGGTGCCAGGTTTCCTCCAGACATGACACTTGGCATTCAGGCCAAAGAGTTCAATCTTGGTTTCATCAAACCAGAGAATCTGGTTTCTCATGGTCTGAGATTCCTTTAGGTTCCGTTTGGCAAACTCCAAGCGGGCTGTCATGTGCCTTTTACTAAGGAGTGGTTTCCATCTGGCCACTACCATAAAGGCCTGATTGGTGGAGTGCTGCTGAGATTGTTGTCCTTCTGGAAGGTTCTTCCATCTCCACAGACAAACTCGGTCAGAAAGGTGACCAAAACCTGATGGTCACGCTAACAAAGGCTGTTATCCTCCGATTGCGCAGTTTGGCCGTGCAGCCAGCTCTAGGATGAGTTCTTGGTGGTTCCAAACTTCTTCCAATTAAGAAATCATGGATGCCACTTCTTGGGGACCTTCAATGCTGCAGACATTGAAAGTGCCTCGACACAATCCTGTCTCGGTGCTCTACGGACAATTCATTTGACCTCATAGCTTGGTTTTTCCTCTGACATGCACTGTCAACTGTGGCACCTTACAGACTGGTGTGTGCCTTTCCAAATCATGTCCAATCAATTTACAACAGGTGGACTCAAATCCAGTTGTAGAACAATCTCAAGGATGAGCAATGGAAACAGGATGCACCCGAGCTCAATTTCGAGTCCCATGAAGGGTCTGAATACTTCCGTAAATAAGGTGTTTTTTTATATTTTTAATACATTTGCAAAAAAATGTCTAAAACCATGTTTTTCCGTTGTCATTATGGGGTATTGTGTGTAGAACGATAATGTTTTTATTTAAGCAATTTTAGAATAACGCGCAAGAAGTGTGAATACTTTCCAAATGCACTGTATCTGGCAAGTGTTGCTGTGACACCATGTCCAAATGTTTGTATTTAAGTCCCAACTGGTTTCATACAAGTCACGTTTAGCTTACCTGCATCTCACAACAACTTGAATATTTCTCCCCTTCTCATCCTTTTTGGCAACATTGAACAAGTTGTTCGAAGCCATGTTTGCAGAACACTCAAAATCCTGCCAACGTCAACTGTAACAAATAACGATACCGTTTTTCAATTGAAAAACGCACATGTTGTATTAGTTAGCTAACATAACGTTACTGTTATTCTAACTAGGCAATTAGCTAGTTAACGGTAGCTATCTACTGTTACTAACTAGCGATTATCACTTCAATATATTTGCTAACGTTATCTTGCTTAGTTAGCTTGTTTACATAGGTTACATAGGCAACCAATCCAAATTTGTCATTACCAAATCTTTGCTCTCGGATTTCTCTCGAACAATTATCTTGTAGATGGCTAGCTAATTTTAACAAAAACAACTTGATTTGATTGCTAGCGCTCTTTCGTACCGACTGTGTAGTATTTCAAACTTTAAATACTTTCATCCGAGTTCAGCCAATTGCTAAATCGGAATGTCTCAAACGCGATTTTATTGGCAGTCTGTGGTCACATGAAAAATGGAGGAGTGATGCATCACGGGAACTAAGCTATAAATTGGGACACGTGCTAAAATACACTGCATGACCAAAAGTATGTGGACATCTGCTAACAGCTTATTCCAAAATCATGGGAATTAATATGGGATAGAGGTGAGGGCTCTGTGCAGGCCACTCTCATGCCATATTCCTATTGCTAACGTTATAGTTATTGCTATTCTATTACTTCAGTTCCATTTCTATAGTTTATGTAGTCCGGTGGCCAGTTAGTATATGAAAAGATAAAGATTTCCATTCTTCTCATCACGGAGATGATGATGATGGGACACCAGGAGGGTGCAATAATGATCAAGTAGAACAGAAAAATGACAGTTCTCACAATCTCCATACACGGACCTCTAGCTACTGTCCTCTTAAATTCCACGAGTACAAAATTACTAGGTGATAACACAATTCATGTTTGTATTTACATCATATAATGTAGTGCTTAGTAGAAAGTATATTTATTGTTAAATTGTAACTAGGTTTTCCCCAATGAAAATTAAGTCGTATGCTGTAAAACTCGTTGCTGTGTAATACGCAAAATATCGTTGTAGTGAACGGGAATATGACGTCATTACAAAATCTGTATCCCTTCTAGCCATGCTATTTTTTGGGTGGGAGGAATTATCACATTTGGGTTGGCATTGTGGCTCAAGCAGAGTTTCTAACGCAGAGATGCAACATCGCGAAATTTACGGGACCGCTTGCTGAACAGACCAAGCAGACCAGGCTGGGATTTTGGGTTTACAAAATCAGCGAGAACATTTTTTCTTCCTTAGTTCATTTTCTCGAAATCTGAAGGCACAACGTAGATTCGAACCAATGTCTTAAGTACTTGAACATGTTATTACCCCAACCTCTTGAAAGAGACAAACTGACACGTTTTAATTGACGTCAAAAACAACTTTATATCAAAGGAGTGCCTTTGATTTGACGGCCGGGACATGCGCAGTTTGGCTTGAGACAATCATTAGACCCGATGATTTATTTCTACGCATGAGTTTAGCTAGCCAACAGCGATTTATTTTGGAGAAGCAGTTTCTGCCTATCTTTATACTGTACTGTCTTTGATTCAAGGCAAATAACATTTACATGACAAACATTGCACTGGAAGTCAATGTCATTTTTTTTCTCCCCACATTTTGTAAAATTTGCCATTCACAACGTAAGTCGACTATTTGTTTAAAAAACAGTTGTTTGAAACACACTGTGGTCAATACAGATCCATCAGTTGTCAATTCAACCATAGTAAGTGTCTCAATTATTGATAACAAAAAATGTAGGTGGAAGTTGCAATGTGTTGTAAATTGACCAAAGGTATGGACTTTATCATACAAAGTGAGAGACACACTTTAAAATAACTCATAGATATTACCCGTTCAACAAAAGTATTTGTTAGGATATCACCTTTCCAACAAGTCAGTTTGTCAAATTCCTGTCCTGCTAGAGCTGCCCCAGTCAACTGTAAGTGTGGTTATTGTGAAGTGGAAACATCTAGGAGCAACAATGCCACACAAGCTCACGGAACGGGACCACCGAGTGCTGAAGCTGTCCTCGGTTGCAACACTCACTGCCGAGGTCCAAACTGCCTCTAGAAGCAACATCAGCACAATAACTGTTAGTTCGTAGTTTCATGAAATGGGTTTCCATGGCACACAAGCCTAAGATCACCATGCACAATGCCAAGCATAAGCTGGAGTGGTGTAAAGCTCACTGCCATTGGACTCTGGAGCAGTGGAAGCAAGTTTTCTGGAGTGGTGAACGTTTCACCACCTGGCAGTCCGTAGGGAAATCTGGGTTTGGTGGATGCCAGGAGAACGCTACCTGCGTAAATGTATATTGCCAACTGTATGGAGTGCATACAGAAATGGTTTGTCGAGATCGATGTGGAAGAACTTGAGTGGCCTGCACAGAGCCCTCACCTCAACCCCATCAAACACCTTTGGGATGAATTGGAATGCTGACTGCGAGCCAGGCCTAATCACCCAACATCAGTGCCCGACCTCACCAATGTTCTTGTGGCTGAATGGAAGCAAGTCAATGATCCAACATCTAGTG
Source organism: Oncorhynchus mykiss (assembly GCF_057628025.1). Classification (NCBI taxonomy): domain Eukaryota; kingdom Metazoa; phylum Chordata; class Actinopteri; order Salmoniformes; family Salmonidae; genus Oncorhynchus; species Oncorhynchus mykiss. Next base: position 19,167,507 of record NC_143044.1, on the reverse strand, counting down.
GAACGCCTTCCCAAAAGGGTGGATGCTGGTATAAAGAGCAAAAGGGGGACCAACTCCATATTAATGCCCATGATTTTGGAATGAGATGTTATACGAACAGGTGGCCGCATACTTTTGCTCATGTAGTGTATATTCGAAATGTTCATGAGAAATTTACATTTTGTTGATCTGTTTATGTGACTATGTTCTGGGTGGATCTTCGGCTAGACTTGGGTAAAAAAAGATTTGGTAGGGACATCGATCTGCAAGCTTGATGTTCTTTTTCTTTTTGATAGTCCAAGGTATTCCACTGAGGAAAAGTATGTGTAATTTGATTATAATTCTTGCTAAATTTTACACCCATAAAAAAAAAAAATTCAATTAAAAATGATCCTATTCAGGTAGATTTAAATCATTACTTTGCCAGATACTATGCGCTATGAGAATAAGAAGGTAATGAAATCAGTACTCTTAACCTTTTCACATTTCTTTAAATGTAAAAACCCGTTATGCGTTTCTGTTTTTGTGTTTCTGTTTGTTTGATGTTTACATGATCAATTCATCAGTTATGTCACCCTACAGACTTGAAGCTGACCAAATAGCTCAGAACATAATTTCTGTTATCTCAGTGGCTACTTGACTGACTGGTGGAGGGAATCTGTATAAAAAACTATCAGGAATTTTGACACTCAACTCTTTATCACATAATTTTTTTTGCCCTTATAAACCAGGTTTCATTACAGGCCTGATGGAAACAGAACATTTTGGGGTCAACTTTCCAAGGTGGTTCTTTTTGTGTCGGTTAAATTAATTATGTGAGAAATGGCAGTGCACAAATATCGATTTAGTAACCATCATATTAAAGTAAAACTTGTAGTCACACTATGATATGGTGTGTGGTCCTTCCACTGCGATTCTGGAAACCATGCAGTTTATTTGGCTACAAATGAAATTTCTGGCTGTTGGGCTGCAACCTGGTCTCAGAGCATTTCGTATTATTCTGCTCCTAAATATGACACACTCCATTTAGTATGATATGGTATTACGTATGGTATGTATTAAGGTGTGGATGTCATTCACCCATTTCGTAAGATATGTTCTGAATTACAATTGGCATTAAATGTTACGAATTTACAAAACGTATGATATGTTACGAATTCTAGTAAGCCAGCTAACGTTAGGCACCTAAAGTTAGCTATGCTCAGGGTTAAGTTATGGCTAGCTAAAAGTTTTTTTTTAACCTTTATTTAACTAGGCAAGTCTTATTTTCAATGACAGCCTAAGAACAGTGGGTTAACTGCCTGTTCAGGGGCAGAACGAGGGCCTTGTCAGTTCGGAGATTTGACCTTGCAACCTTTCGGTTATTAGTCCAACGCTCTAACCACTAGGTTACCCTGCCGCCGGTTTAGGGGAAGGCTTAGCTAATATGCTAAGTAGCTAAAAATTAGTAAGTAGTTGCTAATTAGCTACAATACTAAAGTTGTTTGTGATGAGATTCGAACTCACATCCAGCCACCCTACTTTCGTTTTTGCCTTAAGTAACAATCTTTCTAACGTAAACATACCAGACAAAATTTGGCAGTCACTAATGTACGTTTACTATGTTACGTCTAGTGTATGAGACCAGGCTGCAACAATTTATGACGTACTTCCCTGGATGGTGAAAGTGCACTGTGATCTTGATGCTCCTTTCCAATAAACATGCTTGACTGCCGTTTGACAAATATTCTGGCTCTTAACCATAATCTCATCATGTAGACTAGCCTAAACACACTATTTGCGAGCTGTTGGGTAGAGCACATGTGCCAAGACCATTTGGAATTCACTATTTAACCCAACAGTTTTTGTGACAAAACTATTGGTAGAGTTGAAAACTGCGATAGAAACACATTATTTCATGTACCAAATAAATATCTAAAGTGATAAAGTACATGTTGTGTGCACTACGTCATCACGCACTGTTTTTTCTATCTGCAACAAGTAGGTTTGGTGGAAACACCACCGGTGAAAAAATGTGCATATTTTATTTTATGCATATTTTAGAATATTCGCATGGAAATTTGTCCCCAATTTGATGGAAACCTAGCTATAGAAACACAATATGAGCCATTTGAGGAGCACACTTCCATCTAGTGCCAATATCCTTGAATAGACATTTAGTAGGTCGTCATACAGCTATCATATTGAGGTAGATGAACAACTGTTTGAGATGAAATTTGTTATAAGCACATGCACTGGACTGGTGAAGTGTACCATTGAAAACAAGAGCCTAGTCTCTGTGCTTAATTCATGTGATAAACCTCAGCAAGAAAATAACCCATCCTTCTGTGCTTGCTCAATAATTTGCCTTCAACAGAGTTGATTTATTGTTTGTTATGTCTGACTGTTGAAATACAACATGATTATGAATAATAGAGAAAATAGATTGGATATTCTAAATTAGAGAAGGGACAAGATGTATAGGACAATGTTTGATATAATTGTTTTCAATAATTCATTGTTCTAGTATTTGATCATGTTTCCCAACAATAAGTTAAAGTAACTAGCTGTGAGTCAATTCAGTTCTGCCCTACACCTCTGTCAACAGATTCTTTGTTTTACTTGCCAAGAGAAACCTCCTCTCCCTGCAATCTTTGTCTCATATTTTATGACATAACACCACCCATCAGCCTTGCAGAGCAGTCATCCATCTCCAGTGGGGCATCCACCCACTCAACCTAGGGGGGGGGTATTCCCTCATTTTGCTCTCTCTCTCTCTCTCTCTCTCTCTCTCTCTCTCTCACCACACACACACAATTTTCCTACCCCGGTGTGACTACTCAGCAATTAAGCACTTTCTTTAAATAATCTGAGCCTGTGTTTATAAACGATGGCGGAAAAGGGCAACTCATCCCAGTCCTCAATGGTCACACAGTCCACTGATTTACTCACTTTTAGTACAATAATAAACACATTATCTAGGTAATCAAAAGGGGGAAAACTAATAAAAGCACATTGCATGCATCTTCTGTTTTTCCTATCCAAAATCACATGGGCAGCTGGTGGAGGATATGAAGAGAATGAGGGTATATCATGAACACATGAGCACATACCCCAATTATAATGTAGCGAAATGGAGTAATCTAAAACTGTGTTGTTTGGATATGAATCCTGCATAGATGGTCGCTGGGTCTCTGAGATGAGCCTCTCCTGGAGTTTCGTCGTCATGAGAGCAGCTGTCCCCCAGGCCACGCCCCAGGCATGGGGTTTGAGTGACCCAAACACCTCCGGTTCCTCCGATCAAAGAGACCTTTTCTTTTACAATCTGCTGGGTCTAACAAATCCACTTCATTATCATAACCATTTTAACTGCGAGGGTGGAAGCAAAGTGAAGTGGGAACAATCCTATTGTTTCTTTTTTCCATCAGTCAGAGGAGTAAGGAGTAATCTAGTCGGTAACTTTGGTTGATCAGATGTTAGGGGACTGCCACAGCAGAAGCATCTCTCTCTCCATCTATCTGAGGCCCTGCTATCACTGTCTCGGGGGCTATTACAGGTAAGCAATTGAGGGGCTGTTTCAGCTGTTTTTTTTGTTTTTTTTTGTCTCCTATTTTCTTAGGGCCAGATTCCCCAGACATAGATGAAATGTAGTCCTGGACTAAAATGCTATGGAGAATCTCAATCTGTGTCCAGGAAACAGGCCCATAGTAACAGTATCGTTGTTTTAAGCTTGTAAAAAAAAAGAAAGTAGAATAGATCACTTTTAAAATGCACATGTAATCAACACCTTTACAATATATACTCTATATGTAAACTGTTAGGTATGAAATTAAGCTAGTATCATCAGGATCTATTACAAATACAACTCACTCTTGACGAAGCACAGTATGTCACTGTACACATACTACTTATCACGAGTGCCACTATGTATTGGTAGGCTGCATGGTAATAGACTATCATTCGAATGTTGTAGTTTATTGATGCTCAAAATACTTGACAAACAATCAGGCCTCAATTTCACAATAAAGGGTTCTGAAAGTAAATGTAAATGTAAGTGATGTACAATAACAATACTGTACTATAAAAGATTCAAGTCATGGGTGATTCAAACACATCAAGACATACATTCATCACATTTGCAATACATGCATTTATGAATGTATATTCTCTGGTCTGTTTTTAATATATAAGAAATTTTACTGCAAACCTCAAACATATCTTCAAATCAAATTCACGCATGTATTACCTATTTTACAAAAAAAGTGTTATAAAACAAAGATTCATAATAACAAAAACCACACATGACATTTGATTAATCGTCATGCAGGGGTCTCCAGACCCCTAGGTGACACAGGCATAGGCAACACAAAACGCCCCCCTCTAAATCCCACTCAATGTGGCGGGGCGTGGGCGTGGGGTGCAGGGAGGGCACCATTCCCCACGGAGGCACGCTGTGCAGAATAACGACCGGACACTGGACCTGGAAAAACTCCCATCTGCCAGAGGGAAGAGGCATTCACCCAATACACTAACATTTTTGTAACTGTGGGCGTTAAAAAGGGAACAATTGGGTTAATTTCCCCCACTGCAAGGGGAAAGGGGAGTTAGGTAGGGAAGACCGTTCCTAAACTACCCACTAGTCATTGGGATGTCTTATTTAAGTAGGTCTATCATTTTTAGGTGGACAAGTTGTTGCCTGTGTTAAAAAGCCTATGGACAATTGTTTTTGTGTTTCCTACATAGTCATATGTGCTATAACAAATTACATACACTAACTAGTCTATTGTGGAATATGTTGAAGGTTTCACAAATAGGAATACACATAGATGATGTCATTAGGAACATGTCAGACACATTTTGTATAAGAAAGAAAGTGGGTCTAGGATGTCAGGTAAAGTAGTGGTGATATGATCCTTAACTAGACTCTCAAAGCACTTCATGATGACAGAAGTGAGTGCTATGGTGCGATAGTCATTTAGTTCAGTTACCTTTGCTTTCTTGGGTACAGGAACGGTGGGCATCTTGAAGCAAGAGGCGACAGCAGACTGGGATAGGGAGAGATTGAATATGTCTGTAGACACTCCAGCCAGCTGGTCTGCACATGCTCTGAGGACGGGGCTATGGATGTTGTCTGGGCCAGCAGCCTTGCGAGGGTTAACACGTTTCAATGTCTTACTCACGCCGGCCACGAAGGAGAGCCCACAGTCCTAGGCAGCGGGCCGCGTTGGTGGCACTGTGTTATCCTCAAAGCGGGCGAAGAAGGTGTTTAGCTTGTCAGGGAGCAAGACATCAGTGTCCGCGACATGGTTGGTTTTCCCTTTGTAGTCCGTGATTGTCTGTAGATCCTGCCACATGTCTTGTGTCTGAGCCGTTGAATTGCGACTCCACTTTGTCTCTGTACTGACGTTTTTCCTGTTTGATTGCCTTACGGATGGAATAACTACACTGTTTGTATTCGGCCATATTCCCAGTCACCTTGCCATTGTTAAATTCGGTGGTTCTCGCTTTCAGTTTTGCGAGGATGCTTCCATTTATCCACGGTTTCTGGTTTGGGTAGGTTTTGATAGTCACAGTGGATACAACATCTCCTATACACTTCCTGATGAACTCAGTCACCATATCTGTGTATTTGTCAATGTTATTCTCAGAGGCTACCCTGAACATATCCCAGTCCGTGTGATCAAAACAATCTTGAAGCATGGATTCTGATTGGTCAGACCAGCGTTGAATAGACTTTAGCATGGGTACTTCCTGTTTAGGTTTCTGCCTATAGGAAGGAGAAGAAAAATGGAGTCATGATCAGATTTGCCGAAGGGAGGGCAGGGGAGGGCCTTGTAGGCATTTCGAAAAGTTGAGTAGCAGTGGTCCAATGTTTTTCCAGCACAGTACTACGGTCAATATGTTGGTAGATTTTCGGTAGTGTTTTCCTCAAATTTGCTTGGTTAAAATCCCCAGCTACAATAAATGCGGCCTCAGGATTATCTACTTGTGTAAGGAGAAGTCTCATTACCTGTGTGTCATAGTGGACGTGCAGGCATTTTGTTTAAAGGGCCTCCTCTTGCTTTGTTACTAACTGCCACAGCCCTTGGATCAACAACCTTGTCACATGCACAGTATGCCTACAGACATCAGCCATATGTAATTTACACTGAATGAGGGCAGCTTGATGAGAAGAGAGGAAGGAGTCCCAAGATGATCCCTTCAATAGTGTGGGATGTAGAGTAGGTGCAGCTATGTCATACATACTTTCAGTCCATACAGGTTGGCAACCCATAACTCAAGAAAGATTAATAGTCTATCTAATGACCATCCTGTTCACTGGGTACAAATGTTCCAACTTTATGGGGTGATATGAAGCACATGCCTTATAAAGCATTCTAAAGCATATACCTTCATACATTTTTTGTTTATCCTACACTGATTATTTCCCCCAAAAATGTTTTAGGTAGCTATAGAACTTTGACCAATTCAAATTTCAATTGTTGCACATAAAATCGCTCTTATCATATGCCTCTGTGTGTGCTTCTTCCTTCCCACGACTCTATATTTCATGTATGCAATTTACCGGATGTATTTAATATCAGTAGAAAGTGGGTGTCATCTATTACACCAGTTGAATCCATTTTTGGTGAAGTGTTACCAGAGTTCCTGTAAGCTTTTGTCAGCATGCCGATTATTATATAGACAATAAAATGGGAAATAAACTTTACATGGTAATATTTACTCAACTGAACCAGGCTAACAAATACCATGCAAAAAGAAAACTAATTTGTCATGTATTTTTTTAATTAATTGACAAGTGTTCTTTGATGTTGTAATCAAGCTTGAGGCCTAATCCTAGCCCGGTTTTTTCCCCGTTTTAATCACCTAGTCCTTGGATGGCCAGTGACGTCAAGAGACATTATTAAGAGACTCCCTTCAAATTCAAACTACAATATTGAATCCCCATAATACAACGATATTATATTATATTTGTCATGCGTAGGCGACACTATAGGCTATGGCAGAGAATACATCACTGGATTTGAAGGTTATATATTGAGTGCGTAAAGGCACGTAAAGGCTTGAAGCGCATACTCTTGGTAAAATAAATGACAGCTAAAACCATGGATAAAATGTGGGTACCAATCTGTGTTTTTTTTACACGACATTCACGAGGGAATTTACTCAAAGGAAGAGGTCATATCCGTATCATTGCCAGAGACGGAACTGGGTTAAAAGTTGAGTCATTGTAGAAACAGCACAGCCAATTAGATAAAGCTTATTTAGAAAAGATTCATTTCAATTTCGCTGCTCTAGCCAATGGAAGGGAAGCCAGGTGTTCTCATCAACCTTACTGAAATGTCAGTATTCAAATGCATTATTAGTCATTTGAGATGATCGTAAATTGAGGAGAATAATCCAAATGATTGGTCAATATTAATCCAATAGATTCATTGTCTGCTATAGTAAGCCAATGTATTTTTTAGAAAGCACTATGTGACATGAAACTTAATTCGTACCCATTACAAAACCACAAATTGGTGCTCAACCGCAAGCGAAAAACCCATGCATAAAATGAAAAACCCGTGCGTAAAAGTCACAATAAAAAATGTTTTGGCCACATATCTAACAGTACTTTTTCTTTGCTCCGCAGGTGATCGTTTGAGTGAAGAAAAGGACAATTTCGAGTTGTCTTTCCAGAGCAACTTTACGCAGCCCCCGCGCACTCAGCCTGTTGCATACAAGGACACCGGAATCCCAGGGGCTTCAATAAGTCGTTTGTGATTTAACGACAGCAGCTTCCTCCCCGGTGTCTGCCTCGCCCTCGCCTGAACCACAGAACCTTTACGCATAAAGCCTCACGGTTCGTGAGCTGCACCATGGCGCAGAGTCAACATGATATAAACCACATGTATGCTCCATCATCTTACTCTTGTAGCAGGGAAATGTACCAGGACCAATCAACCTACCTGGCAACCTCGACCTGCCCCATGTCCTACCAACAGCCGTCCCACTCATACACGTCACCAAAGTCGACAGTGGACAGTGCGCTCTTAACCATCATGCCTGACTACAGCGGGTTCTACCAGCCAAATTGCCAACGAGACATCCAGGCTTTTCCTGACAGGAAAGTGTTACCATATTCACTGAACTCGCTGAGGCTTCCACCACCTCTGACACCTCTGAACACAATAAGGAATTTTACACGTGTGGGACCTGCGACAGAGGGCCCTTGTCAACCCAATCCCTACAACACTCCAAATGTACCCCTGAGGCCAATACCGAGGCCGAGAAAGTATCCAAACCGCTCGAGCAAAACGCCTGTCCATGAGCGACCATACCCTTGCCCGGCAGAGAGCTGCGACAGGAGGTTCTCTCGGTCGGACGAGCTGAGCAGACACGTCAGAATCCACACAGGACACAAACCCTTCCCATGTCGGGTCTGCATGCGCAGTTTCAGTCGCAGCGACCACCTCACTACGCACATCCGCACACACACTGGAGAAAAACCATTTTCTTGTGACCACTGTGGAAGAAAGTTCGCCAGGAGTGATGAAAGAAGGAGACATACGAAAATCCACTTAAGACAGAAAGAGAAAAAGTAATCATAATGACCCTGGCATAATTGGTTTGAACAATGTTTCCATGCAGTCCAAAAATAATTTTATAACATCCAAATCACATTCATGCTGAATTTAGCAGACATGGTTAACTAGGACGACTACTGAATGTGGATATAAGGTGCTGAATGAATAACATCATAAATGGACAGGGCTATCACGTGTATATTATAGAAGTTAGTCATAGAGCCAGTTAGCCATAACTTAACTGTAAATGTGCACAAACACTAGTGCTCAAGATAGAACGTGTTTAAATAGAGCAGGTTAGGAAACAGTCATAGAGATGCTGAATAGCAGGCAAGAAGATTCAACGCCAATACTAAAGGGTATCAGCCGGCAAGTAGATTCTCTTTTGCCAGTGTTTAAAGAGCAGCTGAAAAAAAGATGATACCACAATAGATGAGACTGTGATGGGCATCCCTGCATTTTAGCTGGAAAGGAGTGCAATGACCAATATCACAGAGTCTAGAGGTCTGTTCTGTTCTGCTGAATATCATCACCATTCTGAGAGTGGGGGCTTGACTCCCATGTGTGCAAAAACTGGAAGTTTTGTACAGTCTGTCAAGAGAGACAATTAACTGAATTGATTAACCTGCTGTTTGATAACTTTTTAAAATCTCCTGTTACTTGTTGGATAAAGATGACAGAGTAACAAACAATTGATGCCACTTAGCCTCTCAGCTGTAAGATCATTACAGAACGTAACAAAGGAGAAAATTTTTTTGACGTTGTTGGCATAAAGAAAACTGCTTGTTTGTTAGTGTGCTTGTGCATTGTTCCACAAATGTATTCTTAATTAGCCTAGTACAAATTAAATTACTGGGCAAAGGACATGGTTGAATATTTTAAACAACAATCAAATCCACTTTGTGTTGTAGAATATGTATTTTTGTCTTATTTTGGTCCTTTGAAAGTAGGCTATAGGCTATTGTATATAAACTCAGCAGCAACAGAAGAACATCCTCTCACTGTCAAATGTGTTTATTTTCAGCAAACTTAACATGTGTAAATATTTGTATGAACATAAACAAGATTCAAAAACTGAGACATAAACTGAACAAGATTCACAGACACGTGACTAACAAAAATGGAAAAATGTGTCCCTGAACAAAGCGGGGTCACAAAGGGTAACAGTCAGTATCTGGTGTGGCCACCAGCTGCATTAAGTACTGCAGTGCATTTCTCCTCATGGACTGCACCAGATTTGCCCGTTCTTGCTGTGAGATGTTACCCCGCTCTTCCACCAAGGCACCTGCAAGTTCCCGGACATTTCTGGGGGGAATGGCCCTAGCCCTCACTCTCCGATTCAACAGGTCCAAGACGTGCTCAAAGGGATTGAGATCCAGGCTTTTGCTGGCCATAGCAGAACACTGACATTCCTGTCTTGCAGGAAATCACGCACAGAATGAGCAGTATGGCTGGTGGCATTGTCATGCTGGAGGGTCATGTCAGGATGAGCAGGGTACCACATGAGGGAGGAGGATGTCTTCCCTGTAATGCACAGCGTTGAGATAGCTTATTGTCATTGCAGGCAGTCTGATGATGCTGTGACACACTGCCCCAGACCATGACGGACCCTCCACCTCGATCCCGCTCCAGACTACAGGCTTCGGTGTAACGCTCATTCCTTCAACGATAAACGCGAATCTGACCATCACCCCTGGTGAGACAAAACCGTGACTTGTCAAATAGCACTTTTTGCCATTCCTGTCTGGTCCAGTGACGGTGGGTTTGTGCCCATAGGTGACGTTGTTGCCGGTGATGTCTGGTGAGGTCCTGCCTTACAACAGGCCTACAAGCCCTCAGTCCAGCCTCTCTCAGCCTATTGCGGACAGTCTGAGCACTGATGGGAGTGATTGTGCGTTCCTGGTGTAACTCGGGCAGTTGTTGTTGCCATCCTGTACCTGTACCGCAGGTGTGATGTTCGGATATACCGATCCTGTGCAGGTGTTGTTACACGTGGTCTGCCAGTGTGAGGATGATCAGCTGTCCGTCCTGTCTCCCTGCAGCGCTATCTTAGGCGTCTCACAGTACGGACATTGCAATATATTGCCCTGACCACATCTGCAGTCCTCATCCTTCCGTGCAGCATGCCTAAGGCACGTTCACACAGATGAGCAGGGATCCTGGGCATCTTTATTTTGGTGTTTTTCAGTCAGTAGAAAAGCCTTTTTAGTGTCCTAAGTTTTCATAACTGTGACCTTAATTTCCTACCATCTGTAAGCTGTTTGTGTCTTAACAACCATTCCACAGTTGCATGTTCATTAATTGTGTGTGGTTCAATGAACAAGCATGGGAAACAGTGTTTAAACCCTTTACAATGAAGATCTGTGAAGTTATTTGGATTTTTACGAATTATTTCATGAAAGACAATGTCCTGAAATAGGGACGTTTCGGTCAAGGGAGGCCTATACTGTATACAGTATTCTACTAGTCACATTGTCCTTCTCAGGTAATACTCAGTATGTCCACAAGAGGCCCCTAAGCCGCAAGCAATGAACTCAATAGCACTCTGCCAAATATGAGCTAAATTCCCAAATTGATGAAGCAAGCAAAGTTATTATGGGGATTAAGTTTAATTGGTGAAGTTCGATTAACTAACCAATGTTTAAGATAATTATTCAGTAACCCATGTCCCATGGGACTATCTCAAAGAATGTAGTTTGATCCAATCAAAACATACCTATAGTAAATGATGACATATTTCATTTGTAAAGTCTGATTAATTCAGGCTGTAATACACAATTGGTATATACAACCTGAAAGTAATGACTTCAAAATAATGTAAATGTTCCATAGAAGCCAGAATGTTTAATAAAATTACATTTAAACTTACGCTACTGCTTGTCTGTTAGGTTTGTCTTTCAGTTGCTTAACCAATCTTTTTAGAGAGCCAGTTGGTATATGGTTCAGTTTGGCATAGAGGTAAAGTTAGGCAATGAAAATAGTACATTATGAATCAGGGGAGGATGGAGGACATTACACACTGTATTTTTGTTGTTGAAGGTTTGAAATCTGAATATAAATTAATAAAAATCTCACAAAGGTGTGGATTGTTCTCCATCCTCCCGATGCAGAATATAATTTTCATTATCATGGCATACTTGGTTCAACAGCTATTGACTAAATAAAATGTAAAATTCAATATAAACTGTTTATCTCAGTGCCCGGAACTGAACAATATACCTTCCAGCTCTGTAACAAGTTGGGTAAACAAAATTTTCCTTGGGATATTTTGTTTCAAATTTAGAGCAGCCAAAGAATAAACCAGACAACTGGTAGAGTAATTTTAAATGTTATTTGAGTCAACATTCTGGCTTGTAAGAAACACTTACACGATTCTTCAGGCATTAGTTTCAGGTTGTATATACCAATTAATTGTGTATTACAGCGTACCCCATTTAGTGAATTCTTGAGTCCCTCAATATTGTTCTTCTTAGAAATGTTATGTTTAATGTATGGTTTCAGTTCATTTCAAGACATGATAAACTTGGTGTAATTTCAGATACATTAGAGATGATGTACAAAGATCACAATTTATCAACTGAGTAACTACTTTCATTACAGGCTAAATGCATTGTGACTGGCCAACCCCTAAACTGAAGAGACGATTGTGAGCATTTGTCCAACTTTAGTATAAGTGCTATTAGTTCACACAACATGTTTTCCCATTACACACCACAGTGACATATCCATTCCATAATACTCCATCATTGTAGGAATTATGACCATCATACATTTATACCATGTTGTGACACAGCCCTGAGAATCAATGGTTCACATCAATTCAGCGTTCATAGTGCGCTTCAGATATTGACTTCAGGGCCGGGGTAAGGTTCACCACCACACCAAAAATCAGAAGGTTGCGGTACTTCCATGAGCCAAACTTCCTTTTGCCCCTGAGCCTCAGCCTTTTTGTCCTCCGAGTCCGAGGCAGACTCCAGAACTTTGTAATAATGACAGTCTCTACCGTCATCTGGATCATATGGTGGTGCCAGAATATCGAGGAAAGCAGTAGGTCCATCGACTGCGTCGATTTGATGAAGGTTGTCTCGGTCAGGGGTCAAAATACACGGGCCACTCTCTTCTGTAAACTCACCGACCGACCGGAGTATTGACCTCCTCAGCGTATCTCTCTGGAAAGGTAGCAGGGGAGGCTTGAATTGCGTGTCACTGGCCACGTTAGTTGATTTGTCCAACCTGTCAAAACAGGTGATTCTGACCTTGCCATACATAACTTTTAACATGCCGTACATTCCCGGGTGGTCGTGCAAGGGGATGGAAGCACCGCTCTTCAGCAGAAACACCCCCATGCTGAATTGGTCTGTCTCGCATATGTGCATGTATGTGACCGGGGGGTTGTGTGGCAGAGGTGTAGACGCGCAGTCAACTTTCCTTGGAGCAATCTTCAGATCCGCAGCTCTGATTTCGGTCATGAGGGTTTGGAGTTTACCTTGATTATCCAGAAACGCTTTATCACCTACCAAAGATGGGTTTCTAAAAGTTACAAGCGCCTGTCTACCAATTTTCTGAACGAGGGAGGTCATGTTGTCGCGAGGCATCATTAAGCCCGTGAAGTACTGTTCTGTAATTCCACACTAGCCTCGCGTTTGCTAGCTAGCGTTTTGCAGGCTGGGCTTCAAGCACAGCTGCCGTTGATCCTGTCTGTCCCTCTCTCGGTGAGAATGATTGTTTACACCTGGTGAAATATATATTCCAACTTCACATAAAAATAGAAAGTCGAATTCAATTTTAAGTGAGGGGTACTCTGTATGACACAACATCAAATTTCTCTCCAACTCCCCATTTACGGATATCTTTCACACACGTCCGCAAAGGAAAACGCTTCAGTTCGTGACGCGGGGCATTGTGGGAAATGTGGTTTAATAATGCACAGTTGGTATTTATCTTCACCCAAACACATCGTTATTAGATAAAACATATAAAGCATATGAAATGTGTATAATATTTGTTATGATACTATGTTCAATTACAAGTCTTACATTTCATATCATTGTGAGAGATGATAAACGTATTTATGTATGTACTACAATAACCAAAATACCATTCCTCCCCTCCTTAAAGGGGAACAGCAGTGAGGTTGTTGACCTTTTCATACTTGAGTCTACTGATTCTGGACAATACAGAGCGCAGCAGTGTACTATGAGTAGGCCTACCATATAAGACTAAACTCGTTTATTATTCTATCAATTGAAAAAGCAGAGCAGCATTAGGTTTGAAATAATGGCAGGACTTTGAAAGAATGGTAGAATTTTCTCTGAAACATAAGAGGGTCTATCAATCTCACCGAGCAGCAAGCCCAATGCACATTTTAATTTGAGTAATTTAGCTGACACTGTTATCCAGAGCAACAAGAGTTAAGTGCCTTGCTCAAGGGTACAACTACAGATTTTTCACTGAGCCAGCTCAATGATTCGAACCAGCAACCTTTCGGTTACGCTCTAAACACACTTTACCACTAGGCTACCTGCCATCTCAATGTATGTTACGGCAGCCTAATTTCCTTTAACAATTTGGCCACCAAAAAATAATTAATGAATCATGAGTGATCTGTCATATGGAAGCTATTAAGCATGTTATCTAAAAAGAGTGACAGATGGTTCCACATTTGGTAATCGTTCCTCATCAGGTTGTTTTTCTGTTATTTTTTCCCCACAATTCTCCATCATCACACACACACGCACGCACGCACGCACACACACACACACACACACACAAAGGATACACTCGTGCAGGAAATGACACCAACTCCCCCGTCCATTCCTTTGTTCCTCTTATTCTTGGCTCCCGGTAAAGTGTATTTCTGCTACAGATAATTTGAGGCATAGCCTAACCACATTTATAAATGTGTTTTGCAAACTTGATTAATTAGGTGGGTTCATGTGAAATACAACTGGATGAAAGCAGGTGGAAACTCTGGAGCTAAATTGAAAGTAAAGCTTAGCAAGAAGCATAGCTAAAGCAAGAGGACTCTGTCCTGCTTCCTTAATTCTATTGTGGTGCTTCTGTCGAAACAAAACAAACAAGATTTTTATCTGCAAGAAGCTGTTTATTTGTGGCCTTGGTTCACCAGCAAACCCCACAAACCACTTGTATATTTATCACTGTGTCTTAGAAATTCCTCGAGAGCAGCAGTAGTATCTTTCAAAACATCATGGAGTTTGTATGCTGCTGGGCCTGTAATGAGCTGTAGAGCACTCCTCCATTACTCAGGGAGTCAGCTTGATTTCTTGTGAAACAGCAGTATGGTAATAGGGCATTGTTGCAGTTAAATTACATAGAGATATTTTGGGTTTGATCTTAAAACGGATATCCACTGTGCTTTGGAGCTAGGCAAGACAAGCCTATTCCCCCCCCCCCCCCCCACCCCCAAAATTCTTCACATCGAATGCTACGCATGGCCAGTAAACAGGATTTATGTTTTCCAGAATCACTCTCAAGGTCATGATGGATATAATATGCTTAGAGTTGTCGGGTCTCTCAACCCAGAGTCATTGTGTGCTCTCCCGACACTCCGCTGGGTATTTGCAGGAAGCAAGGCTGTTGTACAGTCCCCCCACATGCTATCTTATCCCTAGGGATCCATAAGGAGTGGCTAACAGCTAGCTAACACAGTCTTTTTTAAATGTATGGCTTATAGCCATAATCTTTATTACTAAACAGTTGGTCCTCCCAACTAAAGTAACATCGGTTTTCTGTCTCCTGTCACCACACTTTATATGGAGCGTATATCAATTGTGGATATACCAAATTAAAAACAACTAATTGATAACAAAATATTCTAGGGTAAAGGGTCCCAAAATGTTGCATGCATATCATTCTGTCAACAGAGAAACATAAAAAAAAGTCATATTTGGCATCACTGATGTCATTTCAAGTTTAAGAATCTAGCTCACTGATTTCATAAAGCCACAATGTATTTACACAGCTTCCAAGGAAAACAAAGGTTCTGGCTGGAGCCTTTGATTCAAGCTGGCCTTTCAGGGATAAAAAGAGGAATAGAGAGAGGGTGGCGGGGAGAAGAGTGAGCTTAGGCATTGGCTTGCAAGTGCAGGGCCTCATGGCCCCCATCCACTAACAGCCCATCCTCTCTGCTTGTTTCCTATCGACATAGGGTCCCTGCACTGTGAACAGGGGACTCAGAGGACTTAGGTTCTGTTGATAATGGGCCCTGTTTCTCCTTTGAGAAGTTTATTATCTCTGGCAGAGGAATCTTCAAAAATTCTCTCTGGCCAGGCCTGGGCCCACTGACTTCATATGCTAGATTTCATATTGTCAGTTTGAGTTTGTGTTGCTGGGTGAAAAGTTATGATTTAACAGATAATTCATATCTTAACCAGGGTGGCTTTATGAATGCTATATTCAAGGAGCCATACAGTATAGATAAAATGATCAATACAGAGCCAAAGAGATACTGATTTAAATAGTTATGTGGCTGGGCACCCAAATTCAGGTCAATCTGTTGAGATTTGTTTATCTTCTCAAGGAAAGATAAAAACATGCTACATGCAGTATTATTGCATTGTAATGCAGCTTTGTGCATCATAATGTATGGTGAGGTGTTGTCTATATCAAAGATGAAGATTCTAAAGCAGAGTGGAGGATGTTTGGATTATCACTTCCAAATGGACTACAAGAGTCGCAGCGGGGACGGGACATGTACACAATTCAAGTCCCAGTATAAAGCAGAGTAGAGTTGATGTCAACAGCAGGCATGTGGTATACAAGACTGTAAAGGTCCAGTGATAAATGGTTATATATTATGGCACCACAACTTACTTTTGTCAAGCAATGTCCAGAAACATAACCTATTTATATCTTATTCCTGTCAAGGATGAGGAACATTATTTATCATTGGGAATGTTATTATTTGTTACAGTTAGCCAATGTGTTGGTACATCATTTGTGTGTGTTGTGTGTGCGGGGGGGTGTCATTACTGCTTATCTCTACGAGATCAGTGTTGTGTATTGTGTTGAGAACAAACCTGTTTTCCAAACAGTAGATTTCAATGAGAAATCCAATGTGGAAGTCTAGGATGATTCTACAGCAAGCCTACAGCAATCCACACAGATTTGAAAGGTCTAACTCTAAACTTCCTGCCTGGACAATTGCAAACTTTCTTTATCTTTACCATGATCCATCCTAGGGCTGACCCCATTTAGTCGACTGGTCGATTGTTTGGTCAATAGGCTGTTGGTCGACCGATATTTTTTTTAATTGAGCAGTTGCAAAAAAAAAAAAAAGTTTTATGGCACATTTTGATTGACGCCTGTCTCAGTAGACTAATCCATTGCGGAGGCAACGGGGATGGCACACCAGTATCACCAGTAGTATATTTACTGTTAATTCATATAATTTCTCATCTACAATGTTTGTTTGGCTGCTGTAATTTCTGTTATTAATGAATTCAATATGTTATTATTACAGTGTTTTACAGTTCTTATTGTCGGAGTCACAACCTAGGCTACGCTTGTGCGAAAGAAGTTTGGGTTTATTTCATTCCATTTACGAGTTATCAATTTATTCATTGTGTTTTGTTTGGAGTGATCCTGTCAATGTTGAGTAAGGAGGCACATCTAATTATGCATAGAAGTAGGCCTAGGCTTCCTGGCCTGCGCGCAAATGTAGGCTTATAAATGTGCCCATTTGGGGATCTGATAGTATTTCTGATTGTCTTAACTCAACACCACTAATGAGCTGTGGAGCTTCTCAAAGTCATTTTTTCCTTCACCTCAAACAAATCAAATCAAACAGCAAGTGAACAAAGTCTGTTTTTTACATCCATTGAGAACGACAATAGTTCCTCAACGTAGCCTACTTGAAAAACCTTTCCAGCTCTCTCCCTTTGACAACCACTTGGCATTAAAGGAAATAAATTGTAATGCTCTGATCTGGTGGAAACATCATAAAATAGGCCTACCTGATTACTTCTTATCCCTTGCGCAAATACAGCTGTGTCTGTCCAGAGCTCACTGGTAGCAGGAAACTACTGTTTCCTGCTGGTCCAGAATATTCTATACAATGTTGTAAGTTTGTTAGCACAAGCTTTGGGCTGCACCAAGTTGATAGTTGATACAATGTTTCAAGTTTCTGCAGACAGGCCATGAGTAACCAATGTGATTCATTTTTATCTGGATATTTTCTACCTGCAGGCTGCAATGTTGTTATTTATTGGTTTTATGTAGGCTATTTTGACTAGTTGGCGATGGCAATAGAAGTTACTTTTAGATTTTTATTATTTTCATTTAGATTTAGATATAATTTTTATTAATCTCATGACAATGATTTTAAGATATGAAGACTTGATTATAAAATAAAATGTGCATATGAAAATCCTAACTGGCACACAGATCGGTAGAAATTGTAAGATACATTGGCGCTCCAAATGGAAAAGGTTTGCCGACCCCTGATGTAGCCTATAACCGGCAACTTCGGGAACATAAAGGCAGAATCTGTGAAGGTCAGCAGCAGCTGGCAGCGAGAGGAGGGTAAGGAACAGGTTTTTGTCTTCCAGTTAGGCTATCTTGATCTCTGGCTCCCTCTTGAGTCAATTGTGTGTTTTAATTATTGAATCACAGTGTGCTTAAAGCATCAGACAAGCTCAGTAGCCTACATATACTGTAGTTGATTTTAATAAAACACATAAGGTGTTTCTATATATGGAAAAATAAACATTTTAAAATCGAAATGGTCGGACTCTTGGTCGACCAGTATTGTTTTTAGTCGGGGACAGCCCTAATCCATCCACAACACTTTTGTTGATTATGAGATGTTTGAACTTGGCAACCTTTTCATAGGAACTGAGAGAAAGGAGAAGGGACTGTCTCACCCATTGCTACCCAGAGGTACAAGGCAGCCCCTCATAAGAGTCTCATTCAAAATGCAGTTTTGTGAATGGATCAACAATTATACAGAATTCAAGGGTACATTTGGAGACAGTGTAGACAGAGATGAATCAAATAGCAAAAGTCTACAAAGGACTTGTCTACCATGCATCTGATTATGTTCTGGCAATGTTGGCAGTATTGCAATTACAGTGTAACAACTAGAGTGCATGTTGTATTATTTTATGGGGGATGGATATATATTTTTCATATATTATTATTTATTTTTTTTACAGTCAGTAACACTTTATTTGGACAGTCCATCTGTAGATGCTCTACAGACTATCGGTAACATTTCAACTACACTGAACAAAAATATAAATGCAACATGTAAAGTGTTGGTCCCATGTTTTATGAGCTGAAATAAAAGATCCCAGAAATGTTCCTATACGCACAAAAAGCTTATTTCTGTTTACATCCCTGTTCGTGAACATTCTCCTTTGCCAAGATAATTAATCCACCTGACAGGTGTGGCATATCAAGAAGCTGATTAAACAGCATGATCATTACACAGGTGCATCTTGTGCTGGGGACAATTAAAAGGCCCATCTAAAATGTGCAGTTTTGTCACACAACACAATGCCACTGATGTCTAAAGTTTTGAGGAAGCATGCAATTGGCATGCTGACTGCAGGAATGTCCACCAGAGCTATTGCCAGAGAATGTAATGTTAATTTGGCAGTACGTCCAACCGGCCTCATAACCGCAGACCGCGTGTAACCACACCATCCCACATCCAGCTTCTTCACCTGCGTGATCGGCCACCCGGACAGCTGATGAAACTGTGGGTTTACACAACCTAACCTAACCTAACCTAATTTCTACACAAACTGTCAGTAACTATCTCAGGGAAGCTTATCTTCGTGCTCGCCATCCTCATCAGGGTCTTGACTAGAGGTCGACCGATTATGATTTTTCAACGGCGATACCGATACCGATTATTGGAGGACCAAAAAAAGCCGATACCGATTAAACGGACGATTTTTTAATTTTTTTTATTTGTAATAGTGACAATTACAACAATACTGTATGAACACTTATTTTAACTTAATATAATACATAAATAAAATCAATTTAGCCACAAATAAATAATGAAACATGTTCAATTTGGTTTAAATAATGCAAAAACAAAGTGTTGGAGAAGAAAGTAAAAGTGCAATATGTGCCATGTAAGAAAGCTAACGTTTAAGTTCCTTGCTCACAACATGAGAACATATGAAAGCTGGTGGTTCCTTTTAACATGAGTCTTCAATATTTCCAGGTAATAAGTTTTAGGTTGTAGTTATTATAGGACTATTTCTCTCTATACGATTTGTATTTCATATACCTTTGACTATTGGATGAACTTATAGGCACTTAATATTGCCAGTGTAACTGTATAGCTTCCGTCCCTCTCCTCGCCCCTACCTGGGCTCGAACCAGGAACACATCGACAACAGCCACCCTCGAAGCAGCGTTACCCATGCAGAGCAGGGGGGGGGGGAAACTACTCCAAATCTCAGAGCGAGTGATGTTTGAAACGCTATGAGCGCGCACCCCGCTAACTAGCTAGCCATTTCACATCGGTTACAGCAGCCTAATCTCGGGAGTTGATAGGATTGAAGTCATAAACAGCGCAATGCGAGCTGCTGGCAAAACGCACGAAAGTGCTGTTTGAATGAATGCTTACGAGCCTGCTGGTGCCTACCATCGCTCAGTCAGACTGCTCTATCAAATCATATACTTAATTATAACATAATAACACATAAAAATACGAGCCTTTGGTCATTAATATGGTCGAATCCGGAAACTATCATTTCGAAAACAAAACGTTTATTATTTCAGTGAAATACGGAACCGTATTGTATTTTATCTAACGGGTGGCATCCATAAGTCTAAATATTCCCGTTACATTGCACAACCTTCAATGTTATGTCATAATTACGTAAAATTCTGGCAAATTAGTTCGCAATGAGCCAGGCGGCCCAAACTGATGCATATACCCTGACTCTGCGTGCAATGAACGCAAGAGAAGTGACACAATTTCACCTGGTTAATATTGCTTGCTAACCTGGATTTCTTTTAGCTAAATATGCAGGTTTAAAAATATATACTTCTGTGTATTGATTTTAAGAAAGGCATTGATGTTTATGGTTAGGTACACGTTGGAGCAACGAGTCCTTTCTCGCAAATGCGCACCGCATCGATTATATGCAACGCAGGACACGCTAGATAAACTAGTAATATCATCAACCATGTGAAGTTATAACTAGTGATTATGATTGATTGATTGTTTTTTATAAGATAAGTTTAATGCTAGCTAGCAACTTACCTTGGCTTCTTACTGCATTCGCGTAACAGGCAGGCTCCTCGTGAGGCAGGTGGTTAGAGCGTTGGACTAGTTAACCGTAAGGTTGCAAGATTGAATCCCTGAGCTGACAAGGTAAAAATCTGTCGTTCTGCCCCTGAACAAGGCAGTTAACCCACCGTTCCTAGGCCTTCATTGAAAATAAGAATGTGTTAACTGACTTGCCTAGTTAAATAAAGGTGTACATTTTTTTACATTTTTAAATCGGCCCTAATTAATCGGCCATTCCGATTAATCGGTCGACCTCTAGTCTTGACCTGACTGCAGGTAGGCATCGTAACTGACTTCAGTGGGCAAATGCTCACCTTCAATGGCCACTGGAGAAGTGTGTTCTTCACAGATTAATCCTGGTTTCAATTATACCTGGCAGATGATGGATGGTATGATTTGATTAATTAGGATCCCCATTAGCCGACGCCAATGGCGACAGCTACTCTTACTGGTGTCCGACGCATAACGAAAAAGACATTACAGACAAAAGGCAATTTACATACATTTAAAAACATTAACATGTAGTGTGTGTGTGTATCAAGTAGGTGAATGGCGTCGTGTGGCGAGTGTTTTGCTGATGTCAACGTTATGAACAGAGTGCCCCATGGTGGAGGTGGGGTTATGGTATGGGCAGGCATAAGCTACGGACAATGAACACAATTTCATTTTATCAATTTGAATGCACAGAGATACGGTAACGAGATCTTGAGGCCCATTGTCATGCCTTTTATTCACCGCTATCACCTCATGTTTCAGCATGATAATGCACAGCCCCATGTCTTAAAGATCTATACACAATTCCTAGAAGCTGAAAATTTCCCAGTTCTTCCATGGCCTGCACACTCAGCAGACATGCTACCCATTGAGCACGTTTCAGATGCTCTGGATCGACGAGTACAACAGCGTGTTCCAGTTCCCGACAATATCCAGCAACTTTGCACAGCCATTGAAAAGGAGTGGGATAACATTCCATAGGCCACAATCAACAGCCTGATTAACTCTATAGCGAAAGAGATGTGGGGCGCTGCATGAGGCGCGCTGGTGGTCACACCAGATACAGACTGGTTTTCTGATCCACACCCATACCTTTAAAAAAAAACATGCATATCTGTACTCCCAGTCATGTAAATTCCATAGATTAAGGACTAATGAAATCATTTCAACAGACTGATTTCCTTACATGAACTGTAACTCAGTAAAATCTTTCAAATTGTTGCATGTTGTTTATATTTTTTGTTCATTGTAACTATCTCTAACCCTAAACCTTACTATTATTATAAACCTACTCCTAGCAAGCAGTTGCTTATCAACAGATGGTCATACTATCAACAAACTATATAGAGCATCTACAGACGGAAAATCCAGTCTATCCAAATAGTGACACATTATTATAACTGTAGCAGGGGAGACACTGAGTGGCCATCAGTGAGTATTGCACTTTTTTGTGGCACGTGTGTGTTATAGGCTACAGTATTATATATTCCCAAATAAGTTCTGATAAATTGACATCAAGGTCTAATACATTAATTTCATGTTTTTAATTAATTATTAAATAAGTTAGTGACCTCTCACTACCTTTGGTCAAGTAGTGGTTGACCAAAGCTCCAACTACTCACCGGATATGAAAGGGCACTAGATAAAGGGCTGACGTCAAATGAGCAGAACTCTGACGCACTGTTAAAGTGAGATGAGAGCAACCCATTCATTCTCAAAAAGACAAGCCTGTCCTCTCCATTGTCAATGTCTCCACTCACAAATATGCATGACAGATTAAGGATTTCAATGTCCACTATACACATTTGTGAATAATCAAACTTTAAGTTAGGTACTTCACTAATGTAGAGTAATATGGTGTTTGAAGTACAGTAGAAGTAGCTTAATATACAACCATCAATAATGCTCGAGTCTCTAAATGTCACAAAAGATGACTGAAAAGACAGCAATAAATACACACTACAAAAAAATTGTTGTTCTCTCCATGCACATATGCACACAGGCTATTATTTTTACATTTGAATAATGAAACAGAAAGAGATTTTTTTGTATTTTGTTCTTTACTCATGTCACACAGGCCAGCAAGTTTAAACAAAAGTAGTATAATTGTTCACAGTATTGCATTTTGCACAGTGTTATACAGACTACAGTGTTTCAAGTGAAGGCACAAAACAAGAGGTTATTCTTGCAAATAAACCCCACCTACAAACATAAACCAGGGAGACTAAACTTGTAGATAGATATAAGAGTAACACATAATTAAACTAACTTTATCTCTGGTCACATCAACACCTTAATCCTCCTCTCTCTTTCTGATTGTCCAGTGTTAACAATGTCCTGATGAAACCCATAAGCCCCAAAGTGCTCTTTTGCTCAATTATGCAACTCTCTGCTACCATTAAAATATACCTCGCTCCGCTACAAAACTACAAGTTACATCATTTTAACACGTTTTATTTGCTATATAAAGGAGCATGCTCTCACAAAAGCTATGCACCTCATGCATCTAAGTCCAATTACTTCCACAATGCAAAAACAGACAAAGGTAGTGAACTGAATACCTGCGACAAAAACGTACTTGAAGCACACACATAAAATCATTAAAATCTGATTCAAAGTACTGTATAAGCATTCCGTTAACCACTTTTGGTAACAGGGCCCTCTATGCATTGTATAGTCGTGGCCAAAAGTTTTGAGAATGACACAAATATCAATTTCCACAAAGTTTGCTGCTTCTCTGTCTTTAGATATTTTTGTCAGATGTTACTATGGAATACTGAAGTATAATTACAAGCATTTCATAAGTGTCAAAGGCTTTTATTGACAATTACATGAAGTTGAAGCAAAAAGTGAATATTTGCAGTGTTGACCCTTCTTTTTTAAGACCTCTGCAATCCACCCTGGCATGCTGTCAATTAACTTCTGGGCCACATCCTGACTGATGGCAACCCATTCTTGCATAATCAATGCTTGGAGTTTGTCAGAATTTGTGGGGTTTTGTTTGTCCACCCGCCTCTTGAGGATTCACCAAAGTTCTCAATGGGATTAAGGTCTGGGGAGTTTCCTGGCCATGGACCCAAAATATTGATGTTTTGTTCCCCGAGCCACTTAGTTGTCACTTTTCCCTTATGGCAAGGTGCTCCATCATGCTGGAAAAGGCATTGTTCGTCACCAAACTGTTCCTGGATGGTTGGGAGAAGTTGCTCTCGGAGGATGTGTTGGTACCATTCTTTATTCATGGCTGTGTTCTTAGGCAAAATTGTGAGTGAGACCACTCCCTTGGCTGAGAAGCAACCCCACACATGAATGGTCTCAGGATGCTTTACTGTTGGCATGACACAGGACTGATGGTACCTCGTCTTCTCCGGACAAGCTTTTTTCCGAGTGCCGCAAACAATCGGAAAGGAGATTCATCAGAGAAAATGACTTTACCCCAGTCCTCAGCAGTCCAATCCCTGTACCTTTTTGCAGAATATCAGCATGTCCCTGATGTTTTTCCTGGAGAGAAGTGGCGTCTTTGCTGCCCTTATTTACACCAGGCCATCCCCCAAAAGTCTTCACCTCACTGTGCGTGCAGATGCACTCACACCTGCCTGCTGCCATTCCTGAGCAAGCTCTGTCCTGGTGGTGCCCCGATCCCGCAGCTGAATAAACTATAGGAGACAGTCCTGGCGCTTGCTGGACTTTCTTGGGCACCCTGAAGCCTTCTTCACAACAATTGAACCGCTCTCCTTGAAGTTCTTGATGATCCGATAAACGGTTGATTTAGGTGCAATCTTACTGGCAGCAATATCCTTGCCTGTGAAGCCCTTTTTGTGCAAAGAAATTATGACTGCACATGTTTCCTTGCAGGTAAGCATGGTTGACAGAGGAAGAACAATGATTCCAAGCACCACCCTCCTTTTGAAGTTTCCAGTCTGTTATTCAAACTCAATCAGCATGACAGAGTGATGTCCAACCTTGTCATCACTCACACCTGTGTTAACGAGAGAATCACTGACATGATGTCAGCTGGTCCTTTTGTGGCAGGGCTGAAATGCAGTGGAAATGTTTTTTGGTGATTCAGTTCATTTGCATGGCAAAGAGGGACTTAGCAATTACTTGCAATTCATCTGATCACTCTTCATAACATTCTGGAGTATATGCAAATTGCTATCATACAAACTGTGGCAACAGACTTTGAAAATTAATATTTGTGTCATTCTCAAAACGTTTGGCCACAACTGTAGACAATTAACATATTAGGCTTTGATCTTGTCCCATCGACATCCCCATGATCCATGAAAACTTCCCGTGAGAAAGGCTGTTTGGTCACGGTTTCATTATGAAATGTCAGAAAAATAACCAAATAAAAAGTTATACTTAGCCACAACATTCAATATCAATGCCAGAAGGGGACTTGGTCTACATAAGGGTTGGTGACAATTCTATTTAAATTTCAGTCAATTCAGGAGTTCTGCTTTAGAAATCCAATTATTTTCCTGAATTTTAACTTGTAATTGACTTCAACCCTGGTCTATACAGCAGCACCATGTAAATAAATAAATAACTATAAAAAGATTGGGTATATTCATTTGTTTGCTACATTGCCTTAATTTCATAAAACTACATTTCACTTTGAGACATACAGTAGCTCTATACAAAATATCAATCAACACCAATAACAAAACATACAGTTACAACAAATACCAAAAGAGACATTTGTTTTATATTGATTTCCATTCGAATACATTCTCATGGTTTGATGGTGTGGATTGACTTGTAAACATAGATACATCACCACAGCAAATAAGGATGCACAATTTCATTCAAATTTACCCCCACGTTTCGCTACATTCACAGAGTTTCCATTTCTTTTTACCAGAGAAAGGATGACCCATCACACATACATTTAAATGAAAGGACATATCTGTTATCTGTGCTTGTTAGGCCTAGAAAAAAAATGACGTGTTTTGGTTAAAAATCACGGCCTTTGATTCAAAGTATCCATCTCTGTACATTAAAAAAGAGGAATGTGACATGGAACCTTAAAGCCCATTATGAAATATGACATAGCAAGCATGATGAGCCTGTTCTTGATGACCACAGCTTTAGGCTATGTGCTTGACAGATACAGCTGCATGCTCAGGATACCAGAATGTTTTTATTCCATAGATTTCTATTGCAAATCACTACTGTTCCTCAGTTTTTGCAAAGCTAGGCCTACTGTATATGATTTGTTAATACTTAAATTACACTAGTATTATGATTATGTGCAGAAGCGCAATATAGACCTGAATACCAGGGCTGGAATAAAATACTTAGCTTTGTATTAGCTGTTTTGCGCTCCTAGAGGCAGTGCAGTCAAAAAAACAAAACAAAAATGGTATATATATATATATATATATATATATATATATATATATATATATATATATATATATATATATATATATATATATATACACACTGCTCAAAAAAATAAAAGGAACACAAACAACACAATGTAACTCCAAGTCAATCACACTTCTGTGAAATCAAACTGTCCACGTAGGAAGCAACACTGATTGACAATAAATTTCACATGCTGTTGTGCAAATGGAAGATACAACAGGTGGAAATTATAGGCAATTAGCAAGACACCCCCAATAAAGGAGTAGTTCTGCAGGTGGTGACCACAGACCACTTCTCAGTTCCTATGCTTCCTGGCTGATGTTTTGGTCACTTTTGAATGCTGGCGGTGCTTTCACTCTAGTGGTAGCATGAGACGGAGTCTACAACCCACACAAGTGGATCAGGTAGTGCAGCTCATCCAGGATGGCACATCAATGCGAGCTGTGGCAAGAAGGTTTGCTGTGTCTGTCAGCGTAGTGTCCAGAGCATGGAGGCGCTACCATGAGACAGGCCAGTACATCAGGAGACGTGGAGGAAGCCATAGAAGGGCAACAACCCAGCAGCAGGACCGCTACCTCCGCCTTTGTGCAAGGAGGAGCAGGAGGAGCACTGCCAGAGCCCTGCAAAATGACCTCCAGCAGGCCACAAATGTGCATGTGTCTGCTCAAACGGTCAGAAACAGACTCCATGAGGGTGGTATGAGGGCCCAACGTCCACAGGTGGGGGTTGTGCTTACAGCCCAACACCGTGCAGGACGTTTGGCATTTGCCAGAGAACACCCAAGATCGGCGAATTTGCCACTGGCACCCTGTGCTCTTCACAGATTAAAGCAGGTTCACACTGAGCACGTGACAGTCTGGAGACGCCGTGGAGAACGTTCTGCTGCCTGCAACATCCTCCAGCATGACCGGTTTGGCGGTGGGTCAGTCATGGTGTGGGGTGGCATTTCTTTGGGGGGGCCGCACAGCCCTCCATGTGCTCGCCAGAGGTAGCCTGACTGCCATTAGGTACCGAGATGAGATCCTCAGACCCCTTGTGAGGCCATATGCTGGTGCGGTTGGCCCTGGGTTCCTCCTAATGCAAGACAAAGCTAGACCTCATGTGGCTGGACTGTGTCAGCAGTTCCTGCAAGAGGAAGGCATTGATGCTATGGACTGGCCCGCCCGTTCCCCAGACCTGAATCCAATTGAGCACATCTGGGACATCATGTCTCGCTCCATCCACCAACGCCATGTTGCACTACAGACTGTCCAGGAGTTGGCAGATGCTTTAGTCCAGGTCTGGGAGGAGATCCCTCAGGAGACCATCCGCCACCTCATCAGGAGCATGCGTTGTAGGGAGGTCATACAAGCACGTGGAGGCCACACACACTACTGAGCCTCATTTTGACTTGTTTTAAGGACATTAGATCAAAGTTGGATCAGCCTGTAGTGTGGGTTTCCACTTTAATTTTGAGTGTCACTCCAAATCCAGACCTCCATGGGTTGATAAATTTGATTTCCATTGATAATTTTTGTGTGATTTTGTTGTCAGCACATTCAACTATGTAAAGAAAAAAGTATTTAATAAGAATATTCCATTCATTCAGATCTAGGATGTGTTATTTTAGTGTTCCCTTTATTTTTTTGAGCAGTATATATATATATACATACACACACACACGTTCAAAAGTTTGGGGTCACTTAGAAATGTCCTTACTTTTTAGAGAAAAGCAAATTTTTTGCCCATTAGAATAACATCAAATTGATCAGAAATACAGTGTATTTGTAGCTGGAAATGGCACATTTTTTTATGGAATACTTACATAGGCCCATTATCAGCAACCAATGCTCCTGTGTTCCAATGGCAAATTATGTTAGCTAATCCAAGTTTATAATTTTAAAAGGCTAATTGATCATTAGAAAACTCATTTGCAATTATGTTAGCACAGCTGAAAATGGTTGTCCTTAGTAAAGAAGCAATAAGACTGGCCTTCTTTAGACTAGTTGAGTATCTGGAATATCAGCATTTGTGGGTTCGATTACATGCTCAAAATGGCCAGAAACAAAGAACTTTCTTCTGAAACTCGTCAGTCTATTCTTGTTCTATTCCATGCGAGAAATTGCCAAAAACTGAAGATCTCGTACAACGCTTGTGTACTACTCCCTTCACAGGACAGCGCAAACTGGCCCTAACCAGAATAGAAAGAAGTGGGAGGCCCCGGTGCACAACTGAGCAAGAGGACAAGTAAATTAGAGTGTCTAGTTCGAGAAACAGATGCCTCACAAGTCCTCAACTGGCAGCTCCATTAAATAGTACCCGCAAAACACCAGTCTCAACGTCAACAGTGAAGAGGCGACTCCGGGAAGCTGGCCTTCTAGGCAGAGTTCCTCTGTCCAGTGTGTTCTTTTGCCCATCTTAATCTTTTATTTTTATTGGCCAGTCTGAGATATGGCTTTTTTTTTGCAACTCTGCATAGAAGGCCAGCATCCCGGAGTTGCATCTTCGACGTTGAGACTGGTGTTTTGCTGGTCCTATCTAATGAAGCTGCCAGTTGAGGACTTGTGAGGCTTCAGTTTCTCAAACTAGACACTCTAATTTACTTGTTCTCTTGCTCAGTTGTGCACCGGGGCCTTCCACTCCTCTTTCCATTCTGGTTAGAGCCAGTCCCCCCCCCAGAGGAAGTTAGTATATCTTTCACACACACACACACACACTACAAGGTTGGAATAATACTGTGAAAATTATGAAAGAGCTGTTTGAAAAGGTCACATGAACTTTCAGCTCGTTTTGCATGGGTGGAGTTTGGCCTACCAGGCGGTATAAGTTAATAGACCGATAACAAAGCGTTTCAAACCTCTCTGACAATAACATCTAGTTTTCAGGTTACATATCCCTTCCATTCGGCTTCTCCCATTATCCCATTAGGTCCTTCACTCAGACCAGACAGTTTTAGCAAAAGTCTTACTTATAAAATGGCTTTTTGCTCAGAAGCAATTTGTTAGTTTTTTTTACCATTTTAATTGAAAACAGTCACATTGACATACTTAATCGTTACTGATAGATGATTTGATATTGAGATAAATGTCTGCATTTGACCTTGAGTTTAAAGGACCCCCCCCCCCCTCCCCCCAAAGGAAGTTGCCGCCACTATATCGACGTAATCCCCTGTCCTAGAAAGGAAATACATATTAGGTTCCTCCAAAGAATGACAAAATATTTATAGACTTTTTTTAAACTATTAACTATTTTTTAAACTATTCAAAAGATTAGCCAGCTGGCTCTATGGCTGGTTCTGGACCTGGATTTGTCATAAGCAATGATTTATGGAAAACTTTGCCATAGACGGAAACCACTGGCCTATTTTTGACTTCACCATCTATTGTTATCTCCAAAGTTTTGGCATCTTCCATAATTTGCGTCCGCGAATCCGCGATAGAAATAGTTAGAAAGAATAAGACGAAGCACTGCTAATATGTATAAATATAGAAAGATAGCCGATATGCGTTTTTCTACATTGTAATAGACACGGTGCAACCTTTAGTAGGAACTTTAGGCTGCTAGCAGGCTTCAGTACAGCAAAGCCATGTCAGCCCATGCTCATAAAGTGAAGTGATAGGCTACAATGACATGAAACTATAAATTCCTTTAATTTTATTTTGCGGGTGCCTTTTCATTATCTGGATAGTAATTGTGGTTTATTATGCTATTATATCACGCAATTATACCATTTATAAAATGGTCCAATTTTAAATGCAGACTAGCTAAAAAGTGAAATGTGCAGTGAAATGTGTTGTTTTACAGGGTCAGTCATAGTAGTACGGTGCCCCTGGAGCAAATTAGGGTTAAGTGCCTTGTTCAAGGGCACAGGCAGGTTTTTCACCTGGCCGGCTCGGGTATTCGAACCAGCGACCTTTTGGTTCTGGCCAAAGCTCTAAACAATGCCATGCTAGTGGGTGGTAACATTCAAATAAAACCCAGCCCTGAAACATAGGCTGAAAATAATTTGTATGTCATATCACAGGAAGAGATACCACATTCACAAAGATTTGCAAGAAGTGGGACGTTTGGATGTGTCACTTAAAGCCCAAATATATTGTACTTTGACTAATATGATGACTTATTGACTTAACTTGTTGTGCAACATCTTGGGTAAGCTCTGGCCATCTTTCACCTCAAAAGTGGATTTCTACTGGAGTGGGCATTTAACAATTCCACCATCTAGTTTTTTTTGTATACAATTCTGTATTTTATTAGATCTACACCCATCAATAATATGATTTAATAGTAATTAAAACACCAATGAGGGTCAGAAATACCTATCCATCAAGTTACTACAGTACTTCCAAAATTGAAACTAGGACAGTAGCAACCTCTAGGACAGAATGGAGCAAAAACTAGCGTACACATGGCCAAAGCATCCCCTGCTCAGTATTATCTATACATTCAGTAAATACTTATCATATATACATTCATTTGTCGGGCCCTGGTCAGGTTACCTAGTCCTCAAATCCAGCTGATCTGCGGCGCTGGGTCCAGGCTTCATCCCTGCGGTCAGGTCTGAAGTAGCCAGAGTTACCCACTCTCTCATTAGGGCCTTTGGGGAACGCCCGTCCTAACTGGGAGGGGTGCGTTCTACCCTCCTGGGGACAGGACTGTGACAGCTGATAACCTGCTGACCTAGAATCAGGGGACAGTGCAACAAACCTCAGACACAAAACCAATGCTTCAACAGGCAGCAGGTAACGATGACAGACTCAGGATTAGTGGAGAAGATACAACTCAGAATCATTACTAATGAATGAGGACACAAAATCTCATTTGCGACAAGGGATCCCTATGTATAATTTATATGTAACCATGTCCTAACCTTTGAAACTGGAAACTCAGCATTGTAATCAAAGTGAGACACTAAAGGCACAGCCCAAAGCTCATGGGCCCAACTATGGAAAACGTAGATCATGTATATCAACAGTAAAAAAATGAAGTTCACAAACTCGCCTGCTTTTGGTTATTCTATGAGGTCCATTTTCAGCTGTCTGGTGCTGCAGGGGAGATGAAAAGATGTCAGGTATTTATACTGTTTACACCAAAACTCAAAAGCTGATATTATCCAGTTCTGGAATGTTTGGAAGGTTATCATGTTTCCCTTTTCTACATAAATACGGAGGAAGAAAACCTATCTGCATAGGCTTCCTCTCAACTCCACAACTGAATCTGGGAGGCCAGTTACGATCGGCAGGTCTCACGAGGGTTCAAATGTGTAACAATTATGATATTCACTAATCTCTCCCTAACCATCTTTCCGTTGCCATCTAAAAACAAGTAAGAGCAGCTGCCAGAAAATACTTTGAAAAGGAATCTGTCATTGTAAACACATTGCTGTCAGTAGTAGGAAACAGGCTTGATATTGTACAGTACCATGTAATCGGTGTAGGTTGGTGGACTGGGTGAGCTCTGATAGTACTCCAGTAGCCTCTCAGCCAAGGCGATGCGTTTGAGCAGGTTCTCAATGAAACGTTGGATCCGAACTTTACCACATATCTCATGCTGGGCTGCAGCCTCCAGAAAATTCTGAATGGTGATGACTTCTCTGAAAAAAAAAACCAGATATACAAATTCAAGACTTGGGGGGGAACGGACAATGTATCTAGTAACATGCTAAAGAATATTGCTACTGACAAAATTACAATAACTCCATTAGCAACAGCAACAATCTAAGGAGTTACCAGATTAGTGTACTGTCTGCCATTTGACCTCATGATTATGATTTTGACTAACAATACCGTAAGGAAATGTTAAGACTGAGTTACTGGGTCAGACACTACTCACTGTTCTCTCCTCTCCAGCTCGTACTCTGACTCGTTCAGCTGCTCCTTTAGTGTGGCGATCACCATCACGGCCATGTCCACCTGGTGGCTCAGCGCCCTCTCCCGCTCCTGAACCTCCTGCCTCTCCTGGGCCAGGTGCTGGGAGTGGGCACGCTCACACAGCAGCTCTGTGTCCGTCTGGGCCAGCTCTGTGCTGACCCTGTGCAGCCTCCTCTGCATGGTGCTGTCTGCTGCCAGCAGGACCTTGGCAAGCCTGCGCCTGACCGACACCTCCCCAGCACAGACACTCCACTCTGGGGACACCGCCTCAGGCTTGCTGCCTGGGTCTGGAGGGTTGTCAAATGGAAATGGGATATGATCTGTCCCAGGGCTGGACTTGTGGAATTTTAAATCATCTTTACGGGCCTCTTCTTCAGTTTGTATCTCCTCCGCTGCCTGCGTCCCCACACTATGCGTACGACACCTCTCTATGCAGCTAGTGACCTCTCGTGTGTCACTCAGGGAGCGCACATGCAGGACTCTCTCTGGGTGAGAGTGCCCCCTGCGGGTCGGGAGGCTCAGCTCGTGCATGGTGTGGTAGTAGCTGTGGCTGTATTCCAGGTGGTCTCTCAAGGAGGCCAGGCTATTGAACCTCTCACGCTCTCCACACCGAGGGCACCTAAATGGGAGCTGGGAGTCCGCAGATGCCCCACAAGCCTGCCCATTCTCAGTGATGAGAGAGGTCCTCCTGGCGCATACCTTCGCCTGCATTTCACCTACAACCTGGAAGCTAAACACACAATGGTTACAGTCAGCTGATATATGACTGATATTCATAATCCAACTACAGTAAACTTACGACGGCAGGTAGCCTAGTGGTTAGAGCATATGACTAGTTACTGAAAGGTTGCAAGATCGAATCCCCGAGCTGATAAGGTAAAAATCTGTCGTTCTGCCCCTGAACAAGGCAGTTAACCCACTGTTCATAGGCTGTCATTGAAAATAAGAATTTGTTCTTAACTGGACTTGCCTTGTTAAATAAAGGTCAAATAAAAAAATTAAAAACGACAACTGATATCTCATGCATATATTACTGCAATTGATTTAATATTCAACAATAGGTTATTCAATCAAGCATACATTTGTTTAAATCAAAACCAATTGGCTGTTTCATTTATTCAATATGTCACCTTACTGACAACTAGGTTGCAAAAGCCTACCTTCGTAAAACGAAGTGGCCTGCAGATCCTTACCAACAACCAGCCAACAATAGATGAATATGGCAATATGGTTGACGGCAGAATCATGTAAATACAATTAAAGTATTTAGCTAAGCGATGGCACATAAGGGCTCTCGATATTAACAGCTTGTTGTAAATGTAACAGGTCATTTTTAAAAGGCTAACTATTAGCTAACGCTGCTAGAATGTCTTCCTACCCCATGCATGGCTCATCACCACTAACGTTAGCTAGCTAGTTAGCCAGGCTGCTGCTCCCAATACACAGCTCCATGGTGTTTTATATTACGCCATGATCTATTTCGAGCTACTGATGCATGTAATCTCGCATAAATATATAGTTTACCTGTATTTGCATGATGATGTCATGCAAAATAGCAAGAATTCCCCACACAAATTTCCTGCGTAGGGTTGTGAAAATGTTTAGTCAGCTGAGAGCAATGAACACAGCCTCCCCTACTGTAGGCCTACCTGGGAATGGTTATGTATAAGCTAGTGACGATGAGCAACCAAATATCAATGGAATGTTGCTAATTCAGTAAAATAGCTACAATATCGCGTTTCCTGGGTACCAATTCGAACCAGAACAGTGTATTCATTGGGCATGGTAATCAGCGTTGCACATGATGGCATAAATATTATTCGCCGTCAAATACATTTTTGAATGGAATTTAAAATAGTCATAATTTCAAACTAAATTAATAAGAAATTATATGTTATTAACTGTGAGGCCGTTAAAATCGTATTTTTTTCATTGAACTCCATAATGTGCATCTCAGACAGTGGTGAGGAGGAGTCTACCGTGTCCGGAAGCGACCCTTAATTTTCTGGATTCCGACAGTGCGTTAGAGGCGAAGGAAGTGGCCCAACTCGACGGAAAATCGGTTTCTCTCCAGCAGGTGGCGTTTTTTTTTTTTTTTTTACCTCTCAAGGAAGGATGGAAGTTTCGTAACGCTTTAAGTTGTTTAAAAAATATATATAAAGTGGGGCAAAAAAGTATTTAGTCAGCCACCAATTGTGCAAGTTCTCCCACTTAAAAATATGAGAGAGGCCTGTAATTTTCATCATAGGTACACTTCAACTATGACAGACAAAATGAGAAGAAAAAAAAATCCAGAAAATCACATTGTAGGATTTTTAATGAATTTATTTGCAAATTATGGTGGAAAATAAGTATTTGGTCACCTACAAACAAGCAAGATTTCTGGCTCTCACAGACCTGTAACTTCTTCTTTAAGAGGCTCCTCTGTCCTCCACTTGTTACCTGTATTAATGGCACCTGTTTGAACTTGTTATCAGTATAAAAGACACCTGTCCACAACCTCAAACAGTCACACTCCAAACTCCACTATGGCCAAGACCAAAGAGCTGTCAAAGGACACCAGAAACAAAATTGTAGACCTGCACCAGGCTGGGAAGACTGAATCTGCAATAGGTAAGCAGCTTGGTTTGAAGAAATCAACTGTGGAAGTAATTATTAGGAAATGGAAGACATACAAGACCACTGATAATCTCCCTTGATCTGGGGCTCCATGCAAGATCTCACTCTGTGGGGTCAAAATGATAACAAGAACAGTGAGCAAAAATCCCAGAACCACACGGGGGGACCTAGTGAATGATCTGCAGAAAGCTGGGACCAAAGTAACAAAGTCTACCATCAGTAAAACACTACGCCGCCAGGAACTCAAATCCTGCAGTGCCAGACGTGTCCCCCTGCTTAAGCCAGTACATGTCCAGGCCCGTCTGAAGTTTGCTAGAGAGCATTTGGATGATCCAGAAGAAGATTGGGAGAATGTCATATGGTCAGATCAAACCAAAATATAACTTTTTGGTAAAAACTCAACTCGTCGTGTTTGGAGGACAAAGAATGCTGAGTTGCATCCAAAGAACACCATACCTACTGTGAAGCATGGTGGTGGAAACATCATGCTTTGGGGCTGTTTTTCTGCAAAGGGACCAGGACGACTGATCCGTGTAAAGGAAAGAATGAATGGGACCATGTATCGTGAGATTTTGAGTGAAAACCTCCTTCCATCAGCAAGGGCATTGAAGAAGAAACGTGTCTGGGTCTTTCAGCATGACAATGATCCCAAACACACCGCCCGGGCAACGAAGGAGTGGCTTCGTAAGAAGCATTTCAAGGTCCTGGAGTGGCCTAGCCAGTCTCCAGATCTAAACCCCTTAGAAAATCTTTGGAGGGAGTTGAAAGTCTGTGTTGCCCAGCAACAGCCCCAAAACATCACTGCTCTAGAGGAGATCTGCATGGAGGAATGGGCCAAAATACCAGCAACAGTGTGTGAAAACCTTGTGAAGACTTACAGAAAACGTTTGACCTCTGTCATTGCCACCAAAAGGTATATAACAAAGTATTGAGATAAACTTTTGTTACTGACCAAATACTTATTTTCCACCATAATTTGCAAATAAATTCATTAAAAATCCTACAATGTGATTTTCTGGATTTTATTTCTCAAAACGAGGAACGAGTCTGTCATAGTTGAAGTGTACCTATGATGAAAATGACAGGCCTCTCTCATCTTTTTAAGTGGGAGAACTTGCACAATTGGTGGCTGACTAAATACTTTTTTGCCCCACTGTATATATATATATTTTTATTAACAACAAATCAATACATAAAGCACGTGAGGGAATACAAGCATACATATATTACAAACAATGGACAATCAAGCTAGGGGTTACAATATCACATTACAATTACACAAGGACCTTATTAAGGGACATACATATACTTACAATTCTAACAGCTTTTTTGTTAGTAGAGTATTTAACCGTCTTAAAATACAGTTATATTTATTTTTGTTAGGTACGAAAATGTGGTTTTCTGTTTGTAAATTTACATTAGTGTATATGAAATTTGGCCAAAAGAATAATGAAATTAATTACATAAAAATGTTTCAGCTTATTTCTATTGTATGTAAAGAATCCAAACAGTACATCTCTCCACAATCGTGTAAAATCTTCATAAATGTGTTCAATTATAAACCTACTGATGTCTTGCCACAGTTTTCTTACATGCATACAATGCCAAAAAAGATGTAACACTGTTTCTGGGCGGTCATTACAAAAGGAGCAATTTGAGTTGATGTTTTCCTTAAACTTCTTCATATAGTGGTTGGCAGGATAATATTTATGAATAGTTTTAAAGGAAACTTCCTTAATTATGTTAACAAGTAGGTACAGTGGGGCAAAAAAGTATTTAGTCAGCCACCAATTGTGCAAGTTCTCCCACTTAAAAAGATGAGAGAGGCCTGTTTTTATTTTTATTTTTTTATTTCACCTTTATTTAACCAGGTAGGCTAGTTGAGAACAAGTTCTCATTTACAACTGCGACCTGGCCAAGATAAAGCATAGCAGTGTGAACAGACAACACAGAGTTACACATGGAGTAAACAATAAACAAGTCAGTAGAAAAAAAGGAAAAAAAGAGTCTATATACATTGTGTGCAAAAGGCATGAGGAGGTAGCCGAATAATTACAATTTAACAGATTAACACTGGAGTGATAAATGATCAGATGGTCATGTGCAGGAAGATATACTGGTGTGCAAAAGAGCAGAAAAGTAAATAAATAAAAACAGTATGGGGATGAGGTAGGTAAATTGGGTGGGCTATTTACCGATTTATTTACCGACTATGTACAGCTGCAGCGATCGGTTAGCTGCTCAGATAGCAGATGTTTAAAGTTGGTGAGGGAGATAAAAGTCTCCAACTTCAGCGATTTTTGCAATTTGTTCCAGTCACAGGCAGCAGAGAACTGGAAGGAAATGCGGCCAAATGAGGTGTTGGCTTTAGGGATGATCAGTGAGATACACCTGCTGGAGCGCGTGCTACGGGTGGGTGTTGCCATCGTGACCAGTGAACTGAGATAAGGCAGAGCTTTACCTAGCATGGACTTGTAGATGACCTGGAGTCAGTGGGTCTGGCGACGAATATGTAGCGAGGACCAGCTGACTAGAGCATACAGGTCGCAGTGGTGGGTGGTATAAGGTGCTTTAGTAACAAAACGGATGGCACTGTGATAAACTGCATCCAGTTTGCTGAGTAGAGTATTGGAAGCTATTTTGTAGATGACATCGCCGAAGTCGAGGAGCGGTAGGATAGTCAGTTTTACTAGGGTAAGTTTGGCGGCGTGAGTGAAGGAGGTTTTGTTGCGGAAGAGAAAGCCGACTCTAGATTTGATTTTAGATTGGAGATGTTTGATATGAGAGAGTCCTGTAATTTTCATCATAGGTACACTTCAACTATGACAGACAAAATGAGAAAAAAAATCCAGAAAATCACATTGTAAGATTTTTAATGAATGAATTTACTAAATACTTTTTTGCCCCACTGTATGTGTGTGGCAACATCCAATCTTTTTCCCAACAGATATTATCAATAAATCCATTCCAATAAGGCATGACATAAGGTACAACATCCTGCTGAAACAAGGTTCGTATCGCTCTGTTGTTGAATGGACCAAAAGAGAAACAAATCTTTCCTACTGATGAGTCAACAGGGTCAATAGAAGGTAGGCTCTGAGGGTCAGGTCTTGACACGTTCCTGAATAACATTGCAACACCTGAGGGAATTGCATCTAAAACAATTGCAACATTTTTAGGTGTTACAGGAACCTTGTAAAGTGATACGAATTCCTTATAACTGAGTAAAAGACCCTCTGCATTTATCAGTTGGCTCACCAATAGGTTATTATTTCGGAACCAATATTCTAAAAACAAAGAAGTATTTTTATACAATATATCCCAATTATTCCATTATTAAAATCTGTGTGGAGAAAAATTGTGTTTATAAATTAAGGACCATGACAAGAAAACCGATGAAAAGCAGAAAGTTTCACTGGAACTTTGTCAATATTATAATTGCAAAACAACATGAAGTTAAGGCCACCAAAATTAGAGAAGACATAATGAGGAATAAAATTCCAGATAGAAGTGGGTCTTCTTAGGAATTGTTTTATCCAATTGATCTTAAAATTATTATTTAAAGTAGTAAAGTCCAGAAAATTCAGTCCACCATTCTCATAAGTGTTCATTACAACAGTTTTCCTAATGTAATGGGTACGGTTTCTCCAAAGAAAGTTGAAAAGCATCTGGTCTATCTCCTTTCTTATTTTACTGTCAAGGTATAAAGATAGAGCGCCATATGTTAGTCTAGAGATACCTTCGGCCTTGGTTATTAGGACTCTACCTTTTAAAGATAAGTCCCTCTGTAGCCATTGATTTAGCTTCTTCTGGGTTTTTTTAATAAGAGGGTTAAAATGTAGTAAGCCTCTAGACTTCTTATTCTTTGTAATGGTTATGCCTAAATATGTAAGTTCTTCTTTTACTGGAATACCATAATATGAAGGTGTCACACAATCTTTGACAGCCATGAGTTTACATTTATTAATGTTAAGATATAGACCAGACGCTTTGGAAAAGGATTGTAATCACATTGATCGAGATGGGAATTTGGTTAGCGTCTTTCAGAAAAAATGTAGTATCATCAGCCAGCTGGCTTATAATAATTTATTTACCAGCTATGGAAATACCTTGTACAGGACTATTATTTAAAGAATTTGAAAGAAGTTGGGTGATTAATAAAAACAGGTACGGAGAGATAGGACAACCGTGCCTAATTCCTCTCTTTAACTCAAATCTAGGTGAGGTGCCATATTTCAATTTGATAGAGCTGTTACCATTTGCATAGAGAGTCTTAATAGCCTTACAGAAAAAATCCCCAAAGCCAAGTCTCTCAAGGGAGTGGAAGAGAAACTGATGCTCTACTGTGTCAAATGCTTTATAAAAATCTAAATATAATATGAAGGTATCCTCAGTTATTAGGTCTGAGTAGTCAAGTATGTCTAATACTAGTCTGACATTGTTAGAAATATGTCTGTTCCTCATGAAGACCGACTGTGTTTCATCTATGATTCCATCCAGGACTTCTTTAGTTATTTTTGCAAGTAGTAACTGAACACAAGACAAATAAAGTGACCAAAGGGGTCACATTCTGAGTGTAGAATATTACCACCAAAGGTATTTTTCATTGTAGTGACACCAGCGGAGCGTTCAGATCCATGGGAAAGCCAAATATCGTTGTCCCACTG
This sequence comes from Oncorhynchus mykiss, assembly GCF_057628025.1. Classification (NCBI taxonomy): domain Eukaryota; kingdom Metazoa; phylum Chordata; class Actinopteri; order Salmoniformes; family Salmonidae; genus Oncorhynchus; species Oncorhynchus mykiss. The sequence continues at coordinate 19,128,200 of NC_143044.1, read as the reverse complement.
TGACCTCCAGAAGTTGGCATCAGCCGAAATTGAGTGAGACTCTGGAAAAAAGAAAAATTCTGTATTCGAAATTGTTTAGCAAATAAAAATAAGGCCGTGTGCTTCACATTGCTTCGTAACCCCCTAGCATTAATATAAACTATAGACAAAGACAAAACAACAAAGATTATTTAAAAGTATAAACTGTAGTAGGACGAGTCAAAGACGTAGGAGCAGTGAACGTAAACGATAAGGAACTGAGATCTGCACCATTTAAGTCAATTTAAAGTGAAAATAGCTTATTCCATAACCTTTGAGCTAGATGTTATCCAGCTTTGAAATTCACCTCAACTGAAAATGATGTTCAAGACCAAACCAAGGGTTATTGTAGTAAGAGAGACTAAAAACCCTCTTTGGTGTAATCAGGAACTATTCTGAGAAATAAAATAACAAATAATAATTTAAATAAAAGGGTACCTACTATTTTAAGTGCATATGAAAACTGATCATAAAATAATTGAATATTATTTTTTTTTTTACATATAAACGTTCCTAAGACCTTTTTTGGAAATAAGTATTAATAACTAAATATAGCAATAACCGTGTAAAGTCAGAGCAGACCTGTATGCCCTTTACAGGCACCTAACAGTATCTTAGTTACTGTATACATCAAAAATAAATACAGCTTTCAATCTTCTTCGTAAGTTTGTAAACAAAATAGGTCTTCTGGTCATACAAGAACAAACTAATAAATTGAAATACCTGAGAGTTCCTGAAAAATAGTCACCTGATGCAACATAAGGATAATGAGAATACCATGGCTGAAACCATCAACCTGTTCATTCTAGTGAGATTTTAGGGAGGAATATGGATTTCTGAACCGTTGATGAAGCCTCGTCCTCCGACGAAGTAAGCAGCCTTTCCCTCATTTCGTGCTTTCTTGATCGTTGGTCACAACTTGTTCCTTCTTTCTATGTCCTCTGGGCTGAGATGCTCGGCGAAACGCAGACCATGGCTCTGAAGGAAGGCGTCGTTCCTAGCAGCTTTCCACAGCATCCCTGTAGAATCTGCCAGTGAAGAGGATGAAGATACCCCTAGGTCTTGAATCGTTTGCTGTTGCTTCTTTCCGAGGCGATGCACAACGTCGATGGTATCACCAACTTTGTTCTTCTCTGCAGGCAAAACTTCTTGGCAGATGCGGAAGGCCTCTCCTCGCACATCTTCATTCTCCACCTCTGGCACGCCGTAGAGTCTCAGGTTCCATCTTCTTGTGTATTGTTCCAGATCAGTGAGATGTCTATGGTAGACATTGTTATTCTTTTCCACCTTTTCCACCCTTTTTTCAACTTTTGCCACTCCTTGATTTCACCTCATGCAAACTCCACAGTCTTTTTCAAGCCTTCAATAACCATGGTGTTCGCGCCTACCATTTTCTCAATGGCGTCACACCTGGAGTTGATGAGTAAGGAGAGGGTAGCCACTATGTCAGAGTTCATGTTGGTTTTTTTGGAGGGTGGAGGTTTGCACGGAGTAACCGGTAAAGAGGGGAATTCGTCATCTTCAACAGCATTCGAAAGCATGATATTATCCATAGGGCAAGTGTAGTTATGGCAGTTGTCTATAAGCACGTTTCTCTCTTGTTGATTAGCAATAGAACGGCTAACTTCTTCCTTTCTATTTTTTCACAACTTTGCATGGACATGCCAAAATAAATTATCCAATTATTATTCCAGTCACAGGAAAGGTCTTATATCTTGAACAAATAAACATAGTAATAACTGTAAACTTGTTTTGTTTTTTTCACAATCTTTTTCTGAAGTTTGGTACGGAGCTCGTAAAAAAGCGTCTGTTCAAGCCGCCATCTTGGCACCTCCCAACGCTTTAGGTTGTTACAAGTGTACTGATATGAGTAGGACACCGTGACTTCCCGGCAACTTTGAGAAAAAAAACACTTTGGCATTCCAAACACTTAAGACACACACACACTGGCTGCGTTTCAAACTCATAAAAGACACACCCTCGATTTATGCCCTTGGGGCAATCCCCATCATCAACTTGGACGTTGGTCCTGACGATTAGCCAAACAAGGGAAGTTCGCAGGTATGTAAGGCCTTCAGTCCTTGTTTTTGATTGAGTTTGCAATTATATTCACTTCGGGCCAGAAACACCCAATAATTAAATTTGAGATTATTGTACACCAGCTAAGAAAAGACCGCCAAAACTTAAAACCTCAACATACAAGTGTAAGTAAAAACGAATGTAAATGAGTTAGAAATTGTGCTACTAATATTAATTTGCAGTAGGAGTAGGAGTAGGAGTAGGAGTATATGAATAATTATATAGTTAATATAAGTAGAGGTCGACCGATTATGATTTTTCTGCGCCAATACCGATACCGATTATTGGAGGACCAAAAAAGCAGACACCGAATGAATCAGATAATTTTTATTTATTTATTTGTAATAATGACAATTACAACAATACTGAATGAACACTTATTTTAACTTAATATAATACAGAAATAAAATCAATTTAGCCTCAAATAAATAATGAAACATGTTCAATTTGGTTTAAATAATGCCAAAACAAAGTGTTGGAGAAGAAAGTAAAAGTGCCATGTAAGAAAGCTAACGTTTAATTTCCTTTCTCAGAACATGAGAACATATGAAAGCTGGTGGTTCCTTTTAACATGAGTCTTCAATATACCCAGGTAAGAAGTTTTAGGTTGTAGTTATTATAGGAATTATAGGACTATTTCCCTCTATGCCATTTGTATTTCATTAACCTTTGACTATTGGATGTTCTTATATGCACTTTAATACTGCCAGTGTAACAGTATAGCTTCAGTCCTTCTCCTCGCTCCTCCCTGGGCTCAAACCAGGAACACAACGACAACAGCCACCCTCGAAGCCGGGTTACCCATGCAGAGCAAGGGGAACAACCACAGGCTCGGAGTGAGTGACGTTTGAAACGCTATTAGCACGTGCTAACTAGCTAGCCATTTCACTTCGGTTACACCAGCCTCATATCCGGAGTTGATAGACTTGAAATCATAAACAGCGCAATGCTTGACGCACAACGAAGAGCTGCTGGCAAAACGCACGAAAGTGCTGTTTGAATGAATGTTTACGTGCCTGCTTCTGCCTACCACCACTCAGTCAGATACTTGTATGCTCAGTCAGATTATATGCAATGCAGGACAAGCTAGATAATATCTAGTAATATCATCAACCATGTGTAGTTAACTAGTGATTGTGATTGATTGATTGTTTTTATAAGATAAGTTTAATGCTAGCTAGCAACTTACCTGGGCTTACTACATTTGCGTAACAGGCACAGTTAACTAGTCCTTGTGGAGTGCACAAGGACTAGTTAACTGTAAGGTTGCAAGATTGTATCCCCCGAGCTGACAAGGTCAACATCTGTCTTTCTGCCGTCATTGAAAATAAGAATGTGCTCTTAACTGACTTGTCTAATTAAATAAAGATGAAATAAAGGTGTACATTTTTTTTTTTAAATGGCAAAATTGGGGTCCAAAAATACCGATTTCAAAAAATCAGTCCTTCCTTCCTCAGTTGCCCTACAAGTGTATACTCATCAGACATTGTGTTTTCAGCCACGGGTAGATGGTGGGTGCTTTATATGCGCTACAGTCAATTATGATTGCATGTATACTTACATAACTATATCATTATTAATATAGGGTGTGTCTTTTATGAGTTTGAAATGCAGCCTTTATTTTGGAGTCTCGAGATGGCTATGCATGTTCTTGGCATGAGGCTGATAGTGTAGCATTTTTTTATTAATAACAAACAAAAGAGGAATAATCACATGCAAACAGGAATATATACAAACTATTTACATTGCCAGGAATACTAAACAAACAAATCATATTAATAATGCAACAAGTTTACGTTTTGATATAGACCATTTGCATTTGTGAATAGGAAATGTACCTAATATTGACCAATCAAATGTATTTGTCACATGCACCGAATACAATGTTTAGACCTTACAGTGAAATGCTTACTTGCAAACCCTTAACCAAGCAGTTTTAAGAAAATACATACAAAAAGTGAGAGATAAGAACAACAAATAATTCAAGAGCAGCAGAAAATAATAATAGCGGGGCTATATACAGGGGGTACCGGTACAGAGTCAATGTGTCAATGTGCGGGGGCCACTGGTTTCGAGGTAATTGAGGTAAATATGTACATGTAGTTAGAGTTATGAAAGTGGCTATGCATAAATAATAACAGAGCAGCAGCAGCAGTGTTGGGGGGGCATTTGATTAGCTGTTCAGGAGTCTTATGGCTTGGGGGTAGAAGCTGTTTAGAAGCCTCTTGGATCTAGGCTTTGTGCTCTGGTACCGCTTGCCGTGCGGTAGCAGAGAGAACAGTCTATGACTAGGGTGTCTGGAGTCTTTGACAATTTTTAGGGCCTTTCTCTGACTCTGCCTGGTATAGAGGTCCTGGAAGCTTGGCCCCGGTGAAATATTGGGCCGTACGCACTACCCTCTGTAGTACCTTGTGGTCAGAGACCGAGCAGTTGCCATACCAGGCAGTGATGCAACTCGTCAGGATGCTGTCGATGGTGCAGCTGTAGAACCCTTTGAGGATCTGAGTACCCATGCCAAATCTTTTCAGTCTCCTGAGGGGGAATAGGTTTTTAGTGCCCTCTTCACGACTGTCTTGGTGTGCTTGGACCATGTTAGTTTGCTGGTGATGTGGACGCCAAGGAACTTGAAGCCTCAACCTGCTCCACTACAGCCCCATCGATGAGAATGGGGGCGTGCTCGGTCCTCCTTCTCCTGTAGTCCACCATCATCTCCTTTGTCTTGATCACAATGAGGAAGAGGTTGTTGTCCTTGCACCACACGGTCAGGTCTCTGACCTCCTCCGTCTAGGCTGTCTCATCATTGTCGGTGATCAGGCCTACCACTGTTGTGTCATCAGCAAACTTAATGATGGTGTTGGAGTCGTGCCTGGCTGTGCAGTCATGAGTGAACAGGGAGTACACGGGGGGACTGAGCACGCACCCCTGAGGAGCCCCCGTGTTGAGGATCAGCGTGGCGGATGTGTTGTTACCTACCCATACCACCTGGGGGAGGCCCTTCAGGAAGTCCAGTATCTAGTTGCAGGGGGAGGTGTTTAGTCCCAGGGTCCTTAGCTTAGGGATGAGCTTTGATGGCGCTTTGGTGTTGAACGCTCAGCTGTAGTCACTGAATAGCATTCTCACATAAGTGTTCCTTTTTTCCATGTGGGAAGGGGCAGTATGGAGTGCAATAGAAATTGCATCATCTGTGGATCGGTTGGTGCGGTATGCAAATTGGAGTGGGTCTAGGGTTTCTGGGATAATGGTGTTGATGTGAGCCATGACCAGCCTTTCAAAGCATTTCATGGCTACAGAATGCTCTTTTCCTTGGTAAATCCAGTAGCCATCAAGCTAGGCATCAGCACACATTTCCCTTTCATTAACAAAAGCCTTGGCTCCCGTGAAGTATGCACTTTTCCCCTCCTTCCTTGCTCTCTCAATCATCAGCCACAAACTCTTCCGAGATTCTTTATCAAATGCTGTCAGGTTCTCCTTGAACCTCAGGTTGTTGTACTTTAAATAGTAATTTTTCTTTGCACTTTCCATGTCAGATCCCTTACTGTCCTAGAGATGAATCTCATGATCACTGGTCACGGTGGCTGGTTGTTCTCCCCATCTCTCAGCCTACCCAGGCGGTGCACCACATCCAGTGAACCCGCAACAACATTCCGGTGGTCCTCCGGGACTACTGCCCTGCAAATGTCGTTCACTTTTGCTTTGATGTTCTTGTCATATCTTTCGAAGAGGTTCCACCATTCTGAGTGACTGCTGGAGAGCATATTTCAGGTCTCTGAATAGACTGGTGTCGTGGAAATTCAATCTTAAATGAATCATTAATAGTTAACTGGAGAGGTTCCAGTCCCATTAGATCTCTTGTATACTGGTTACAGACATGTTACATCCGCATACTGTAGGTCATAGGGTTGGTTCCGGCATGTGTCTAGCACCATCTCCTATCTCATATCTTTACCAAACACAGGCAGGAACCAAGGATTATTTAAGACAAGATTAACATTTTCAAGGCTGTCTTTTCACAAGATAAAATGTTCCATCACATTCCATAATCCTTACATTTTAATGTAAGCATTAGATTTTAGCCTCTGTATCAAAATACATCATTTTAATAAATCATAATAAAGGTTATACTTAGATTCATGGAAGTGAATCTAATTTCCTTCATAATCATCAAACTAAAGCTCAAATCTACAATCAAAGTAGTAAGTAAACAAAATCAACGTATAAAACCAAAGACACTTTCAAACCCTTCATTCTGGGTTGTACAATACAACTTGCAAAACCATGGCTTAAGACCTTCACTTCATACAGTTACACATATGCTTAATTACACAATTTAATTTATGGATTCTGGCAATTACATTTCAGCTCAAGCTTATGTCGCTTGAGTGTTACAGTGGGGCAAAAAAAGTATTTGGTCAGCCACCAATTGTGCAAGTTCTCCCACTTAAAAAGATGAGAGAGGCCTGTAATTTTCCTCATAGGTACACTTCAACTATGACAGACAAAATGCCAGGTGGGACGCTAGCGTCCCACATATCTCAGAGAGGTTAATAACCTATAGTTTTGGCAAGTCGGTTAGGACATCGACTATGTGCATGACACAAGTAATTTTTCCAACAATTGTTTATAGACAGATTATTTCATATAGAATTCATGGTATCACAATTCCAGTGGGTGAGAATTTGGCATACACTAAGATGACTGTGCCTTTAAACAGCTTGGACAATTCCAGAAAATTATGTCATGGCTTTAGAAGCTTCTGATAGGCTAATTGACATAATTTGAGTCAATTGCGGGTGTACAGTGCCTTGCGAAAGTATTCGGCCCCCTTGAACTTTGCGACCTTTTGCCACATTTCAGGCTTCAAACATAAAGATATAAAACTGTATTTTTTTGTGAAGAATCAACAACAAGTGGGACACAATCATGAAGTGGAACGACATTTATTGGATATTTCAAACTTTTTTAACAAATCAAAAACTGAAAAATTGGGCGTGCAAAATTATTCAGTCCCCTTAAGTTAATACTTTGTAGCGCCACCTTTTGCTGTGATTATAGCTGTAAGTCGCTTGGGGTATGTCTCTATCAGTTTTGCACATCGAGAGACTGACATTTTTTCCCATTCCTCCTTGCAAAACAGCTCGAGCTCAGTGAGGTTGGATGGAGAGCATTTGTGAACAGCAGTTTTCAGTTTTTTCCACAGATTCTCGATTGGATTCAGATCTGGACTTTGACTTGGCCATTCTAACACCTGGATATGTTTATTTTTGAACCATTCCATTGTAGATTTTGTTTTATGTTTTGGATCATTGTCTTGTTGGAAGACAAATCTCCGTCCCAGTCTCAGGTCTTTTGCAGACTCCATCAGGTTTTCTTCCAGAATGGTCCTGTATTTGGCTCCATCCATCTTCCCATCAATTTTAACAATTTTCCCTGTCCCTGCTGAAGAAAAGCAGGCCCAAACCATGATGCTGCCACCACCATGTTTGACAGTGGGGATGGTGTGTTCAGGGTGATATGCTGTGTTGCTTTTACGCCAAACATAACGTTTTGCATTGTTGCCAAAAAGTTCAATTTTGGTTTCATCTGACCAGAGCACATTCTTCCACATGTTTGGTGTGTCTCCCAGGTGGCTTGTGGCAAACTTTAAACGACACTTTTTATGGACATCTTTAAGAAATGGCTTTCTTCTTGCCACTCTTCCATAAAGGCCAGATTTGTGCAATATACGACTGATTGTTGTCCTATGGATAGAGTCTCCCACCTCAGCTGTAGATCTCTGCAGTTCATCCAGAGTGATCATGGGCCTCTTGGCTACATCTCTGATCAGTCTTCTCCTTGTATGAGCTGAAAATTTAGAGGGACGGCCAGGTCTTGGTAGATTTGCAGTGGTCTGATACTCCTTCCATTTCAATATTATCACTTGCACAGTGCTCCTTGGGATGTTTAAAGCTTGGAAAATCTTTTTGTATCCAAATCCGGCTTTAAACTTCTTCACAACAGTATCTTGGACCTGCCTGGTGTGTTCCTTGTTCTTCATGATGCTCTCTGCGCTTTTAACGGACCTCTGAGACTATCACAGTGCAGGTGCATTTATACGGAGACTTGATTACACACAGGTGGATTGTATTTATCATCATTAGTCATTTAGGTCAACATTGGATCATTCAGAGATCCTCACTGAACTTCTGGGGAGAGTTTGCTGCACTGAAAGTAAAGGGGCTGAATAATTTTGCATGCCCAATTTTTCAGTTTTTGATTTGTTAAAAAAGTTTGAAATATCCAATAAATGTCGTTCCACTTCATGATTGTGTCCCACTTGTTTTTGATTCTTCACAAAAAAATACAGTTTTATATCTTTATGTTTGAAGCCTGAAATGTGGCAAAAGGTCGCAAAGTTCAAGGGGGCCGAATACTTTCGCAAGGCACTGTACCTGTGGATGTATTTGAAGGCCTACCTTCAAACTCAGTGCCTCTTTGATTGACATCATGGGAAAATCAAAAGAAATCAGCAAAGACCTCCGATTTTTTTTTGTAGACCTCCAATTTCCAAACGCCTGAAGGTACCACGTATATCTTTACAAACAATAGTACGCAAGTATAAACACCATGGGACCATGCAGCCGTCATACTTCTCAGGAAGGAGACGCGTTCTGTCTCCAAAAGTTTAACGTTCTTTGGGCCGAAAAGTGCAATCAATCCCAGAACAACAGCAATGGGCCTTGTGAAGATGCTGGAGGAAACAGGTACAAAAGTATCTATATCCACAGTAAAACGAGTCCTATATCGACATAACCTGAAAGGGCTCTCAGCGAGGAAGAAGCCACTGCTTCTAAACTGCCATAAAAATGCCAGACTACGGTTTGCAACTGCACATGGGGACAAATATCATACTTTTTGGAGAAATGTCCCCTGGTCTGATGAAACAAAATTATAACTGTTTGGCCATAATGACCATCATTATGTTTGGAGGAAAATGGGAGAGACTTGCAAGCTGAAGAACACCATCCCAACCGTGAAGCATGGGGGTGGCAGCATCATGTTGTGGGGGTACGTTGCTGCTGGAGGGACTGGTGCACTTCACAAAATAGATGAGGCAGGTAAATGATGTGGATATATTGAAGCAACATCTCAAGACATCAGTCAGGAAGTTAAAGCTTGGTCGCAAATGGGTCTTCCAAATGGACAATGACCCCAAGCATACTTTCAAAGTTGTGGCAAAATGGCTTAAGGACAACAAAGTCAAGGTATTGGAGTGGCCATCACAAAGCCCTGACCTCAATCCCATAGAAAATTTGTGGGCAGAACTGAAAAAGCATATGCGAGCAAGGAGGCCTACAAACCTGACTCAGTTACACCAGCTCTGTCAGGAGGAACTCATTGTGGGAAGCTCGTGGAAGTCTAACCGAAACGTTTGACCCAAGTTAAACAATTTAAAGGCAATGCTACCCAATACTAATTGAGTGTATGTAAACTTCTGACCCACTGGGAATGTGATGAAAGAAATAAAAGCTGAAATAAATAATTGTCTCTACTATTATTCTGACATTTCACATTCTTAAAATAAAGTGGTGATCCTAACTGACCCAAGACAAATAATTTTTACTAGGATTAAATGTCAGGAATTGTAAAAAACTGAGTTTAAATGTATTTGGCTAAGGCGCATGTAAACTTCCGACTTCAACTGTATACTTGAATCTGCTTCAATTCTGTACACAGTTCCATGCAATGGAAACAGATTATTGATTTAGATGACATTACCTTCTTACTTAAATCATTTGTGCTACCCAAACTATAGAATTGAGTAATAATAGTTGGAAATTGTCAAAAATTTCTCTTCAATTATTCATACCTCTGTCCCAAATTTTTCCACAGTGTCCCCCACAGCCTGTTTGAGTTCAGTTAGTACTGGCTGCTATCTATTGTTCCGCAGGAAACTTATCTCTAACCCAAACACCAGATGGCGGCCTCTAATTTAATATCAGTCCCAATGCTCAATCCCTCTGTTCGTCATGTGACCTTATATTGAAATATTTATTCTTCAAATTACTAAGACTTTGCATTATTAGAGTGCTATCTGAATGCCACTAATTATATCATTCACTTTGTTACTTTTACTAGTCTCCCTATCTGTTTCCGTCAACTAGGACTCCCTTCTTCCCAATAGGAAGACCTTCTCAATCTCTTCTGCTAATACACTCTGTTCACTCTCAAACAATGTTCTGCTTCCCCCCCTATTGCAAGGTTCAAAAACAAAACAAACATGATACCTTTCTCCATATTGGAAGGCATTGTTTTGATTTTTGTATACCCTAACAATGTTACTCTATATATTCACAGTTCTGTTGGATATTCCCTTTCTGCTTCACACTTATTCACACTTATTCACACTTATTATTTTAAGATTAACATGTGATGCGCTGAATTTATAAAATACATCGGCCAATTCAGAAGGGAAGAGAAACTTTGGAGGGAGCTTCCTTTTTTAACTTCTTGGTGACAGGGGGGCAGTATTGAGTAGCTTGGATGAATAAGGTGCCCAGAGTAAACTGCCTGCTACTCTGTCCCAGATGTTAATATATGCATATTATTAGTAGTATTGGATATAAAACACTCTGAAGTTTCTAAAACTGTTTGAATGATGTCTGTGAGTATAACAGAACTCATATGGTAGGCGAAAGCCTGAGAAAAATCCAACCAGGAAGTGGGAAATCTGAGGTTTGTAGTTTTTCAACTCTTTGCCATTCCAATATACAGTGTAAATGGGGTTATATTGCACTTCCTAAGGCTTCCACTAGATGTCAACAGTCTATATAACTTTGTTTCAGGCTTCTACTATGAAGGGAGAGAGAATGAGAGCTGATTGAGTCAGGTGTCTGGCAGAGTGCCACATGCTCGTGAGTTAACTCTCGTTCCTTTTCTACAGACAATGGAATTCTCCGGTTGGAACATTATTGAACATTTATGATAAAAACATCCTAAAGATTGATTCTATACTTAGTTTGACAAGTTTCTACGACCTGTAATATAACTTGTTGAACTTTTTGTCCCACGTTCGGCTGGACCTGAACGCGCGTTTGGATTTGTTTACCAAACGCCCTAACAAAAGAAGCTATTTGGACATAAATTCTGAACTTTATCGAACAAATCAAACATTTATTGTGGAACTGGGATTCCTGGGAGTGCAGTCTGATGAAGGTCATCAAAGGTACGTGAATATTTATAATGCTATTTCTGACTAATGTTGACTACACAATATGGCGGATATCTTTTTGACTGCTTTGTTGTCTGAATGCTGTACTCAGATTATTGCATTGTTTGCTTTTTCCGTAACGTAAAAAAAAAAAAATCTGACACAGCGGTTGCATTAAGGAGAAGTATATCTCTAATTCCATGTATAACACTTGTATTTTCATCAACATTTATGATGAGTATTTCTGTAAACTGATGTGGCTCTCTGCACAATCACCACATGTTTTAGAACTACTGAACGTAACGCTCCAATGGAAAATGCGATTTTTTGATATAAGTATGCACTTTAGCGAACAAAACATATATGTATTGTGTAACAAGAATTCCTATGAGGGTTATCTGATGAAGATCATCAAAGATTAGTGATCCATTTTATCTCTATTTGTGCTTTTTGTGACTCCTCTCTTTGGCTGTAAAAATGGCTGTGTTTTTCTGTGACTTGGTGGTGACCTACCATAATTGTTTGTGGTGCTTTCGCTGTAAAGCCTTTTTGAAATCAGACACTGTGGCTGGATTAACAAGAATTATATCTTTAAAATGGTGTGAAATACTTGTATGCTTGAGGAATTTTAATTATAAGTTTTGTTGTTTTGAATTTGGCGCCCTGCACTTTCACTGGCTGTTGCCGAGGTGGGACGCTACCGTCTCACATATCGAAGAGAGGTTAAGGTAGCTCTCGAGACTAGAGTCTGTTTCTGGGATCAACTTTCACAATACCTGGGCTGGCGCTGTCTAGATGGTGTGCTCTGTCCTAACTAAGTCTCTACCAAGCAAGTTAAACTCTCGTAATCCATTATGCATTCATTGTGCATTCATTGTTACTTTATTAAATCTAGTAATCCATTATACTATTAATTTATCTTAATACTTTTTACACCACTTACGTGGTGTGGGTGTGCAAGTTGTATATTATTATTATTTATATTGTTACTTTTTCAAATCTCTAGTAACCCATTGTGCTCTTCACATGTTACTTAATCTCTAGTAACCCATTACACTTCCTTTACACTAGTGTTCTCTAGTAATATCATATTCAGGAATAGTACTTTCTTCTTTTACATCTCCACATACAAAACGTTATACTGTCAAACTCCACTGATGAGTCATGTTATCCTTGTTATCTCTAATGAGTCATGTCATCCTTGTTATCTCTAATGAGTCATGTTACCTTCTGAGACATGTTATCCTTATTACTAATGAGCCATTTTATCCTCTTTGACATGTTATCCTTGATTGAGATCCTGAGACATGTTATCCTCTACCTGTAGATCCGACTGGCGGTGGTGGACCTGGGTATTTACATCCACACCCCCCCCCCCATGTGCATCTTCAATGATTATGTTGTTACATCCTATGCACCATATGTATCTTAAACGGTTCTCTTGCTGCTACTTTCTATACATATATAACACCCCGTGCTCAATAACACTCGTGCTTGTAGTCCCAGACTACGGTGGACGGAATCTCTCGATAACCTTAGATAACATTATAGATCGAAAAATCTCAGTTCTCAGCTCACACAGAACTGGTTGGGGTATTAATTCACCCCTTTCACACGTGAGCTAGTCCCCTGATAGCTCTAATTCACTCTGTAATTAATAGCTCAATTTCAATCATCTTATTATCCAAATTTAAATCTAATTGTTATCCACATTTCAAATTAGATTAACACGTCCTTTCCACACTCACGCAACTTTCACATCCACATTCACTTAATACTATTCCCAAACACACTCTGTAATCTCCCTTATTACCCATGCACATCTATGCACCATATGTATCTTTCACATACATATATAATAACACCACTTGCTATTCGTAGTGGCCGCAGACCATGTAGACACTTGTCTTTTAAATGCCTACAGACAGCTGTCAGTGGGGGCTTTCCATGGTACCGTTACACCCTCATGCTAGTCTTCTCATAAGACTAGTGAATAGCCTTATACAGATAAGACTATGGGTACCTTTTATGCATTACTCACCTTCATTTTATTGGTTTTATCATTTATTTAGTTTTTATACAGATTCATTTAAATTGACCTACTGAAATTCAGAAGACATGTCCCTTAATTGTTCATGGATGATGTGTTTCCTCCTGGGCACCTCGCAGAAAGGATCTGGTCTGGGCGGGTTTCGTCATCTTTTGGTCAGACGGGAATTTCCATCATGCTTCATAAAATGCGCCAACGGTTTTTCTCGCAGACCCTCACTGGAAAACTACGAAGGCAGAATCACTAATCTAGTTCATGAAGCCAAATTGTTGTGGAAAATCTACACAGGGACACTTGAAGTTGATCTTAAATTAATCATTGTTTATTAACAGTTCCAACAAACTTGATGCACCATAGTGAAAGTCAGTGAGGAGCACTCTCGGGGCAGTCCCGTTAGATCTCTTATATACTGGTTACAGACACATTACATAGGCATAGTTCATAGGATTGGTTCCGGCATGTGTCTGGCACCATCTCCTATATCTTAACTTATAGAACATATTCTAGGCATTCTGCCAGATGGTCCTGAGGGGGTCATGCCACCCCTTCATATCTTTACCAAGCACAGGAAGGAACCAAGGATTACATTATGACACCAAGACAAGATTAACATTTTCAAGGCTGTCTCTTCACAAGATAACATTTTCCATCACACTGGGTTACAATTACCAGACAGTCAACCACAGAAACAACTTTGTTGACCTCACACAGGATATCACACACAACACATTGAAAGAGTGTAGCAGAAAATAAAGAGGCAGGTCTGGAGGCTAAGGGGCAATTGGACCGAAAAAGGTTTAAAGAAGCATTGCCATTTTATTGAGTGTACTGGTTGGGTAAAGAAAATTAGGAGTACTCTCTCAACTCTTCAAAGACATTCGATTAGTATATCAATTGTAAGATTTTCACTCTTAGCATACACCGCCTAGAGGAAATAGAGCGGGGAGTACACAGTGCGGGGTACTTTGCCACGTCAATTTAAATAGCAGTCAATACCTTCCCTTTAAATGCATGCAACCCCTCCAAGCTGATTTCAATACTTGATCCTCCAGAAAGTGGAGAGCAACACTTATGCAGCTCCACTACACAATACATTTAAAAAAGCCATGTTCGACAGGATTACCAACACAGACTGACGAGCTCAAATGGACAGAAGCCCTCTATATGGCAGACTATCAAAACTCATCTCTTGGCATGTCCAACCCACTCATTACCTCAGCCAATCATGGCTAGTGGGAAGGTTGCTGTCTTTTTTTGTAGCTTAACCAACCATACTCATAATTTAACAATTTTATTCATTTTTACAGATGGCATGCAAGTTTGTTATTAAGGCACATGAAAGTTCACATGTTTGAGAAGGCATTTTTGCCAAAAAAATGCATTTTGATAAAAAATCATGTTTTACTTTCAAACGGCTCTCCTGTGAAGTCGTGACTTGCGACATACGCCCAGTTTCCTGAATCGGGTTACAAATGTGACTGGCAATATAAATCATCAATATATATATATATATATATAAGACAGATCCCGTTTGAGTGTTTGTTTAATAGCCTGCTGATTCCATGAGCATCAAGCCTCACGCAACGATATGTCAAGTAAACAATTTCACAAATTTGGCTGTTTAAATTCTTTGATTTGCTGTAATAAAGGCTTTTTATCATTAGAACAGCTTCTCTAGCAGTGCGGCTTGACAGGGTCATGTTTCAGATGACGCATAGCTCTCGACCTTCGCATCTCCTGAGTCCGTACGAGAGTTGCAGCGATGGGACAGTACTCTACCAATTGGATATCACAAATATATTTTTGAAAAATGGGGTAATATATATATATATATATATATATATATATAAAGAACACCTTCTCTGATATTATTTATAATTTATTTAGTCTTGTTGACACTGTTCCAAATTGTCCCCAAAATTATATTCATAATAATGCTACATTTTCTTGATCTCCTTCTTATTGTTATTATTATTATTATTATTAATATTATTATTTTTATTATTATTATTATTATCATACTGTAGGTAATGTCATTATCATTAGTAGGCTTAGTATAGCAGCCTTGTATAACCACCATTGAGCTGTAGGCCTAAGAGGGCATCCTGTTTAGTCTTATTACCGTAACTTACTTCGGCCTATATTTCAATACTTACATAGGCTACTATATCAGTCATTCATTCGTTAATGTCATCACACAGCATGCGAGTGATTCAAGCATTTTAGTTTTAAAATAAAATAATGTGAGCCTTGGATAATAAAGTAGAAATTGCATTCACGAATGAAAGTGATTGTTTTTAGTCTTTGCTGTATAATAAAGGCTTGACAAAATAAAAATGCTACAACAGACTCTCTGGTACGCTTAGAATTTATTTAGTGTCTTTTACAGTCTTTTACAGTCAAAAAATTTATATTGTAATCTATACAGTATCTGTTTGGCACACATACTATGCATGCAGCGCTTGCTCCTTACCCTCCTTCTTGATCTCCAGTAGTTTCCATAGGTCAAATGTCTTCCACAGATCTGACTTTCCCTTTACTTCCTAAGCAACCAGTAAACTTTCCCCTGTTTTGAGTTTATTTGTCACTTCCTCTGCATCCATTTTGCTGTCATGTGTTACGGTGTTCAGAGTTTGTTATAACCAATTTATTGATGTGAATATGATATGCTTTAGGTCAGGCCATATTGGCCATGTGCATGTGATGCATACATGTGGCACGTAAAGAGAGCAAGGGTTGAGGGAATAGGGAATATTTTTCCTAAACAAATGAGGGATTTCGATAATAAAACTTTTCAGTTAGAAATGGCTGTAATTATGTTCAGCAACATAGCACGATAAACATTTTGATGTTCTGTGGTGGTCGCTGCACCAGGGAGGAGATAGACACAATGGATGCTAGTCACTCACTGTTTCTTTTTGTTTTTTTTAACACAGTCTGAGCAAGTCTGAGCCCGGACTGGCATAATCAAATCAAGTCGGACTTCCGCTAGTCATTTGTTTGTCTTAATTATTTAATCAAACAGTGTGCTTAAAGCATCAGAAAAGCTCAGTGAATATCGTTGTTTTGATGCAAAGGATTTGTGAATATACGGAAAAATACACATAATTTTTGGGGGGACGAATTGATTGGTTGAAAGAACAGATGCCTCTTTCAACCAATATTTTTTTTCTCCATTGGGACAGCACTAAATGTTAAAATACCTATCACCTGACACATTTAGTAATGACAGCATTTGCTTTCCAAACTGTATGTTTTTTGCATGATTGAATTTTGAGATTTGGAAAAGGCAAATGACAGCTGTAACTAACCATAGGCATATAATCCATAGATGGCAGTTCCCATTCAAGTCAAGACTGGCAGCCATTGCTAGTGTACCCATGAGTTTAAGAGTCAAATTGCCAGGTTTAGAGGTTCCAAAACCATTTGATGGATTATATGTCTATGACCACAACACAACAAGCTGTTCCACAGACTGGAGAAGCAGGATGGGAGTAGGGAAAAAGGTGTGCTGCTGATACAGGGATGGTGTGTTGCCTTGGCAAACAAAGACTTGTTTGCTACAATATCTTCCTTGTACGGTCACTGTGGGGACGACATCATCAATGCACTTATTGAAGTAGCCAATGACTGTGTGGTATACTCCTCAATGCCATCGGAAGAATCCCAGAACATATTCCAGTCTGTGCTAGCTAAACAGTCCTGTAGCTTAACCTCTGCTTTGTCTGACCACTTTTTTATTGGCCGAGTCACTGGTCCTTCCTGCTTTAATTGTTGCTTGTATTCAGGAATCAGGAGGATATATTTATGGTCAGAATTGTCAAATGGAGGGCGAGGGAGAGCTTTGTACGCGTCTCTGTGTGTGGAGTAAAGGTGATCTAGAGTTTCTTTCCCTCTGGTTGAACATTTAACACGCTGATAGAAATTTGGTGAAACGGATTTAAGTTTCCCTGCATTAAAGTCCCTGGCCAGTAAGAGCGCTGCCTCTGGATAAGCGTTTTCCTGTTTGCTTATGGCAGAATACAGCTCATTGAGTGCGGTCTTAGTGCCGGCATCAGTCTGTGGTGGTATGTAGACATCTACGAAAAATACAGATGAAAACTCTCTAGGTAGATAGTGTGGTTTTCAGCTTATCATGAGATACTCTACCTCAGGAGAGCAAAACATTGAAAATCCAGGTGAAAGCTATGATCCCTTATTGATGTCAACTGTAAATCCACTTCAATCAGTGTAGATGAAGGGGAGGAGACAGGTTAAATAAGGATTTTTAATCCTTAAGACAATTGAAACATGGATTGTGTATGTGTGCCATTCAGAGGTTGAATGAACAACACAAAATATTGAAGTGCCTTTTGACACCTTGTAGAGACCTACCTTTAGTGGTGGTGAGAAATCTAGAATATCTCTCAACTGAAAACATGTTACAAGTCATTATACAACTACTATAAATGGGAACACAAACCTTTGAATTATTAGTAACCTTCCGTTCCAGACATACTGTCAGCAAATTGCACAGTGATTAAGACTTAAGACATTGAGTTAGACTCAACACTGGCAAAATGCCTGCAATATCCCCTGAAATACCGGTAGCTGTCAATATAAAGGAAACACTTGAGTAAATGAGCAATACAAAGTATATTGAAAGTAGGTGCTTACACACAGGTGTGGTTCTTGAGTTTATTAAGCAATGAACATCCCATCATGCTTACTTTTATGTATAAAAACGCCCAGTTGCCCATTATTTTGGCTACCATGGCTTGAAGAAGAGATTGCTGTGACTTTGAAAGAGTGGTCTCAAAGAAGTATAGGGGATTTAATGTCTGTGTGTGTCAATCACCAGTTTTAACCCAATTGAACATGTATGGGAGATCCTGGAGTAGCACCTGAGACAGCATTTTTCACCACCATCAACAAAACACCAAATTATGGAATTTCTCATGAAAGAATGGTGTCGCATCCCTCCAATAGAGTTCCAGACACTTTCTGGCTGCTCGTGATGTGACAATGCCCTATTAAGATACTTTATGTTGGTGTCTCCTTTATTTTGGCAGTTACCTGTACCTTTGTAGTTGGGTCTACATGACATTTCAATATTTCATCATGGATCTTCTTAGAAAATGAGTTATATTTTCCAACCTCACCCATCTGTAGTATAGTACCACCACAATTAAGGGGAGAAAGACATTCGTTGATAGTAAAATATTTTAATTAAATATACAGAGGATCATATAATACAAAATGTTTTTCTTCTTGTTTGCCAGCTAAATGATTGGTAAACAGATGGCACATCGTATCAAAAACACATTAAAGATGAACAGTATGGAAACAATGTGGGAAAACAAGCAAATAAAAAGTGTCCTACAAATAGTGTTCAGATCTAATATAGTAAGGTGACCTTTGACACATCTAGATTGTGTAAGCAGCTTTATGCATTTATACTATTTACAGATTATAACAACATATAACACATGATAAGACTATCAGAAGTCAACAGTATTTACATTATTATTTACAGAAGATGTCAGACAGAGAAAGATGCCAGAGAATAGTTTTGAATGTTAAGGAGCCTAAACAGTAGTTACTAAAGCTGCTGAAGCAAACATGACATTCAGAACATGTAATTGTAAATTAATGTTTATCTTAAGTGTCTGCTAAATCTCTTCTGATTGGCTTCAAGACAAAATTAAACGGCTATGTGTTACCTATATTTCATATGTCCCAAATATCCATTAAAACAGTTCTGATGGTTGTAAACCCAGACCAGGTGCTATTAGTCCTGAGGCACTACAGGGTTCCTTTTGATCACTGAGCCTGGCTGTGGCACATAAATCTATTCTAGTAGCCATTCTCTACACCAGTGCTTAACTATGCCTTTGCTAAACATTAACTATGATACTATACATTTACAGTCCAATGAGTTTGCACTGCAATGTGATGATGGAATGGAACCTTATAACTGTAGTGCTGCAACCAGTAATCAAAGATTAAGAAAGGCACATATTCACAAAGCAATAATCTACAAGACACATTTTTATTTATCATACAGTATGCTGTTGAACGAAGGAGGCTGAGTAAACAGCCATACATGAAAGAATAAGTGATTTTTCAGAGCTACAATGTGTCAAGATAAGTGCTGTCAGATGTCACAGTAGGCAGCATCAGTGACTCAAATGTTAAGCGTAGTACAAATACTTTCTGTTCAATATATTAATGTATCTGGGTCACCTTCCCATCTCTCAGGGGTCAACAAAACATTTTGAGAGAATGTTCCTGACAAGCGATACGACTCGCCTTAAAAAACGGATGAAAAACGTCAAATGTGGTTTCTTCACAGCTTGGGTGTTCTGATGAAAATGAGCTTTTATCTACAGTACCAGTCAAAAGTTTGGACACACCTACTCATTCAAGGGTTTTTCTTTATTTTTTACTATTTTCTACATTGTAGAATAATAGTGAAGACATCAAAACTATGAAATAACACATATATAATCATGTAGTAACCAAAAAAGTGTTAAACAAATATATATATTTTTTTGATTCTTCAAAGTAGCCACCCTTTGCCTTGATGACAGCTTTGCACACTCCTGGCATTCTCTCAACCAGCTTCACCTGGAATGATTTTTCAACAGTCTTTCAACAGTCTGTGAAGTGCTGACCCCCATGCTGAGCACTTGTTGGCTGCTTTTCCTTCACTATGCGGTCCAACTCATCCCAAACCATCTCAATTGGGTTGAGGTTAGGTGATTGTGGAGACCAGGTCATCTGATGCAGCATTCTATCACTCTCCTTGGTCAAACAGCCCTTACACAGCCTGGAGGTGTGTTGGGTCATTCTCCTGTTGAAAAACAAAATGATAGTCCCACTAAGCGCAAACCAGATGGGATGGAGTATCGCTGCAGAATGCTGCGGTAGCCATGCTGGTTAAGTGTGCCTTGACAGTGTCACCAAAAAAGCACCATCACACCTCCTCCTCCATGCTTTGCGGTGGGAACTACACATGCAGAGATCATCCGTTCACCTACTCTGCGTCACACAAAGATACATTGGTTGGAACCAAAAATGTCAAATTTGGACTCATCAGACCAAAGGACAGATTTCCACGGGTCTAATCTCCATTGCTTGTGTTTTTTTTGGCCCAAATAAGTCTCTTTTCTTATTGGTGTCCTTTAGTAGTGGTTTCTTGCAGCAATTCGACCATGAAGGCCTGATTCACACAGTCTCCTCTGAACAGTTGATGTTGAGATGTGTCTGTTACTTAAACTCTGTGAAGCATTAATTTGAGGTGCAGTTAACTCTAATGAACTCTTGGTCATCCTTTCCTGAGGCGGTCCTCATGAGAGCCAGTTTCATCATAGTGCTTGATGGTTTTTGCGACTGCACTTGAAGAAACTTTCTTGAAATTTAAAGAAAGTTCTTGACATTTTCCAGATAGACTACTTAGTAATGATGGACTGTCATTTCTCTTTGCTTATTTAAGCTGTTCCTGCCATAATATGGACTTGGTCTTATACCTCCTGTACGTTGTCACAACACAACTGATTGGCTCAAACTCCACTATTTAACTTTTAACAAGGCACACCTGTTATTTGAAATGCATTCCATGTGACTACCTCTTGAAGCTGGTTGAGAGAATGCCAAGAGTGTGCAAAGCTGTCATCAAGGCAAAGGGTGGCTACTTTGAAGAATCTAAAAAAAAACATATTTTGATTTGTTTAACAGTTTTTTTTGGTTACTACATGATTCCATATGTGTTATTTCACAGTTTTGATATCTTCACTATTATTCTACAATGTAGAAAATAGTAAAAATAAAGAAAAACCCTAGAATGAGTAGTTGAATCCAAATTTTGGACTGGTACTGTACATACAATACCTCAGGGCCTTGTGGTTTTGTACAGCACCGTGGTTTAACACAGTAATTCCTAAGAATACAGGTGTAGTTGACTTATACATGAACAGAAACAGGCCAAAGCACCACACTAGAGAGCTCTAAAAATATATTAAAAACTTGATTGAAGGTGGAGTAGCCTAATGCTTAACAGCTGCATTAACTTTTCCAATGGCAAACTTTGCGTAAAGAGTCTATTTTAGATAGGCCCCTCATGTTTTTTTTAGTGTTTCAACCTGATAAAATCCCCAGAACACATTTGGAGGATGAGGTTGTTGCATTGCAGTGATGTAGTCCATCCCTTTGGAGACCCAGCAAATCTGATTATCCCCCGACATGCATGCCAATGGCTTTTCTCTGTCTCCCGTCCCTCCACACTTAAAGATAGTAAGAACCTGACTGTTGAGCAGGAGAGAAAGGACCTGGTTGGTGAACACAAACACTACAGAGTGCAAATTGAGACAAGGTAACTTAAGTGGTGATACAGCACAGTGCAAAAACAAACAAAAAATACAAAAAAATGTAACTGTGTGCCTGACTAAATCCACCAGCTACAGTTAACCAGTGTTGTCATGCTTACTGAATAATAGAACACTAGATCCACTGTCCCAGGTAGACAGTTAAGCTCCATGTGGGTTTGTCTGTTAGAGTCTGGTGCTGGGGTGCATGGAGGACAGCTGTGGGTGGGTAAGGGTGGACAGGGGGTACAGGTGGTGCAGGAGGTCCCCGTACAGGGCCGCCCCCCCAGGGTGCCTGTAGAAGTGATGAGGGCTGGGCTGTGAGGCCATCAGCTGCCTCTGTAGCATCATGGAGTGGAAGGCTAGTGGAGGGACCAGGGGGGACACAGCTGTCTGGCTCTTCAGGTACTGGAGGTTGTGATGGAGAGCATCCTGCATCCCGGGGTACATCCCTGGGTAGAAGGGTGTGTGGGGAGGGTAGGTGTTGCCCTCAGGAATGTGGAGGTGGATGGCGTGTGCCGGTTCAGCTGGTTTGAGCTCCTCCCCCTGTGGGTCGCCCCTGCGGACAGAGCCGGCGGGGTGCATGGGGGTCACCACTCGCACCTTGCGGTCTGGCACCCCCTCGTTCTCTAGTTCCCCCAGGCTTCTCTTACTGGGTCTGGAGGCACCGACAGTCTCAGCGTGGCTTTTAGGGTTGAAGAAGGGCTGAGGGGGGTCTGGGCTTTGTTTGGGGGTAGATATTGTCATGGGGAGGACTCTGCATGCTTTGGGGTGATAGTCTAAACTCTGATGCATCATGGGATATGGGAGGCCACAGAAAGAGGGCTTTGTGAAAGACATTCTTTGAGTGACAGGCTTGGAAATACTGAAATCTCGGGGTTCCTCGTCCAATGGTCTATCCCCATGTGTTTGTGTCCTCTCAGAGAAGTGGGGAGCTCTGTAAGTCAACCCTTCTCTGTCAGGATTGTTTAAGCTGAAGCCCTCGCTGCTCTGACATTCCCCGATAAAATGTCCCTGTTTGTCTCTGTTGGGATAATTGGCCATTCGCTCTTGGCTCAGACAGTTCTCTGTCTGCCGGTAGAGGTTGTGTAGGTGAGGGGAGGAGTAGCAGTCGCCTGCAAAGCCTGGTGGTGCCTGACTGGGGTGCTGCTGTATCCGTGTCTCTCCTGCATTCTCCACTCCATCCTGGTGCTCAGTCCTGTGGAGGTAGGGGTGCCAGGGGGGGTTGAGCCGGGGCTGGAAGTGGCTCACTCTGCAAGTGAAAGGCTCAGACAGATCTCCCAGAGGACTCCTCTCTTGCTGGGGTTTGACGCTTTGGGCATGCTGGATGACAGAAGGCCTGAAGACAGGAGCCATCTCTGGGCTGTCCGGGATGGAGTCCTGCCTCAGTTTCACCACCTCCTCTACGCAGCTGTCGCTTACATCACCCACACTGACTGATGGAGTGGGAGGAGGAAGATGAGGGGAACTGAATGAGTAATGACTTGTCTCACAGACTTGGGAGAGGAGCTTCTTCTTGGCTAGTGGGGACATGACCCCCAGGTTGTCCTTGGAGTATGCTGTTGGCGTGTGCACGTGACACTGATTTATCTCTTTGTTTTTACTGGGGGAGTCCTGTTTGTCTGTGAGTGGTTCTGTAGAGTATAGCTGCAGTGGGGGTGGGCTCTGCTTACACATGGGCAGCACCTTACCCACCCTCCCACCATGTCCATAACTGTGACTGTCTGTGTCTTTAGCTACCGGAGTGTCAGGTGTGCTTGGGTCAGCTAGAATGCTATACCTAGGCTTACTGTTGTTGTTGTCCCAGTTGTGTGGATATGGGGTCTTAGAGAGGGTTCCATCGGCTTGGTCCCTTTGCTCAGGGTTGAATGTGTCTGATTGTGGCTGGCTGGGATGTCTCCACTCGGGCTGTGGACACAGATCACTGTGGAGCACAGGTGTGGCTCGGTGGCAGTCTGTGTTGGGGGGATTCAGGCAGGACACTTCCTCCTGGCTCAATGTCTCCTCTTTCTTCAGGGTGTGTTGTAACTCTTCTTCAGGCTCCTTTATGGAAAGAGGACCCTGCTTCATCACTGCAGGCTCCTGGTTCTCCTCTTTCTCCTCAGACACCTTATTGGGAAAACATGCCATACTGTTATTCAATACATATACATGATGCATGTGTGACATTGGCATATGTTATCTTTCTAGGAAAGAGTGTGTGTGAACGAGAGAGTGTGAGACAGACGGACAGAAAATGAGTAGGACTGACCTGTGAGAGCTCCTGGCTTTTTGCTGCGTCGTCGCTCTCTCTCTCCTTCCTGGCCACCTGTCTCTGGTTTAGTCCACCTTTAGGTCGTTTCGCTGTGACCCCTTTGGGTTTGGCACCCCCCTCTTGGGCCCCATGCTCCTGTTTTTTGGGTTTGGCTGAGGGGAGGGGTTTGTCCTTCTCTCCTTTGGTGTACCTCTCATAGGGTAGGAGGAGCCTGGAAAGGTCAGAGGGGAAGAGACTGAGTTAACCTTAACCTGAAACAAAGTTAAGGCTATAAATGTATCACCTCTTAGGAATGCTGTTACACACCCTGCCCATGTAGCTGCAATGAAACTTGTCAAAAAATCAACACATTTTTAAAGATTAACAACTATGTGGTCTCTCATAAGTGGTGCTAGGAATAAAACTGCAAAGTTTAATCAATTTCTAAGAATTTCCTCACACACGATTACCTCTGCATGTGTTTATTGGGTGTCGACATTTCAGGTTTGTGATCTTCTTCAACATGACAGTCAATAATGAAAAGGTCCAACTTATATTGTAAGAGGACATTCACTCTAGGAAGTAATATCTAGATAAACCAGAGATGCTAGGCCTACAACTGTGGCATAGACAAAGACACATAACTTGAATTACATCTGAAATTCAGAAAATAACTTTCAACCTTAATTTTGACACTTGACTGACCAGAGTACACTGGTGGTGGGCTTGAGTCAGTTAGTATAGACTATATAGCATGCTTCAACACAGAGCTGGTATGTGCTGAGAGAGCTGGGGAGCCAACTAACACCTGGCAGAGGGCCTTGAGATGAGGCAAGGCTGAGGCCCCCAGTTAGGGTGTGTTAATCTTTACATCACATTACCAGAGAAACAGTTAACACACTACAGCTGCTAGAGTAACTAAAACAACATCCATTCTGACTGAGCTGTGCTGTTGATGAGACTACAGTGTGGGTTCTGACACCATGGGGGTTATTATCACCAAGGTCTTATCAAATGTGTGAAACAATATAAGGACAGATGAAAATGCTGAGGAAAAACATGTGGCATACTCTAGGTTAAACACCACAAAACATTACAGTATCAAATATCGAAAAGAGGTACCAGCCAGTGAAGAAATGTTCAATATTATTTTGGAAATTCTCGCCTCACCCATTCCTTTATGAGGCCAGCTTCCATGATAGCAATCCAAATGCTATTAGGAAACAACTTAGGCATGAACACGTTCTCATGTGTGCACATTAAATAGTCGCTCAATTCCCCTTTTAAGGGACTTTGTGGTAGAACAAACAAGGAATCGTTAGTGGTTCGCTTGTTCACAAACAGAAATGCCTTTAATGTACCAGTGCAGTCAAAAACGTAATATTCCTGTGTTTTAAATATACACTGTATTTCCACACTATGAGGTTGGAATAATACTGTGAAATGTTGAAAATTATGATAATGTGTTTGAAAAGACCACTTGAAATTTCAGTCTGTTTTGGTGGGATGGTGTTTTGGCCTGCCAGGTGACATCACGACACTCGCCAGAGGTAGAGCACGACACTTGCACCCCTTAAAGCAGGGCAGTGTAAGCAGAATTGTCTCATTGAGCTATTTTTTTGTTATTTAACTAGGCAGGTTAAGAACAAATTCTTATTTATAATGACAGCCTACCCCGGTAAAACCCTAACCTGGACGATGCTGGCCCAATCATGGCCGTTTGTGGTACAGCCGGGAGTCGAACCCGGGTCTGTCGTGACACCTCTAGCACTGAGATGCAGTGCCTTAGACCACTGTGCCACTCGGCAGAGTGTTTAAATATAGTATAAATAGTAAAAACAGAGCAATGTTTTTTAAAAGGCTGAAATGTATACACATTTTCCTAATATCTGAGACTTGTTTTATTGAGTTTTTACCTGAAATTGCAGTAACAGCCTGTTACATTCTGAAATTGTTACAGTCGCTGCTGGCTGCACTGAGCCATGTAAAACTATGGAAGCCCATCCCCACCACCAAACACATGTCAAATGCAGATCATACAAATAGGATATGTTTTTTCATTGTAATATTGTGTGGACATTTCAGAGGTGGCACCACAGGTCCCTGAGTGGTGGGGGGGTAAATTGTTTTTCTGGGGCCCAGAGTTTTACCCGATCGCGTAGTAACCTAAACAACTCCGGACCCTAGGTGTAGCATACAACATAGTAATACATCAGCTGTAAAAAACAAACATTTTATATGGGCTATGATGGGACCAGATCATTTTTATAATCAGGTAAAAAAAAACGGGCCCTAAGGGAGGATGAAAACATTAAAACCCTTTACACAGACAGAGACAACAACTGCAATTGGACAAAAACTAACTGGGCTGAGGTCACTGTATGCAGCGTGGCATCGTGCAGGCCTTCTGCATCTGTAATTAAAAAGATACTGTGTGAGTATGTCATCACTGTTGATTGACTTCATTCCAATCCTTTTGGATTAAAAAGGCGAATATAAACCACATTTGATCACACTCACATTTTCTCAGTACACAAATAAATGGGCCCATTTTAAGCTATAAAAACAAAGCTTAGGCTATAAAAACATGACGTTACGTTTCCCCTGGCCAGGCCCAGATGGGATCAGAATGCATAGGCTTCTCTAGGCTACCTGCAGATGTGGTTGTTATCAGGAGGCTACAGTTGATCAGACTGAAGCACAGACTAATTGTGCACGTTGACAAATCATGAGGCATTTTATTTTTTGGTGGCGGGTAATGCCTTCCATATAAAACAGCTTGTTGTGGTGAATTCACTTATACCCACGGTTTCAGTCGCAATTTGCTTTTACCACATGATGTTTTGCATGATATTGAAAAAAATGAAGCCTAGTTTGGGGGTCAATCGTACATTTTTGATAGGCTAACGTTAATTGATGAAGACATGCTGTTAGCAACTCTGTGCTTTTGTATTGAAGCTAAAATGTAATGAGTGTAGCCTACAGATGAGAAAATAAACCCTTTGTCTGCACATACAGTACCAGTCAAAAGTTTGGATACCTATTCATTCAAAGGATTTTCTCTATTTTTACTATTTTCTACATTGTAGAATAATAGTGAAGACATAAACTATGAAATAATGCCAAGAGTATGCAAAGTTGTCATCAAGGCAAAATATTTTGATTTGTTTAACACTTTTTTGGTTACTACATGATTCCATATGTGTTATTTCAGAATTTTGATGTCTTCACTATTATTCTACAATGTAGAAAATATATTTTTTTTTAAATGGAATGAGTAGGTGTGCTGTGAATTTTTGCATTATTCAAGAGTGTAATATGGTTTGGTTGCATTATTCAATAGTGTGATATGTTTTAGAAGAACATTTTCTGTCATTGTTGAATATTTTGTGCTTACTGTGATATTTACGGTCAATTTGAGCTGTGGACCAAACATGTTGCGTTGCCAGCCACAATGTAAGGCAAGGATGTAATGTGAATTGAAAAGTTGAATTATCTTTCACCACCCTGCTCCTCAGACTCTCCTTTACACAGGATCTTGTAATGGGAATAGAGCCTAAAAAAGAGAGTTCCAAACCTCTCTGCCAATAACATCTAGTTTTCAGTTTTCCCCTCCCCACTCAGACCACTCCCTGACACTTCTAGCAAAATTCTTGCTTTAGAAATTGCTCTTTTATTTGAAAACAATCACAATAAGGTACTTCATTTTTACAGAGAAATTTGATACTGAGATAAAAATGGCTGCATTGGTTCAAGCGGCTCAGTGGGATTTCTCAGAACCAAACTGCTGGCAGCAGAAGCAGTAAAACTAAATTTCATACAGCTGGCACCGGGCCCCAGGCCAAGAAAGGAAATGTACGATTAAATGTGACTTATTTGAAAGAGGGAGAAGGAGAAAATAGAGACGGCGAGAGAGAGAAGAAAGACAGATGTTAATGGAGTGAAAAAATTATTCACCATAAACCACTGCACCATTGAGAAATAATGTGATGAACTCGACGTGACTTACTGTATAAATAGAGTAAGGAAAAAAGGGAGCAATTTCATATACACTCACATTTCAAGTCTGCAAAGATACTGTACCATCTGCTGTAAGAATGAACACCATGCCCTTCTGTGTTTGGCGACTAGCAATACCAATTACAAATCAGTATCTATCAGCAGACATGGATGACAATGAAATAATCCTGCATTGAGTTTTAGGAGCTTGGCTACAGACGAAGATACAACGTTCTATTGGATCAATTCACACCTGGGGGGGGGGCTCAACTTACTGTTTAGAGTTAGAATAATAGAATACACAAAGTGCAATTTCTAAATTTAGTTTAGGGATGGCTCTGACTGCATGTGTGGATATGGATGTGGGTATGCAAATGCACGAGCGAATGCGGTCTCTCATGACGAAACCCAATTTTTTTGTATGGCCCCCAACCCCATCAAAGTTGCCCTGCCCTACATTAATTCTCCAGAATGCCACTGAGAGGTGAGGGTACCGTCCATACTGGTGTGCTTGTCACATCTCAGTGGAACATTCTCCTTTAAATCCATGTCACATCACAATTGTTAAACTCAATATTCCAGATAGTCTTTTATTTGATTTATTTTTGGAAATGAAAAAAAAAAGTAACACTGTTCTATTAGCACGGCAGGATTATTTTCTGCTTCTCTGTTGCTGAACAGTTAACTATGAAAACTCACATTATAAATAGCACCCAGTGACTCTGTAAAATACCGATAATAAGTACAGGGAGAGCATATAACATTCTCCTGATCACATAATACAGCAATGATAATACAATATGACTTATGTAAGTAGTAATTTCCTGAAAGCAGGGGGCCGGGTATGCAATCGAGAGGCCATGAAAGGAATTCAGTCCACATGTGAAGGCAGCAGGGAGGCTCTTTGCACAGTGATAGGTTACATTTATGTAAATATAGGGCTTTCTCTTATATAAATCCTTGGTTGAGTTCAAAGCAGGAAATGCCTCTCAGGAACACTTCTCGTAATGAATATCACAGGCAATATCAAAATCAAATGCAACATACTTTCCTGCACACCAGAGGGCAGAATGAGCACAACATGACATGGAAAAGTCAATGAGGGAATTACTCAATGAGGGAAGGAGAGCTTACATTTCTGTGAGGTCAATAAATACTTAACTTCCGCTCATGGCTATTCATCATTGAGCCTTTACATGAGCAGCCATTTTCTATGATGTTCACGGTAGATTTGAGTACGCAACCTATCCACTAATAAAAAATAAAAAAGTTCAATAGGCAAAAGAGACAGACAGTGATTTCTCTAGCATATTGGAATGTAATTAGGCTGAAGACATTTCTTAGTATAATATATTGTTGTAAGATTGTTTGGAAATCAATACAATTGATGTCCCATTAAAATAATGCACTTACATGCCAAACAAGCAAATAGGTTTTTATTAACAATTAGCTGGTCTGTCATCTGAGTTAAAGGGGATTTACCTGTGGAATCCAAGAAATGCCTAAATCACCAAAGTGCCGGAAACCCCTATAGGCTATTTCATTCAGTACTTTTCCTGGTGCTGAAATTAATTTGAGCTGGCGTTCTGTTTAGTTCATAGGTTTTCTTAATGCGTTAACGGAACCCTATTTTGGGATAGTTTTAAAACAACCTCTTGAAGAGAAGAAGCATAACATAAAATACATATTCATCACCAACTGTTATGTTTAGGCTGCTTCAAAGAACTGGCAAAACAATAACTCCTGTCTGTACAAAAGCAAATACCAATCTTCAGAGCCGAGTCAGAGCGGGATAAACAGACATTGTTCCCTCAGCTTTGGAAAGATTTGGCTTCAAAGCCTCTCTTTTGTAGAAAGTCAACCACTTCAAGTGATCCTGATTCACGCAGTTAAACAGGGCAGTGAAAGGCCTTTTGTCGAGTCTGGAAATACCAGATCTAAAAATGACCTTTACCATTCCCCCAAGGCTAAACTACATTCAACTGCACACAGCTAACCTTAATCATGACAGGTGTTGGGCAATGGATGGTAAGTGTTTGTATTAACTGCTAGATATTATGTCTGTTGTTCACTGCGTAGAACATTATGTTCTTCAATCCAATCTCAACATTAGGAACAGATTTATAATATAGTTAAAAGAGTCTGTTCATCATTACACATCAACAAAAATCACATGAACTGTTCCTAAGCCAAAGGCAAGAATGTTTAAAATAATACTGTGAATTGTTATCAGTATTTCCGAATGTCTAACTCTGCAAGTATGGCACAATTTGCAAGCCCCTAAATGCAAACACTAGGTTTAAAAGCCTAGTATATTTAATGTGGGTTAGTTATTTCTTTGTTGTGCCAGGTGAATGAGGAGGGAGAGCAATCAAACTTCATTCATCTAAGTGCTATCACAGCTGTAATCTGTCCAGTAGTTTTTTCCTATAGCTTGTCATTTTAGGTTCTTACAGCAACGTGTTTTTTTTAACTCATGTTGTAAGATTTGTAATAAAGAGACTTGAGTGTTGCATAGAGGAACAAGAAGCAACACAGAGTAAGGGCTGTGTTTAGGATTTAGTCTACTCTAACATGATCCACGGGGTGGCGACTTGCCAAGTTGTTCCAATTTGTCATGAGCCTATACACTGTGGGATGCATTTTCAATTTGAGGTGCAGCTTGAGTGAGAGCAGAGGCACACCAATACCAGGAGGAATGCATAAAAGAATCAATGGTATCGTCTGCAATGTATGCAAAATAATCCAACCCTGTATCCAACCCAAATAAATATTCACACTCTAGTGTGTACATGTTGTTATTCATCAGATAAAAAAACGGCCATTACCTGGTATATTAACTAATATGAGTGAAATGTATTGTTATTTGTTATACTCTGTACAACCTCTGAGAAAATAATTATCAATTGCCTCCACTGTTGCCATGGATATTCCCCCCTGCAATTACATAAAAAATCCTATGCATGGCAGGCATTAAATCTGCATTAACACAGGAACTATCAGAGTGACAACATGTACAGTATAAATGTAATGTTTCTGTAGCACTAGCAGCTCACACAGAAAGTGAGAGCTTAAATAACTAACGGCAGCAAAAAGCCACTGACCTGTATAATCAAAAAATCAGCATGAAGCGGCATGCAGGGAGAGAATGCAGCAGTCTATTTCAAGGTTATTGATGCCATCTTTTCATGACCTCATTTTTAATTCAGGGAGCAGAGCTCTGACAGCTAATCTTGGGAAACGGTTTAAATAAATATCATTAAAGCTTTCCCAGCTGGAGCTTTAGACCTTGGGTTGGACGTTAAATATAGATTGTTCCCTTTAAGCTAATGCACAGTAGAATGGCTGCAATGAGCAACTTTCCAAATGACAAGTACCTCAGAATGAACAGAACAAAAGATAACCTATGTTCTCTACTGCCTGCTGCTCAACACCATAAATACAGTCATTATTTTGATCTCTATCATTGAAAATAATTTCTCCAAGGCAACCGTTTCAGATGACTTCCATTAAAGAGGTAAATGGATAATGTGGATCATTTCAAATTGCAGTCAGGGCTTGGGGACATTCAAAGTCCCAAACAAAAGACCAAGATCAGCACGTTCAGTTAATATAGTGCAATTACAACCAAATGTTTCCACTACTTCTGACTTGGGGGGGGGGGGGTAAATCAAAAGACGTTAGGATAAATGTTGCATGCTCTAGTTTAAATTACTTATTGTGTTCTCAATGCTGAGTAATCATTAAGTGAAAACAACGACGCCACCAGGGACCAAACACATCCTTCACCAAACCGACAAACAGGGTCATTTATCATATACTTCCAAGGGAGAGAGAATAGCTTTGTTTCCTGAGCTAATACGATGAAGTTAATTGCCCTCCTAGCTGCTGGAATAGTGAGCCTCAGCTAAAATTCTCCTCCCCTGGCCTGTTAGGGTTCAGCTGAGATTTCCCGCTCTCTTTCTGACAGGGTGATATTCACTGCAGTGGGGATATTTTGGGGATGTATTGATTCAGCACAATTTCTCAGCTTTCTGTGGCGGTATTGAGAAAGGCCAGCGCAGCAGTCACACCTCACTGGTCCCCCCCAACCCCCTGTGCTGACACTGTCTATACCAGTCCTCCTACTCATGCAGGGCTAGGAAAGGGCTTTCAAAAGGCAGAGCAAATACAGTCCCTTCTGGCTGCACAGGAAGTTTAATTAAGCTGCAGTGCTATTTGGTATAATCTAACTGCTCAACCATATTCAAGTATCCAATTTTGTATGAAC
Source organism: Oncorhynchus mykiss (assembly GCF_057628025.1). NCBI lineage: Eukaryota > Metazoa > Chordata > Actinopteri > Salmoniformes > Salmonidae > Oncorhynchus > Oncorhynchus mykiss. The sequence goes on along the minus strand of NC_143044.1, from coordinate 19,096,019 downwards.
TTGTTCATAGAGCATAGATAAACCTACACATATTGACAGAGCAATTCAGGCTGACTATTTGTCATTTGCCTAGATCTATACACATACTCACTATATGTATTCACAATATTGCTCTGCATGCCCTCTTTTGACACGTAATCTGTGTGTGTATGCATAATATCTTCAGGCTCCACCAGGATCATATCCGTTTGCTGTTTGCTTTGGTTCGGACCCTCTCAATAAAAAAGGCTGGTTGGAGAGAGAGATGTGTGAATGGTTTGGTGAATATAGCTGTGCTCTGTGTTAGTATGCATGGAGCAGCAGTGTGAGAGAGAGTCTGTGGACATGGCTAAAGACATCATGTCAGGAATAGCAAGGAAGCCTTACTTCCCTAAGCAGGGTTTACATGCACCTGATACTGGGGCTGAGAGTAGCGCTCCTCTTCCTCCACTGCATTAGGAAAATGGGACAGGGCTTTGTTAATAACTCACCTCTCGTAGTGTCTTCGTGTGCATGTGGCGGCACTTGTGCTCCCTGGGTTTCCACCCAGCTCATCATATACATTTTTCCACTGTCTGCGAACTGTGATCTGAGAGAGAAAATGATTTTAATTATCCTGTATATAACTATGTGATAGCATCTTTATAGATAGTATTAAACACTCACACTAGGAAAATGACCAACAAAGTTATTAAGTGTGCCACAGAGACCATAAAGATTTGTGTCTTTTAAGCCCAGATTGGCTGGGCACCAATTGGTGTATGACACTGAAATAAAATACATCCAATCACCATTATTTGATGCAAAACCATCTCCATAACATGCCACCAGCTGTAGCTGGCTACTGCAGTCTCTACCTCAGCAGGGGCAAAACAGGGAAAAGTACAGTCCAGTGGTAGAGATGCATAAAATGCCTCGCGAGTGGCGCGGTGGTCTAAGGTACTGCATCGCAGTGCTAGCTGTGCCACTAGAGATTCTGGGTTCGAGCCCAGGCTCTGTCGCAACCGGCTGCGATCGAGGGAGATCCATGGGGTGGCGCACAATTGGCCCAGCGTTGTCTGGGTTAGGGGAGTTTGGCTGGCAGGGATGTTCTTGTCCCATCGCGCAGTAGCGACTCCTGTAGCGCACAGGGAACGCTGACGTTTTTATTTGTTTTGGTCTTCAGCAATGTTTTTTTAGGCTGTTAATGCACACACAAAACTTTCTCGAGGCAAGTTGAAGTCGGTAGCCAAAGTCTAAAACCCCTTTGTTTGTGATTGGTCAACAGTAGGGATTCTTCAATGAAGTGTTTGTTGTAATTCAACAGGAGACAAAATAGTTTATGTCCATTTTTTCACTTGAGAAATACCGAACCAAACACCTTAGTTAGATGTAAAATTGCTCTACTAAGATCACCTCAGCAAAAACATCAAAATTAACAACAGATTTTTTTGAGTAATCTTAGATTAATTCTGACTATTTTAATTCTGACTAAGGTGTCTCAAGATGGACAAATATCTATTGCTGCTCTTTTCACATTTTCAGGGCAAACTTTTAAAGGAGTATGTGAGCACACTCATTTGTTCAAACCGAAGCATGCAGAAGACTTATTATACCATTAAATACATACTGTGACTACACAAACCAACCACATGGTTTCCTGCTCACAAAGCAAGCATGAAAGTGATAATCAGCTGTAGATAAAAAGCCTTCAAAGGAAACACATCCCGATTACATGACAAGTTTCCTGTTTGGTGTCTCGTCTCTCTGTATGACTATATGTGACTAACGAACTAACCAATATTCACAATGCATTTACTCTTCACATCAAAAGATACAAGAATTTCGGAAACACTTCCCAAATTAGTACTGAACAAATGTGAGGTAGGCTGCCAAGTGAAAGGCCCCGTTCTGCTGTCTCACTGTATATAATAGACAGCTTGATTTTAGAGCCTCAACATGGTGAAAAAATGACAGACTTCACAAATGTCCCTGAAATGGAAGGGTAAAGTGTTTTCCACTTAGAGGGGGTTTAAAACAAAGGTATCATTTTGCAAAATGTGGGCTTGACCAAGATTGTGAAGTATGGCGCAGGACATATGTAAACACTTACCAACTCATATCCTCCGAGTTTCTGAGCAGCTTGAAACATAGTCCAAAGGTTAACTGTTAGAGGGACAACAAACAGGGAGATCAATGGTATTCAGTCAGATCAACAAATGCAAATATACTGTCACATACACTGCATTCGGAAAGTTTTAGACATTATTGCAAATGTACAGTACCAGTCAAAAGTTTTACTATTTTCTAAAACTATGAAATCAAAACTATGAAATCACACATATGAAATCATGTAGAAACGAAAAAAGTGTTAAACAAATCAAAATATATTTTATAATTGAGATTCTTCAAAGTATCCACCCTTTGCTTTGATGACAGCTTTGAACACTCTTGGCATCCTCTCAACCAGCTTCATGAGGTAGTATATTATTTAACCATTATTTAACTAGTCAAGTCAGTTAAGAACAAATTCTTATTTACAATGACAGCCCATTTGTAAAGCCCCCCCGGCCAAACCCTCTGCTAACCCGGACGACACTGGGTCAATTGTGGGACTCCCGATCATGGCCGGTTGTAATACAGCCCGGGATTGAACCTGGGTCTGTAGTGACACCTCTGAGATGCAGTGCCTTAGACCCCTGTGCCACTCAGGAGGCTCACCTGGAATACATTTCAATTAACAGGTGTGGCTTGTTAAAAGTTAATTTGTGGAATTCCTTTCCTTCTAAATGCGTTTGAACCAATCCATTGTGTTGTGACAAGGTAGAGGTGGGATACAGAAGATAGCCCTATTTGGTAAAAGACCATGTCCATACTATGGCAAAAACAGCTCAAATAAGCAAAGATAAATGACAGTCCATCATTACTTGACATGAAGGTCAGTCAATACACAAAATTTCAAGTGCAGTCGCAAAAAACATGAAGCGCTATGATGAAACTGGCTCTCATGAGGACCGCCACAGTAAAGGAAGACCCAGAGTTACCTCTGCTGCAGAGGATAAGTTCAGTTAGAGTTAAGCGTGTCCGCCCTCGTCTCCTGTCTCTCAGGGAAGGCCCTGGATTGGGCCAACGCCGTATGGGAGGAAGGAGGAGCGGTGCTGGACCAATTTGAGGATTTCACCCGCCGCTTCAGGGCATTTTTCGAACGTCTCGTACACCTGAGAAAGGAGACGAGGAGCGCACAGGAGTTCGCATTGGACTTCCGGACCCTGGCCGCCAGCGCGGGCTGGAACGAAATGGCCCTGATCGATCACTACCGTTGTAGTTTACCTGAGGACGTCCGTTGGGAGTTGGCCTGTAGGGACACAACTCTGACCTTCGACCAGCTGGTGGACATGTCCATAAGGTCGAATAACCTGCTGGCTACACGCGGACGTCCAGATCGGGGTCTGTCGATTCCATCCCCCAGCACCACCACTCCAACGCGCATGGAGCTGGGAGGTGCTGCACTTAGGGCGACCGGAGGAGGGGCCGATCCATGCACCATCTGTGGCTGCAGAGGGCACACTGCTCAAGTTTATTTTTTGTGAAGAAGAAGGATGGAGGTCTGTGCCTGTGTATTGACTATCGAGGCATCAACCAAATCACTGTAAGATACAGTTACCTGCTGCCTCTCATCGCCAGTGTGATCGAGTCAATGCACGGGGCACGCTTCTTCACAAAATTGGACCTCAGGAGCGCTTACAACCTGGTGCGTATCCGGGAGGGGGACGAGTGGAAGACGGCATTTAGTACCACATCAGGGCACTACGAGGTCCTTGTCATGCCGTACGGGTTGATGAATGCTCCATCAGTCTTCCAGGCCTTTGTTGACAAGATTTTCCGGGACCTGCACGGGCAGGGTGTAGTGGTGTATATCGACGACATTCTGATATACTCCACTACACACGCAGAGCATGTGTCCCTGGTGCGCAAGGTGCTTGGTCGACTGTTGGAGCATGACCTGTACGTCAAGGCTGAGAAATGCCTGTTTTTTCAACAGTCCGTCTCTTTCCTAGGTTACCGCATTTCCACTTCAGGGGTGGAGATGGAGAGTGACCGCATTTCAGCCGTGCGTAACTGGCCGACTCCCACCACGGTAAAGGAGGTGCAGAGCTTTTTAGGGTTTGCCAACTACTACAGGAGGTTTATCCGGGGTTTTGGTCAGGTAGCGGCTCCCATTACCTCACTGCTAAAGGGGGGACCGTTTGCAGTGGTCGGCTGGGGTGAACAGGGCTTTTGGTCACCTGAAGGCTCTGTTTACCTCGGCTCCGGTGCTGGCTCATCCGGATCCCTCTTTGGCAATCATAGTGGAGGTGGACGCGTCCGAGGTTGGGATAGGAGACATGCTCTCTCAGCGCTCAGGTACGCCACCAAAGCTCCGCCCCTGTGCCTTCTTTTTGAAGAAGCTCAGCCCGGCGGAGCGAAACTATGACGTGGGGGACCAGGAGCTGTTGGCTGTTGTCAAGACCTTGAAGGCGTGGAGACATTAGCTTGATGGGGCTAAACACCCTTTTCTCATCTGGACTGACCACCGCAATCTGGAGTACATCCAGGTGGCGAGGAGACTGAACCCTCACCAGGCAAGGTGGGCCATGTTCTTCACCCGTTTTGTCTTCACCCTGTCCTACAGACCAGGTTCCCAGAACACTAAGGCAGACGCACTGTCACGGATGTATGACACAGAAGAGCGGCCCATGGATCCCACTCCCATACTTCCGGCCTCTTGCCTGGTGGCACCGGTGGTGTGGGAGCTGGACGCTGATATCGAGCGGGCGTTACCTACAGAGCCCACTCCCCCTCAATGTCCAGCTGGGCGTCTGAACGTTTCGTCTGCTGTCCGCGACTGTTTGATCTATTGTACCCATACGTCATCCTCCTCTGGTCATCCGGGCAACGGTCGGACAGTGCGCTGTCTTAGTGGGAAGGACTGGTGTTCCACTTTAGCTAAGGACCTGAGGGTTTATATCTCCTACTGCTCGGTGTGTGCCCAGTGCAAGGCCCCTAAGCATTTGCCCAGAGGGAAGGTTTTCCTGTCGTCTCCTCCCTTTGCCCGGTCTCCCTACGGCCCTACAGACTGTGGAAGCCCTGTTTACACACTTCTTCTGGCACTACGGGGTGCCTGAGGACATAGTATCTCATCGAGGTCCCCAGTTCATGTCAAGGGTCTGGAGGGCATTCATGGAACGTCTGGGGGTCTCGGTCAGCCTTACCTCGGGTTTTCACCTCGAGAGTAACAGGCAGGTGGAAAGAGTGAACCAGGATGTGGGTAGGTTTCTGCGGTCCTGGCCAGGGGAGGGCGGCGCTCGTACCCTGGGCAAAGATGGCCCAGAACTTGCTCCGCCACTCCTCCACTAACCTCTCCCCCCTCCAGTGCATCCTGGGGTACCAGCCAGTCCTGGCGCCTTGGCATCAGAGCCAGATCGAGGCTCCTGTGGTGGACGACCGGTTTAGGCGCGCTGAGGAAACATGGGACGCCGCTCATGTGCACCTTCAGCGGGCCGTGAGGCGCCAGAAAGCCAAGGCAGATCGCAACCGCAGTGAGGCCCCGGTGGACCGGGTCTGGCTCTGGACACAAAACCTGCCCCTCCGCCTGCCCTGCCGGAAGCTGGGCCCGCGGTTTGTAGGGCCATTTAAAGTCCTGAGGAGACTGAACGAGGTATGTTACAGGTTACAGCTTCCCCCCGATTATCGTATTAACCCCTCGTTCCATGTGTCTCTCCTCAGGCCGGTGGTAGCTGGTCCACTCCAGGAGTCTGAGGTGCGGGAGGTTCCTTCGCCCCCTCTGTACATCGAGGGGCCCCCGGCGTATGCAGTTCGATCAATACGGGATTCAAGGCGTCGGGTGAGGGGCCTTCAGTACCTCGTGGAGTGGGAGGGGTACGGTCCGGAGGAGAGATGCTGGGTGCCGGTGGAAGACGTATTGGACCCCTCGATGCTGCGGGAGTTCCACCGTCTCCGTCGGGATCGCCCTGCGCCTTGTCCTCCGGGTCATCCCCGAGGTCGGTGCGCTGCTGGAGCCACGCGTCAAGGGGGGCTACTGTCACAACTTCAGTCGAAGTCGATCCCTCTCCTTGTTCAGGCGGAGTTCGGCGGTCGATGTCACCGGCTTTCTAGTCATCACCAATCCACTTCATTTTCCATTTGTTTTGTCTTTGTTTTCTACATACCTGGTTTCTATTCCCCAATTACATGTTCATTATTTAACCCTCTGTTTCCCCCATGTTGGTGTGCGTGTTTGTTTATTATGTTCAGGTTGTATATATTTTTTTTTTCACCTTTATTTAACCAGGTAGGCTAGTTGAGAACAAATTCTCATTTACAACTGTGACCTGTCCAAGATAAAGCATAGCAGTGTGAACAGACAGCAACACAGAGTTACACATGGAGTAAACAATAAACAAGTCAATAACACAGTAGAAAAAAAGAAAAGAAAAAGAAAAAAGGAGTCTATATACATTGTGTGCAAAAGGCATGAGGAGGTAGGCGAATAATTACAATTTAGCAGATTAACACAGGAGTGATAAATGATCAGATGGTCATGTGCAGGTAGAGATACTGGTGTGCAAAAGAGCAGAAAATTAAATAAATAAAAACAGTATGGGGATGAGGTAGGTAAATTGGGTGGGCTATTTACCGATGGACTATGTACAGCTGCAGCGATCGGTTAGCTGCTCAGATAGCAGAAGTTTAAAGTTGGCGAGGGAGATAAAAGTCTCCAACTTCAAGGATTTTTGCAATTCGTTCCAGTCACAGGCAGCAGAGAACTGGAAGGAAAGGCGGCCAAATTAGGTGTTGGCTTTAGGGATGATCAGTGAGATACACCTGCTGGAGCGCGTGCTACGGGTGTGTGTTGCCATCTTGACCAGTGAACTGAGATAAGGCGGAGCTTTACCTAGCATGGACTTGTGGATGACCTGGAGCCAGTGGGTCTGGCGACGAGTATGTAGCGAGGGCCAGCCGACTAGAGCATACAGGTCGCAGTGGTGGGTGGTATAAGGTGCTTTAGTAACAAAGCGGATGGCACTGTGATAAACTGCATCCAGTTTGCTGAGTAGAGTATTGGAAGCCATTTTGTAGATGACATCGCCGAAGTCGAGGATCGGTAGGATAGTCAGTTTTACTAGGGTAAGTTTGGAGGCGTGAGTGAAGGAGGCTTTGTTGCGAAATAGAAAGCCGATTCTAGATTTTTGGATTGGAGATGTTTGATATGAGTCTGGAAGGAGAGTTTACAGTCTAGCCAGACACCTAGGTACTTATAGATGTCCACATATTCTAGGTCGGAACCATCCAGGGTGGTGATGCTAGTCGGGCATGCGGGTGCAGGCAGCGAACGGTTGAAAAGCATGCATTTGGTTTTACTAGCGTTTAAGAGCAGTTGGAGGCCACGGAAGGAGTATTGTATGGCATTGAAGCTTGTTTGGAGGTTAGATAGCACAGTGTCCAAGGAAGAGCCAGAAGTATACAGAATGGTGTCGTCTGCGTAGAGGTGGATCAAGGAATCGCCCGCAGCAAGAGCAACATCATTGATATATACAGAGAAAAGAGTCAGCCCGAGAATTGAACCCTGTGGCACCCCCTTTATGGCTGGTATTGTTTGCCGGGTTTGTTATTATGCCCGTTACTTACGAGTGAACGGTATTTTCACACACCTTTAGTATTTGTTTTATACTTGTGCAGTTCGTGGAATAAACTACCTTGTACACCTGTCTCTCCTCTCCTGCGCCTGATTCCATGCACCAGTTACCCACAGCCTGACAACTGTATATATAAAAAACTTATATATCACATTTACATATGTATTCAGTACTTTGTGGAAGCACCTTTGGCAGCGATTACAGACTAGCTTGGCACACCTGTATTTGGGGAGTTTCTCCCATTCCCTGCAGATCCTCTCAAGCTCTGTCAAGTTGGATGGGGAGCGTCGCTGCACAGCTATTTTCAGGTCTCTCCAGAGATGTTTGATCGAGTTCAAGTCCGGGCTCTGGCTGGACCACTCAAGGACATTCAGAGACTTGTCTGCATTGTCTTGGCTGTGTGATTAGGGTTGTTGTCCTGTTGGAAGGTTAATCTTCGCCCCAGTCTGAGGTCCTAAGCGCTCTGGAGCAGGTTTTCATTAAGGTTTTCTCTGTACGTTGCTCCATTAATCTTTCCCTCGATCCTGACTAATCTCCCAGTCCCTGTCGCTGAAAAACATCCCCACAGCATGATGCTGCCACCACCATGCTTCACCGTAGGGATGGTATTGGCCAGATGATGAGCGGTGCCTGGTTTCCTCCAGATGTGATGCTTGGCATTCAGGCCAAAGTGTTCAATCTTGGTTTCATCAGAACAGAGAATCTTGTTTATCATGGTCTGAGAGTCCTATAGGTGTCTTTTGGCAAACTCCAAGTGGGCTGTCATGTGCCTTTTACTGAGGAGTGGCTTCCGTTTGGCCACTCTACCATAAATGCCTGATTGGTGGAGTTCTACCATCTCCACAAAGGGACTCTGGAGCTCTGTCAGAGTGACCATCGGGTTCTTGGTCACCTCTCTGACCAAGTCCCTTCTCCCCCTATTGCTTGGTTTGGCCGGCCGGCCAGCTCAAGGAAGTGTCTTGGTGGTTCCAAACTTCTTCCATTTAAGTATGATGGAGGCCGCTGTGTTCTTGGGGACCTTCAATGCTGCAGAAATATTTTGGTATCCTTCCCCAGATCTGTGCCTCAACTCAATCCTGCCTCGGAGCTCTACGGACAATTCCTTCAACATCATGGCTTGGTTTTTGCTTAATTGCATTTACCACAGGTGGACTAAAATCAGGTTGTAGAAACATCGAAAGGATGATCAATGGAAACAGGATGCACCTGAGCTCCATTTCGAGTCTCATAGCAAGAAATACTTATGTAAATAAGGTATCTGTTTTTTATTTATAATACACTTGAAAAAAATCTAAACCTGTTTTGACTTTGTCATCATGGAGTATTGTGTGAGATTGATGAGGATTTTAAAAAAAACTACATTTTTAGAATAAGGCTGTAATGTAAAAGGATTTGGAAAAAGTGAAGGGGTCTGAATACTTTCCAAATGTACTGTAGCTACATAAACTACTGTAGATACAGCCTGATACCTACCTAGCTCTGTAACACTTCAGCTGAAGGGGATTTGAATAAACACCATTATGAGCATCAAGTATTACTTGACATGTTAGCACTCGTTACCAACGTTGGCTCAAATGCCAATGCCATTTTGCATAGAATTTTACATGCAAATATCCAATGACAGATGATATCACATGGATTAGAGCGGTTGTGTAGTATAGTGATTAGGCAGGTGATCAAAATCCAACAAAGACCCTTTCAGATGAAGCTTGAAATCATTCCATCTCTGACAGTATATTTCCCCACAAACAATGAACCCACTTTATTGTGCGATTTTCCAAACAATGACATTTGTATCTGCTTTCTGTAACATCATTGTAACATCATTTTTATATGAAGACCTATAAATAAGGAAGGTTCGCCTAGGGAGAAATCCATCAAAATTCAATCTTTGCGTACACAAAGGCTTGCATTTTTCAAAATGACATTTTCCTATCTCTGCATTTGACAGCATTGATTTTTCCTTTCTCCTCTTCCGTGGCTGTTGTCAATGAACAGGCAGAATAACAAAGGAAGCTGGGTGGGTTCTATTTGAACTGCAGAATGGCATTGTGTTTTCAACTGGATAGCAGCTAAGGCCTATTAATGGGGTTGTTATGCATAGACTGTAATTACCACAATAGCAAGCAGAATTAGGAAGCACAGAAAGGAGAAAGCAAATAAGAGAATACTTCTTTCTTAGATTACTTCCAGACTGTTTTTTCTCTAATTCACTCTATTCAACAGGGCAATTATCACAGAGATAAAGATGGCAAAACAGACGAAACACAATGTAGACTAAAACAGACAAGTTCAAACAGGTAAATAATAAACAAGGCAAAAATAACCTCTCTAAAGGCAACCTGAAATAATGTGCATCACCTCCCCCGCCCAACACATGAAAACCAATTCCCCAACTCCTCATTCTCCTATTTGCGACTAATGAAATTTAAAATGTGCAATGTGATGTCAAACTGTACCAACACTGACACACACTCCCAGCCCCCTCCTTGTACATTCAGAATGTGGTACCAACACTGGGAAGAGCTGTTTGTTCAAGTGAATGGAATATAATGAAACCTCTTTTTGTCATGTGGCTTTTCTTCTTTTGAAGTTCATTTATCTTACGTCCTGTGCAGCGAGCAGGCACACTGCTAAAGCTAAATAGAAGGCAAAGAAGACCCAGAGAAGCTTCCTTTCTAGTGGAACAGATAACAAACTTTGTGCTGGAGCTATAGCATTGCCCTGTGTAGAATATGCCATTAAAATAAAGTGGATAGATTGACTCATTCACTTACAGTATTTCACCTGTATCTGCACTGCTCTGTCTGCCCTACATTGTGCTTTAGAGGAAGTGGAATTGGTAGCTCGGTGTGCATTTCAGAGCCAATGGTTTAGAGAAGAATATGTCATTAAATGGCTTCTGTTAACAATCACGCAAAGCATGTAGGAGGCACATTGAAAGAGGACAAGAATACATGTGTATTACCGTTCGACAATCCAGTGCTTTAAAACAGTTGTTTTCTTAATTATAGACCACTCATAATCGTGAACCACAGCTTACATTTGTATAGAGAGACTAACATGTAAAACAGCTCACCTCTTTTTGTATAGAGTGAATTGCACCACAATGACGCATGGCTGTTCCGAGAAATAATATTGAATGACGGTTCTTGTATGGTTCTCTATATAAGACATAATCTTCCCTAGCATGTGAAACCTCATTGTTGTGAAGTGAAACATTCGACCTACATAAGAAGCGTTTGATCTGAGCGAGATGTGTTTCCCATGCATGCGACACTCTGACAGTGTGAGAAGAAGCGTTATGGACCCACATATGATGCTTTTTACAGGACCTGGTGTGTGAAGATTATATATCCTATATGCAAAGCTTATATGAATATAAAAGGAAGATATTTCACTCACTCTGCTTAAATCCCAGGAAGGGGATCCTATCGATAGGTGTGTCCCTGTCTTTCATGTACTTGTATAGGGCTACTAGGAAGGCCTGCTCGTCTGCACCACTCTCCTTTGATGATTCCTCGTCCTCTTCTTTCTCCTCCTTCTTCTCCCTCTCCACCTTCTCCTCCACAGATGCCTGTTTACAGATCCTGGGTTTGGCCATTGTGCCCCTGGTGGGAACCGTCAACTTGCAGTTAGGTTTTACCTGTAGGAAATAAAAGAGTGGGAGTTGACGGGTTAACATTCAACAGGAAGTGGGGGCTATTTAACGAATGCATGATTCTGTCAAAAGTATTATCATATCACTCCATATAAATCGCAACCTTTACATTTTTTTATTAAACCAAACTGAAATAAAGTGAAGTGAATGGTGAAGGCACACAAAGATGGAGGAATTCAGATATGATGTCATTGTCTGCTATTAAATCAAATGTTATGTGAGTAGTGTACCTTGGTGTGAGACTTGTTCTCTGGGGTGCTGGGTTCTTGGGGTCCCTGAGGCCCCTGACTGTGGCCCTGGGAGTCCCTTCGCTGGGACACTGACAGTTTCTTCTTCCGTGGCCGACCCTTCAGGTTAGGGGCTGAGAGTATGGGGACAAACCATGTGCTGGTTAGTATTCCTAGTGACAATGTTTCTGGGGAAAGAAAGACACAACCACACACAGGGCCTAGGGAAGGAAGATAAGCAAGCTAATTCTGAATTATTTGTATAATAAGCATTTAGCAAATAAACATTTCCATTCTAGGTTTCAGGAGTGTAGCATAAACACTATGTAAACATCTGAATAACAATTCCAATCCTCTAAAGTTAAATCCATGAGAACATTAGGTGATGTTGTTGCACAACACATACACTGATCTAATCATTATTTCCATTCTTAGTTCCCTTGTAACTCGCTGATTTGAGACCTTCAATATTGTCAGTTATAAAACACATAAACCTGTCTGATTGGAGTCCTTTGTTAGAGGTATGCAGATAATTCCACAGTACACAAAGTATTTTCAAACCTCCAGAGTCTTTCTACGGTCACATTTTATGTCAACCACCAACTGTATTGTAACATCTTGGCAGACTGCCTTCCACTGTAACAATAACAATGATAAACTAAAAGGAGAGAGGAGGCACTCGATTTGAGCCAGGTTAAGTCAAGTCGTTCAGAGCGACATTCCGTGTGCAATGACAATTAAATTACGTCCAAGGTTAGAGACAGCCAGGGGAATAATTTTTTGCAGAATCAAATTCTCATCATGGTTTGAAGAAAAAAAATGTTAAAAAAAACAAACCCCAATGAAATCAAGGAGGAAGTAATTACAGTTGGTGAACGCTATTGTGACTCAATGACCTTTCACTTCACATTCTTTCCAAAACAGGCAGGGAAAAAGGCAAGGAAAATTACACCATGTTCTGTAATCAGCTTGGCAACTGCAAGTTTTCACAATACTTGGCCTGATTGTAATACAGGACAGTGCACTGTATTTTCTTCTTTTTTTTCCCCCTTTCTTTCTTTCTTTCTTTCTTTCTTTCTTTCTTTCTTTCTTTCTTTCTTTCTTTCTTTCTTTCTTTCTTTCTTTCTTTCTTTCTTTCTCCCTCTATAAAGTTGAAGTGTTACAATACCCTGAAGTCCAATCCTTTGCGTAATGGATGACTCATGAATGTTAATACAAACAAGCTGACCTGAGCTCTACCTCATTGAGATTTGTTTTTCACCATGTGACATCAGTTTAAACAAGAGATTCCATATCTAAAACAGGCCTACGTAGGAAACAGTGCATAAATAATACTCTCAGGCCTCTATTTTTCAGCTGGGGTTAAGGAGGTGCTAGTGTCAAACACACATTAGTTTGCAATTTCGTCATGTAAAAACTGGCATTTTCCAGCCCTAAAACCAGGTTCGGCCATTTATATGTCTTATATCAGCTCGCTTGTGCTCAGATAGGCAGGGTGGGAATATTTGAGGTGTGTCCTTAAAAACATGATCCAAAGTGCTAATTTCTGGCAGTGTTGTTAGGGATATTTCAGACCAACCAAAAGCTGGTTTTAGCGGTAATGCAGTTGGTTACAGTGCAATCGGAAAGTATTCACACCTCCTTGACTTTTCCACATTTTGTTACATTACAGCCTTATTCTAAAATGTATTAAATAAAAAAATGTCCTCATCAATCTACACAAAATAGCCCATAATGAATAAGCGAAAACAGATTTTTAGACATTTTTGCACATTTATAAAAAACCAAAACAGAAATACCTTATTTACATTAGTATTCAGACCCTTTGCTATGAGCTCAGGTGCATCCTGTTTTCATTGATCATCCTTGAGATGTTTCTACAAGTTGATTGCAGTCCACCTGTGGTAAATTCAATTGATTGGCCATGATTTGGAAAGGCACACACCTGTCTATATAAGGTCCCACAGCTGACAGTGCATATCAGAGCAAAAAACAAGCCATGAGGTCGAAGGAATTGTCCGTAGAGCTCCGAGACAGGATTGTATCGAGGCACAGTTCTGGGCAAGGGGACCAAAACATTTCTGCAGCATTGAAGGTCCCCAAGAACACAATAGCCTCCATCATTATTAAATGGAAGAAGTTTGGAACTACTAAGACTCTTCTTAGAGCTGGCCGTCTGGCCAAACTGAATAATAGGGGGAGAAGAGTGTTGGTCAGGGAAGTGACCAAGAACCAGATGGTCACTCTGGCAGAGCTCCAGAGTTCCTCTGTGGAAATGGGAGAACATTCCAGAAGGACAACCATCTCTGCAGCACTCCACCAATAAGGCATTTATGGTAGAGTGGCCAGACAGAAACCACTCCTCAGTAAAAGGCACATGACTGCCAGCTTGGAGTTTACCAAAAGGCACCTAAAAACTCTCAGACAATGAGAAACAAGATTCTCTGGTCTGATGAAACCAAGATTGAACTCTTTGGCCTGAATGTCAAGCATCACGTCTGGAGGAAACCTGGCACTATCCCTACGGTGAAGCATGGTGGCAGCATCATGCTGTGGGGATGTTTTTCAGCAGCAGGGACTGTGAGACTAGTCAGGATCGAGGGAAAGATGAACGGAGCAAAATACAGAGATCCTTGATGAAAACCTGCTCCAGAGCGCTCAGTACCTCAGACTGGGGCGAAGGATCACCTTCCAACAGGACAGCGACCCTAAGCACACAGCCAAGACAATGCAGGAGTGGCTTCGGGACAAGTCTCAATGTCCGTGAGTGGGCCAGCCAGATCCTGGACTTGAACCCGATTGAACATCTCTGGAGAGACCTGAAAATAGCTGTGCAGCAATGCTCTCCATCCAACCTGACAGAGCTTGAAGAATGGGAGAAACTACCCAAATACTGGTGTGCCAAGCTTGTAGTGTCATACCCAAGAAGACTCGAGGCTGTAATCACTGAACAAAGGTGCTTCAACAAAGTACTGAGTAAAGGGCCTGAATACTTATGCAAATGTAATAGTTTTTTATTTTTAATACATTTGCAAACATTTCTAAAAAACTGTTTTTGGTTTGTTATTATGGGGTATTGTGTATAGATTGATGAGCGGAGAAAAAACGATTTAATACATTTTAGAATAAGGCTGTAACATAACAAATTGTGAAAAAAGTCAAGGGGTTTAAATACTTTCACAAATGCACTTAATAGTATGAATTTTGACAGCGGAAACGGAGCCTATCGAGCCGTGATGCACACTGCCCATATGCACATGGAATGAGAGTAGCCTAATGTGCTTTTGGTGCCTGTATACTTCGTATTTAGTAACACAAAAAAAAACATGTTTTTTTTCCATTAAAAACCAAACATATCCTCCCCTCCTCTCAATTAAGTTTTTTTTTTTGTCTGCCCATTGCAATCGCGTTGTAGTCAAAACTGTTGATAAAAAGTTTGGCTCCTGAGACCGCTTGGAAATAAATCTTAATTATAAATTAAAATATAAAGCAGTGAGCTGACATTCCCTTTTTATTTATTCATTGCAGGCAGGCCCACATTATGTTAGCGTTTTGGACCTGCATAAAACCCCTTCCGTGATGTAGGCTACGTGTCCACACCCATCATGAAATAAGAGATGAGAACCTCCGGTGAATACCGATGAACATTGTATTTAGAAGTTATCTGTAACCTGTAAAAACAGCTTGTTTTCCCAAGCCCTCCCTGAGGTCTACTATAACGAAGGCTGGTTCAACAGCAATGCGTGATGATTTTGTGATATCATTATATTTTAAATGTATTTATTGTTGTTGTTTTCGTTTAATTTTATTACAACCAATATTATTAGAATGATTCACATTCCTGGTTTTATGCTTACCAGGTCCGTGGCGCGCATGCAATGCAACTTCTGATGTGTGAATGTGATCAGATCTGTAAGATGGTTCCGACTATGTTCATAAAACATAGGCCTATTTGGGAGCAGACCCTATATCAGTGTGAATGCTATAGAAGCCATGCAACTACTTGGAACAATGTGGACTGGATACAAGTTAACTATTTATCCAAGATAGGTCTACATTTTGTTATTTCGTTTCTGTAAGATATCTAACAAACTATAAAAGACTAACATTGGAATTGGAGTCGATTCCAAGGCAACATATAAAAGACCGTAAATACACAACTTGAAGCAACCACATATTTCGTCATGAGGCATGTTCTGATTGGCCAGTGCCTCGACACACGCACAACTTGTTTTAGTCATCAAAACCCAGCCCTTTCGCACCCACGCCAGCAAGTACGTTGATAATTGTAATAGTGAAAATAGCTAAAATATTTCTGACACACCCCTGAACCTATAGAGCTACCGCCTGCGCTTAGAGTTACCATTGTGTTAGGTTTGTTAAAATAGAGCCCTCAATGTGGGTCTTTTTTAGAAACCCAATCCGTAAGCTCATGACATTGAGCATGTAACTCAGATGAGAGCGTATTGTGTAATAACACTGTGTGCAGTGCACATTTCACACATCAAATGCTGCAGATGTGAAGACTGGGAGATAAATGTTACATGCTGTTTATGATCACTATGGCTGAGATTCACTGATTTCCAGATAGTGGTTTTAGAAGTTTGTTTGATTTTCACAGCAGTGTATCCTGGATGGAGGGAGTTGACACTTGATTTAGAAACTGATAATGCAATTCACTCTCAAGTTATAACGTGTGATTTGGTTATAGTGAGAAAAATACATTCTGGGGCAAAACTAATCGTGTGTGTTAACTCCTCTGACTACATCAGAGGTTTGTCTTTGAGCTGATGCCACGGGTTTGACATGGATCTGTCGACATCTGTGCTAGTTTAAAAACATCAGAAAGCCCCCCTCAGACTTTCAGCATATCGACTTCAAATGAGCCTCAAGGTCAAGTGGAGGAATGTGAGGAATCATTTTATTATTCTGAGCCTGTATGCCACTGATCATGTTCCCTGATGGCAGTTACATAAGGAAACCTCCTCACAATAACACACAGGCATTAGGTCTGCTCTGGCTTTTTTGGGGGTCACTGACCTGACTTAAGGTTGAATTTGAAGGTTGCTGGTTCAAACCCCTTGAGGAATACACAGCTGTTTAAATGGCCAGCTGTAAAAAGTGGCAGAAATTTAGAGTGCAGGTCAAATGCATAAGTTACCTTGAATAAAAGCTTGCTCTCTTGGCAAAGGCAGACATAAAATCACACCCTGGGGAAAATCCATAATTTCTGTCATTGAGCAGCACCCCGGAGGCATGAAAGTCTCAATAAATTCAGCAGTGATGCAAGCTGACAACTTGATCTTTTGATGCAGTCAAATGCTCCTCTTAATGTCTGACAGTACTTTGTCTAATTTCTCCAATTCAATTAAGAACTAGCACTTCATTATCATTCTGCGGACGCCTTGTTTGAAAAAGCCATTAGACACCTCAGAATGGGTTCTGACATTCCACATTGACAGATTCCCTAGGATTATGCAGCAATTAATATAAAGAACACTGTATAAAAGTGAAGAATAACATTCAACCTAAATACTACCATAATGATGTCTTTATAGCTTGAAATTATAGCTTCCATTCACATACTGTATGATCCTGTTTTGAACTATATGCACTGTGTAGCGATGGTGCACTGTGGAGCGATGGTGCAATAACACTAAAATGCTTCCTTGCTAAAATACACTGCTGCTGCAACAATGTCTTATGAAATGCTACTGTACTCAGTGAAATAAAAATCCACAACCACATATAAATGAGCTGCACTCTTTACTGAATCACTACTGATGCAAGTGCCACTTTGACTCTTGGTCCAAAATAGCAACTTCTTTGTTTTTATTCCCACATGACTTTGAAACTAATTATAGGGCCTATATTTCATTGACGTCCAAATATGCTTTTGAGAGTCCGACATCTTCCCAGCAAAAGGGAGAAATGATTTCACTACAACCCTGTGACCCAAATAAGGCCAAAGTTCATATACAGAGGAGGGAAGCACAGTGAAAAATCCATCAGGCTGAAAATCCCCTCTGACTGCCAGTTGTGTGTAAAGTGTTGGGTATTATTAGAACAATACAAAGGAGCCTCCCGAGTGTGGCAGTCGTCTAAGGCACTGCATCGCTGTGCTAGAGGCAACACTACAGACCCGGGTGCTAGAGGCGTCACTTGGTCCAGCGTCGTCCGGGTAAGGGGAGGGTTTGGCCGTGGGGACTTAACTTGGCTCATCGTTTTAGCAACTCCTTGTGGTGGGCCGGGCGCCTGCAGGCTGACGTTGGTCGTCAGTTGAACGGTGATTCCTCCGACACATTGGTGTGGCTGGCTTCCAGGTTAAGCAGGCGGGTGTTAAGAAGTGTGGTTTGGCGGGTCATATTTCGGAGGACTGCATAACTCGACCTTTGCCACCCGCGCCCGTTGGGGAGTTGCAGCGATTGAGACAAGATCGAAATTGGGGAGAAAAAGGGGGCAAATAACATGGCTAACACAAAGGCTAACAAGGCTAACACAAGGCTAAAAAAAAACAGGCTAACACAAAATGTTCAGAAAACCACAATTTCAGATGCCTCTAAATTGAAATCAAATAATATATTTACAAAATAATAGCAATTGTAACAGATGACAAAGTTTTAAAATCAGAACTATAAAAGGAATGATTTATTATTACAAACTTATTATGAATTTAAGGTTTTTCAAATGTGTTTCACTTCTATACATAGACTTTGCAGGATAGTCGTGTACACTCGAATATTGGTAAGGTATTTCAGAAAAAAGGATTTGTTAGTGAACAGTCCTGAAGAATATAATGCAACCACAGCACAAGACATCATTTTGTTGCTGAGAGCTATTCTACATTTAGTGAAGAACGTGGTTTGCTTATTCTCAGTAAACACTGGGTATGTTGACACACAACACATGCATATAATGCCAAGCATGCAAACACGCGTTAGTACTTACTGTTCTTCCTTCTCACTAACCAGTGAAACAGAGACATAAAGACAGTAAAATGGAGGAAGCAGGGCCGGCATTATGGGTGGGCTTTAAAGGGCCTGGCCTGCCCTACCATACTTCCTTGCCCATCCAAATAAAATATTTAAATATTGATCATATATTTGACCTAGACGTGCTCCGACAGAAAGACGCATCAATCTCAGATTAAGCATGTGAGCAAGCGGAACAGCGCCTCTCTGTCTCACTATGTGTACAGCATGTATCTGATGTTGTCTGGACAAAAAGAGTATGGCATGTCATACTATTTTTGTCCAGACAGTGTCAGATACATGGGTTACATATAGTGAGACAGAATATGCAGACCTAAACTTGTCGTCTGCTTTCCCGCCTTTGGGACAACCAGTCCGATTGTTAGGGCGGAGACATGAGCACTTTGTCATTATATCCCGATCTCTGGTGTCAACCACTTGCGAATTGGAAAGGACTGTTGGCAGGTGCTATATTTCGCCCAAATTATATAGTTACTCCTCTCTAAATAAAATACTTTACCAGAGAGCATGACTTAGCCACAAAGGATAATGAGCTTATTGTTTTTTTGAATAGCTGTTGATTGTTTCAAATCGCAAGAACGTAGGCCTATGCCTATTTAATTAAGAAGCGTGGAATTTGGGCAGCGCACGTGGCAATAGGCCTAGCTGATTATTGAGTTGCGGGTGTCAGTGAATAGCATCAAAATTAAGTGTGAAGATAATGTTTTTTGAGTATAATTTAAAATGTTGAGACAAGAAGAAGGGGAGGGGTGTGTGGCTAAGATACACTGTAAAAATAGAAAGTCTCAAAACACCATGATTGTGTAACGAAACCATGAAAAGTAATGCACCTAAACTGAGATCTGGTGTTTGGAGGGTGTTTGAATGTCAACCCAATGTAAGTGTTTTAATAGGCAGAATGTACTCAAATACCTAAAGTGGTTCTTCAACCTGAATATTGGTGTTTTTAAGAGTGTTGTGAAAACCATTTTAGGGTTTCAGTGCATGTAATAGGCATCATACAATCAATGGTTTAAAAATGCAAAAGGTTCATAATCTAAATATTTATTGATGATTAGGGCCCATGGATTAAAAAAAAAGCGGAATTCCACCTTTATTTTTTCAATGCTTTATTTAGACAGATTAGAAACAGGAGGAGCAGATAGTTGGACTTTTTTCCACTCAACCACACAGCCACACTGTAAGAAATTATTCTGGGGTGAATAGAAATGTACAAAAAACATCTACTTAATATTTGTTGCAAATGGTGTGTAATTCAAAATGTTTATACTTTGAATCTTTCACACAATGGTGTATGCATGTTTGAAGTAGTGTTTGAAGTAGTGAAGCACCGATATTACATTTTTGGCCAATACTGATATCCAATATTTTCCTTGCCAAAAACAAATTATAACCGATATTACCATTTTTTGCGGCCTTTTAAGCATTCTAGTACAGTTAAGTAGTTAACACACACACATGGACGCAACGGTCTAAGGCACTGCATCTCAGTGCAAAAGGCGTCACTACAGTCCCTGGTTTGAATACAGGCTCTATCACATCCGGCCTTGATTTCGAGTCCCATAGGGCGGCGCAAAATTGGCCCAGCGTTGTCCGGGTTTGGCCGGGGTATGCCGTCATTGTAAATACGAATTTGTTCTTAACTGACTTGCCTAGTTAAATAAAGGTTACACACACACACACAAACACACACACACCACACTGCCCCAAAAAGTATTTTGTTGGCATTTACGTGTCCCCAGTACCAGTAAAACATAATCATAACCTATTTCTTTCAATAACAGCTGTGCTGTTTCATTGTTCATTTCTTCAGTCATTTCATTCTCAACCAGGATTTCTATGGAACGCCGTTTGGGTCTTTGCATGTCAAAAAAGATACACGTCAAATAACATATTTGATCTGAATATGACTGCACGTCACATAATAATTTAACGCTTTCATAAATGTTTTACATAGTTATTACACATTGACTAC
Organism: Oncorhynchus mykiss; assembly: GCF_057628025.1. Taxonomy (NCBI): domain Eukaryota; kingdom Metazoa; phylum Chordata; class Actinopteri; order Salmoniformes; family Salmonidae; genus Oncorhynchus; species Oncorhynchus mykiss. The sequence goes on along the minus strand of NC_143044.1, from coordinate 19,075,530 downwards.
ACTATCACCTGTATCTCATATGTCACAATGATTTATCGATACATATGCTATGATGTTGGTAAAGTTGTCTCGCGCACCTAAAATAATTAATGGATGCAAACAGTGTTCTTCTTGGAAGTATGCTTGGGGTCATTGTCCATTTGGAAGACCCATTTGTGACCAAGCTTTAACTTCCTGACTGATGTCTTGAAATGTTGCTTCAATATATCAACATAATTTTCCTACCTCATGATGCCATCTATTTTGTGAAGTGCACCAGTCCCTCCTGCAGCAAAGCACCCCCACAACATGATACTGCCACCCCCATGCTTCACGGTTGGGATGGTGTTCTTTGGCTTGCAAGCCTCCCCCTTTTTCCTCCAAACATAACGATGGTCATTATGGACAAACAATTTTTGTTTAATCAGATCAGAGGACATTTCTCCAAAAAGTACAATCTTTGTCCCCATGTGCAGTTGCAAACTGTAGTCTGGCTTTTTTATGGCGGTTTTGGAGCAGTGGCTTCTTCCTTGCTGAGCGGCCTTTCAAGTTATGTCGATATAGGACTTGTTTTACTGTGGATATAGATACTTTTGTACCTGTTTCCTCCAGCATTTTCACAAGGTCCTTTGCTGCTGTTCTGGGATTGATTTGCAGTTTTCGCACCAAAGTACGTTCATCTCTAGGAGACAGAATGGCGGTTTTGGAGCAGTGGCTTTTTCCTTGCTGAGCGGCCTTTCAAGTTATGTCGATATAGGACTTGCTTTACTGTGGATATAGATACTTTTGTACCTGTTTCCTCCAGCATCTTCACAAGGTCCTTTGCTGCTGTTCTGGGATTGATTTGCAGTTTTCGCACCAAAGTATGTTCATCTCTAGGAGACAGAATGCGTCTCCTTCCTGAGCGGTATGACGGCTGCGTGGTCCCATGGTGTTTCTACTTCCGTACTATTGTTTGTACAGATGAACGTGGTACCTTCAGGCGTTTGGAAATTGCTCCCAAGGATGAACCAGACTTGTGGAGGTCTACAATTTTGTTTCTGAGGTCTTGGCTGATTTCTTTTGATTTTCCCATGATGTCAAGCAAAGAGGCACTGAGTTTTAAGGTAGGCCTTGAAATACATCCACAGGTACACCTCCAATTGACTCAAATGATGTCAATTAGCCTATCAGAAGCTTCTAATGCCATGACATAATTTTCTGGAATTTTCCAAGCTGTTTGAAGGCACAGAACTTAGTGTATGTAAACTTCTGACCCACTGGAATTGTGATACAGTGAATTATATGTGAAATAATCTGTCTATAAACAATTGTTGGAAAAATTACTTGTGTCATGCACAAAGTAGATGTCCTAACCGACTTGCCAAAACTATAGTTTGTTAACAAGACATTTGTGGAGTGGTTGAAAAATGAGTTTTAATGACTCCAACCTAAGTGTATGTAAACTTCCGACTTCAACTGTAGGTATGCACGTCAGCTTTGACATCGGTTTTGCACATTTGGCGTTAAACTAGATATGTTCACTGATATATCATGCATCCCTAGTTTGAAGAAATATAATTATATTTCTATATTAGTATTAAGCTTGTTGCGTGAGCTGTAATGGATCATGATGAATGGATATCCAAACCGTCAGGCAAATTGACATTCAATTAATTTTACCCACTCAAACACACAGCCAGACTGTAAGAAATTAGTGAGTGTTGCAACTGAGGACAGACCATTTTTAATTGCTACGCACTTCAACACTCGGCGGTCCCATTCTGTGAGCTTGTGTGGCCTACCATTTCACAGCTGAGCCGTTGTTGCTCCTAGACATTTCAACTTCACAATAACAGCATTTGTAGTTGACCAGGGCAGCTCTAGCAGTGCCGAAATTTGACGAACTGACTTGTTGGAAAGGTGTCATCCTATGACGGTGCCACATTGAAAGTCACTGAGCTCTTCAGTAAGGAATTCTACTGCCAATGTTTGTCTATAGAGATTGCATGGCTGTGTGTTAAATAGTATACACCTGTCAGCAACGGGTGTGGTTGAAATAGCCAAATCCACAAATTTAAAGGGGTGTCCACATACTTTTGTATATATAGTGTGTATTTCTATGTTAGTATTAAGCTTGTTGTGCCATGAGGTGTAATGGATCATGATGAACGGCTAACCAAACCATCATTTAATGAGGACAGAACCCATTCCCACATTCATGATTGTTAATTCTTGCAGTTCAATCTCCAGTTAGTGCTGGTTGTTTGAGCATAATGCTTGACAATGCCTGCAAAACTGGTATAAAATGGCAAATGATTAAATACATAAAACAATGTTAAACATAAAGACAGGACTCTAAACACCAAAATAGTGTTTAAAAATGTATGTTTGTGCTCCCAGTCCCTGGCAAGGTGTTGCACAACACTTGATAAAGTGGTATACAACACACCATGCCATGCTTCAAAACATCTCAGAATGATGTGATTAAATACTCTAGCTAAGTTAAGGTTGTGTCCTTCAGGTTGGTGGCAACTCAACTGCCACTAGTATTGGTGTTACAAAGTACTTCATTCTAAGTGTAAGGCTTGTCTCTCTCCAGAATGCATGCACTCAGCTCTCCAGAATGCGTTCAGCGGTCTCCCGCCAATTCATGTGCATTTATTGTTTCGTTGTGTGCATTTGATTGTTTATTTTGATAAATTCCCCATTACATACGTATGTCACCAGTAGGTCTTTAATGGCTGTCATTTGGTTTTATTTATTTATTTTAATGCAACTGTGCAAATACATACAGTACCATCCAGTTTGGACACACCTACTCATTCCATGGTTTTTCTTTATTTTTACTATTTTCTACATTTAGAATAATAGTAAAGACATCAAAACGATGAAATAACACATATGGAATCAAGTAGTCAAGTAGTCAAAAAAGTGTTAAACAAATCAAAATATATTTGAGATTCTTCAAAGTAGCCACCCTTTGCCTTGATGACAGCTTTGTACACTCTTGGCATTCTTTCAACCAGCTTCATGAGGTAGTCACCTGAAATGCATTTCAATTAACAGGTGTTCTTCATTAAAAGTTAATTTGTGGAATTTCTTTCCTTCTTAATGTGTTTAAGCCAATCAGTTGTGTTGTGACAAGGTAGGGGTGGTATACAGAAGATAGCCCTATTTGACCAAGTCCACATTATGGCAAGAAGAGCTCAAGTAAAGGCATTTAAAAGTGTCCTATACTGTTTTTATTTGTTGCTTTAGACCTTTGTATTTTACTTACACTGAACAAAAATATAAATCGATACATTCAACAATTTCAAAGATTTTACTGAGTTACACTTCATGTAAGGAAATCAGTCAATTGAAATTAATTCATTAGGCCCTAATCTATGGATTTCAAATGACTGGGAATACAGATATGCTATTGTTGGTCACTGATACTTTAAAAAGGTAGGGCATGGATCAGAAAACCAGTCAGTATCTAGTGTGACCACCATTTGCCTCATGCAGCGCGACAGATCTCCTTCGCATAGAGTTGATCCGGCTGTTGATTGTGGTCTAAGGAATGTTGCCCCACTCCTCTTCAATGGGTGTGCGAAGTTGCTGGATATTGTAGGGAACTGGAACACGCCAGAGCATTCCAAATATGCTCAATGGGTGACATGTCTGGTGAGTATGCAGGCCTGGGACTGGGACAGTTTAAGCTTTCAGAAATTGTGTGCAGATCTTTGCAACATGGGGTTGTGCATTATCATGCTGAAACTTGAGGTGATGTTGGCGGATGAATGGCACAACAATGGGCCTCAGGATCTCATCATGGCATCTGTGCAATCAAATTGCCATCGCTAAAATGCAATTGTGTTCGTTGACCGTAGCTTATGCCTACCCATAACATAACCCCACCGCCACCATGGGGCACTCTGTTCACAACGTTGACATCAGGAAACCACTTGCCCACATGACACCATACACACTGTTGGCTATCTACCTGGTACAGTTGATGACTCCCGGTACAAACCGGGAGTCATCCATGAAGAGCACACCTTCTCCAGCGGCCATCTAAGGTAAGCATTTGCCCACTGAAGTCGGTTACTGTCACATCTGCTCCAGCTCTTCCCTGGCGCTTCAGGGCGCCAGGTTGCCCTGCAGATGCCCCGGATGTGGAAATCCTCGGCTGGCGTGGTTATATGTGGTGTGTGGTTGTGAGGCCGGTTGGATGTATTGTCAAATTCGCTAAAATGAAGTTGGAGGCGACTTATGGAAGAGAAATGAACATTCAATTCACTGGAAACAGCTCTGGTGGACATTCCTGCAGTCAGAATGCCAATTGCACGCTCCCTCAAAACTTGAAACATCTTTGGCATTGTGTCGTGTGACAAAACTGCACGTTTTAGAGTGGCCTTTTATTGTCCCCAGCACAAGGTGTACCTGTGTAAATGCTCGCTAACAGGGATGTAATCAAATTTGTGCCCAGAATTTGAGAGCAATAAGGTTTTTGTGGACAATTTATGGGATCTTTTATTTCAGGCCATGAAATATGGGACCAACACTTTACATTTTTGTTCAGTGTAGTTGACGATCTTAGTTATAGGCCTACTGCTGTGTTAGCCTATAAGCTATGTTTGAGCTCCATGCGCTAATTTCTTTAGTCAACAATGGATCCAGAGGTATCAATATGACAGAGGCTGGTGCTCTCGCATTAGTTGAATTTTAACTTTTAGATTTGTATAATTTTAATTCAGATTTTTTATGATTAACCATGTGACAATTTTCAGAATCCAAAACTTTGTTATGCAAATTAAAATCCTAACTGCCACGCAGATTGGTAGAAATGGTAGGATAAATTGTAAGCATCCCAAAACTTGACACTTGTGCGCTGCCTATGGTCTTTACTATAACAAGCACATGCACACACAAGAGTTCCCTTGAAAAAAACGTGCTCCTTATGGATATCGGATGCCCATCCAATTGATTTGTTCTCACACCGGCCCTGGGAGGTGGTTTGAAGAAAGATGACTGGCATACTATTTTCCTCCTCATTTCCATGATCTTTTAGTGAACACCCATTATTCATGATTTCTGTCACCCAACTAAATATGACAGATTATGAAGCGAACCAAGCACATGTACAACTTTACAGCCAATAAGCTTCTAACAAACAAAAATACTTAACAAATAACAACACATAACAAAATCCCTACTGGCAGGAAACTTTCTGATTGTGTATGTTTTTCCTGCTGGGTAGCTCCACTGTTGTGACATTTTCACAGTCACTGAGCCTGATGTGTTTGAAAGGAGGCTCTAACAGAGGGCAGCTCAGTACTCCTGACACATGTCAGGCCATGATATTACATGTACTGTAGGATTAAACAGACTTCTACAAATGAGCTAAATCCCCCGTGAACAACAGCCTAAGGTGTGACCCACCCAACCTAAAGGTCTATAACCTAATGTTTATACAAGTCTTTCTCTCTCTCCCATATGTAGGATGCTTTTTATCTTAATTTAGAAATGTCACACAGTGAGGGTAACACAGTGTGGGGGTGATATGGGGGTAGCATTGTGATCTTCACTCATCCTCTGGCATTATGCTATTCCCCAGCCAACCTCCTAATTTCCTATACAAATTGTTTAGCAGCACTTTCCTGCAGTCAAATACCAAATTGCCCTCATGGGTGGAATGTTATTAATATTTTTCATAATTAATACACTTTTTTTCCACTGACAAAAATCTGGTGTTTCTATGTCAAACGGTTGTTATATTTCAGTCTTATGTGATGTACATAAAGTGTAATATTGGGATGCAAACTCAAAATGTAATACATTCCAACTCTATATCAGACATGGTACAGGTGTACTTTTTTAAGCCCATAACCATACTGTATACTGTATGTTTCAAAGTAGATTTATTTAAGACTACGTTCTAAATGTAATCCATTACAATTACTAGTTACCTGTTCAAAATTGTAATCGTTAACATAACTTTTGGATTACCCAAACTCAGTACGCAATCTGATTACTTTCAGTTACTTTTAGATTACTTTCCCCTTAAGCTGCATTAGAGGAAGACAAAAACAAATATTACCAATTGAACGATATCTATTGCAGGATAAATCAATGATAGAGTTTACATAGATCTCCATAAATGGATGGTGCATTTGACTAAATGTGTTAGTTATGTAGGCTTCTTCTAACCTCTTGCTGCCACTTCAAATAATACAATTAGGCTTCATCTTTACATTAAAAACCAAACTCTGTCAGATTTCCAGTCATTCCAATGAATGAAATACTCCTTGATCTTCAAGAGTAGGACTTAGAAATATACAGTAGATTAGCCAAATTGTTTTACCATAACCCAAAAAGTAAGGAATTGTTTTCCTACTCTGTTTATGTTCTTGTAATGGAGGACTTATTGGGCTTATTGCTTTGAGTTGAAAAATAAATTATCCTCTCATGGAATGGTAAGATCTGAGCACTGTCGAAAAGTGCTATTTGCATGTGAAAAATGTATGCCATATGCTGTTTACGTTTTTTTTGGTGACACTTTGATATCTCGATCATTTGCAGCTGTTAAGTCTATCAAAAAGTATGCGAGTTTGAACATGTGTACCATTTGGCCTATGGACATTTGTTTTTGAATCAGTATGAATTATATTGAACAATAAAAGCCCCACTCGTGGTCTTCTTAGGAACTCCCGCAATATGCAGCTGTTCAAAAGCGCATTTTTTACTGGCTGTCCACTGGTATCAAAAAACAATGATTGATAAGCAGCTTACATTTCAATTAAACCATTATTGGGTTAAAATACACAAACATTTGTGAACAGCTATCCACAACAACCACAATCCGTAAGGCGCAAATAGCTAAATGAAAGAGTAGCAGTGTGATTAACTTCAATGCTCTATGTAGATATCAATAACAAGTTATATTCGTATCACCCGTAGGCTACACCAGCAGTCATTACCATTGGAAGACATAGCTTGGACTGTAGCCTACAAAAAAATCCTATTGCTGCTCTTTCCCACGATCCATCAAACCCATTTGGCATGTCATCATTGGTCTCTGACGTGGTCAGACTCGATCATGCAGAACAAACTTAAACTTGCGCCTTTTTTCAATGCTGATTTGAATATCATTGAGACAACGGAAAGGTATCAAATCATTTTTTCACAAACATCCTTTCTGAAGTTAAAAGTAAATTCTAGAAGTAATGTTGTTTTTCAATTGTCTCTGTGATCTTATTAAAATATTTTTGCTGGTAACGTAACAGATTACAGTTACAGTTTTTTTTGTAATCAGTTTAATGGAACGTAATTACTCCCCAAACCTGCTCACATGGGATGTTGAGTAATCATTATCTCTTTAACAGAACCCGGGCATCTTTGCATTCCTACAGTCTTCGTAACTCAAATAGAGTTTTGAGTTGGGACTATTTCCTCATTGTCTCACGTCAGCTAGCGTGACGTCCACCTGCACTGATTTGTCTGATAATTCGGGATAGCTTAAAATAATTTTGGCTACAATATGCTGTCCTATTATTTTAAAATGTTACCAAGGTGACATTGTCCACTGAACCACCTTTCATCCTCAAATGAGTCAGAGTTAATTTGACAAATTCTGTAGCTAATATTGACTTTTTTTATGAGCAAGTATTCACTACCTAATTCTACATCTAGCTAAGGTGTTTTGTGGTGGTAGAATCAGTATTTATGAAATCAGTGGTGTCAAGTACTTAAGTAAACATACTTTATAGTACTACTTAAGTCGTTTTTTGGGGGTATCTGTACTTTTCTTGACAACTTTATTTTATTTCACTACATTCCAAAAGAAAATAATGTACTTTTTACTCCATACATTTTCCCTGACACCCAAAATTACTCGTTACATTTTGAATGTTTCGCAAAACATGAAAATGTTCCAATTCAAGCACTTATCAAGAGAACATTCCCGGTCATCCCTACTGCCTCTGAGCTGACGGACTCACTAAACACAAACTATTTGTAAATTATGTCTAAGTGTTGGAGTGTGCCCCTGGCTATCTAAAAAATAAAAATAAAATAAATGAAATTATCTGTACCATTCCTTTTACTTTTGATACTTAAGTATATTTAAAACCCAAATACTTTTAGACTTTTAATAGTATTTTACTGGGTGACTTTTACTTGAGTCATTTTCTATTAGGGTATTTTTTACCTAAGTATGAACACTTAGTACTTTTCCATTACTGTGTGAAATGTGAAATTAAAATTTGCTACCTAATGGGTTAGCTATCTAGTGTGTCTGCCTGCTGGCTGAACCAGCCTCAAATCAATCCATATGAAACGAAAGGCAGGGATGCTAACAACGGCAGTTGACACACTCAATGCCGAATACTCCCTCTAGCTAGCTAGTGTAGTGAAATTCTAGCTAATGCACAAACTAGTTTTCATGATATCTTCTCTGCCGTGATTACTGCACAGAGTTCTACAGCACAGCGGACTGCTCTCTGCGACGTTATCGCGTTGGCCAATTGTTACAAAGTAGCGAGGCACGGTGCCAGCTGTCAGAGTCAGATATATGCTGATTTCTGAGAACAGTCCCATAACTTTGGTGCCGTACAACTTCATCAACAAGCTGGCAAACTAGTGTTAGGCGGATGGGCAAAATCTTGATTTTTAGAAATGAGTTCAACGTCCTACAAGACAGATCTGTTGAGGAACGAGCATCATGTAGGAGTGACGCCATCTGATGTGAGAAAATTACTATTTCCTCTCATCTAAGTGGTTTGCTATTACTGCAGGTGTTCAGAAATGTGAAATATAGTGTGACAAGTAGCCTACTGTAGTATGCTAGTAAGTGACAGTGGTAGTGAAATAATGTGATGGCTTGTTATCCTTTCAGAGCTGAATACTGTAATGAGATGGCTTCAAATTGCCTGTGTTTATGTGAGCTAACGAGTAGCACAATGCCATGCTCTTATCATGGAAATGACAAATTCAACTAATCTCATTTGAATAACAATAAAAGTAAATGCAATAGCCATTTTCAAATGCTCAAATTTCAATATGCGACTACCGACACAACACCCTCTATCCTTTTTTTTGTTGCAAGAATTTGTAAATTAAATTCTGCCACCATCCTGGATAAGCCACAAGTCACAATTGATTTTACATTGCATTTATTTCTGGGAAATATAATTACATGAGAAAATGATTGCTATACCCAACAAACGTTGACTGTTGAACATTAAAAACCTATTATTGCCCTCCAGATATATCGTGGAGGGCAAATCTAGCCATATATTTGTGAAGATGAAGACCAAACGCCAGGTAGTAATTATCAATCATCATCAAGATCCTGTCTGGACCACAGTACCCATGGCAACAGGCCCACATCGCAGCATGTATGTTTACAGGAAATTGAACAGTCCTTTTTCAGTTCAGCCTCTCGCTTCCCTACCTCACAGGTGAAAACAGCATTTAACTGCCAGCATTTAACTACATTGCCCTTAAGTGGGCATACACACTTCCATTATGTCCACTACTATTCCATCTGGTTGGCTTAACCACAGAGCCAAACGTTAACAGCCCTGCAAGCTAATGATGCAGCTGAAGACACAAGTCCGTAATATCTCGATGTTGTTTAATAAGGAGACGGAGGTTTAAGTTCCCAAGCAAAGTTCAAGGCTCTTTTTTGTTGTTCATGTCTCTGTTCCTCAGTTTGTAGTTGTACATATACTAAATGCCTTAGTGCAGAACTACATTCCATGTCATAAAGGCTCAAACTAGCTTAGATTGACAAGTGTCTACTGTATGTCATTTTAAAAGGGTTGTGTGAAGAGAATATTTTTGTCACATCTTACCCAACAACCATCTGATACTTTACTTATACTGAATAACCATGCTCTTTCATCCTTCTGGAATTAATATTCAATTTACTTAAAACAAGATCTGCTAATTAACATGATTAGCAAATAAACCAAAAGCAATTTGAGCTAAAATTGGCAGGAGTGCGGATGAATTTGCCTTGTTTATTATTGCTGTCATTTTCCACTGCAGCTTTATTTATGCAGTGTTGTGTATGCCCCCCTTGGGAGGGAACATTACTCTTTCATCATATCAAATGAAGTGAAACGGAGTTATTCCAGGAAGAGACAATTAAACTGTTCAAACACGTTTATTATGAAATCATTCTCATTGGATGGAGTGCGTTTGAGGGTGTGAATGTGTATGCTTTGTGCTGTGCAAACTCAAAGTTGTAGTGCTTGAGTGTACACTAATGTAAAGGTACACTCAAGCCATACCATTCCCACATGTACAGTACAATACATTTAACTTAAACCTAGAGATTAACACGTTTTCTTTACTCTTTCAGAATCAAATCAAAATGTAACTTAAGCACACCTAAATCTCTCCCTCTCTGTCTTCCATTATTTTTGTCCACTTTCCTCTTCATATGACACACTCATGCTCTTTGCAGTGTGTCATTGGGACTCATTAACACAGATCATTCTCTGAACTCTGCCAGCTTAAACCAAAACAAGGCTGACAAGCAGAGTAAGGAATGCACTGAACTCTGACCTCAATCTTGATAACATCACCCTACTCCATTTAGATCCAGTTACAGTGTGTGATTCTAACATACATAGGTTTTGCCCCCACACCACCATCATACATCTTATCTGCCCTATCCCATTAGAAAATATATGTAATTAAAAATATGAAAACAGATACATTAATAGTGTCATGATCTAAAAATACATATATGTAGAGTTTACATGTTGGAGAGTTTACCATGTCCAGTTTCAGATTTGCCTAGTGCCTTTGAGTTGGCAGTGTCGCTTAATGGCTTTTGTTTAAAGAGAAAAAAACCTTTTAAGGATGAAAGTCAAGCATAACAACACACAGAGGGGCTGTCCCAAATATGGCATGTCTTTCCATGAGCGCGAATGTAAAACAGACAAAATTACGTAATGTGGGATTTGCTAAAAATGGGCTAACCTTCAAACGTTTCCAGATTATTGCTATTGACAGAGTGAAACAAAAACTAAATGGGTCTGGGGTTTTAAATAACCAAACAATCTGTTTCATATATAACTACCGAGCAGTGAAGGAGCTCAAGACTTATGCTATTCATTACCGGAAGGGAGAAATCACAGCGACCTATAAATAAATGAATGCACGGAGAAACGCACCCATACATCAATAAACCATATTTATTCTCATAGATTACGCTCTGGTTACATTTGATGGGATTGAGTTAACCAAAGAGCTATCGTTACGACTTTGTCATGTAAAATCTTCCAGCATGGTGATTATAAATAATCATATTCATTTCAAATAGGTCAGGGCATGCTTTTCCACTATACCTATTGTCTGGTTGTAGGGCAATTTATTCTTCTGAGAAATAGTGAGATATTTCCCTCGATGACTAACACAGAGGCCTTCCTCCATTGTACTGTAATGAGGATGTGAGAGATTAGTGTAAGTAAGAATGATGCTATTTACGATACTCATAAACTGTGTTCAAAAAGAACAACATGCCCCTACCTGCAAATATGAGGAGCAAAAGAGCCCCCTCACAACATACTTAAACTTCAAGGGTGTATAATATCATCCCTCATGACTCATGGATCTGACTCCAGGCTTCAGCATTCTACTCCTCAACCTCTATAAGTTGTGTTGTGTAGGAATTAAGCCACATCAAGAGCCTGTGAAAGTCTTCTCCCTCCTCGCTCTGTCCAGATAAATGATACCTCTCCAGGCTTTTTTCTGCACAGACTAAAAGGACTATAATAATGTGCATCTGGGCAGTTTGTCCTGTATGTTTCTAATTAGGATGAAAAATAAGGGATATTATGCTTCACCACACAGTCATGCTAATTCAGTAGACTGAAAATGCTTTTAGTTCAATACCAATGTGAGGTTGTTGCTAACATCTTGTGGAAAAACTCAGTGTATATGAGAAAATACAATCTATATGATTACCCAAATACATTAAAATAGTGCCAGCTTTATAACCTGATCTTAGCTTTGAAAAAAGATTTCAGAGCAGAAATTATTCCAATCTATATGGGAGAGCACATGTTAACAGTTTAGCAGGATAAAAATGGGCCTGTCTTAGGCAATCTCCAGCTTTACTGGGATTCAGTGGAGGGGAGTGACACAGGCACACAAAGGAAATCATTCCTTTATCAGTGTGTTTACATTCTGGCCTCATACTGGCCATGCTACAGTGCTTTTACAGGAACATTAACACAGTTTACACTCCAGAGCAAGTGTCCTTCATTTCACAATACGTTAAAAATAGAATCTCTTTAGGGTCTATGCATCTGGTAAGCATTAATATCCAGCAATAAATCCCCCCCCCCCCCCCCCCCTCGGGGATTACTAAAATAATTCAGATGGATTCCAGAAAATGCTCCTCTTTAATGAACATTAAAACAAATATGAGTGGAAACATCTCAAACAGGGAAACAATAACAACCATTTTTGCATAAATAGATATCGATTCTATTTCCTTTCCAGACATAGCAGCTAGAATAAAAGACTAAATGAAGGAACGCGCCTGTAGTTTCACCTCAAACATGAGTGCCTCATCAGCTTTCAAAACACTGTTTGTTTAAGCAACGGGTATTATGTTTCTCAGAGATGGGGGCAGGGAGGGTAAGCAACATTATTACTTTGTTGCAGGAAAAGAAGAATGACATGTCTCAAAATATTCTGAAAGCATGTTGCCAGGCAGGTAATAATACCAATGTTCAGGATAACATGTTCTCTCACAGCATATTCCAACCACATAATTGCAATTCTAATATGATTGCCAAAGAGCAAAGGTCATCATACTACCTCTATCTCTCAGTGGAACTGCCTTGGAACACTAATATTACTTCAAACTTTTCTTCCTAGATTATGTTATGTAATTCATCATTTTTGTTCTATCTCACAAAAAATGTGAGAATAATATGTGATAGTCACATTGTCAATACAGTCTCCGCAGTTTGGTAGAAATTAGGTTACATGAATATGGAAATAGGAAGAAAGTTGTCTGACATCATGTCAAGTTGCCTTGCTATTACTAGGGCCTTGAGTAACCAAACCATAATAAACCCCCAAGTTTATATAAATGACAGTGTCACTTCTCTAGATAGCAGAATTGTAATTATCAGCAGTGTTCCAGTAATTCTGCAGTGAAACAAATGACACTATGTCCACACACCCTGAGGTGGCTGTTTGTCAACAGAACGTCTGTTAAAGGGGCAACCCTAGAAAAAGATTTGGCCAATGATAAAGGTCAGGATTAGCATTGGAAAAGCATAAATACAATCGTTTATGGTCACTTCTAGCTTTAACAACGGCCCATTATTCACTGCCCCTGGCACTTGACCTAATAAAAATCTGGATTAAACATGGGTGAATTTAATGTTTCCTAACATGAATAAAACACACATTAATGTGGCGGATTGAGAGAACTGGTGTTTACATAAAGGAATTTCAGTCAGAGTGTGAAAAAGGCTTGTGCCTGAATACGGTGTAACACTAACAGGCGCTGGCACTATGAGCCAGTAGTACGAGCACTGGCACTATGAGCCAGTAGTACGAGCACTGGCACTATGAGCCAGTAGTACGATCACTGGCACTATGAGCCAGTAGTACAAGCACTGGCACTATGAGCCAGTAGTACGAGCGCTGGCACTATGAGCCAGTAGTACGAGCGCTGGCACTATGAGCCAGTAGTATGAGCGCTGGCACTATGAGCCAGTAGTACGAGCGCTGGCACTATGAGCCAGTAGTACGAGCGCTGGCACTATGAGCCAGTAGTACGAGCGCTGGCACTATGAGCCAGTAGTACAAGCGCTGGCACTATGAGCCAGTAGTATGAGGGCTGACACTATGAGCCAGTAGTATGAGCACTGGCACTTTGAGCCAGTAGTATGAGCACTGGCACTATGAGCCAATAGTACGAGCAGCAGCAGGATGTGAGCATGCTATTCATATAGTATTTTCCTAGGCATAAAACAGTTTCCCTTCACCTCCTTGCTTCTCTTTTAAAATTAAATTACACACACTGACAATCTCTCCAAAAATGTTGACCTGTTCCACAATTACTATGAGTTAAGCTATACAACAGTGCTCTTTGTGGAAACGCACAAAGTTAAAGAAAGACTATCTTAAGGGCCGATGATACTCAGTCTGGTGTGTTTTGAAGGGTTGGGGTCAGTTCAATTTCAATTCAGTCAATTTAGGAAGTGAATTTAATACTCTCAGGTCCATAGGGTATTTTGAAATCATAAATTGAATTTCAATTCATCCCCTGAAGTGACTTGAATCAAAGTAGAAGTGACCCCACCCTGGGTGGTGTTTAGTCGGCGCAAAATTGGAGAAAACCTTTTGAAACTGAGCAGTTACTGAGCAGAAACTGAACAGTTACTACCTGCACCCTAGCGCTTTGGGATTTACCGAACTCTTCGCAGACACTCTCATTCTGCAGCAGGGTGGGGTGTTCGAAGGTGTCCCTGCAGTAGAGGATGCGTGTGGTGTCGTGTTGGGAGGCGATGCCGCCCAAAGCCAGCACGGTGTGGTCCGTCAGCAGGGCAGACGGCTGCTCTCTGAGCCGGGCCAGGACCGAGCGGTAACGACAGTACTGGGGGTAGCTCATCACCAGCACTTTCTTGCCGTCATCTTCCTGACCTGGAACAAAACAAATGTAGAAACAAACAGTTAGCCCTAGTTTCAAACAAATATAGTTTAAACCCACACACACGCTGATAATGACACATTTCACTTAGATAGGGGAATTAATAATACTTTATGTATGACGTAAACTGATAATAGCAGAGGCAAAGAGAAAGCAAATGTCAAGGCAACGGAGATTTTCACATCTAGATTGACAGGTTTTAACAAGCAACATATAGGTAAATTCAAGCAGCAGTTTTCCCAGGATTGTTCATTTTAGGAAAACAAGCATGTAAGAAATGCCCCTTAAGGCAGTCTTGTCATTCAGAAACAGGCAGTTTATGTAGAAAATGTTGTAACCTTCTTAGAGAAAACCCTAGACAATCCATCAAAATCTACCAGCTGATATGGCTATGTATATCGTGCAATATATGACAGGAAAAAACATATACTTTATGATGGGGAAATATACTAGTATTGAGCCCAAACCGTGTACTGTTAGACATGAAATAATAAAATATACCCCTTGGCCCATATAAGCATAAAAATCCACCATGTATGCATTGCAACACATCTACAGAAATGTAAGGTTGAGTTGGCAAAACTGCTAGACCTGGGCAAGGGAAAGATAAATCATAAAGAAATGGAACACTCCCTCATTCACCCTCCCTTCCCTCTCCCTATTTCTCTTGTTCTCTCTCTTTCACTGCATACAGTATAGACTGAATATCTAGCTATTAAAATTTGTTGAACAATCCCTGGGTAGCATTACTTGGCATATATCCAGCCGGAGGTGTTATGCATAATGAGGTGTTGAATGCAGGTATTCTGTAGTAGCACCTACTAAAACATTCCACAACATAACAATGGGGCTTTTTGTATGAGGTACTGTACATGTACTAGGTTTTGGGTGATATGGATAATAATTAAAATCATAATTGTCGATGATAATCATTGATATGAAATATGATCTGAATAGTCCAACAAAAATTCTATTGGAAAGGGTCAGGTGGCACACCTCTATTTGACACCATTAATTTGCAGCCCAGCCCTACTTGGTACCATAGTCCAATAGAGCCACCCTTCACAGACAACCGAGCCAGTTAGTTAACTACACATGACTAATACTTCAAAAGGGAGGGAATGAAAGCCCCCTCCTCAAACACACACACCACAGATGTGTGTCTGTGGTCGCATGCAATTACTGCTTGGTGGCACTTGGTTTTTATCCAAATGTCAAGGATTTTATTTGAACTAGCCAACCCTGGAACCTGGCAATCTCCTGAGGGCCCTCCCAGCATTCTCTTGATTAGATTCAACTTGCTGGGGAAGAAGCCATGGGGCATTTACTGTATAGTAGGACTAAGTACCTGTGTGTGAATGAAAGTGCGAGTGCGTGTGTGTGTGTGAGAGAAACTGCGTGTGCATAATGGTATACACACCTTATGTCCCTTTGTTCGTAAAGTCTGACCTTTCCAAATAAAGGACATTGTTATCTTTACATAATCATTTAAATTGGCTGGGGCCTTAGCTCTGTCACTAGAGAGTTAAAATCCGGAGAGAAAGGACATTATGTAATTGATCTCTCTCTGTTTTTACTACTTTCGACTAAAACAGCTGGTTTTTGACAAGAAGCTTTTGTGTAGGACCTAGAGGCACTTCTATGATGATTAAACTACCATGTAACAGATTTGTATTTATTTTTATGCATCGTCAAGCAATCTCAAAACTAATAAACACAACACAGTGTCTGTATCATCAGCATAAACACAATGTGACAGGATGTAATCAAAACAATTCAAGACAGGTGATTACTATTCATAACCGAGGACATATAAGAGTGTATTACACAATATGCAATTCAACTGTAACTATACAGTAGACGGATTATAGTGCCTCCATAAGAAAATCTAAGTGCAGAACTCAATTACAAGGCAACTCAAGGACAAGGTCGATGAATCTGGGATATAGGCCTACTATTTATAATACCGCTGCTTCCTGCATCACCATTACTCTGAACAACCATAGGCAATGAGCGCATTTTTGCTTTTCACTTCTCCGGTCATTGATAACAACCCTTTCAAACCTACTTGTGGGTTTCCTTCCATTGAGATTGCATGGTGAAGAGTAAAGGAAATTGTATTTTCAAAACACAGACTCCAAAAAACTATTTTATGCTAGGAAAAACCCAATGCATTAACCAAATTGCTTTTGTAAACTGTATGGCTTACATTTCAAACAAGCTTACAATCATTACACCAGACAAAAGAACTGACAAGATCTTTCAAAAGACTGTGACTGAAGTTCTGTTCACTGAGGCAAAAATGCGGACATACATCATTCTCACACAATCACTCACTCAGCTGAAATGTGCTGTTGTCAAAATGTCCACATTATCTAACCAGCCAAGGAATTTACTGAAGCTTAATGTGATAGGATTTGAGAGAGGTAATAAATGTATGAGCCAATAACGTCACTTTGATATCTGTTCTTACAGTAGGTACCCCACAGATATCAAAACAACATGTAAAGCTTTTCAAAGTAGAGGGAATAAACGAGGGAAACTGGAGAAGGAGACTATTTTGTATTCTCTCTCCATCCACTACCTTTTTGCTGTTCAGCTCTGTATTGATTTCAGAGGTTGCCTTGTTTCCATTTACCAAAGACGTCTTTCATAATGTATAACACATAACGGATTCATCCTCCTCTCTTTCCTGCAGCATATACACTTTTCATATAAAGGACGACACAGAGAGCTATATGCATGCTGGCTCTCAAGCTGTTTGTTTTTATTGAACCAAAAAAGCACAGCATCTGCCAGTAATAAATACTGGACAGAATGCAAAAAGACAATCATATTTCAGTAACGACTAGCTTGTCCTCCCTAAGGGAAAAAAAAAAATCAAAACCCCTTCATATTCATGACGCATAATGTATCCACCATGATTCAATGGGCTCCAATCACCTCTGCTACATTACACTCAAGTATTGACTCGCATCTTCACAACAACCAATAATATCAGCTGCATCAAAAAATGGCCCGGTTTAGATCAGCCCTAAGAGAACTATTAGTCCCTGTTATATTCACAAGGCATGTCCGTAAAGCCTTCAAAGCGAATGGTATTCTCACAAAAGGCCACAAACACCCAGAGGAAATGTTCTATTGAAATGGTATGAAGGGCAGCAGAGGGCTGCTCTCTCTGCAAGTTGGTTCCTGTTCTTAATTATCTAACAGCACTAAAGTGCCTCTTTCTGTTCTAGATTTTTTAAGGAGTGGAGAGGGGGAGGGTGTCCTCCTGAGACAAAAATAAACATTTATATAATTTTCACCTCCATTTATTCAAGTGTGCTGCGCAAGAATTCAGGCCAGCTACATGCATACTGAAGAAAAAAACTGCACAATTACTCTACACACTGTTCTTAATTTGGTTCCAGATGTTCTCACAGTTCACATAATTTTTTTTAGCAATAAACGACATTTAAAAAAACATACTCCTATTTCAAAATGGTTTAGAAAAAGAACGCAGCACTTTCCCTTTGTTGATTTATGTGATTCTATTACATTAAACATTCCTTCCCCTAAGCGGGCTCTGCTCCCTAGCAACAAGCGCTAGCAGTTCTAATGTCGTTGGCATGGGGCCAGTGTAAGCTGTCTGCGTTATTGATTGCTAGATTGAAAAGTTTGCATTTAATAGGCTCTGTAATACATGATGAAATTATTCAGAGCTCCTTGTGCCAAATTGGTTCCTTTGACTATCAAAGACCATGGCTATTACAAACAAGGCAGCATCCAAATGTTCCAGAGGTTTTATGCCTGAACCAAATTATAGCTTCAACCCTGCATCACCACAACCATACTCCAAACATAAGACCCATAATTGCCTATACCAGAAAGGTATTATTGTTAGGAACAAGAAAGTTGACTTAGACAAGCAGAAACAGAGATTTTACCGAACTGACAGTCAATATCTTTTGTCCGTGGTAAACAGGCCCCAACAGCGTACCCTGGTCTTTGTTTTATTCTTCCAGTGAGATTAATGGCTCTGTTTGCCTTTGCCAATCCAGATATTGCAGTATAGCACTACTCCTCATTCACAAATTATTAACAGTGGCCAGGCTGTTATGTAGAAAACCTTACCCAAAGGAGATTATCAGTGTAAATGACTGAATCTAAGGATGAAAAGAAGGCCAGGGAAAATCGGAGGCATTTAATTCCACTACTTTTACAGTACCAAAAGTTTGGACAAACCCACTCATTCAAGGGTTTTTCTTTATTTTACTATTTTCTATATTGTAGAATAATAGTGAAGACACCAAAACTATGAAATAACATTTCATGGCATTTTCTCAATCAGCTTCACCTGGAATGCTTTTCCTACAGAGTTCCCACATATGCTGAGCACTTGTTTGCTGCTTTTCCTTCACTCTCCAACTCATCCCAAACCATCTTAATTGGGTTGAGGTCAGGTGATTGTGGAGGCCAGGTCATCTGATGCAGCACTCCATCAATCTCCTTTTTGATCAAATAGCCCTTACACAGCCTGGAGGTGTGTTGGGTCATTGTCCAGTTGAAAAACAAACGATAGTCCCACTAAGCGCAAACCAGATGGGATGGCATATTGCTGTAGAATTCTGTGGTAGCCATGCTGGTTAAGTGTGCCTTGAATTCTAAATAAATCACTGACAGTGTCACCAGCAAAGCACCCCCACACCTCCTCCTCCATGCTTCACGGTGGGAACCACACATACTCCAAACGGGCTCCCGAGTGGTGCAGCAAACTAAGGCACTACATCTCAGTGATAGAGGCGTCACTACAGACCCTGGTTCGATCCTGGGCTGTATCACAACCAGCAGTGATTGGGAGTTCCATAGTGCGGCGTACAACTGACCCAGCGTTGTCTGGGTTAGGGGAGGCTTTGGCCGGGGTAGGCCGTCATTGTAAAATAAGAATTTGTTCTTAACTGACTTTCCTAATTAAATAAAGGTCAAATAAAAATATAAAATAAAACATGCAGAGATCATTAGTTCACCTACTCTGCGTCTCACAAAGACACAACGGTTGGAACCAAAAATCTCAAATTTGGACTCATCAGACCAAAGGAAAGATTTGCACCGGTCTAATGTCCATTGCTCGTGTTTCTTGGACCAAGCAAGTCTCTTCTTCTTATTGGTGTCCTTTAGTAGTGGTTTCTTTACAGCAATTCGTCCATGAAGGCCTGATTCACGCAGTCTTCTCTGAACAGTTGATGTTGAGATGTGTCTGTTACTTGAACTCTGTGAAGCATTTATTTGGCCTGCAATTTCTAAGGCTGGTAACTCTAAATGAACTTGTCCTCTGCAACAGAGGTAACTCTGGGTCTTCCTTTCCTGTGGCGGTCCTCATGAAAGCCAGTTTCATCATAGCGCTTGATGGTTTTTGCGACTGCATTTGAAGAAACTTCAAAAGTTCTCTTAATTTTCCAGATTGACTGACCTTCATGTCTTAAAGTAATGATGGATTGTCGTTTCTTTTTGCTTATTTGAGCTGTTCTTAGCATGATATAGACTTGGTCTTTTACCAAATAGGGCTGTACACCCCTACCTTGTCACAACACAACTGATTGGCACAAATGCATTAAGAAGGAAAGAAATTCTACAAATGAACTTTTAACAAAGCACGTCTGTTAACTGAAATGACTACCTCATGAAGCTGGTTGAGAGATTACCAAGAGTGTGCAATGCTGTCATCAAGGCAAAGGGTGGCTACTTTGAAGAATCTCAAATATAAAATATATTTTGATTTGTTTAACTTCTCTAGGGTAGGGGGCAGCATTTGGAATTTTGGATGAAAAGCATGCTCAAATTAAACTGCTTTCCACTCAGGCCCAGAAGATAGGATATGCATATAATTAGTCGATTTGGATAGAAAACACTCTAAAGTTTCTAAAGTTAAATAATGTCTGTGAGTATAACATAACTGATTTGGCAGGTGAAAACCTGAGAAAAATCCATTCAGGAAGTAGGATTTTTGTTGTTGTTGTAGTTTTCTATTCAATGCCATTACAGTATCCATTGACTTAGGACTCAAATTGCAGTTCCTATGCCTTCCACTAGATGTCACCAGTCTTTAGAAATTGTTTCAGGCTTGTATTCTGAAAAATGAGGGTGTAAGAGCAGTCTGAATGAGTGGACCCTGCAGTGACACAGAGCTTTTTCAAGTGCGCGACCAAGAGTGCCTTTCTTGTTTACCTTTTATATTGACAACGTTATTGTCTGGTTGAAATATTAACGATTATTTAGGCTAAAAACAACCAGAGGATTGAATATAAACATCGTTTGACATGTTTCTATGAACTTTACGGATACAGTTTGGATATTTTGTCTGCCTGTTGTGACTACATTTGAGCCTGTGGATTACTGAAGAAAACGTGCGAACAAAGCGGAGGTTTTCGGATATAAAGAGAGACTTTATCGAACAAAAGGAACATTTATTGAATAAATGAATGTCTTCTGAGTGCAAACATATGAAGATCATCAAAGGTAAGTGATTCATTTTATCCCTATTTCTGACTTGTGTAACTCTTCTACTGTGCTGGTTACTGTTTGTAATGATTTGTCTGCTGGGCTATATTCTCAAATAATTGTAAGGTATGCTTTCGCAGTAAAGCATTTTTAAAATCTGACACCGTGGTTGGATTCACAAGAAGTTAATCCTTAAACCTAAGTAAAATAGTTGTATCTTTTCTGAATTTTTATAATGAGTATTTCTGTATTTGAATTTGGCGCTCTGCAATCTCACTGGATGTTGCCAGGTGGGATGCTAGCGTGTCCAAACTTTTGACTGGTACTGTAAGTCCAAAGGGGTTTTCTCCCAGGTGATGATATACAATCTCTTCTGATGGGCCGGCCTTTCCATTTGTCACGCGGCATTGTTCGACACAAACTCAATTGAGCAGCTGTAATCTTGGATCATAACGATCATGAATGAGTTCATGGCCTATACATTTTCCGTGCATTCTAGAATATAATTGATGAGTTTTCCTTTAAATATATCTTTAATGGGACACAGAGTTCCCATTTGGGCCAAAATTTGGAATTGGGTCAGAGGGAATTATATGTCATTCCTGATTAAACTTGCTGTGTATATTTCCTCAAATACCCCCCCCCCCCCCCCCCCCCCCCCCCAATTGTAAAATCATGGCAGGTCACTGAGGGCATACAGAGTATAAAAAAGAACATGACTTAATATTTCAGTTAAAGACAGAAAGAAAGGGGAGTAAACTACAGACTATTGAGGACATGCATGTTTCCTATTCTAAGGACTATAATGAGAGAAGAGGGGGTGGGGGCTGTCACTCAACAGAGCCCATTGTGAATTCCTGTCATTATGTAAGAAACTCTCATATTAGCAGATCTGTACAGGGAAGCTTAAAATAAACAGTAGATAGGCTAAGCCAACTGGAACTAATTAAATAATTACATCCAGTACAATGAACAATTTACATGGATGAATGTAAGAACAACTACTGGAACATTTATTTCTAATAACGGAATAATGATATTAGTGCCATATTGATGAAACAATGTTGTTTTTTGTCCCTAAAATGTAAAACCTTGAACAGTTAGATATACAAATATTCATATTGTCATGCAAAAATAATATTGTCGTGTCAAAATAAGATTGGCATAAAGTGCCTCCAAAAATCCATGATGTATGGCGAAAAGAAACTGTTCACTCTCCTTTTGAATTCGTTTTCACAACAATGACTGGGATAAATGGTGGAGAGTAACAGAGCTAATGAATAAAACTGATTTTAACAAGTGGCCGACACATAGAAAACGGAAATGAAATAACTGCCACGACAACACAATGGGAAAAAAAGAGTCCATGAATGCTTAAGTCTATCAACTAGGCCTACAGTGTATGTCTTTCTTTGTTCTACCTGTGAGACGTATCACCCTTTTTAGAAACAACAAAACATTGGTCAAACTGTCTAAAGGTACATTTTGTACTTCCCAAACGTAACACTTCGTATGGATAAACTAACCGTAACATTTTATAGGTAGACTCAGCGATATGACGCAGGTGCACAAAGTAAACAGAATAGTGGGTCAATTTCCGCAACAACTAAGAGCGTTGAACGCAAGGCTAAACTTCTTAGCTGTTTTGGTCCTGTACCTACCATTCTCAAACAACGTGAAGGGAACCCATGCACATGCTCAGATACTGTGTGTGACTGTGTGATGGACGGAATCTTGCATCTTGCTCATCGCAATATCTGTAGTGCTGCTTGTGGCAACGTCATTTCACTGAGTCCACCTTTAAATACCCACAATATACAATATATATATATTTGATTTACAAATACTGAAACTTTTCTTAAACAATGTCAGTGGGAAGGAAATCATTGAACCTGAGTTTAATAGCACTAACAACCCCCCACTGACAAAAATAACTTTGTTCCTGTGCAGTGAATATGAATGGCAAAGCTGTTTTTGCAGTGTGGGTTTCTGCAGTGCAGTTCTGATTGAATTCCAGCATGTAAAAGTAATCTGCACAAAAAGACTGCAACTGGAGCAGCATGAAATGCATTCATAACACAGATGGACTAATATATGTTCTCATGAAATATTCAATGATATTATGGTGGGATGATGGGCTGGCAATAAAAACTAAAGGGCAAGGCATACTGACTCTACGAGCCTTGGCAACCTATATAATAAAAGCCACATTGTATATTCGCAAACAAAGGGAATGCCCTCAAGTTGAAATTAATAATGTCACTATGATGGCTTTAAGAAAAGGGCGTGTGCGTGTGTGTGTTTGGTTCTGTGTACGCGTGTGTCTGTGTATCGTGTCTGTGCATGCATGTGTGCATGTTGATGTCTATTTATCCTGTCTTTTTCTGCTCAACTTTAATGAAACGAATCCAATAAAGATAACTTGATTAGGGAATCTTTGAGTGGAGTAATGCTCCCTCTATGTGTCTAGCTGTTTGGGATGGCTTTCATGTTATAGGAGAGGTCACATCAATAACAGGTATGTTGTTTCAGAGCTGGTTAATGGACAGACAAAACCCTTCATTTCCTCTGTGAGATCACCCCTGGGTTTCCATTGTTTAACAGTCCACCAGAAAAGCCTCTCACCCCCTGAAGCACACAGGTGAAAAACAGCTTGAAATTACAAACATTATCTGACATTTTAAAAGAAAATGAAATGAATAAACTGGTTTTGCCATCGGAATCCAAATTTGATTACAAAGCACATGCCTGCTAGAACGTGTTTTTCTGGCCCATTCAAATTCGAGGCATGCTCAAACGCTCCCCACATCTAATAGATTTTTCCACCCCGCCACACAATTTACTGCTTACAGATTTAGAATTATTTGGCTTCCGGCCAAACTTCAGTCATAAGGGAATTAATGATATGAGCAGATCAGTGAGCGAAAAACAGCTTGTGATTCTCTCTCCAACAGGTTTGAAAATAATAAAGGACATGCCCATAAACCAAAACCCACTGCTATCAGAGTCACACAATCAATAGAACACTCCATTGAATTACTTCAAAGCTTAGGACAGTTCAAGAATTTGTTTGAGGAAATTGCATAGGGAGAGAAAATGACAAAGGGAGCGTATGGCATCTATCTGATTAATACACAGTTGAATGAAGAATATGCTTTACAACAAGACATCCTTTGATTTCAAATCCATTCCTTTGTCTATAGGATCACAATATTGGTGTCATAGTCTGTTTCCTCCCACAGTATAATAGAAAAGCTACATAAACTACAATCATATGTTTATTACTTGGATAATTCAAGCTAGAGAAAGAAATCTGGTTTCTATTCTCTTATCATTCCGCTGAGCTCTCTCTGAAAGATAATGAGAAGGTTATAATCTATAGACTGTATCAATTCAAAATATTTAAACTGAAACATTTTCTGAAGATTGCCAGTGGCAGCATCTCAACAGTTATAAATAATGTATAATGCTTTATGCAGTGGATTAATTATATTTATATGGAGCACCTGTGAAACATACAATTTTCATTCAAGTAGGAATGTAAATGTTGTTAACTAGAAAGCAGCATGGTTGACTGTTCTTCCTGTAAATAATTTAATCATCGACCTCCAGCTAGGTGAGAAGAGAGGGGGGTAGAGAAAGAGTGAAAAATGTGACCTTGCACAATTCATGTCATCATGTCACAGCACAAGTCTTTCTGGGTGAAAGAGCTGCAGTTGTGAAGAATGAATCATGACCCAAATGATCCACACATGTTCTCTCTTTCTTCTCTCTCTCTCTCTCTCTCTCTCTCTCTCTCTCTTTCTCTTTCTCTCTCTCTCTCTCTCACTCTCTCAACCCTCATTTCCTTCCTCAACATTGGGGCTTTTCTTAATTGTTGGAACATACAGTAGATGGCTAGATGCAGATACTGATGTCACAGTAATATACTGCATGTAAAAAGCTTGAAGTTAAAAATATATATTAAAATAAACATCTTAAGCCATCTTAAGTCTCCTGTCCAGTCCAGTCCACTGGAATAGAACCAATTTTGACAGGCCCAAAATTGGGACAGTTCTCTTGGGGATCGATGTAAACTTTCCCTGCTAAGGCTGCATGGTGGAATTGGTATCTTTACACCTGCAAGTCCAGATAAGTGTAATTTTGCTCTTAACCCTGATCATTTAGTATGTGGAGAGCCTTGAAAGTTAATTCTTCCTCAAGACGGCACTTGAATTATAATAGCCATCTCCACTCTCACTTCACGCTGTAAAAAGAATCACTGTGGTCGATGCGGCGCTCTAGCTAGCAGGCAAGGCAAGGGCACTGTTTTTCAAATTAATTACAGTGGAGATCTCGGTTTTCCTATCCTTTGTGATCAGAGCACATAGCTTAGTTGCTATAATATATAATAATAATTATAATATAATTCACATAAGCAATAGCACTGTGAATCTGCTATTCATAACACATTTGTAGAGAGCATTATTTAAGCTTTCCATGCACTGCACTTTTCATTGACTGTCTGCCAGGAAATATTTGGATGCACTAGGATACAAAATGTTTCCCTCGAACAATAGAACAGTGTATTACTATTTAGCGCACAATTTATTTCCATGCAATCTCTGTCAGTATCCTGTTCTTTCAATGAATAAATGGCTCTGATATATACTGTAGATCATCCATGTTATGAATAGAACTGATCAAGCACGAAAGCTCTATCCAACACTAAGAAACTCAATGGCTTATAAATAATAATTTCCCCAAAAATATCTAAAATCAAAATAATGATTCAGAAGCTTTAACAAAACCTACATTGCTAGCGGCAGGACACTCGAGGAAAGCGTGCAATATCTCTTGTTGATTCATATTTCATTTCAATCATCAGCTCATCACAGCCATATAGCTATCCAAACTGCAGCTCCCTGGAATAGCGTGCCTTTGTTGAATGATTCCTCTCTTATCGTTAGAGAGCCAACGGCAGGCAAGCGAGGGAACACATGCCACAGGGCTAGGGCTGCTGGTGCCCTGCCAGGGGAGTTCTGCTGACCCGGCACATTCAGCTGGCAGCCAGTGAGAGACTCCACTGGAGGGACAAGTGCATTTACACAGCCTGATGGAGTCATTAATGGCTACATCGCTCATTAGCATCACACAGACACAGACAATATTAGAAGGTGACGAGACTGACATCAGAAAAATCGATACAGCTTTTTTTGTCCCTCTGATATTTTCTGCTATTCCTATTACACAATCACCACAAATGCACATATAGAGAAGCACTGGCGCACGCACACGCACACACACACACACACACACACACACACACACACACACACACACACACACACACACACACACACACACACTATTGATTCCTCATGTAGTAGAATGACAAGGCGGCCATTATTGATTCTCCAATCCACTTTCTGCATGAAAATGTAATGATATAGAGTGTATTCAAGGGCAATGTAACACTCAAATGAAAAAACAAGCAAGCTCTCCAGCTACTGGAGGATATATGCATCATACACATCACCCAAAACAATAACAACCATCAATAGCCCATTCTGAAGGGCTTTTTCTCAATTTGCTTTGTCTATGTTGTACCTTCTTTCAGTTATTCTCTAGTCAAATGTTTTTGGTTGTGGAAAAAACAATTTTTTGCAAAATATTACAGCAGTATCTCTAGAAATCCCAAATTGATACAACTATGTATTACCTCCTCATGCCTTTTGCACACAATGTATATAGACTATTTTTTTCTTTTTTCTACTGTGTTAATGACTTGTTTATTGTTTACTCCATGTGTAACTCTGTGTTGTTGTCTGTTCACACTGCTATGCTTTATCTTGGTCAGGTCGCAGTTGTAAATGAGAACTTGTTCTCAACTAGCCTACCTGGTTAAATAAAGGTGAAATAAAAAATAAATAAAAATGTGTGACAAGACCTTCTACTTGTATTGACGTCAATAGGAGATTTTTATATGAAGACAGGGAGGACTCTGTAACTACGAATTAAAAGAAAAAACTAAATAGAAAAACATGAAATTGGAGTTAGAGAATGCGGAATGTGTCATTAACATTGTATGACAATTATGCTACTTCATCTGAAGGGGTAAAAACAAAAATATACTCAAAGTCCTTCACATTTCTTCTGTTTAAATAAACCAGCAAATATGTAATATCTGCAAGGATTAGCATGACTCATCAGCCTCCTTTATATCTTGTGATTCATGTTCTGTTCAATGCAGCAGTAAAATACCACAATGAGCAGTGTTGAACTGTGAGGGCCATCTATGCCATAAGAGAAGGCCTAAGGATTTATGAAATAATTGTCCTTTTGTATTTAATCTTTTCAATAATATTTTCAATATGTTCTGATTTAAAGATGCAGTCCGGGATCTTAATTAAAACCCCTTATACTGGCCTCCCGAGTGATGCAGCGGACTATGGCACTGCATCGCAGTGCTTGAGGTGTCACTACAGACCTGGGTTTGATCCCAATTTGGGAGAAAAAAAGGGGGTAAAATACAAAATAAAAAAATAAAAACTCACTTGAACTCATGGAAAATGGCCTATATGGATAGTTTGAAATGTTTCTAAAATAACTATAAAAAGCATATGCATGATCATGGTAGCAATTGAAAGAGAACACTTTATCAGACCAAAAAGTGAGGACACAACAATTCAACTGACACATGACTGAATCCAAACATTACACTGTTGATTTTATGTGCATTTGACATTTAGTCTACCTTTCACAGCATTTGTCATCAATCAAATCTGAAAATAGTCTGAATACATTCAGTAACATAATAAGAATATGGTTTGAATGAAAGGTCTAACTGATGTCTTAGTTAGACCACGCCGCACCTCTCCAAACTGGCCACGCACCTCTCCAAACTGGCCACGCACCTCTCCAAACTGGCCACGCACCTCTCCAAACTGGCCACGCACCTCTCCAAACTGTGCACAGTTCCAAAGTCATTTCAATGCACTTCTATGACTCAAGGAAAGAGCCTTCAACTATAAGGTGTTTTTTTGAGCTCTCCTAACTTTTCCGGAACTGAAGCAAGCACACTTGTAGTTTTTTGTTTGGACCACAGCCCCCAACATCATACAATTACTGTTGTTGTTTACACGATAAAAAAATACTATAAATCACATTCTGGGCAAGGTGGTCATCATTCCAAAGCTTATTATATTGCCAACTAAATCATAAAATTTGATCTTACAGTGTGAGGCATTCACAAGGCACTTCAGACAAACAAGACTAATTTTGTTGCGCATAAAATTTACATTTAAGTACGTGTTCCGCAGATAAATTCCTTCACAATACGACAAACATTGTGACCTGTACGCTCTCGTTGGTTGGCCCTCGCTCATACTCGTCGCCAAACCCACTGGCTACAGGTTATCTACAAATCTCTGCTAGGTAAAGCCCCGCCTTATCTCAGCTCACTGGTCACCATAGCAGCACCCACTCGTAGCATGCGCTCCAGCAGGTATATTTCACTGGTCACCCCCAAAGCCAATTCCTCCGTTGGTCGTCTTTCCTTCCAGTTCTCTGCTGCCCATGACTGGAACGAATTGCAAAAATCTCTAAAGCTGGAGCCTCACATCTCCCTCATTAGCTTTAAGCACCACCTGTCAGAGCAGCTTACAGATCACTGCACCTGTACATAGCCCATCTGTAAACAGCCCATCTATCTACCTACCTCATCCCCATACTGGTATTTATTTTATTTATTTATTTTGCTCCTTTGCACCCCAGTATCTCTACCTGCACATTCATCTTCTGCCAATCTACCATTCCAGTGTTTAATTGCTATATTGTAATTACTTCGCCACCATGGCCTATTTATTTCCTTAACTTACCTCATTTGCACTCACTGTATATATACTTTTTTGTTATATTATTGACTGTATGTTTTGTTTATTCCATGTGTAACTCTGTGTTGTTGTATGTGTCGAATTGCTACGCTTTATCTTGGCCAGATCGCAGTTGCAAATGAGAACTTGTTCTCAACTAGCCTACCTGGTTAAATAAAGGTGAAATAAATAAATAAATAAAAAATTATAAAAACATAGGCTCCTTCTGTTCAAGACAACTCAGGGTATACAGTTAAAGTCAGAAGTTTACATACACCTTAGCCAAATAGATTTAAACTCAGTTTTTCACAATTCCTGACATTTAATCCTAATAAAAATGGCCTGGTCAGTTAGGATCACCACTTTATTTTAAGAATGTGAAATGTCAGAATATTAGTAGAGAGATTATTTATTTCAGCTTTTATTTATTTCATCACATTCCCAGTGGGTCAGAAGTTTACATACACTCAATTAATATTTGGGTGCATTGCCTTAAAATTGTTTAACTTGGGTCAAACGTTTTCGGTTAGACTTCCACAAGTTTCCCACAATAAGTTGAGTGAATTTTGGCCCATTCCTTCTGACAGAGCTGGTGTAACTGAGTCAGGTTTGTAGGCCTCCTTGCTCGCACACGCCTTTTCAGTTCTGCCCACAAATTTTGTATAAGATTGAGGTCAGGGCTTTGTGATGGCCACTCCAATACCTTGACTTTGTTGTCCTTAAGCCATTTTGCCACAACTTTGGATGTATGCTTGGGGTCAATGTCCATTTGGAAAACCCATTTGCGACCAAGCTTTAACTTCCTGACTGATGTCTTGAGATGTTGCTTCAATATATCCACATAATTGTCCTTCCTCATGATGCCATCTATTTTGTGAAGTGCACCAGTCCCTCCTGCAGCAAAGCACCCCCACAACATGATGGTGCCACAACCGTGCTTCACGGTTGGGATGGTGTTCTTTGGCTTGCAAGCCGCCACCTTTTTCCTCCAAACATAACGATGGTCATTATGGACAAACAATTTTTGTTTCATCAGATCAGAGGACATTTCTCCAAAAAGACCGATCTTTGTCCCCAAGTGCAGTTGCAAGCTGTATCTGGCTTTTTTATGGCGGTTTTTGAGCAGTGGCTTCTTCCTTGCTGAGCGGCCTTTCAGGTTATGTCGATATAGGACTCATTTTATTGTGGATATGGATACTTGTACCTGTTTCCTCCAGCATCTTCATAAGGTCCTTTGCTGTTGTTCTAGGATTGATTTGCACTTTTTGCACCAAAGTACAATCATCTCTAGGAGACAGAACACGTCTCCTTCCTGAGCGGTATGACGGCTGCGTGGTCCCATGGTGTTTATACTTGCGTACTATTGTTTGTATAGATGAACGTGGTACCTTTACGCATTTGGAAATTGCTCCCAAGGATGAAACAGACTTGTGGAGGTCTACAATTTTTTTTCTGAGGTCTTGGCTGATTTCTTTTGATTTTCCCATGATGTCAAACAAAGAGGCACTGAGTTTGAAGGTAGGCCTTGAAATACATCCACAGGTACACCTCCAATTGACTCAAATTATGTCAATTAGCCTATCAGAAGCTTCTAAAGCCATGACATCATTTTCTGGAATTTTCCAAGCTGTTTAAAGGCACAGTCAACTTAGTGTATGTGAACTTCTGACCCACTGGAATTGTGATACAGTGAACTATAAGTTAAATAATCTGCCTGTAAACAATTGTTGGAAATATTACTTGTGTCATGCACAAAGTAGATGTCCTAACTGACTTGCCAAAACTGTAGATTGTTGACAAGACATTTGTGGAGTGGTTGAAAAACGAGTTTTAATGACTCCAACCTAAGTGTATGTATACTTCCGACTTCAACTGTATATAGTTGATACTGTAAATGACATGAGTTTTCAAATATGGAAATGTAAAGTGCACATGTGTTTGGCTTGCTTGTATGACATCAAAGCGGTATTTATTATAATCTTCAACGTCTCATCTTTCAGAACAAAGACTCGTCTCTATTTACAGCATTTCCATTACTCACACAACAACAAATGTGCAAAAGTAGCCAATTAGAGGGAGGGATGGGGAATATTCAAGTCGCGCGGCGCTCAAATTTATAACAGCTGTCAACACAAATACAGCGCTGTGAAACGGAGAACCTGCGCTCTGACATGTGTAGCATGTTACTCTACAGCCATTGCGTTCCAATTCAGGCGCTTATCAATCACAAAATCTGTAATTTTTAACATGTATACTGGATGACAGGGGTATTGAGTGGAAAAGGCTACGCACAACAAATTCGTAAGATATTGTACAAATTGGATTCGTAACATATCATACAAATTGCTAAAAATATATATTTGTTGTGGATGACTTAGTACACAATTGGATGAGAGTGTACAAAAAACGGGGACCTGTTTTGGCCCGTGAGTACAACTTTCAAAACTACTGGCTGATATTAAACAATCATTTTCATATCTTCATTTTGTGTTGGAAAAGAAAAGGGTTAACACTGAAAATAAAAAAATACCCAATCAGGAGTTTTTCTTCGGCAGTCTCTGGGGAGATACATTTAGCTATCTAAGTCAGCAATTGGCTGGGACCTCAGAAGCTACACTCTTAGTAGAAAATGTGCTATCTAGAACGTAAAAGGGTTCTTCGGCTGTACCCGCAGGAGAACCCTTTGAAGAACCCTTTGCCGACAGGTCATTGCACAATAGCAAGCACGGTCTAACTAGCTCACTTTTGTTGTAGGCTAGTGTGCAGCGGCTGCGGCAGGTTAATCGAAGAGGATGTTGTTGCTAATTTGTTAGCTTTGCCCTTTTCAAAATTAACTTTCAACAAGATGTTAAGTTTCAAATTATTGTCATCTGGTAAGTGGAGGGCTCCTGAGTGGCACAGCGGTCTAAGGCACTGCATCTCAGTGCTAGAGGTGTCACTACAGACACCCTGGTATGATTCCAGGCTGTATTACAACTGGCCATGATTGGGAGTCCCATAGGGCGGTGCACAATTGGCCCAGCATTGTGCAGGTTTGGGCGGTGTAGACCGTCATTGTAAATAAGAATTTGTTCATAACGGACTTGCCTTAAATAAAGGTTAAAGCTCGCTTGCTGTTGTTAGCTCTCTTTGAAAACAACTTGTGTGTGAAACATTGTTGCATTTAAACTTTAGATTTTGTGTGCTGAACGTGAAAAAGGTGTTTACAATGGGAAGTAATAGTTGTACATATCGACTGGGAAACACTCCATGGTGCGTGCTGCATATTACAGTCACTGTCCTTTCAGCATCACAAACCTGTTTATTCTCACATCCTTTTACGTGTCACTGTTTTCTCTTTTGATGATAGTGTGACACTGATGGCATTAGGCTACCAGTTTGGTTGTTGTTGCTGGTAGCATTGTCCATGCGGGTGCTGCCTCTGTGTGAGTGGCATCCCGAAGCATGGCTCAGCCTTAGGCCTGTTTGATTCAGTTGGGCGCATTAACTGTTGCTATATTGGTACAACATGTTGGAATATTATTTTCCCCCACTGAAGACCTAGGACCAATAGCCACGGTTCGCCACTGCTACAATGCAGCTATCA
Organism: Oncorhynchus mykiss; assembly: GCF_057628025.1. Lineage (NCBI taxonomy): Eukaryota > Metazoa > Chordata > Actinopteri > Salmoniformes > Salmonidae > Oncorhynchus > Oncorhynchus mykiss. Next base: position 19,042,976 of record NC_143044.1, on the reverse strand, counting down.
AATACCTCAATGACATCAATGATACAAATTAAGGATGTCAGAGGTCTCAGGCAATTATACAGAATGTACATGCAATTATAACTGTACAATTATGTAACATGAGCAAAAATAAATGCATAATGAAACCATTTTGAATTGGTCATACATGTATTATTGTGCATGTGTGGCTCTTACAGTGATGTGTAATCTAAACTGGTAACTATTTATACAAAGCCTATAAGAGGTTTATAATTACAGTTATAATTCCATGTATAAATTATGTCAATCATAACTCTAGTGCTTGTTCAAACTACAGATCAACAGCCAAACAAAACAGCTTGAAAGACAGGAAAGCTGCTGCCCTCACCCAGTTGAGACCTCTCCCTTTGGATGTCTCTGAAGTTGAGGCCGCTGGTGAAGGTGCTCTCCCTGTATCTGTGGAGGGCCTCTCTGTGTCCGTTGGTGCCCAGCTCCCTCAGGACAGAGGGCTTCAGAGGCGCTGCCCGCAGCCCGTGGGACCATTCCGAAAACTCTGGGACTGTCCACTTCACCAGGTCCTCCAACCGAACAATCACCTTCTCTGACACAGCAATGACCTCATGCTATAAGAGAGACAAGAGAAGGAAAGGGAAAGGGGATACCTAGTCAGTTGCACAACTGAATGCATTCAACCGAAATGTGTCTTCCACATTTAACCCAACCCTTATGAATCAGAGGTGCGAGGGCAGGGAGTGTGAGGTCAGGAGGAAAATAACTACCATGGATATGTCAACTCTTAACACCACCTTAAGACTAATATAATAGTTACTATTAGAGATGGGGTCATAACTTGCAATGGTAAATAGGGTGAACTTTTCTAAGCAATCTTTTGTTCAAATGTAATATTATATTAGAGAGAGTCTACCACCCTTGAACAAGTTGTTTGAGGCAAACTAAAATAGCTTTTCAATCTTTCCCTTCTCAGGAATTGCAATGAAAAAATTGTAACATAGAAATGTTGAAATGTGGTTTCATTTTGAGGAGTAATGGGCGCTGTTGTGCTTGTTATCGGGCCGGAGTGGTATGAGATTGTTATTAAGCTGCGGAATCTGGAGGACAGATGTGTCCATCTGGAGAAACACACTTTTTAATGCTTACCTTACATCTGTCTGTACACCTTTCCCTTGAAGCTATCTTTAAGCATTCACACACACACAAACACACACACACACACACACACACATACACACACTTTTAATTTGACCACTTTCTCACAGCAGGAACATAATCCTGCAGCAACAGGAAATTAGAATTATTGTGTGGATTCTAATTTATGTAGGGGTCGATACATTATTTGTTAGGGCAAATCAAGTCTAAAATTTGAAAGCGGAAATTACAAACTTAAGAAGCCCTTTTTAAACCTCAAACACACTACCAGTTTGCATTTCCTGCAACAGGGTGTCAAATTAAAATCCTACATCTGTACAGTGCCTTTACTACTCTTCATACAGAGTAAATTTTCACAATCCTCGTCCACTGCTAAGAAAAGTTAATCAAAAACAAATCTGTAAATAAGAAAGCTGTAATGGTTAGCTTCCTATAGCAGTGTCTTCTCAGTAAACGGAAACATAAGACATTCGCTTTTTTCACTCCTATAATGAGCTGTCAAGTGGTGGTTGGTTGGTGGTTGAAACTGTTTGCGTGCTGGCGTGATGCAAGGAAGCCTCTTTTTTTTTTAGGTACACATTTCCATAACATAGACCTCCATTTTAGTAACAATCAACAGCAGATAGCTGAAATTGTTAAGCAGTGATGCCAGCAGCCAAAAATCCTCTGGAATTCTTACTGTGCTTTGAAACAATTGCCTACGTAAAGATAATAAACTGGCAAATCATAGGGGATATATTATATTTGATACTACGTCACTCAGAAGATTTCACAAAGGATTATGTATTTTGAGTGAGTGTATTCATAACATACTTTATAGTTTTCCTCACAGAAAGTATTCTCTAACGTCATTACATTTTATGTGACAGGTGTGGGTGCCAGCATGTAACCAACTATCCTGTTTAGTAACTTGATTTACTTGAGTGACATGAGTTAGTTAATGAGCAGACCACACATTCAAATGCAGTAAAAAATCCACAATGAGTTACCATAAAGAGTTAAGGTACTGATAGTGGAAGGAACTGGAAGATAAAACCACCAAGCTGCATATATAGGTCAGAGGTCTCATGAGGCTACCAATGGAAAGAAGTGACACTTCAAATAAAACAATTCACAAGAGGTTGCTGCTATATCATTTCATGCTCTTTATCATACGATACAATAGGTTTACAACAACCTTAGATGTTTATGGAGCAGTAATATTACAATGTGATTTATTACAAAAGGTTCATGATTAATAATATAGGACATCAAGAGTGAAAGAAAGGCAATACGGTCTGTTACAGAGTCACGGTACGCCGTACCGGTAAACGTGAGCCTATCAAAATGAATAAAACATGCCCAAAAAAACGATAGGAAAGCAATAGGACACCTTAATTTAACATTACTGCATGTCAGCCACATGAAACATGTGCGAATTGACTGGAAACTGGGTGGTATACGCTCCAAAAACGCTATACGCTATACGCTCCAAAAATATAATGACTGGTTGTGTTTATGCCACATTAAATGGTATAGGCAGCATGTCCATGAGGCTAGGGGAAGCTAAACTTTCTCTAAAGTAAATGTAAGTGCCAAAATTCTATAGCCTAATTAGCTTACTCCTGTATATACAGAAATAAATAAAAATCAAAATAGGCTACTACACCAGAAAGCATGATTTGGCCATAGAGGATAATCTGCTTAAATTTTTTTTTGCATAGCCTACAGTTAGAAGGGCCCGCAATTTGGGGAGCGCGCGCTGCAAATACTAAATAGATCCTTGTTGAGTTGCGACTGTCAGTGGAAAGCAGAGAGACCCAGCCAGGCATATAACAATATTTACAAACAGAATCACATTAAACAAAATGAAAAGCATATGGCTATTGCTGTAAAGAGATGACAATGAAAAGACTGTCTATTAGTTATCAAAATTCATAACTTAATTGAGCGAACAGTAGCCTATGTTATTGGCACCGGTGGAGAACATCGGCCATATCCCCGGTGAGTGTGCATATTCACTGTCTTTATCATTGGGTCAGTGCCACCTTTGTTTGTTTCTGGACAATCATTTCCTCCTCCAGGATAGATGGACATCTTTGTATTTGTGTCTCCTCTTTTCGTAGGCCGATTATACGGATCAGACAACATCGGTTTTGTATTGATCTGTTTGTCAGTGTCAGCAGAGTAGGCTACCCTGTCATTTTTGTAGTTGGATTTTTTTATTATTAATGCGTGCGTGCACTTGGGTGTTCCATACCTGTAAGAAACGTAATCTACTTTAACCCCTGCAGGACATACTGGATTTGACCCCTTTTTTTAAAAACTTTAAAACAAATAATATATGAGAGCTTATATAACATGTGTGGAATGTCAACGGTGTAAGAGCAATTAACGTTCCCAGGACTACTAATAAATGATACAGTATATCAATTAGGTGATAATGAGTCATTAGCCAGTTTCAGATGTGCTTGAAGCTCCAGATGCATTGACATGAAGCGAAGGTCACAAGGGAAGTCTATATGTAATGTTAGGAAGACTAGATCTAAAGAGCAATCTTAGCGTCAAAGCAATCTAAAGTAGAGTTGAAGGCCCTATTGACTACAAAGAAACAGTGTGCTTTTATGACTGTTAAAATTCAACAATTAATGCCACTACACAATAATTGCATGATCTGTCAAGTTCCATAAAATCCATATTATTACATATCATTCTGTAAAAAGAACACCACAGTTTTTGAACTGTAAGGGATATTCCTTAATGTCACCATTGTAGGGCAAAGTGGTACATTGGTTGGACAGGTCTTTCAGTTAAGAGTCAAGAGTCCCACAGACAGCCCCTGTCATGCTGAGAAGGTTTCAGTCTGGTGGCTCAGGGGGTCAACCCAGGAATTCCTTGGGCCAAAAGGAGATTAGTAATTGAGTAATGGGCATGGTGACATGAACAATGCTCCATGGTGCGCTCGGCTGAGGGAGTGAAATGCAATATGAGTTCATTATCTTTCCTCCTCAGCACTGACCTTGGCTACAGTGTCTCAAAACAAACTCAACTATCTAAAAAAAAAGAGGCCAGGAGATGCTAGGGGGCTAATATATTCTACTGAGACTGTTTAAAAATGGAACTGGGTTAAATAGTTGTTTTATGCCTGCAATGTATATGGCTGCAAGATATTGGCGATCAGATATGCTATAAACTATAAGCTGCTACCATTTTGTTTTGTACAGTGTGTCATTTCAAAAATACTTAAAACACACAGTACTGAATACTATCTGACTTAGTTTGACTGTGGGGTGTGTAATCAAAGACTAAATCATATCAGGCTGAAGCAGTGCTATGAGCATTCACTAAAGAATGAAAATATGCTAAGTACATTCAAACATCTCATCTGTGGTTTCAGTCCTCTAAGGTTATAATGATCCACAATAGCTTGGGGCTTAGAGTCATGCATTATGGAAAATGTTTGATGTTAGTGGTTTGTCAATGACAAGGTGTAAACCAATCCAAATACCACCAATTTCTCATGTGTGGAGGGAAAAGTCACTGTTATAACACATCATTACATACAGTATATCAAAGAACAGCAGAATATAAAAAACTCATGTATGTGTATGGAAATAACATAAACCAAAATTATGTTTCTCTTTGAAGTGCATGACATCCAGTTTAAATTACATTTTAAATTACCACCAGTAATGCCATAAAACAAGATAATAATTTACATGTATTTTAGAAACGCAAAAGGAATTTACTTGAGGGCAACGTTCAGACTTAATGGCTTCTCCCTCCCCCTCTGCCTCAAATTCCTGCCATTGTTGAATGAATAGGGTGATTTGGTGTCATGCTCACTAAACAGTAAGCATCTCACATACACTATATATACAAAAATATGTGGAAACGCCTTCAAATTAGTGGATTAGGCTATTTCAGCCACACATGTTGCTGACAGGTGTATACAATCGAGCACACAGCCATGCAATCTCCATAGACCAACATTTGCAGTAGAATGGCCTTACTGAATATCTCATTGACCTTCAATGTAGCACTGTCATAGGATGCCACTATTCCAACAAGTCAGTTCGTCAAATGTCTGCCCTGCTACAACTTCCCCGGTCAACCTTAAGTGCTGTTATTGTGAAGTGGAAACGTCTAGGGGCAACAACGGCTCAGCCACGAAGTGGTAGGCCACACAAGCTCCCAGAACAGGACCGCTGAGTGTGCGTAAAAATGGTCAGTTCTAGGTTGTAACACTCAGTACTGAGTTCCAAACTACCTCGGGAAGCAACGTCAGCACAATAACTATTCGTCGGGAGCTTCATGAAATGGGTTTCTATGGCTGAGTAGCCCGCACACAAGCCTAAGATCACATGCGCAATGCCAAGCGTTGTCTGGAGTAGTGTAAAGCTCACCGCCATTGAACTCTGGAGCAGTGGAAACGCGTTCTCTGGAGTGATGAATCACGCTGCACCATCTGGCAGTCTGACGGACGAATCTGGGTTTTATGGATGCCAGGAGTACGCTACCCGCCCCAATGCATATTGCCAACTGTAAAGTTTGGTGGAGGAGGAATAATAGTTTGGGGCTGTTTTTCATGGTTCGGGCTAGGCCCCTTTGTTCCAGTGAAGGGAAATCTTAACGCTACAGCATACAATTACATTTTAGACAATTCTGTGCTTCCAACTTTGTGGCAACAGTTTGGGGTAGGCCCTTTCCTGTTTCATCATGACAATACCCCTGTGTACAAAGCGAGGTACATACAGAAATGGTTTGCTGAGATCGGTGTGGTAGAACTTGACTGGCCTGCACAGAGACCTGACCTCAACACTATCAATCACCTTTGGGATGTATTGGAACGCAGACTACGAGGCAGGCCTAATCGCCCAACATCAGCGCCCAACCTCACTAATGCTCTTGTGGCTTAATGGAAGCAAGTTCCCGCTGCAATGTTCCAACATCAAGTGGAAAGCCTTCCCAGAAGAGTGGAGGCTGTTATAGCAGCAAAGGGGGGACCAAATCCATATTAATACACATTGATATTGGAATGAGATGTTCGACGTGCTGATGTACACATACTTTTGGTCATGTAGTGTAAGTCGTTATAACACCTTCTATTGAGTTATTGTTTGAATATCTGGACCACCAGATAACATAACTGGAAAATGACTTTTGCAAACATACTCCCTCCAGGAAAATCTGAGAAAAAGCAAATAAACAATATATCATCTGATTTCCCTACAAACATGTCCCAAGCACTCAAACACAACCAGTATGGATTTTTGCCTTGAACCAAAGCTGATTCTGGACAGATTCCACCATTTATTTCTACTGCAATCAATAAAACTGCTGCAGTCACTGCTTTCCTACCTCACTGCTTTGTCATGTATAGTAATAGAGTGGAGAAGCAGTGACATCCGAGATAATAACAAATTATTAGCTTATGATGCAAAAATACCACACTACTTGCCAATTTTCCATTTCCACGAAGGGTACCTGGAGTACTGCAAAGATAAGGCCTAAGCAATTAGCTGTAGCAGCACTTTGGCGGTTGTAGCTGTAAGTGTTATCTAAAACAGCTCTCTTGAAACATGAGCCAAATAAAGACAGTGTATTGAGCCAACATGTACCGGAGGGGGGCGTTGAGGGCAATACCTAATACTGTGTCACTCAATAAGTAGTTTAACGCATGTGACTGTTTTGCAATAGGCGGTTCTCAGACCACAGAATGCAGCGAGACAAATAGAGGTTGTATGATATTCACAATGGGTGTGCCACACAACACAATGCCTTTTCACATTAGCATGCAGGCATTTTTTAGCTAGTGGAGTAGAGGGTTTGTCAGCGAATGCAAAATGAGCACAGTAGGACATGGGTTTCTCTTGTCCCTGCCTACACTGGGAGGGGCGAAGAGCATACAAATACCCGAGCCAGAGGGGAAATGACATAATGCGTTGAGCATTGAACTCAAGAAGGGATATCCAGAGAGATTTATAACCTCCTTTTATCACACTGAGGAAAACACTTATTGTACTCATGACATGTGCACATTTGTGCTGTAAATATGTAGTCTTAGACATACCCATTAGTCAGAGGCTATAACTACGAAGTGAATCTTAGAAATTGAAAGCTGTCTCAGGCTATGCAGATTTGCATAAATATAATTAACTGACGAGTAATAACTGCAGCCAGTTTACCTGTTTGAGTAAATGTCCAATGTAATCAAGTTTAAAATCACATTTAATGGGGTCATGATTTTGGCATCAACATCACAGTTTTAGATATCATCATATGTTATGTCATACTCTACTTCAGCTGTGCTGTAGGCTATAACTATCAATTGACCACTACCAACACACTGGAGTCTCTCTGTCGTTTGATCCTGGAAGGAGTCAAATAATATTGTCCAGATATCCAATCATGTGGATGTTACCGCTTTACAATGTAAATCAGGCTTCTCAAGGGGTGGGGCTGACTTGTCCTTATTGCAGAAGTGTGTTTCTAAATGATGGACTGTGCATGCACTCAATGTAATTACAAAGTCATTACATTGTGTAAAGGATAATGCAAATGAAGGATTTGGATGATCCTGGTTGAGTCAAGAAGAAAAAAGGATTAAGTTACATTTATTCATAGCAACATCCACTATAAATACCTTTCTCATGAAAAGGAAATGTGATAGCTACTGTATTACTCAAGAGGAAAGAATGCTTACCATCAGCAAAGGAAAATACGGTTATGTTTGCATTGCTAATCAAATACAAACCAGGCTTTGTCCTCCCTAATGGCAACTGCAGGCATATTTCATGTGACCATATAATCAAGTGATCGAAAAAATATTTCAATTTAATGTTGTGTCGAATAGAGTATTTGGGTAGGTTACAGTGGCATATAGAAAATATGTGATTCTTTCGTATACCGCACAAGAAAAGCATATACAAAACTAACCCAAGCTTTTTCGCTCTCTGCCACGCGCGTATGAAATGTGATACAGGCGTCATATTTGGCCACTTAGCAAAATGACTCAGTTAATCATATTGCTAATGCCAACATATCGGACTACAGTAAGTGTCCTTTTGTAATGCTTTGGCATTTCGACCTGTCCTGATCCTCGGGTAAGAGGGCAGTACATTTGATCTGACAACAATATCTTATCGTTAGGAATGCGAATGATTTCATAGACATTTTTTTTATTATTAAGTAACGTTAGTTAGACATGTTAGCACTCGTTTTCAATAGGTCGTGTGCACGTATTCAGCAACCATTCATATGCTATGATGAAAGACTCTGTTGTTGAATCTAGGAGTTTTGATCTCATGCATTTCGCAATTTCCTCCTATATGTCACCATTATGAAATAAAATCACAAACGCTGGATTCGTAGGCTATAGGGTTTTTTCTTCCCCTAATACAATTATCCCCGCACCAGCGTTATTACGCACAGCTGGATAAGATTGAACTGCACATTCAGCAGTCGACACAATGAACAAATAGGCTAAGTAGACAATAACACAGTAATAGACACATGCCGTTTGTGATGGATCAATGTGGGAATCACATAATGCATGCGCATATTATACAATTAATGACCAACGAATGCAGAAAATGCCACATTGATTTATCAACACAGAATATTTGTTAGTCTATACGCTGTTATTCATTTGGCAGCATAAGGCACGTCATGAGAGCAAAATAAGGTTATTACCTCTCCATGGCTAACTGTCCTTCCCGAGGGAGTATCTTCGGGTAAGAAATAAAGTTTTGAGCTTGATAAAAGTTGCTTAGTAGTCCTTTCCTCCCACAACAGCTGTAGCTCCGCTATGCAAATCGGATCCCCAGGCTTACATCTCACGAAGAAAAAGTCTCCGAGGGACAGAATTCTTGGTTTACCGTCCCGGTGAAATTTAAACGCCTTGTAGAATATATATGGTCCGTGTAAACCGCAAGAAGAGCCTACCCACTGTGGAGAAAATAACAATAAACAACTTAATTAATGACTTATTCATATTCAATAAATGAGGAAACCCATTAAATCGCACGACATGCGCAATGACTATGGCTTGACAAATCCTTAAATAACGCACTAATAACACCTGACTGATTTAGAACCATGTAACTATATATTAATATGTAAAAACAACAAAACATACAAGTATTGTAAATTAGCTGTCTCCAAATTGTTAATATTATGCGAAAGTAGAATATGATGGTGTATGATTATGTTAGTACGTTACCTTCGGTGAGTTGGGCTCCATCTCGACGTTCTGAATTGATTAAACTCAACACGCTCTCCAAACTTGTTGGATTGAATGGATTGCCGAAGGTCCTGTAAGGACCCTATATTTTTTAAGTTCAAAAACAGTTTGTTGTCAATATAGAACACTTGTAAAAATATTGAGTTCCTCCAAAATTACAAAAAATGTATGGCTTTTGTTGCTGTGCATCAGTTAAACTAATACAAATCCACAGTAGATAATCGTGTACCAATACAATCGTCCGTATTCAATCAGGAAAACGACATATGCCTATTACTATCATTGAATTCGTGGAATTCGACAAATATAACTATGGAATTAACTGTGCATCAGTCCGATAATTCCTCAATAGTGTATTTAAGTTATGCGCAATGGAAAAATTTGTGTTACCGTATAATTATTATTATTTTTTTAAATATGAAAAAATATTTATTCCAGGACCTGTGTAAAGATCGTTTGTATGAAAGAACATTTCTCACAGTAATGATATAAGGGCGCTCGGTCTGGATGCCTTCGAGAAACAATGTTACACTCTGAACTACTTAAAAAGGCTATCAAATGTTTCCTCAAATGTTTTCTAATGTGGGAACAAAGACGTTCGGTTGTGCTCTCGAACGACGTAGTCTATAAATAATAAGTGACAAATGTTCAAACGCAAATTTGGCCAAGCGTCACGAGAGCCTATTGAAATGTATGAAGCATGCGATTATGCTGAAATAACAATCAACTCTCTAGGTCATAGGTTGTGCATAGGCTAGTCTACTCTCAATTGTGCTGATGACCGATATGCAATAATCGATTAGGGGGACTGTTAATGTCAGTGCCTGAGACAGATGTCTGATATGTGAGCCTTGTAAAACGTAAGATATTTTTCAATGGTTTTAAATTTAGATAAACCTTTAAACTGTGTAGGGGGGGGGGGGGGGGATAACAGTTTTGATAGTATTGTCTTTTGCACAGTTTGAGGTAGATATTTCTTACGATTTGTGCAAGTTTCAAACAAATTCCAATTAACACGATTGTCAATGGTGACCGTCGATTTAAAGTATGTTAATGAAAAGTGCTTATTGAAGGGTTCATTCACCGATAGAGCCTTTTCCAGTCGCCAACTGTTTTTTTCATTCGTTATCCACCCTTGCCCTCCCTTTACCTGAGAAGCAACAACAGGACTGACACCGGCTATTTTTAAATGCAGTCTTATGCAATAAGATTTTTCAAATTATGGAGGCAGGGCATATTGATCCCATTCCAGTTATCAGCATTACTTTATTTAAAAAAAAAAAATATTGGGGAAATGACAAAGAATTATTCAGTGGATAAAAATACACCAACAGATAAAAGGACTGACATTATACAATAGGCCTATGCAAGATGAACCTGTGCTGGAAATGGGGTATGGCCTGCTTCAGTATCTGTGTCATTATAGATGTTGACAATGAGAATGACCCGTCAGAGTATTTTTTTTTCCGTTGCTTGTACATTTTTAGGGGAAGTACATACTGTCCGTAATGGGATTAAATTAAGATAGTTGCTTAGTGAAACTCCATATTTGGTGAGTTATGAACATATTTTTACATTATAAAGCTTGCAGAGCTGTCTAATGGGAGTTTGAATTAAGGTTATTCACATAACCACAGATCTATGAGCTAGGGACTATGCTGGTCACTCAATGAGATACACTATATCTGGAACTAAGCACCTCCCTCTGCAACTGGATCCTGGACTTCCTGACGGGCCGCCCCCCAGGTGGTAAGGGTAGGTAACAAGAAACCTGCCACGCTGATCCTCAACATGGGGGCCCCTCAGGGGTGCGTGCTCAGTCCCCACCTGTACTCCCTGTTCACCCATGACTGCATGGTACATCTCTGGGGCCAAGCTCCCTGCCATCCAGGACCTCTATACAAGGTGGTGTCAGTGGAAGGCCCTAAAAATGTCCAAAAGACTCCAGCCACCCTAGTCATAGACGGTTCTCTCTGCTACCGTACAGCAAGTGGTACTGGAGCGCAAAGTCTAGGTCCAAAAGGCTTCTTAACAGCTTCTATCCACAATAAGACTCCTGAACAGCTAATCAAGTGGCTACCCGGACGATATGCATTGTCCCCACCACTCCCATTTTTACTCTGCTGCTACTCTCTGTTTATGTTCCATGCATAGTCACTTTACCTCTATCTACATGTACATATTACCTCAATTACCTCGACTACCCTGTGCCCCTGCACATTGACTCTGTACCGGTACCCCCTGTATATAGCCTCGCTACTGTTATTTTATTGTTGCTCTTTAATTATTTGTTCTTTTTATACAGTTTTATTTTAGTCATTTTTTAATTCCGTTTATTTTCGTAACTACTTTAACACTTATTTTTCTTAAAATTGCATTGTTGGTTAAGGGCTTGTAAGGTAGCATTTCACTGTAAGGTTTCACTGTTGTATTCAGAGCATGTGACAAATACAATTGTATTTTATTTAATATACACAAAAGTATGTGAGATGTTTGACAAGCAGGTTATTAATATCAGAGTAATTCCGTCCGACGGGTGTGATGCGCGTGACCCCACCCCCTATAAATACCTGGGCACGTAGCATCACTCCCTCAAGACTCTTCCCGAAGCTACAAGGGAAGCGACATCTGGACTAGCATAGTCCCTAGCATAGAACCGTGATTGAGCTTGAGGGACTATGCTAGTCACTCAATGGGATGACAATACCAGAGTAAGTCAGTTCTCGTAGGGCACAGCCTAGAGTAACACATCACCATAGGTGTTCGAGACAGTACCCAGCCGAACTAAAGGATACTGTTGGGAGGAAAGGGCAGCACCAAGCACAGCTGAGCTCATACCGTGAGGGTCAGACACATTCACCCAGTAAAACCTTGCAAAGGTACTGGGGGATGCCCAGCTGCCAGCCACACATATGCCAGAGAGGGGGACTCCCTTAAGCAGTGCCCAAGAGGTGGAAACTCCCCTGGTGGAGTGTGCTACCACAGAGGATGGCACTGGGCCGGCCAGCTAGGCTATATGCTTGCAGGATAGTGTCTACAGTCCTATGTGACAACCGTTGTTGTGAGAGAGGCTTAACCTGTATTCTATCTCCAAAGCACAGAAACAGGTGATCAGGGTGACGGATCGCCTGATAGGACACAGAGCGCACACATCAACATGATGAGCCCCAGGGGGCATGGAGGTGGACAAGGTTGTTAGCACCATTTCCCTGTTTACGTGACCTGGGGGCAGGACCTTTGCTAGGAAGGCAGGATTTGGCTGCAGAGTAACGCTCGCCTTACCCAGGCCTAGACGATAAAACTCATCACTAACAGATAATGCATGGAGCTCGCCAGCTGTCTTGGTAGAGGATATGACCACCAGAAATACAGTCTTAAGAGAGAGGTTTGAAGTCTATAACTTCTAACGTTTCGAAGGGAGTTCTGGATAGTGTCCAAGAAACAGATCCAAATCCCATTTGGGAACTGAGGGGGCACTTGAGGGGCGCAATCAACAGACTCCCTTAAAAAAACTTGCTATGAGTGGGTGGCTGCCAAGTGGACCATCCTGCTCTTCGTCATGACATGCTGAAATGGCTGCTGCGTATACCTTATGTGGATGCAGCCCTGCCAGCATCTAACAAAGACCTTTATTCTGCAAGATTCTGGAGCAACCCCCTGCTCCCCACACCACTGGCAGAACACATGCCATCTCGTGTCATAGGTTGACATGGTGGATGGGGCCCTGGCACTCTGTAAGGTGTTAACAACAGAAGGCACAAGATCTAAACCAGACCATTTTCCCTGTTTAGCGGCCAGGCCCATAGCTGTAGGCAGAAGGAATTCAGATGCCACAATGTGCCCTCCACCTTTGAAAATAGGTCTGGCTTCGAGGTCATTCCCATGCTGCCCCCACTAGGAGTGACAGTATTTGGCCATCTTGGGGCAATCAGAAGGACCTGGTGGCCCGCTTCTGTCCAGAGTCTCTGGAATTAGCGAGATCGGGGGGAAGGCCTCTTCCTAGACCAAGTGACCAGATTGAGAACCAGAGGAGGCACTGTATGTTCCTCTCTGAGGCAAACAGATCCACTTCCGCTTCCCCCACATGCGACTCATTATTTGGGGATGTATTTGCCACTCCACGGTCCGGAGGGCCTTCCCTGGACAGAATGTCCGCTGCAATGTTCTGGAACCCTGGGAGGTGTACAGCTGTTAGTGAGGCCAGATTCTTATGTGACTACAGCAAAAGGGTATGTGCCATCTGGGAGAGGTGGATGGAACCCAGACCCCTTTTGTGGTTTATGTACGCTACCAGTGTGGTATTGTCTGTCTGTACCAGCACATGTTTGTCCCGCAGTTGTTGGAGAAAATTTAGCAGAGCTAGTTGGAGTGCTCTCATCTCCAGCATGTTGATGTGGTGTTTGGACCAGCTGGTACTCCATGTCCCGCTGGCCTCCCTCTCCCTCAATATTGCTTCCAGCCTGTCAAGGAGGCACATCTTTGAACGTTCCCTCTGATGGACTCTGCCCAGGCGTATCCCGCCTGACAGGAATATCAGGGATCGCCATCTGGCCAGTGCTCACTTGCATTCCTTGAACACAGTCAGGCGACAATACCTGTGTTCCTTGGGGTGTAAACCTTGAGCATTGAACCACCTCTGCAGGGGCCTCAAGCGTAGAAGGCCCAATAGGGTCAAAAGAGAGGCTGCAGAGAGGAGACACATCAGTCTCTCACACTGAAGAACAGTCACCTTCTGGTCTTGGAGAAAAGGATTCAGGTGAACTATAATTTTCTAGACTCGCTCTTCGGTGATGTGAGCCCTAATTAGAGATGAGTCGATCCGCATGCCCACAAACACTACAGTTTGTGTCGGGACAAGGTGGCTTTTTTGCATGTTCACCCTGAGGCCTAGCTTTGAGATGTGCTTCAGGAGAGATGTCGTGTCTGCTGCTGCCTGTTCTCGTGACTGAGCGCAGATTAGCCAATCGTCTAGAAAATGTTGTACTATCATCCCTTGTGATATTAGGGGTGCTAGAGCAGTATCCGTGGATTTTGTGAATGTTCTTGGTGCCAGGTAGAAGCCGAAAGGTAACACTTGGTACTTGTATGCTATGCCTTTGAATGCAAAGTGCAGGAACTTCCTGTTAGCCAGGTGGATCAGTATGTGTAAGTAAGCATATTTTAGTTCAACTGTGTTGAACCACTGGCCTGGGCTGATAGCCTGTAGAATGCTGGACAGAGATAACATATTGAAGGAGGGTTTTCAACCACTGGTTGAGAGGCCTCAAGTCCAGGATGGGGAAAAAATCACCATTCCTCTTGGGGACTTGGAAATATATTCCATAGAACTCACTGTGCTGTTCTGATGGTTTAAGTTGTCTGATTGCCTCCCTGCTGGAGAATAATGCAATTTCCAGTTAGAGAGCTTCTAACTGGGGCAAAACCCATCAGGATGACTGAGGGTGCCCATCCTTCTTCGGAGCAGAGGGATGGTACTTGTTATGCCTCTGCTGCATGTACCACTGCTGACCCTGAACCTGTTGAGGTGGCTGATTATGGCAAGGGCCCAAGTGGCCTTTCAAGGCAGGGGAGGGCTGAGGTCTAGACTGAAATGGTCTCTGGGTATGGTAATGTATTGCAGGGGGCCCCATGAAAGACTGCAGGGTCTCTGTCCTTCCATAGCGTGGCCGTTTGGTCCAAAATGTCATCCACACCAGCACCAAAAACTTGGCCTGGGGAGATGGTTAGCTCAATAAAGGGTTTCTTCACGGAGGCCGACATCTTTTTTTTTGTGAGAACCAAAGCTGTCTACGTGACAAGATGACCATAGACAGGGCTATGCCATTAGCATGTGATATCTCAACATTTAATAGGGAGAGGAGTGTGTACCCCTGAGTAATTTCAGCCATCAGCTCTAGAGTCACCGTCGGTGGACAGGCGAGCTATCAGAATGTGCAGGTATGCCTGCAGCAGAGGGGTTGCATTCATGAGGTGAGCCACCATGGCCAAGGTCAGGAGCATCCTTTAAGTGGTCGCCAGCAGCCCGATGAGGTCCTGAAGGCCAGAGGGGAGACCTATCAATGATCTCCTTGTCTGGAAGGACTATAGCCGCAACAATAGGGTCCATGGTCCAGTCCCAACTCCTCGGGAGAAGCCATGACGGTCCAAGGCTTGAAACATGGAACCTTGAGTTCACCTTAGGCCAAGACTAACACAGTTCATTGGAGAATTTGGGGCACTGAGGAATGTACAGTTGCCCGGGCTGCTGTTATGGTCTGGATTAATATCCAGAGCTTTCAGAACCCTAGAGAGGAGCTCCTGCATATCAGCTGATGAACAGGGTACTTCACTCTCAGCCCTCTCTGAGCCATGTTTTCGCTGACCCAGAACCAGCCTCAGAGGTCTCTTCGTCTAGGTCATTAACAGCAAGGATGGAGATATCATCAGGATCCAGTCTTAAATCTTCAATAGAGCCTGTCGGGCTGAGAGAGCGGAGCTGGGAAGACAGAGGCTGCCTGGGCCTCCAACTTATCCAGAGAAGGTCCCCACACATTCTCCCCTAACCTGGATAGGCGCAGTACCCATCCTCAAATTCCAGAAAGAAGAAGCTAGCATCCAGCTAACAAGCAAAAAGTAACGCAATTAGCCGGGAAACTAACAAGTGGACAGACACAAACAAGACAACTAATCCTCATGCTGTGATCAGGTTGGCCCAACCTGTTCATCCTACTTTGTGGTACAGCGTCGACCTGTAAAACAAACAAAAAAATTACAATGACAAAACACTGCAGAGCACTCCTGGGAGGAGCAAGGTTCACCCAAAAATTGAGTATACTCTACACACGATGAAAAACTCACCAATGAAGTCTTCTACATCCACTTCTCACTCACCTGCGTAGCCAAGGGAAGAAAATAGGAAGTGATGCTCAGGTATTGATAGGGGGTGGAGGCACACGCATCACACCCGAGGCATGGAATTACTCTGATATTAATATCTCGACTCATCCTGCCACCAGGTGGAAGGATATCCCATTGAGTGACTAGCATAGTCCCTCAAGCGAAATAGATTCGTAGCTTCCAGAGGCGTTGGAGGAGACACGTCATGCTCACCATCGATATCAAACGGTTCCCTATAATTAGGCTATAATAAGGCAGTCTTACTTGTACTGTGGTTAATAACCCACACTTAATAAGATAAATTACATTGTCCCTGTGCCATAAAAAAGCATGTTTTAAGTGTTGCTGTTAGACAATAATAAACATGTCTATGACTTATTTTGGATTTTAATGAATGGTTACAACTTCTCTGTAGGGAAGGTTTGATTGAATCCTGCCCATAAGTCTTATTATTATCATCATTTTTCCCAAATCACTAACCTGTTTAAATGACTAAATCAATGGACCTACTTTAATGACTGAGGACATAATGAATTCCTAGTCAATCAATAAGACGACTTTACCCCTTATCTAGTAATTGAATGTGCCTGTTGTCAATAGAGAAGACTCAACAGTTATCACCACAGTGTAAGACAAATTCTTTCCCCATTTTATTTGCTTTGTAATGAAATGAGTCATAAATGTACATCTTTATTCACAGCAGTTATGAATAATGACTTGATAGGCAAGATACATTGGAGGGAACAACGCTGTCTTATAACAATTCCAACCTTAATGTAATCACACTGGCACTAGAACAGAACACTTATGGTTATAGAGCTAAATTAAATTGTGGAATAACCATTAAGGACATTGACTTTGGGACATTTCTACCATGTTGGCAGAACATATGATAGCAATCTCCAGCATTCTCTAGAATAGAGTGTGGGAGCTACCGATTGATCTTGCAGTGTTTATCATAAAACACTGCAGTACCTTCTTTAGCATATAATACCACAATAAGATGGCACCATACACAAATGGTTTACAGGGGGTTATAAGTAGTTTATAATGACGCATTATTTGATAGCCTGCTTTATAACACATTTATACAGTTATTGTATGGTCTTTGTTGTGTCAATAGATTGTAGATTGAACAACTCTTTCATTCAAGGAAAGACCCTACATAATCAGAACATAACTTCACAAATATCTTATGTCAATAACCTTGAGTATGCTCTTGCTACTGCATCTGTGCAGGTTATTGAAATAAGCTGACAGTTGCATTCATGAATTATGAATGTGTGATGTAGTTAAGCCATGCCCATGACACTAAATTGTTTGTCATTGACAGCTAGTAGCTGCTATTATAGACTCCCTACTGTTAAGTTCCCCAGCAAGAAAACCAAAAATTGTCTCTCAAACAGAAGGGGGAACGAATAAAGAGTCACTAACAACAACCAAATGAAACAGGTGGGGTTTTAGGAGAGCTTCTGAAAGACAAAACATGGCGGTGTCCACTGAAAGTTGACTAGCAACAACAACCGGGACCTAAAAGACACCCACCATCAGCACCCACACAATTTGCCCATGAATAGGCAAACAAAAGAAAAACCCACACCAAACTAAGACAGGATGCAAAGCAAAAAGTGGAGCACAACAACAGTAAAGAAGATCAGATAAAGGATAATTTGTCTAGAAATCAAATAGGGAGAACAAACTAAAAATATGTTAATCCGCCACATCCCTCAAGGCAACTGGAGCACTAGGCCAGCCACTCTTAAATAGCACCTAGGCCAGCACAGGTGAAACACCTCCCGACTAACGAGATGGACAAGCCAGCACAGGTGTATCACTTACTGAATAACAAGGTGACACCAATCGGTGCGCCCTATGTGCTAACATCCAACCTCGTTAGCACATGGGGCGCATAGAAAATGGAAAAGCCTGTAACACTACCAATATTAAGCATCATATGGGCCACATACAGTAGGCTACATTTACACAAATCTTAGTGATAATATTGTGTTTAAATTAATTGTGATGATTGCCAAAGTATTGGGTTTGAACTCCAGTATGACAGGTGTCTGTGAGAATAGGTTCATTTTGGAGTGTGGTATTTAACACTTAAACTGCTGGGTCTACTCCCTTTACAATGCCAATGAGAAGCCATTTTGATTGCAACATTATGACAGTCAAATAAATACATTTCATATACAATACCAGTCAAAAGTTTGGACACCTACTCATTCCAGGGTTTTTCTTTATAACACATATGGAATCATGTAGTAACCAAAAAAGTGTTAAAACAAAAATATATTTATATTAGAGATTCTTCAAAGTAGCCCCCCTTTGCCTCGATGACAGCTTTGCACACACTTGGCATTCTCTCAACCAGCTTCATGAAGAATGCTTTTCTAACAGCCTTGAAAGAGTTCCCAAATATGCTGAGAACTTGTTGGCTCCTTTACCTTCACTCTGCAGTCCAACTCATCCCAAACCACACCCAATTGGGTTGAGGTCGGGTGATTGTAAAGGCCAGGTCATCTGATGCAGCACTCCATCACTCTCCTTGGTCAAATAGCCCTTACACAGCCTGGAGGTGTGTTTTGGGTTATTGTCCTGAAGAAAAACAAATAATAATGGGACTAAGCGCAAACCAGATGGGATGGCGTATCACTGCAGAATGCTGTGGTAGACATCCTGGTTAAGTATGCCTTGAATTCTAAATAAATCACAGTCAACATCACCAGAAAGCACCCCACACCATCACACCTCCTCATCCATGCTTCACAGTGGGAAATACACATGTGGAGATCATTCGTTCACCCACACAGCATCTCACAAAGAGACGGCTGTTGGAACCAAAACTCTCCTATTTGGACTCCAGACCAAAGGACAAGTTTCCACCAGTCTAATGTCCATTGCTTGTGTTTCTTGGCCCAAGCAAGTGTCTTCTTTTTATTGGTGTCCTTTTGTAGTGGTGTCTTTGCAGCAATTCGACCATGAAGGCATGATTCACAGTCTCCTCTGAACAGTTGATGTCCTTTTAAATATACTTTTTGGGGGAAATGTCAAGGATGGAGGGGGCCATGAAAAAAAATTGCTAAGATATTTCAATTTGGAATTCATTTGGAGACAAAATGACTGCCTCCGGCGCTCTTGTGTTAAGCATCTCCCTCTCCTCACTGCCTCATTCAGAAATTCACTGCTGATTAGATATCCATTTACAATGGGCACCTCCTTTAGTTTAGGACTGTCATTAAAAATCCATCAGGCAAATTTGTTCCTCTGCACACGTTTCAGCTGTAACCTTATGCTTGTCTTTGTGCTTGCATAATTATATGACAATGGCAGGGTCAGCAAGATGCATTCAGAACAGGTAACAGGAGACCTGAATGGCATTGCAGGCTAAGTTTAGCACATAAGAGCTATCTTATGAGGTGCTCTAGCATTTCTTACTCAAGCACATAAGACATTTTCCAAGTGCGAAACATGTTTTGCGTTGCGGAGGGGCTTTTAACCTTGGTTGACATTACATCAGTGCACAGACTCAAACAACTTAATCTACCATGTCTTACCCTGAACAATAAGATACACTATTTCTGCATACAGTTCATTTTCTTAATAAAATGTATTCAACTCATTATATTTCACTGTTCAAATCCAACCTTGTAACTGAAAAGGCAGCATGCACACTCTCCAGCCACGTTTCACCAACATGGCCATTGCATTCCCACTACAGGCTGTAGTCATTGAGCATGCATGATGTTGTATGTCGACATGCATGTTAGTTATAAATGATGATAACACAAACATTGGATGAAAGTATTCAAAAATGTTGTCTGAACGGCTGCCATTAGAATGAATTAATTGACTGCAAAATGCAATTTCATATTCACAGCTCTTATAACAGCTGAATTGTTTGATAATGACAAGTGAGTCATTTTACTATGCGTCACAGGAATATAATCATGCATCACAGAACACATATTGAAGTGAATATGTATTAACATAACTGCGGATATATTGCAGCGATATCAAATGCAAATTGCATCAGGAATGAAAGCACTGGATAAATCTGAATTTGCAAACTACCTACAGAATTCTCCCCAACCATAGACAGTATCTCTCCATCTGAAAATGGAATTAGCAGAATGATGAATAATGTATTGTGCAAATATCTGGTGTATAACTCTGTTGCCTTGATTTATAGCTGCTGGTAAATTGATAATTTACAATAGACCCTGATGACTCAAAAACCTCAACTGTGAAAACCTCATTAAAAGGAGCTGGAGTAAAACCATCAAAGTTGACTTCTGAATGTTGCCTTAGTTGTATATATTATGCATTTTCACTACTCTCTGGCAGCTAATATAATATATAGATCATTAGCGGTAGGACCCGCAGAGTCCTGCTGAACTGGGAGGTTTTGGGATGAGCATTTGGCTGTAGATGTTTTATTTTTTATTTGACCTTTATTTAACTAGGCAAGTCAGTTAAGAACAAATTCTTATTTTCAATGACGGCCTAGGAACAGTGGGTTAACTGCCTGTTCAGGGGCAGAACGACAGATTTTGTACCTTGTCAGCTCAGGGGTTTGAACTTGCAACCTTTCGGTTACTAGTCCAATGCTCTAACCACTAGGCTGCCCCGATTAAGGCACTGGTGGCAAGATGCAATGTCTTTTCCATTCTATGTTATATGTTCAATAAAGTACAAGTGATGAAAAAGAGGGGCCTCCTCACCTTCAATAGGCATGTCACACCTCTGCAGGTCTTTGTAGAATCAATTATGGTTTTTGTAATAGGTTTTAGAGTATTTTTTTTTATAGTTGTTTGAATTTTTGCAATGGTTGTAATCTTATAAGGGACCCACTGGGTACAGACATCAATTAAATGCCTATTCCACGTTGGTTCAACGTCATGTCATTGAAATGATGTGGAAACAATGTTGATTCAACAAGTGTGTGCCCAGTGTTGAGGAAACAAGTTATGAAAAATAGTTAGGTATTGTTTCAATGCAGTGGAACGAAAAATATTGTGTTCAGAACAAAGCACATAAGCAAACCTCTCAGCATTAATAATTGATCTCTTTTTATATGGCAATTTAGGACTCACTTGAAGTTGCTATGGTGACAGGATATTTTGAGACAGCCAATGACCTATGCAAAAACCATTCACTTCACTGGAACTAAATTAGATTGGTAGTACTGCTGTCTAATATATGGTTGAGAAGAACATAATCCCTTCTTTGCTTCGGTTTTTCAACAGAGGGCAGATTTAGGTCGTTAATATCAATGTAAAACATCTGTGAGCTGTTTGCTGTGAGGGAATATGAGCCAAGTAGCAACCCTCAGCCTTGTTTTGATTTCTAATGCTGACAATATAAGAGTTGTCAAGTTAATAATGATACAACAAGGAGTTAAGGAAAATACATGGAACACAATATTCTTTACAGCAAATCCCCTGTAAGTCTCTTTATTTCGGATTACGTAAAAATTCCACATTTGAAAAGCTTTGAGGAGTTGCTTTGAGGCAAATCATGTTGTCCAATAACTCTGGAGCCCATGCAGCTGTTGGCCTTGGCGAATGAGTCATGTGTTGCCCATTTATGTCCAATTTCTCCCATGCAAATGCTTGACATGTGTGACTTACAGTTTAAACACAGCCCTTTGACTAGGCAGAAGATCAATGCCAGTGCAATCAAACCATTAATGCCACCTGTTCAACCTTGACCCTGCTGTTTTAAGAAAGGTAATAAAGAGCCAGCCTATTATCTTTACAATAATAATTGAGTTAATATAGAGATAGACAAAAGGGTAGATGGTTTACTATAAGGATCATCATTATGTCAGCAGCACGTGTTGTTATTCTTTTGGAAACATGTGTGCTCTAGATTTCCTTTCCTGGTAATGAGAAACGAATGTTGTTCATAAATGTCCTCAGAGGGCATATTGCTGGCACAACTAATTCACATCAATCCAACTGACAAATATGTTGTGGAGAAGCTTTGCTGACTATAACATGACAGTCAAGATAATTGAAATGGAAAGCCTCCCATTTACCAACCAATCACCTGGCACATCCCTTTCGGTAAAGTTAAGTGATCACTGCCACCTGTTGGATCACAGTAGAATTTCAACTCAGAAGGAAGTGTACGTTATTATTTCTCTGAATATTTATGTGAAATATCAATGAAAATGTGGTTACATTCCACAATCATATTTGGATGTGCTATTCAGAATATGATCAGAACTCTCCCTGTAATACCCCTGTAAAACCCCCAAAGAGAATTGAAGAGTGACAGTTATAACACAAATACAAAACATATGTGCAGATAGATTGTACTGTAATTCAAACCTCAGTACATTTTACTACCCTGACCAATACCACAGAGTGTTACAACCACACAGTACCCAACGAGACGTCAATAAAATGGAATCTCCTGGTATTTTCTCCTTGAGGCAAAAGCCCTTGCACAGAAACGAGTTAGGTCAAGAGTCATGGTGGTGGATGCCCTTTGCTCCCAGGGCCAAAGGGCCAAGAGGATTAAAGCAACTTAAGTATCTCACAACCAAGTGAAATTAGCAATTAGTTGCTCAAGTTCCTTTACACGCTGTCAGAAGACTGACAAGGTCATTCAGTTCATCCCTGACACAGCAAATGACAATCTTCATTAGTGGTGTCATTATTATTACTGAATGAAGCGCAGAGGAAGCCTTGTTATTGCAGGTGGGAATGTGGCAGCTGGGAAATCTATTTCTGTTTACATATCAGGGAGTTTGTTTCCTTGCTCTGCTCATGATCTCTCCCAATGAACTATGTACACTGAACAAAAAATTTGAACGCAACATTTAAAGTGTTGGTCCCATAATTCATGAGCTGAAATAAAAGATCCCAGAAATGCTCCATACGCACAAAAGCTTATTTCTCTCAAATTTTGCACGCAAATGTCTTTACATCCCTGTTAGTGAGCATTTTATCCCTTGTCAAGATAATCCATCCCACTGACAGATGTGGCATGTCAAGAAGCTGATTAATTATCATGGTCATTACACAGGTGCACCTTGTGCTTGGGACAATAAATGACCCCTCTAAAATGTGCTGTTTTGTCATAACACTATGCCACAGATGTCTCAAATTTTGAGGGAGTGTAAAGTTGGCATGCTGACTGCAGGGATGTCCACCAGAGCTGTTGGCAGAGAATTTCATGTCCTTTGCTCTACCTTATGCCACCTCCAACGTTTTAGAGAATTTGGCAGTATATCCAACCTGCCTCACATCTACATCTACATATCTGGCTTCGCATCTGACTATACCACAGGTTTAGGAGGTGGGTTGCTGAGGAGTATTTCTGTCTGTAGTAAAGCCCTTTTGTAGGGAAAAACTCATTCTGATTGGCTGGGCCTGGCTCTCCAGTGGGTTGGCCTGGCTTTCAAGTGGGTGGGCCTATGCCCTCCCAGGCCTATCCATGTGAAATCCATAGATTAGGGCCTAATGAATATATTTAAATTGACTGATTTCCTTATATGAACTATAACTCAGCAAAATCTTTGAAATTGTTGCATGTTGCGTTTATATTTTTGTTCAGTATATTTATTCCAATGGAAAGTAGACACCAGTGCTAAATAGCTACCAGGCAGGACCTGAGATGCCACTTTGGACTAGATCTAGGTGGGAATTATGTTCACCAAACTGTACCGTAAATTTCCCAATCCAAAACTTATCCAAATGGGAGGTCCATTTCACTTAAGTTTATTCTCAACCATTTTGTGAATACTAGCAGATGCAAGCAGGTTGCATGTGTCGATCCGCATGGTGCTGCAATTATCATTGTAAAGTCATATTATAGAAGACCAAGCAGACAAAAAATCTGGAACAAAGACAGGAAAAGTCTGTCCCATTTCCAAGGTCACTACCCTTCCTACTGTTTCGTATTTTACTGGCAGGGAAATTGAATATAAACACAACATGTAAAGTGTTGGTCCCATGTTTCATGAGCTGAAATAGAAGATCCCAGAAATGTTCCATGCACACAAAAATCTTCTCTCAAATGTTCTGCACACATTTGCTGTCACGGCCGTCGAAAGAACTAGACCAAAGCGTAGCGTTGTGAGCGTACATTTTCCTTTTACTATAAAAATGACAACAAACAAGAAAACAACCGTGAAGCTTACAGGGCATAATGCCTCAAACAAAGTTAACTACCCACAAACACAGGTGGGAAAAAGGTCTGCCTAAGTATGGTTCCCAATCAGAGACAACGATAGACAGCTGTCCCCGATTGAGAACCATACCCGGCCAAAACAAAGAAATACAAAAACATAGAAAATGGAACATAGAATGCCCACCCAAATCACACCCTGACCAAACCAAAATAGAGACATAAAAAGTATCTCTAAGGTCAGGGCGTGACATTTGCTTACATCCTTGTTAGTGAGCATTTCTTCTTTGCCAAAATAATCCATCCACCTGACAGTTGTGGCATATCAAGAAGCTGATTAAACAGCATGATCATTACACAGGTGCATCTTGTGCTGGGGACAATAAAATGCTACTAAAATGTGCTGTTTTGGCACACAACACAATGCCACAGATGTATCTAGTTTTGAAAGAGCATGCAATTGGCATGCTGACTGCAGGAATATCCACCAGAGCTGTTGCCAGAGAATTGAATGTTCATTTCTCTACCATAAGCCACCTCCATTGTTGTTTTAGAGAATTTGGCAGTACGTCCAACTGGCCTCACAACAGCAGACCATGTGTAACCACAGCACCCCAGGACCTCCATATCTGGCTTCTGCACCTGCGGGATTGTCTGAGACCAGACACCCAGACAGCTGGTGAAACTGAGGAGTATTTCTGTAAGTAATAAAGCCCTTGTGGGGAAAAACTCATTCGGATTGGCTGGGCCTGGCTACCCAGTGGGTCCCCTGCCCAGTCATGTGAAATCCATAGATTATGGCCGAAGGAATTTATTGAAATTGACTGATTTCATTATATGAACAGTTACTAAGTAAAAAAAATAATCATTGTTGCACGTTGCGTTTATATTTTCTGATCCGTATAGAATCAGCTCTGCAGCCAAATAGGCATAGAGAACATTGCACAATCCTGTGTGCCTTACCATCCCTGGCTGAATTGAAAGTAGTGAATAATTTCTTGTGGCGCTCTACTGATATTGAATTTGTGTTTGTACATATCAAATTGTAATCACAGTCAGAAATATCCATTTATACATGTAATTCAAGTATAGCTTCAAGTGTCAAAATGGGTTTAGAGTTGAGCTATTTTTTGTTATTGGACGAAAACATCTAACCAAGGGCATATTTTTTGTGATATAAGTGGTTTTAATATGTAATCTGTATACAGTATATGCATGCATGAATAAATCTAATTAATGCAAAGGACCAAAGGGACTTCATGACTCATAACTTCATAAAGAATTATTGCAAGCTGTTGATTTGAATCAAAAGCCTGTGCAACCATAGCTGCGGGAAGTAGGGGTACTGAGGGTGCTGCAGCACCCTCTGATAAAACATTTTTTTAAAGTATATATATATATTAGTTTCCCTCCCTAGGCCTTTATTACTCTTTTATGAATGGAGAAAGATACCTGTCAGGAGAGCAGAGAAAAATACTATTAGTAGGCCTATGTTTTTTCCTTTATATAACAGTCTAAGTAGATCATATCTCTATTTCATTGTGGATTGTGTCAGTGAAATAGATATTGAATATAATGCTAACCATTTCTTAAGAGCCCCATACTGCAAATCTACTCAATTTGGTTCAAATAGATGTGTTATGTTAGGTCTTTCTCAATTCCCTCTCTTCCCCTTGTCCATAAATGTGACAGTTTACAGCACAGGAATTTCATGAAGCACACATGGTCACTTTGATGAGGCCTAGGCTATTGTATGCTAATTTTTAACATCTGATGAACAGTTCCAGTGAATACCATCTGCCTTTGAGCCTGTGTATAGCCTGATTATATCCATCAATCATAATCGAATAACGTATTGCCTAACAGAAGCATTTACCATGTTAAGCACTGCAGTGCTGCCCTCTTCAGTACAAAGTTGCACATTTAAATCCCTTGACGTTAATAAAATGTGATACAACAAATAAATAGCCTTTTAGTTGTGTGCGCAAATGTAGCCTTATCTACCCTTGGCAGCATTGGAAAATCACTATTGTCATGCAACTCCCATCAGTCAAAAACGAGACCCCAATTGGGGAGGAGTGTAAGCTTTGGTGGCTCCGAGCGGGAGTTTACACTACTTACCACAGCCACAACACCACTATTAATTAAAACGAAAATAAGCTTTTTAGTCTTAATTTAAAGTTAGTGTTAGGCATAAGGTTAGCAGTGTCGTTACGGTTAGGTTTAAAATACAATTGTAAGAAAATTGGGCGTGGTTTACAACTTTATGGCTGTGGTAACTAGTTACGACCGTGTGTGGTAGAGTAAGTTATTCATTGTCGACGGTCGACTGGAGTTTGAATCTTCAGGGATAACGGGACACTTAAGATGTCGAATTTTTACCATTAAGCGTCATGGCATTTGTCAAATGTTCATGTGCGATTGTTACTAGGTTACTGTTTATTCTGATCTCAGTCAGAGTTTGGAGATTGCTTAAAGATGACAATACTGGTTTCTTACAATCCTCTTTCTACCCCTCGTTCTCGAAATGATCCTAACTTTGAAAATAAAAACGGAAAAGGATTATAAATGGTAAGATTCTGTTCATTTATTCTATTATGGCCTACGTTATTTTAACATACTGTCTATAATTTGTCATGTGCAGGCAATCCAAATATTTTAATCCTAAAGACATAACAGACAACATAAGATAGTGTAAAATTACTTTTATTTTAACTGTAAAATTGGTTTTACATTGGATATTCGGTGATCTCCACGTCTTTTTGTTTAACATTTTGATTAATACTGTTGTCTTCTGGCTTTCAATCTTCAATAGCTCTTACACAAAGCATGCCATGACTATGGAAATTATATATTCTGAATCAGGGGAGGATGGACAAAAACCCATGCCTTCAAAATGTTTTAAATAACGTAATGTTCCTTAGCAAGAAAACCAATTAATGTCGCTCAAACAGAAGGCGGAACTAACAGAGTCACTGACAACAACCAAAACGAAACAGGTGAGGTTTTGTGATTCTGTCTTTCATCATTTACGGAACTGTTGTCTGTTTGTCTCTTCGACCAACTTGTAAACCTGAAAGATAGCAGCTTTAACAGTGTCCTAGTCTGAACTCTGGTCAAGCAATAAAGGGGTGTACACTTTGAGCTTTCCCATAAGAACACATGAGGAGCAGTGACCAAATATCTCACTGCCATTTTAGGGATGTGGCAATCCACTCAAACAGAGTGAAATATACATCCTCCTCGTTGTTGTTAAAAGGGTGTACAAGCCGGCTGTTCCGATCAGGATAGCCTGACTGGATTCGGAGCGCTTGCAGATCAATCTCTATTAATCGAATGGCATGCACGCGTTCTTCTTGTTTTAGTCTGGCTGCACGTTCTCATTCTTGTTGGGCTGCACATTCATCTTGTCTTCCCTATGCTCCAACTCTAATTTCTGTTGTTCAAGCTCTAATTTTTGTTGCACCAACTTTGCCTTCAGTTTTAACTCCCTTATTTGCACGTCTACGGGATGTTCTCTACTACCTGCAGTGCCCTTTTCATCAGCCTCACTCAACGAGAGGATTTCCCCTTCCACCAAAATAGTACCGATCAACTCTGGCTACTGCTTTTGGATCGCCACATGCCACTTTGATGTCATAATCCTTTGCGATGAGCAGAGTCACCTATGTGCATTCATCTAGCATCTCCCATGTATGGTTTTCCACAAATGCTTCCAACTTAAAGTCCATGACTTTATTTGTATTTTATGTAACTTTCAAAATGACTCCACCAATCATATAACCCCTCAAGGTGGATGTCAGTGACAGAAACTCTACTACAAAAGTGTAATTTGAACACTCGGATATCTGGGCACAGCAGAGCTTCAAAGTAGGTGACTAGCGTGACTACCATACTCATGGGAAACAATGTCCCACATAAGCCCCCCCATTTTGTTACATTCCCCAACAAGAAAACCAATGATGTTGATCAAACAGAAGGGAGAACTAAAAAATAATCACTGATACAACAACCAAAATCAAACAGATGGGAGTTTAGGAGGGGTCCTGACAGATACTCATGGGGGTGTCCACTGAAAGTTGACTAGCAACAACAACTGGAACCTAAAAGACATTCAATTTTGTCCTAGAAGAGGCAAACTAAATTAAAACCCACACCAAACCTAAAGACAGAAAGCGAACCAAAAATTTGTGCAAAACAACAACAGGGAAGATCAGACAAAGGAATATTTTTTCTAGAACTCAAGTATGGCACGCCAACTACAGGTGTTGACGTTCCACATCTCCCAAGACAACTGGAGTACTGGACCAGCCACTCTTAAATAATACCCGGGCCAGTACAGGTGAAACACCTTCCCAATAATGAGATGGCAACCAGCACAGGTGTAACGCGTGCTGACTAACAAGGTAACTCCAAATCGGTGCGCCCAACTGTACGTGCTAAAGTGCTAAAAGTCCAACCTCAAAACATAAATGGAAAAACCAAAACCTGTAACAGTAAACAAATAAACAAAATATTAAGGCTTTAAATCTTTAATAGCTCTTACACAAAGTGTGCCATGATTATGAAAATGAGACATTCTGAATCAGGAGAGGATGGACAAAAATCCACTGCTCATTTTTTGTTGACATGTTGAAGATAAGATTTAAAGCCGTAAGAATTGTTTAAATAGCTCTTACACAAAGCATGCCATGACTATGAAAATTATATATTGTGAATCAGGAGGATGGACTAAAATCCAAAGCTTTTAAAACATTTTTTTTTTTGAGAAAAACAAGTACTAGGTCTTTAAATCTTCAATAGCTCTTACACAAGGCATGCATTGACTATGCAAATTATATATTCTGAATCAGGGTAGGATGAACCAAAATCCACAACTTTTTTCTTCATTTTGTTTGTTAACATTTTGAAGAAAAACATTTATTCCGGCTTTAATCTCCAATAGCTCTTACACAAAGCTTGCTATTACTATGACAATTATATATTCTGAATCAGGGGAGGATGGACAAAAATTCACAACTCTTTAGCCCCCAAAAATCTGGTGGAAAAAGTCTACTCAGGCTTTAAATCTCCAATAGCTTTTACACAAAGCATGCCGTGACTATGCAAATAATACTGTATTTTCGGAATCAGAGGAGGATGGACAAAAATCCACTGTTTTCTTTATTTTTGTATTATTTATTAAAAAGCTAGGGTGGGATAGGGCGGTACCCATAGAATGAAGAATGACAAGTGCTTCCAAAATAATATGTGATTGTTTTGTCAAAAAAATCATAAAGATAAAAAAGTGGTTAGAATTGGATTCATCCTGATATGTGTTGGTTCCATTTAAATCAGTGTTTTCTGGCCGTTATTTGGGCTTAAAATCCTCTTATATTTGTAATTACATATTTATTTTGTATTTTTTACCACTGCTCTATCCTTTGTGTTTGATTGCTATTCTGTGGGTTTAAGATTTACAAATATATATATATATATACACAGTGAATGGACCATAATTTGTGGATAACTTTGGATAGCTGCATGCATCTTTCAAATGCATGTGAATAGAATAAAGAGTTGTCACAATAATAAAGAAAGTACATTTTCTACATCAACCCGAGGTTCTCGCCAGCCATCTTGCATTTCCTGATCATTATAATTCCTTCCATCTGGATTTTGGAACTACATCATCAGGAAAACAAATCTAGTGACCCTCAGGTACAGAAAACAGATGGAGAGAAGTCGTACAGCTCCATGTTCAATGTATGCATGAAAGTTATGAAACATTTACTTACAACTTCACTTATCTAATTTCAGTGTAAGAAAATTAACTCATGGGAAAATGTGAGACGCATAATTTCTCTGAACAAAACTGTGGGGAATTTAACTGTTCAAACTTATCTAAACTGGAACTAGTTTTAGTTTCTAGACTATTCTACCTTTCACTTTTCTTAAATCTACTGTAGCTTGGACCCTTGACCCTTAATCCATAAATTAACATTCAGGAGACATATAACATAAATTCACATGGCCTATCTACACAGATGTTGATGTATTCACAAATTCACAGTCAACAACAGGGTCACATCTAAGTACGTTCCATTATTAACATACACTTAGTATACCAAACATTAAGAACATCCCCTTTTGCCCCCAAAACAGTCTCAATTCGTCGGGGCATGGACTCTACAAGGCGTCAAAAGTGTTCCACAGGGATGCTGGCCCATGTTGACTCCAATGCTTCTCACAGTTGTGTCAAGCTGGCTATATGTCCTTTGGGTGTTGGAACATTCTTGATACACACGGGAAACTGTTGAGCGTGAAAAACCCAGCAGATCTGCAGTTCTTGACACAAACCGGTGTGCCTGGCACCTACTACCATACCCCATTCAAAGGCACTTAAATATTTGTCTTGCCCATTCACCCTCTGAATGATACATATACATAATCCATGTTTCAATTGTCTCAAGGCTTAAAATTCCTTCTTTAACCTGTCTCCTCCTCTTCAGCTACACTGATTCAAGTGAATTTAACAAGTGACATCAATAAGGGATCATAGTTTTCACCTGGTCAGTCTATAGCTGTGTTCGAATACTCATACTAACCGCACTAACCATACTATTTGTGATGTAATTTGAGTATATAGTATTCTTATTGGTCATAGTATGGATATAGTTAATATGCCAGCAGTTCCTGGATGTCGTACTACATTCGCCAAAATACGAAGTATACAAGCAGTGGACACTAAGGTCCATAATGCAATTCTTCAGAAAATGGGGATGGCTTCACATCGTTTTCGCCCTGTCTATCTACTCCGATTTCAGAGTCTCGCACGCAGAATAACTGATGAATTTACGAACGCTCAACACCCGTTGAATATGGATGGTGTCAGTAAATGTTGGCAAAAAAGTGTAATTA
The DNA here is from genome assembly GCF_057628025.1 of Oncorhynchus mykiss. NCBI lineage: Eukaryota > Metazoa > Chordata > Actinopteri > Salmoniformes > Salmonidae > Oncorhynchus > Oncorhynchus mykiss. The sequence continues at coordinate 19,011,706 of NC_143044.1, read as the reverse complement.
AATTGTTGCCAGCAGCACAGTTACAGTCACCAATGCTCTGATAACATGAACACTGCCTAACCAGCTCTGCTAGGGCGAGTAAAATGGTCAGAGTGAGGTGGTCTCTCATTTGTGTCTGGAAGCAGCTAGCAAGCTAGCCAACATTAGCCAGTTAGCTTGGGTGCGTGACCATTGTTGTGAGGCCAGAACGCTCGGGTCAACCCTACTTCTTGGCCAGAGCGTCCAGTGTGCGCTCTGAACGCTCCAAGAGCGAAATGCTCAGAATTTACAAACTGACAACACTCTGAATTTCCGAACGACCAGATTGCACTCTGGCTCTCCAGATTGATTTTTAGAACACACCCAAAGTCGTAAAATGTCTAGCTAGTAATTTGTTATGCTTACAAGCTAGCAAGAGGTTGCATAGCAACAGCATCAACTTCCGGTAGACAGGCGAAGCGCTAGTACGCTCAACTGAAAGGATACCATTAGTTTAAAGTATACTAAAATCATCTAATAGCGTATAGTATGTAGTATATACTCATTACGTATGTAGTATACAGTATGTTAGTATGGGTATTCGAACACATGGAAAGAGCAGGTGTTCTTAATGTTTTGTATACTCAGTGTATAAGGTTATTTCAATCACAGTGACAGAGCTCTCAGGGGTCATTAGGGGACTCTGTCCTTGTCCTATCCCTACCCTGAGCATTTTACTCTAGCACATTTTTGAGTGCTTATTATCTGTGGTTTGGCCCTCTGTTCACTCTCTTGACATTCAAGGCTCTTTACCAACTCGTCCACGGTTTGCCTCATCGACTGGATCCTGGCACTCCATCAGGTCCTGCTTATCCCTCTAATCATAGGGAAATGGCTCCTCCCACTGGGGAGCGGGGTCATGTGGGACAAACTTTTCCAGCTCCTGCTAATCTTCGTTGGCACTGCAGCTGACATCTTGGAGTTCACCAGTGAAACGCTATCTGATATCAAGTTTTCGACTGTTCGTGCACACCATTTTTTTTAGAGCATACTACAAGAAGTATAATGACATGCATATGTTGTCTGTATTATGTACAGTTCACAGATCATACAGGAGGCATGTACAGTGAATTCGGAAAGTATTCAGACCCTTCTTGTTTTCCACGTTGCGTTACAGCATCATTCTAAAATGGATTAGATACATTTTTTACCTCATCAATCTAAATAAATACCCCATAGTGACATAGCAAAACATTTTTTACCTCATCGATCTAAATAAATACCCCATAGTGACATAGCAAAACATTTTTTACCTCATCAATCTAAATAAATACCCCATAGTGACATAGCAAAACATTTTTTACCTCATCAATCTAAATAAATACCCCATAGTGACATAGCAAAACATTTTTTACCTCATCAATCTAAATAAATATCCCATAGTGACATAGCAAAACATTTTTTACCTCATCAATCTAAATAAATACCCCATAGTGACATAGCAAAACATTTTTGCTAATTTATTAAAAATCAAAAACAGAAATCCCTTATTTACATAAGTATTCAGATGCTTTGCTATGAGATTCAAAATTGAGCTCAGGTGCATCCTGTTTCCATTGATCACCCTTGAGATGTTTCTAATTTACAACTTGATGTTTCTTTAATTGTGGTAAATTCAATTGAAAGGACATGATGTGGAAAGGCACACAACTGTCTATTTAAGGTCCCACAGTTTACAGTGCATGTCAGAGCAAAACCAAGCCATGAGGTCAAAATAATTGTTTGTAGAGCGTCAAGACAGGACTGTGTCACAGTGTCCTCCCATCAATCTTAAATGGAAGAAGTTTTGAACCACCAACTCTTCCTAGAGCTGACTGCCTGGCCAAACTCAGCAATTGGGGGAGAAGGGCATTGGTCAGGGAGGTGACCAAAAACCTGATGGTCACTGACAGAGCTCCAGTGTTCCTCTGTGGAAAGGGGAGAACCTTTCAGAAGGAGAACCATCTCTGCAGCACCAAACAGGCCTTTATGGTAGAATGACCAGACGGAAGCCACTCCTCAGTAAAAGGCACATGACAGCCTGCTTGGAGTTCAATCTTGGTTTCATCAGACCAGACAATCTTTGGCCTGAAGGCCAAGCGTCACATCTGGACGAAACCTGGCACCATCCCTACGGTGAAGCAAGGTGGTGTCAGCATCATGCTTTGGGGATGTTGTTTGGCAGCAGGGACTGTGAGAATAGTCAGGATTTAGGAAAAGATTAATGGAGCAATATACAGAGAGATCCTTGATGAAAACCTACTCCAGAGTGCTCAGGACCTCAGACTGGGGTGACGGTTCACCTTCCAACAGGACAATGACCCTAAGCACACAGCCAAGACAACGCAGGAGGGGCCTCGGGACAAGTCTCTGAATGTCCTTGAGTGTCCCAGCCAGAGCCCGGACTTGAACCTAATCGAACATCTCTGGAGATGTCACGCCCTGACCTTAGAGATCCTTATTATTCTCTATGTTTGGTTAGGTCAGGGTGTGACTCAGGTGGGAAAGTCTATGTTTTCGGTTTCTTTGTTTTTGGCCGTGTGTGTTTCCCAATCAGAAGCAGGTGTCTATCATTGTCTCTGATTGGGGATCATATATAAGTTGTCATTTTACTTTTGGGATCTTGTTTCTGTCTGACATTTTGCCTTGTCTTTGTTATTTTGCTTGGTGTCATCAATAAAAATACGATGTACTCCTACCCCGCTGCGCCTTGGTCTCCTTCTCCCAACGAGAGTCGTTCCAGGAGAGATCTGAAAATAGCTTGCAGCGACGCTCTCCATGCAACCTGACAGCTTGAGAGGATCTGCAGAAAAGAATGGGAGATACTCCCCAAATACAGGTGTGCCAAGCTTGTAGCATCTTAGCCAAGAAGGCTCGAGGCTGTAATCGCTGCCAAAGGTGCTTCAACAAAGTAATAAGTAAAGATTCTGAATACTTGTAAATGTTATTTCATTTTTACTTTTTAATACATTTGCAACCATCTCTAAAAACCTGTTTTTGATTTGTCATTATGGGGTATTGTGTGTAGATTGATGAGGGAATTTGATACATTTTAAAATAAGGCTGTAATGTAACAATTTGGAAAAAGTCAACCAGTCTGAAAACTTTCCGAATGCACTATATAGGTCTAAAAAGGGCCTTAAATGGCCACTTTCATAACATTGTTTGTGATTCTAATGTAAAACCCATTTAAACATCCTGTCTCCCAATTGTTGCTATGTGAGAATTACCAGAACAATGAGATACCAAAAACATTTTCCATTCCCGCTGGCGTAAAATCAGCCCATTGACTTGTTGAGCTGTGTGTTCTGTATTCCTCCCAGGGAGAACAGCCCTCAGCTGGTGTATATAATCCTAGCGGGGTAGACCTGGAGCATCTTACAGTTTCCTCAATCTGGCTGATGGGTCTACATTTCATTTTATTATTAATATCGGCAGTGAACTTAACTCTCCTCGACACCGGCTATGGAGATCTGTTCGAATGTCGAGGCTCATATTCTTTAGGGTGAATTACAGATTTGATGATTTTTACATGCAGATGCCAAGACTTTCATGGTGGGTTTGAGGGTATATGAGTGGGACAGCCATAATCATAGACAGCATTATGGATGTCACATCTATGAAGGTACACCTTAAGATTTCTGTTGTAGACATTGAACTGCAGAAAGCCTCCCCCACAGCCCCACCTACTTTATCAAGTTATCTCTTTGTAGCATGACTGTGGCCAGAAAAGACCCACCCAATAAGGGATATGTTTAGAATTTGGCTAACGAGACAAACCAACGCTATCGTAGCCAAGTTGCAAAACAAACAGCTGAGCTGATTTGTGTGCTTAACACCACTTCCTACACAAACTACTAGGATCTCAAAGATAATAGGAAGATGCAACACTTAAAGATGCACTCCGGGATCCATATTCATAACATTTTACAAATTGGATTCATAACATATGTAAATTGAAAAATACGTATCCTACAAATTGCAAAAATCGTAACATACCACATGAAATGGATGACATGATAATATACTATTGGATGAAGTTGTTAACAAAAAACAGGGATCACTTTTGGCTCGTGAGCAACACTTTAACTACTGACTGAAATAATGTAAAAGCTAGATTGCATCTTAAAGGGATAGTTTGGAATTTTGGCAACTTCCCTTGAGCTAGTTAGCAATTGCGCTAATGTTTGGTAGCAACTTCCTTCAAGCTAAATGCAGATACATAAAAATGGTATCCACGAGTTCATCTGACTCTGGGTAGATAAAGGGCTTCATTACCAAAATTCCAAATTATCCCTTTAATCTCTACAGGATTGTTGGGTCCACCGCGGGATGGTTGAGCTAACGTGATTAGCATGAGGTTATAACAACATTTCCCAGGACAGATATCTGATATTGGCAAAAAGCTTAAGTTCTTGTTAATCTAACTGCACTGTCCAATTTACAGTAGCGATGACAGTGAAAGAATACCTTGCTATTGTTTGAGAGTGCACAGTTGTGAACTTCAAAGTTACTAATAAAACAATTAGGCACATTTGGGCAACCTTGATCCAAAATTTTGAACAGAAATGCAATGGTTCATTGGATCAGCCTAAAACTTTGCACATACACTGCTGCCATCTAGTGGCCAAAATCTAAATTGCACCTGGGATGGAATAATACATCATGCCTTTCTCTTGCATTTCAAAGATGGTACAAAAAACACTTATTTGTATCATCTTTTACCAGATCTGTGTTATATTCTCCTACATTAATTTCACATTCCCACAAACTTCAGTGTTCTTTCAAATGGTTTCAAGAATATGCATATCCTTGCTTCAGGTCTTGAGCTACAGGCAGTTAGAGTTGGGTATGTAATTTTAAGCGAACATTTAAAAGGGGCGGATCCTTGAGGTTTTAAGGACTTACTCAAAGTTCACATTCCGTTTTATATTGTATACAGTGATTCGGTTTCATCCGTCAGCTTTAAACAGATTAAGGCCCACTTCTTCAGTTCCTCATTGCTTGGCTGATGGAGTAAGCTATTGTCAGGCAAACTACCAATAACTCAAACTTCCTGAAATCCATTATAGCCGTGTGGCTAAATAATTCTGAGTTGAGGATCATTAAGAGTTCATTACGGCCTCCTTTGTTCTGAGAAAATACCTACCCCAATCTACTGAATTATTCACAACCTGAAAGGATGTACAATAAGTGGATAAGAAACCATCCACTCATAACGTAGTGAGAATGCACTTACAAGATGCAATTGTAAGGTGGTAGAGAATCGACGGACCATGAATGTAATAAGAAATCTTAGGTGCTGGCTCAAGGCTGATAGCTACCACTACAAAATGTCAGTTCAGAACAAGGTAGAGGCGGGAGGTCAGGTTAAGGGGAGTTTAATGGAAGAAGACGTCCACATTCACTGTTCAGATAACTGAGAATCATGTCCAGGGAGTACTGACATTAACAATGTGGTCCTGAAAGGAAAGAGAAGGAACTTAGGCTATAGCATTGCTATAATGTGAATTAAATGACTTACTGTTTCATATTTTTGTATAACGTACTCTCAGACTGAAACCCCACCCAATGTGGAAGTTGTCTAACCAGATCAGAACGCCTTCGAGGACCACCTTCAGGAAGGTACTGAGAACGATGGAGGTTTTTGAACAGGTAAAAATGATTGTCCGCTGTTAATTTCTTTCCTGGCCCGCCAAGAGATGTAAGAAATGAATTTGTAATATAATAGCGTTTATTCCTCTTATCAAGGGGAGACTGAACGTTGACAAGGCGTAGGAGAGCTACCGGAGCAGAATCAAGAAGGGGACCAAGTGCCACGACATCCGGGATAATTACTTAGTTTGGAAGGCGAGACCTGGGACACCTCGCTGCTGTCGCTCCTATCTGGGTTCACCATCTGTTAAGGTGAATAACAAATCTCAAATAACTATTTGCATACAATATAACCTGAAGCTAGTTTTAGTTTCCCTAACACTGATATTTCTTTGTCGTCCCTCAGTGGATGTTGTAATAATGGCGCTGTGAGTCAGGTGAAACGTTTAATAAAACAAAACCAGTAATTACAATTCCATAAGGCCACATGCCAGTAAACAAGAATACCAACTGGTGAAAAAAAACATAAGGGAGTGACCTAAAGTGCAAGATAATGAAGTCCAGGTGTGAATCATGAAGCAGGTCTTCCGGCATTCAGGTGACAAGTCTGATTTTCATCCACAACCATGATATGATAGGGTTATGGTGTTGGGCCAAGGGAGGCCGAGACTGATTGTGACCTGGTGCACTTGTGATGAAGATGCTCTACTGATGATTGGACTCCATGGTGAGGGTGAGTGGTTGAGTGATGTTTTTAATTATTCCAGATTCCAATGGCCGACAGAGGAGTCGTTGAACCCTAAAAGGAGAGGAGAGCGGCTAGATGGTAATGTTGAGGGGGGAGGCAAGGGTCTGAGCCATAAAGTTCCCTGCGGAGCCAGAATCCACTAAAGCTGTACAGTACATGAGGGACAGTCAGCCAGAGTGATGACACCAAAAAGTCTAACAAGAGCTGAATCTGGAATACTCACTCCTGGTCCAAGGGATGGAACATCACGTGACCATCCCTCTGCTCTAGTGGATCCTGAAGTACTGGACACTGCTGGAGCTTGTACCCTTCTTGCCCACAATACAGACAGAGCCCCAGCTGTATCCGTCTGCATCGTTCTGTTGTGGAAAAGCATGTGACCCCTACCTCCATGGGTTCAGCCTCTGATCCCGAGTACTCGCCAAAGTAGGAAGAGAAGCGATGAGAATTCCAACGCGCCCGCCCTGATCATTAGATAAATAACCGAGGCAATCTTAGACCTCTCGTGGTGGGGGCTCCCTTCTGGTGTGAAAAATAGAGGGAGCACTGAAGGAGGAAGCCACCGCATTTGGATGGTGTAATGTAGTATTCATCCGGGAGGGATGGGCATCGCTGAATCGGCCGTTGCGCTGGCTCGTTGGGTAGACTGGCTCTAGAGTATCCTCCGATACTGGGCTGCTTGACACTGCAAACTACAGAGAACCTCTTCCATGGCCGTCCCCAGTTCAGCCAGCTGGTCATGGTGTTGACGTAGAAGGTACCCTTGTTCGTTGACCGTCTGAGAGAGTTCCGATTTTTCTGCTGCTTCCATAGTTTGAGTTGGTATTCTGTAATAACGGAGCTGTGAGTCAGGAAGCAGGTGCAGCAGTTAATAAATCAACAAAATCAGTAACAAGTCAATTCCATAAGGCTACACGCCAGTAAACAAAAACAATACCACCTGGTGAAAAAACATAGGGGAGTGACATTTAAAGGGGAGGAAATCATGAAGGTAATGGAGTCCAGGTGTGAATCATAATGATTAACAGGAGTGCGTCATATTGAATACCAGGTGTGCGTAATGATGAATCCCAGGACCGGTGGTTAGTATTCTGGCGACGTCGTATGCCGGAGGGGAGGAGCAGAAGAAGATGTGACTGAGGCCAACAATCTTTTCCAGTTGGAGCAGTCGGATGGTCGACCACTGAAAGCACTGACGCGAAGCCCAATAGACAAAGTATGTTAAGCTTTGGTTGACATTTGAGAAAGCATGAAAATGTATCTCTTCAATTTACCTCTCCACATGACTTTAAGATCATCGACTGTCCAAGCCCCCCAGGAATAATCCCATCCACCAGAACCATTGAGTTCAGATCGGTCTGATTGTCTGTGCTGAGTCGGACCAGCTTGCGTTAGGCTATACCTTCCAAAAGTGTTGAAAAGTACATATCTCCCATTTATAACTCTGCACTAATCCATCAAATTGTCTCACAGTAAAGTATAACCTGTGTTTGCTTGTTTACGTCTCCGTCTCCTACCCTGTTCCCTTTAACTCTGCTCCTGTTCTCCAGGACCTAGGGGTTCTGCCCAACACCCAGACGTGGATCCACCTGATGTCCTCCATTACCAACACTCCAACTTTTCATTACATCACCTGCAGCTACTGTTATTGTCATGTTGTCATTATCTGCTAAGAAAGCTTTCTTGCTCTATCATACTGGGCATATAATGTGAGATACACACATTAACTAAAAACACTAGCATTGCAAACACTCAGATCAAAGAAAGCAGCAGTGCCTGGACTTTGCAGGATCCTACTTCAAGTTCCCCTTCCGAGACTGGCTGCCTGTTGAGAACAAGTGACAGGCAGAACCTCCCACCCACACAGCAAGCACCTCAATATTCCACACACCAGAATTCAGTATTTTAGTCCATTATTGCCATGTGAGTGTACAAAAAAAATAAAAAAATCTGAAAATGACACAACTGTACCAAAAAATATCAAGTTTGTGTTAAAATCTTAATTATTGCCAGGTTGGTTTTCACAGCTGTTTCACAAGGTGTTCATTATTGTAAGTTATCCTTTGACGGTATTTATTTGTTCCACATTATTCATTGTATCCTAGAATTTACGATACATATATTCAACCACAAGGTGTACCAATGAGCTATGAGATAGAAAAAAATCATAGCAGACTACTAAAATTATATTATTTCAGTGTAGATAAGGTTCAAATAAAAACATGACAGGCAGACAAGCCAGTGTATGAATCAAACAGATTTGTCAAGGAATGGAGTGGAAATTAGCTAACTTCGTGATCTGTAAGGTAAGTAACTTTAATGCGTCAAGCAGATTACAGGTTCTTTGCCATTTCTGAAACCTGGCAGCGTTTAAGACATGGATTTCATGTTGTAATGTTAACAAGGTACCCAAAAGTAGTTTGAAGTAATGTTTTAATTGTATTAGCTAAACAATACCTGTTTAAACAGCGAAATTGTCACTGAAATCAGCCTTGCAGTCTACCAATTATTTGTAATTATGTTCCAGCTCCCCGCTATCCCCAACCAGAAAAAAACTGTCCCGCAGCTGAATATAGTTGATCCTTGTGTTAAACCCTAATAAGGTATGACTTGCTAAAAACTGAAATATACACTTGAAAGCATCAAACTGAAGGCAGGAATGCAGAAACACAGTGACAGATTAACAGTTATTATTGCCTGATATAAAACAAAACAATTTAGAAGTATCAGTTCTACAAAAGTGCAATTTATTGAAAATATACTGTCACTTTAGATCCAAACTTTGTTTTTTACATAAAAGTTATTTACAGAATAGTTATTCATATTAGATAGAAAAAGGACAAACAAAGAAAGAACAAAGATACAAAAAAAATCAAATGAACAAATTCAATAGACATCCATAATTGTACTCTTTTTCAGGTCCTTTGAGTAGAGCCATGTGACATTTACATTGTGACCGTGCTGGCAGGTAGAGTAGTTTTGTCCAGGTCGTCAAAGTATGGATGGCTCATCGCCTGTCTAGCAGAGATCCTCTTGGGTGGGTCATAGATCAGCGTTTTCTACAAATGAGGACGATAGGAAATTATGAAGCGACACATTCTACAGAAGGTGGGACATGGTCACTTTCATTTGTATCCTAAAGACTACTGCTGTGCTGACAGAACAATAGGTCACTTCAATATCACTAATACTATCCAAAACACAACCAGCCCCTTGAAAAAAGACAGGTGTGCACCGGGCTTCTACAGTAACAATGTTTCATAATCAATCTGAATAAATATTAGGAGAACAGGGAAATTGTCTTACAGCGAGCAGATCAATGCCATTCTTATCTAGGTTTTTCACCATGGAGGACAGATTCCCTGATTTCCACTTGGGGAACGTGTTCTTGTAGTCAGGCAGAGATTCTACCTCTGGCCAGATGTCATTGTTGGGAGTACCAAGGGCCCTGGAAAAGAAAGAAACCATGCTTGATAAATACTTAATTCAAGGAGATCATAAAATGTCATACAGTATGCCCAACATGGAGCAATTATCTCAGTGTTGACTGTTAATCACTCAATTTGTCTGCCTGTCAATTCTGGATGGCTCAGTGCCCACCACAGCTCAATCAAATGTCCTAATCTAGCATCAAATAGCTACAGTGCCGTGCGAAAGTATTCGGCCCCCTTGAACTTTGCGACCTTTTGCCACATTTCAGGCTTCAAACATAAAGATATAAAACTGTATTTTTTTGTGAAGAATCAACAACAAGTGGGACACAATCATGAAGTGGAACGACATTTATTGGATATTTCAAACTTTTTTAACAAATCAAAAACTGAAAAATTGGGCGTGCAAAATTATTCAGCCCCTTTACTTTCAGTGCAGCAAACTCTCTCCAGAAGTTCAGTGAGGATCTCTGAATGATCCAATGTTGACCTAAATGACTAATGATGATAAATACAATCCACCTGTGTGTAATCAAGTCTCCGTATAAATGCACCTGCACTGTGATAGTCTCAGAGGTCCGTTAAAAGCGCAGAGAGCATCATGAAGAACAAGGAACACACCAGGCAGGTCCGAGATACTGTTGTGAAGAAGTTTAAAGCCGGATTTGGATACAAAAATATTTCCCAAGCTTTAAACATCCCAAGGAGCACTGTGCAAGCGATAATATTGAAATGGAAGGAGTATCAGACCACTGCAAATCTACCAAGACCTGGCCGTCCCTCTAAACTTTCAGCTCATACAAGGAGAAGACTGATCAGAGATGCAGCCAAGAGGCCCATGATCACTCTGGATGAACTGCAGAGATCTACAGCTGAGGTGGGAGACTCTGTCCATAGGACAACAATCAGTCGTATATTGCACAAATCTGGCCTTTATGGAAGAGTGGCAAGAAGAAAGCCATTTCTTAAAGATATCCATAAAAAGTGTCGTTTAAAGTTTGCCACAAGCCACCTGGGAGACACACCAAACATGTGGAAGAAGGTGCTCTGGTCAGATGAAACAAATTTTACTTTTTGGCAACAATGCAAAACGTTATGTTTGGCGTAAAAGCAACACAGCTGAACACACCATCCCCACTGTCAAACATGGTGGTGGCAGCATCATGGTTTGGGCCTGCTTTTCTTCAGCAGGGACAGGGAAGATGGTTAAAATTGATGGGAAGATGGATGGAGCCAAATACAGGACAATTCTGGAAGAAAACCTGATGGAGTCTGCAAAAGACCTGAGACTGGGACAGAGATTTGTCTTCCAACAAGACAATGATCCAAAACATAAAGCAAAATCTACAATGGAATGGTTCAAAAATAAACATATCCAGGTGTTAGAATGGCCAAGTCAAAGTCCAGACCTGAATCCAATCGAGAATCTGTGGAAAGAACTGAAAACTGCTGTTCACAAATGCTCTCCATCCAACCTCACTGAGCTCGAGCTGTTTTGCAAGGAGGAATGGGAAAAAATGTCAGTCTCTCGATGTGCAAAACTGATAGAGACATACCCCAAGCGACTTACAGCTGTAATCGCAGCAAAAGGTGGCGCTACAAAGTATTAACTTAAGGGGGCTGAATAATTTTGCACGCCCAATTTTTCAGTTTTTGATTTGTTAAAAAAGTTTGAAATATCCAATAAATGTCGTTCCACTTCATGATTGTGTCCCACTTGTTGTTGATTCTTCACAAGAAAATACAGTTTACATCTTTATGTTTGAAGCCTGAAATGTGGCAAAAGGTCGCAAAGTTCAAGGGGGCCGAATACTTTTGCAAGGCACTGTACATTGTCTACAACAAAAACGCTAACATTCAAATTTATTGATTAACCAACCTAGATGTTGGTAGCAGTAGGATTTGTTATATTACAGATGTGTATATTCACATGCACATATGCTGAGTGTACAAAACATTAAGAACACCTGCTCTTTCCATGACATACTGACCAGGTGAATCCAGGTGAAAGCTATGATCCCTTATTGATGTCACCTGGTGTAACTCAACATTAGAAAGGTGTTCTAAATGTTTTGTACACTCAGTGTATACCTGAAGATCCTGAAGAGCTGGTCAATCTCTGAGTCTCCATGGAAAAGTGGTTTCTTTGTGGCCAACTCCGCAAAGATGGTCCCGATACTCCAGACATCCACAGGGGTGGAGTACCGCGCGGCACCTAGCAGAACCTCAGGAGCCCTGTACCACAGTGTCACAACCTGGACACAAAGACACAGTTAATGATGCCATTAAAATGTATGTGTACACATACACCTTATGATAGCATTACTTTACATGTGTATCTGCTAATGCTCTTTGGAAATTAACTATGTGGTGTTCTGGCTTACCTCGTGGGTATATACCCGGACTGGCACCCCGAAGGCCCTGGCCAACCCAAAGTCTGCCAGTTTGATCACTCCCTTGTTGTCAATCAGCAGGTTCTGGGGCTTCAGGTCTCTGTGGAGGACCCTTCTACAGTGGCAGAACAGGATGCCCTCTAAGATCTGGTACAGATAGCTCTGGATGGAGGAGATAGTAGCAGAGGGTTAAAATTCACCTACTGACTAGAAACACTGTTTACAGACCAATACAACTTGGACTAAAAACACTAAGTTGGTATACTAAGAGCAGAAAGTGAAAAAAAATAAAAAAAATACAAACAAAGCTATGTGCATCATGCCTGCCCCGCCCTCAGTGGGGTCGATACCTTCACAAGCATGGGGTCGATACCTTCACAAGCATGGGGTCCATGTACTGGCCCGAGGGGATAGAGTCTAGGTATTTCTTCAGGTCCATGGAAAGGAACTCAAAGATGAGGTACAGTCTGGACTCCTGCATCAGCACATCTAGAAGGCTGTTTGGAGACAAAATAGATGTTTATTTGTTTATGTAGACACTAGACTGCTAATATGATATGGCAATTGCAAGACTTGCTCAGAGCCTATTTAGAATGATGCTGTGTCTGAGCTTTGAACTGTTAAAACATCACATCAACTTTCTTGCTGCCTGGCTACTGTAAACTCTTTAGGAACCCCACAGACACAAACACACTACATACCGTACAACATTAGGGTGCGCTAGCTCTTTGAGCAGAGAGATCTCTCTGACAGCTGTGCTTGGCACTCCCTCCTCCTCACTCTCCAGTCGGATCTTCTTCATGGCCACTACCTGGCCTGTCGACTTGTGTCTGCCTTTGTACACAACCCCATAGGTACCTGGAAATCACAGCAACAAACATGCTTTACTATGTTGTGTAGCCACCCTGATGAATAATGTATAGCGGCAAATGGTAACACTACACCAAGTCTGGAATCAACAGGACCCTGAAGTTTAACATTTTTTTTTTATACCTTTATTTAACTAGGCAACTAGTCAGTTAAGAACAAATTCTTATTTACAATGACGGCCTACCCCGGACGATGCTGGGCCAATTGTGCGCTGCCCTATGGGACTCCCAATCACGGCCGGATGCGATACAGCCTGGATTCAAACCAGGGAGTGTAGTGACACCGCTTGCACTAAGATGCAGTGTCTTAGACCGCTGCACCACAAGTGTCTACCCCCAAGCAATAAGACTGCAAAATAGTGAACTGAAATAGCTAGACTATTCTCTCCCCCCCCCCCCCCCCCCCCCCCCTACCGACTCTTGACTCATCACATATGCTGCTGTTAGCTATCCTGTTGCCTAATCACTAACCCCTACCTATGTGTACATATCTACCTCAATTACCTTGTATCCCTGCACATCGACTTGGTATTGGTACCCCGTGTATATAGCCAAGTTATCGTTACCCGTTATTATCGTTCTATTATGTTTTATCTCTGCATTGTTGGGAGGGACCAATAAATAAGCATTTCACTGTTAGTTTACGAAGTATGTGACAAGTTAAATTAGATTTGATTAACAGGTTGGAAGAAAATACAAAGAAGAAAATCTAATGACATGCACACAAATCTAGCAAGCTAGATATAGCAGGTTCAAAATTATATACATATTAGTCTAGATAGATAGCAAGTTTGGGGGGGACAAATCAAAGTTGAGGAAATAACATACCCTCTCCGATTTTCTCTATTTTCACGTAATCATTCATTGTTCCCTGAAGAAGAAAAAAAACAGTCAAGGTTACGAAAGCCATTCATGCAACTTAAAATGAACGATAGGTCAAAATAGCCAACTTAGTTTGTGTTTGTTGGAGGTAACTACAGTAGCTAGAGTTAGTTAAGAAACCTCCCGCAATCTAACAAGTATTAGAGAAAAAAAGCATGACATCCGCGTTAAGAAAATAGTCAACTAACGTTACCTACCTAACTTCGGTAGCCAGTCAACAATGAACATTATATTAGTATCATTACTCGATAACAAAACAATATAACATTACTTTGTGATATTTAATGTGACGCCTTGTTAGTGATAATTTCCAATATCCTCGTTTTCAAAAGCTGTGCATGTGATAGCTAGCTAGCGAATGTTTCCCTCAATGCTAGCTAGTTACATTTTCAATTTCATGACAACTGCTACAATACAATCGATCAAACAAATACATGTTGCTAAAAATGTAAAACTTTTATACCGGTTGTGCCATGTCGTTATGTAACGCGACTGTTGAATGGAAAATGAGTGTGGCTCTATTAGTCAGCTAGCTAGAGTACTACTGCTGGGTACACTCTTTTCGAATTGGCCGCGGGGCTGCTAGCTTTCAAAACCAAGCAATCACGTCGCTGGGTGTCTTTCAAAAGCGCCAATCGGGAGGAGGCCAATTCGAAGCAGGATATGATGGTTTTAAAGTTTAAACAGAGAGGAAGCGGCAAAGCGAGATGGAAACTTAAATATGTCTCCTGCAGCAAGGTGGCTTTTTTTTCCCCACCAAGCAGAGTTTTTGTTTGGAGGTCAATTAGAAGGTCGAATTTGGTCAACAAAAAATGCAATGTCTTATGTGCTACGTGAGTCTTATTTGATCGAATATAGGTTCCGTAATGGTTAAGTTGTTACGATTTTACTGACATCGCAGCAACTTTGAGAAAAAACACTTTATATTCGAGTTGTGCCTGGGTTATTGCTATACGGTATCATTGGGGCGTCCCTACCCTAAACACAAACCTTAATACCTACCTTTACTTTAACAATAAACCCCTGGCCCCTTGATAACGTCAGAGTTGGGACGTCCCAAGGATTCCATATAGCAAGAACCGGTGTGCCTGTTGTTCAATCAAATCAAACTTTATTTGCCACATGCACTGAATACAACAAGTTTAGACTTTACCGTGAAATGCTTACTTACAAGCCCTTAACCAACAGTGCAGTTCAAGAAGAATAAAATATTTACCAAGTAGGCTAAAATAAAAAGTAATAATAAAAAGTAACAATAAGAATAACTAGGCTATATACAGGGGCACCGGTCAGTGTGCAGGGGTACAGGCTAGTTGACGTAATCTGTACATGTAGTGGCTATGCATAGGTAACAAACAAACAGTGAGTAGCAGCAATGTACAAAAATTGTCTCTGACAATTTTATGAGCATTCCTCTGACACTGCCTACAGCTGCCTATATAGGTCCTGGATGGCAAGAAGCTTGACCCCAGTCATGTACTGGGCCGTTCGTACTACCCTCTGTAGCACCTTACGAACAGATGCCGAGCAGTTGCCATACCAGGCGATGTAACCGGTCAGGATGCTCTCTATGGTGCAGCTGTAGAACCTTTTGAGGATCTGGGGACCCATGTCAAATCTTTTCAGTCTCTTGAGGGGGAAAAGGTTTTGTCGTGCCCTCTTCACGACTGTCTTGGTATGTTTGGACCATGATAGTTCGTTGGTGATGTGGACACCAAGGAACTTGAAACTCTCGACCCGCTCCACTACAGCTCCGTCAATGTTAATGGGGGCCTGTTCGGTCCGCCTTTTCATGTAGTCCACGATTAGCTCCTTTGTCTTGATCATAATGAGGGAGAGGTTGTTGTACTGGCACCACATTGCCAGTTCTCTGACCTCCCTATAGGCCATCTCGTCGTTGTCGGTGATCAGGCCTACCACTGTTCTGTCGTCAGCAAAATTAATGATGGTGTTGGAGTCATGTTTGACCACGCAGTCATGGGTGAACAGGGAATACAGGAAGGGACTAAGTACACACCCCTGAGGGGCCCCAGTGTTAAGGATCAGCGTGGCAGATGTGTTGTTGCCTACTCTTACCACCTGGGGGCGGCCCGTCAGGAAGTCTGGGATCCAGTTGCAGAGGGAGGTGTTTAGTCCCAGTGTCCTTAGCTTAGTGATGAGCTTCGTGGGCACTATGGTGTTGAACGCTGAGCTGTAGTCAATGAAAAGTATTCTCACATGGGTGTTCCTTTTGTCCAGGTGAGAAAGGCCAGTGTGGATTGCGATTGAGATTACATCATCTGTGGATCTGTTGGGGCAGTATGCGAATTGGAGTGGGTCTAGGGTATCCGGGAGGATGCTGTTGATGTGAGCCATGACCAGCCATTCAAAGCACTTCATGTCTACCGGCTGGAGTGCCACAGGGCGGTAATCATTTAGGCAGGTTACCTTTGCTTCCTTGGGCACAGGGACTATGGTGGTCTGCTTGAAACATGTAGGTATTACAGACTCAGTCAGTGATTGAAATTGTCAGTGAAGACGCTTGACAGTTGGTCCGCGCATGCTTTGAGTACACGTCCTGGTAATCCACCTGGCCCAGCAGTTTTGTGAATGTTGACCTGTTTAAAGGTTTTGTTCACATCGGCTACCGAGAGCGTTATCACACAGTCATCCAGAACTGCTGGTGCTCTCGTGCATGCTTCAGTGTTGTTTGCCTCGAAGCGAGCATAAAAGGCATTTAGCTCATCTGGTAGGCTCGCGTCACTGGGTAGCTCGCATCTGGGCTTCCCTTTGTAGTCCGTAATAGTTTTCAAACCCTGCCACATCTGACGAGCGTCAGAGCCGGTGTAGTAGGATACAATCTTAATTGTATTGACGCCTTGCTTGTTTGATTGTTCGTCTGAGGGCATAGCGGGATTTCTTATAAGTGTCCGGATTAGTCTCCCGCTCCTTGAAAGTGGCAGCTCTAGCCTTTAGCTCGATGCGGATGTTGCCTGTAATCCATGGCTTCTGGTTGGGATATGTACATACAGTCACTGTGGGGACGACGTCACAGATGCACTTATTGATGAAGCCGTTGACTGAGGTGGTGTATTCCTCAATTCCATTGAATGAATCCCAGAACATATTCCAGTCTGTGCTAGAAAAACAGTTCTGTAGTGTAGCATCCGCATCATCTGACCACTTCCGTATTGAGAGAGTCACTGGTACTTCCTGCTTTAGTTTTTATTTGTAAGAAGGAATCAGGAGGATAGAATTATGGTCAGATTTGCCAAATTGAGGGCGGGGGAGAGCTTTGTATGCGTCTCTGTGTGTGGAGTAAAGGTTCAAACGCGTATCTGGCCTCTCATTGGCTAGAACGGTCCCAACTGATCTTGCCTCCTCTGTACTGCCTTCCATTGTTGAGGACATGTATTTAGTTCGGTTTCAGTTTCAGCATATTGATTAATTATAGCATCTTTAAAAAATCATAATTTCTAAATTATAATAATCATCCCTGGCCTTACAAATACAATATCCCTGTAATATCCATTTTTGCCAACTTGTTATATATGGTTGTTTTGTTATGTTTTCTATATAGTGCCTTGGTATATTTCATGTAATTTTTACAGTGTAGGGCATTTTGGGTCATGGGTCACTGGTCATGTGTATAGGGCACACAGGTGACCCAAAAGTAGGCCTACTAGGAAAGCACAGACAGAGATCACGGTAAGGACTTTATGCTCTAGTCCAGTGTTTCCCAACTCCAGTAATTGAGTACCCCAAACAACAACAACAACAAAATACGTAGCCCCTGACAAGCACACCAGATTCAGCTTGACAACTAATAATCAAGCCCTCAATGAGTTGAATGAGGTGTGTTTGTCTGGGGCTTTTGGGGGTACTCGAGGAGTTGGAAAAATAAATTCCATACAAGCAGATTATATATTTTTGTATCTTTGCTGCTAATAAATGAGCAAAAGACCCAACCAAAGAGCTACTCGGGAATACGTTTCTTTTGCATGTGTTTTTTAACATTTGCAAATTTCAATCCCTGGCTGAGTTGGCTATAATAACTTTTGACTAGGTAGCCACTGCAATCTGAATTCAATTCCCCTTGAGTTATGTGGGTTTGAGAGAGCCTTTTTAGACTATGCACCCTTTTTGAGACGTCAAACCTGTATGTGTCGAACACCATGCATGGTCAAGGTTAATTTAATCAAAAAAGGAAGTTTAGTAGTCAACAAATGGAGAGAGAAAATGTGGCCTGCATGGTTATTATAGTTTTGTGATTTAATATTAGTTTGAATTTCTATTTGACATTCAGTTTAGTATTAGTTCTTTTTCAGACTTGATTTACTAGTTTTTATTTAGTTTCAGTTTGAAAAAACATTTGTTTTAATATTATTTAGTTTCGGTTTTAGTGTTAGGGACAGAAAGTAGCCTAGGTTGGGAGGCTAGGAGCCATTTATGTGTTGTTGGCCTATAGTTTTTTTGGGGGATGATACTTCTTGCCACTGAGGAGGGGGGGCAGTAAAATATAAGATGATAGACTTGGATATACATAACATTTATGTATCATGATGGCTTCTGTGAGAGCATGGGAAGCTCCATTGAGGTCATCTCCATCTTGAAATAGTTAATTTTCTTCTTCACAAGTAGAATTCATTGGCTGATCCCCTAGATGACCCGGCTTGTCACGACTCCAACCGGGTCAGCAGGTCATGCCAACCGGGTAATCAGGAAGGATTAGCCAATGAAGTTGGAAGTCCCGCCCAGTTGACAAATTCAAAATGGCGAAAGTCCTTAAAGGTGCTGCACAAACTAACACAGGCTTTTGGCCACTAGAGGAGTCCTTACAACTCCATGGCCAGGACATAGGTTTGGTTAGGTAAATACATTCTAATGTGACTTGGATTTAAAGGATAAGTGCCTAAACTGGTGCAATAAATATGGTGGAAGGAACATCTTCACCATGTTTAAACCAATCCAATGCTTTTTTAACTTTAGTAGTTGTTGTAAGAAGAATCAAGTACCTTTACCTTCATCTGACAGAAAGAGGAAAAAACAATAAAAGAAGTTATGGCACAATTGACATGCAATGTTTTTGTAATATTAAACCTGTATCACTGACTAACCCCTTCAAATAGGGTTAATAAAAACAGCTGCAATAACAGCAAAAACATAAGCAATACAATACTTCTTCACAAATCCAGCCAGCCAGCTTGTGCGTGTGTGCGTGCGTATGCGAGTGTGTGTGTTTCTGTTCAACCAAACAAGGTTTTCTGGTGACTGCGTTCTGGAGAGATAGTCATTTGGTTTCTCAAGCCTGATGACAGTTGGCCATAGACATAGAATATTCTCTCCACAAACGCTTGGGATGCAGGGGTAGAAACGAGAGTCAGTGACACAGGGCACAGCTTTGGATAAACAGCTATCCTTGCCTGTCAGGACTGGAGAGGTGACTCTGTAAACATACCCCCTCTTTACCTCTCCTAGGTACATTTCCGCAGCTCACACAGGGCACTTAATGCCCTGCTAGGTTTACCCTCCAGCTGGACAATGACCTCTGACACAATCTGAGGAAACTACATTTCTGAAGCACTGTGGTCGACATGCTTGCTGAATTCATCGTGCTGGCATCTTACTGGTGTCCTGCTGCTCCACCGCTGTACTCTCTGCTTTGCTGAAGTACAAAATACTCTGCTTCCCTTATCAGTGGAGCCCATCTCTGTTGATTAAAGTTCCAGAGACACACTTCAAATCAAATCAAATTTATTTATATAGCCCTTCGTACATCAGCTGATATCTCAAAGTGCTGTACAGAAACCCAGCCTAAAACCCCAAATAACAAGCAATGCAGGTGTAGAAGCACGGTGGCTAGGAAAAACTCCCTAGAAAGGCCAAAACCTAGGAAGAAACCTAGAGAGGAACCAGGCTATGTGGGGTGGCCAGTCCTCTTCTGGCTGTGCCGGGTGGAGATTATAACAGAACATGGCCAAGATGTTCAAATGTTCATAAATGACTAGCATGGTCAAATAATAATAAGGCAGAACAGTTGAAACTGGAGCAGCAGCACGGCCAGGTGGACTGAGGACAGCAAGGAGTCATCATGTCAGGGAGTCCTGGGGCATGGTCCTAGGGCTCAGGTCCTCCGAGAGAGCGAAAGAAAGAGAGAATTAGAGAAAGCACACTTAAATTCACACAGGACACCGAATAGGACAGGAGAAGTACTCCAGATATAACAAACTGACCCTAGCCCCCCGACACATAAACTACTGCAGCATAAATACTGGAGGCTGAGACAGGAGGGGTCAGGAGACACTGTGGCCCCATCCGAGGACACCCCCGGACAGGGCCAAACAGGAAGGATATAACCCCACCCACTTTGCCAAAGCACAGCCCCCACACCACTAGAGGGATATCACTTGGGTCCATCATGCAAGCTGCTGCAGGGGTTTGAACGAAGTTGACTGCCAGAGGATTCAGTATGCATTCGAAGAGCTTGCGCAGTGACTTCAGGAGAATCTGTGCCACCTGGTGTTGGAATTGTGCCTGGCCGTGCAGTCATGAGTGAACAGGGTGTACAGGAGGGGGCTGAGCCCGCACCCCTGAGAGACCCCTGTGTTGAGGATCAGCGTGGCGGAAGTGTTGTTACCTACCCATACCACCTGGTAGCGGCCAGTTGCAGAGAGAGGTGTTTAGTCCCAGGGTCCTTAGCTTATTGATGAGCTTTGAGGGCCCTATGGAGTTGAACGCTCAGCTGTAGTAAATGAATAGCATTCTCAAAAAAGGTGTTCCTTTGGTCCAGGTGGGAAAGATTAGTGTGGAGTGCAATAGAGATTGCATCATCTGTGGATCTGTTGGGGCGGTATGCAAATTGGAGTGGGTCTAGGGATAATGGTGTTGATGTGAGCCATGACCAGCCTTTCAAAGCACTTCATGGCTACAGACGTGAGTGCTACGGGTCGGTAGTCATTTAGGTTACCTTAGTTGTCACGCCCTGGTCTAAGTATTTTGTGTTTTTCTTCATGTATTGGGTCAGGCCAGGGTGTGGCATGGAGTTTTTGAATTGTGGTGTGTTTTGTCTTGGGGTTTTGGTGTGTATGTATTTGGGATTGTAGCTAGTGGGGTTATCTAGCAAGGTCTGTCTGGAGGTCTGTCTGGCTGTCTGGAGTGGTTCTCAATCAGAGGCAGGTGCTTATCGTTGTCTCTGATTGGGAACCATATTTAGGCAGCCATATTCTTTGAGTTTGTTGTGGGTGATTGTCCTTAGTGTCTTGATGTCTGTGTGTATGTGCACGAGTGTTAGGCTAGGTTTAGGTTACGTTTATTGTTTTGTAGTGGTTGTATTTAGATTTGTGTTGCTATTGTTAAATAAACATGGATCGAAATCCACACGCTGCAGTTTGGTCTGACTCTCCTTCACCACACCTAGAAAGCCCTAACATTAGTGTTATTGGCACAGGCACTATGGTGGTCTGTTTAAACTGAAGCAAACGAAACGGGGATAAAATGATACCAGATTTTGTCCAAAAGAAACACTTGTTTGGAATTGTTGGACTAACAATTACACCCTAGATAAGCTAGATGCAGGCAAGAGTGTCCAAGGCAGTATTGCATGTGTCACTGTCTGTCCATGTGTCACTGACGGTCATCTAAATTTCCCCTCGACCTGTGTGTCCCTAAGTTGTAAACATTAATTCATAGGCTAGGTTGTAGCAACTTCATGATGGGATAAGGAAAAATGTTGTATCATATAGTAGCCTAAACCAATCAATGTTACATTGAACTGGGTGAATGGAATATGAATGACAGTCACCCAACATGCTGTAATAGAAATAATGCCATGTTCACGAGAAAAAAAAATGTCCTCCCTCATCATAAACGGCATTGACCGCCACTGGTTTGTAGCATATCCCAAAAGAGAGAAGTGTGTGGCACTCCAGCATCTCAGAAGTTGTTCTGGACTATGAACAGAAACACTATTCCTTCACTGTTCCCGAGAGGCAATGAGGTTCTTGGCAGTGTCTGCATTAAGTGCTCCTGTGGATCGTGTGTTCAGCCAAGGGAGAATCATACTGCGGTCCCATAGCACCCAAATGAATGATTGACCCTTTGCCAATTTGATCTTTTGCTAATGCAATGCATTGTAAGAGAGAGAGGGAAAAAAACAATGATAATGGAGCAGTGACGTCTTGAGGACATACAATGGCTGCTCTGAAGTTTGCACTTGTTTTTTCTTGTATATTTATGAAAAAATAAAACAACTTTTAGGATTTTCCTGGTTTACATTTTGTGTCTACAGTAGGTGTAAGCTGTGTTGAAAACCTAAGAGCCTAAAAGTCTTGTCATTGGAACCATTTGTATGGCCTTTCTGTCAGTAATAGGATTTACATTTACAATACATTTCTAACATGATCTTTGACTCAAGTTTATTATGTAGAGTACTAGTAGTGTAAGAAAATAAATTAAAAAGTGCATCAAAATTGACATAAAACACGTAACCATTGACTTGAGGACACAAAACCCCAAATTAGGGATTTTAGGGACTCGACCTGAGCTGTGGACTTTACTTGAGACTTGCCTGTTATTTCTTGGGACTTAAGACTTGAGACTTGTGACTTGGTCCCATCTCTGTACACAAGCAACTACACTCGTTTATGCACACGACACGTGTGTGCATAAACGTGTATGTGAATGTGGCTTTTGCTCTATGGCTCTGAGACTGAGCAGAACTGAGTCAAGGTTTAAGTCTCTTCCCAAACACCATGGATGTGTGTGGCACTGCCCTAACACCACCAGCACAGACCACCACGCTAGTTAAACCTAGGAGTCTCCTCCAAATGGCAAAACAGAGGAACACAAAAGGATCAACCAGTCCAATGAACTCGAATTCAAAAGACACCAACCATCACTAAACTAATTTCAGAACTGTAAACAGCAATTACAGATCAGATCAATAAAGCGCAATTTGTGTTTTACTTTCAAATTATATTCTGTTCTCCAGTGAACTGATGACATTGAATATAATCCATGTTTGTTATTTATTTATTTAGTTAAAACATGTTGGTATTACAGACTCGGACAGGTAGAGGTTGAAAATGTCAGTGAAGACACAGTACATTTAAATGAGATCTTTAGAAAGATGAGAGGTGCTGTGATACAATATGTTTTTCAAAGCTAAACTAGCTTTTTTTTTTGCCCAAGTCGGCCTTATGAATAATTATTTCTCTTCTAAACAACTACACAAAAATGTGAACGATTACATGGCAATAACAACCGATCTGCAAATAAATGATGCTATGCATTAGAGAATTTAAGAAAATGGCTTAGAGTTAATTACTAAGGAAGATGAAAAAAGGAGCTCAATAGAGCATACATTATTGCTGCTTTTGAGGTTGCATTAATTATGCATGGTGAAGTGCTTTCTAGTCACCCATTATGCAAAATTCTCAAGGAAAAAACATTAGCTAATGATTAAAACACTCCACATAGCCATATTAATAATGGCGATTAATCTGCTGGCTGGGTGCATGGTGAGGAAAGTTCACAGTCGAACATGAAGATACTGGGAAGCCGATGTTCATATTTTTTTACATAATGTACTCATCCATATGCTCATTGCTCCAGTGGGTTTCAAAGTAAAACAACAAAATGGAAAAGCGATCAGCACCATTAGCAGGGTAGTGATCAATTACTTCTAAATATCTGCTTGTTGCTTTGTGTAATATGCAGTATGTCTATTGAAGTTGTCATGTTTCAGTGGGGATATTTCATATTCTCATATTTATCACTCTCAATGATATTTCCCTTATCCAACACTGGTTTCTTCAGTACAGCTTTCCAACGCAAGATGCTCCCATTGTTTCATCAGCTTAGTCTCGTTACATGTCTGACATGTATCATATTGTATTGGCTAAACCATAGCTGAAGGCATCAGATATGAATGTCCTATAAAATAAAAAAATATAGCATGTCATTTGTTCCCACACCTTTTATTAAATTGTGTAATATAACATACATTTATAATAGCCTAACAGTCTATCAGTTTTGTAGGCCTACCTATTGTAATGGGAGAGGGAGGGTTTAACCCACCTCACGACATCTCCAAAGCTAGAATTATTACAACGCTACTGCCCTAGTTGTCCTATTAAAAACAACAACCCAAAACTCTTTACTAGACCTTCATGTGTTATTTTTTATCCTCCTGACAAGTAGGGTTGCACATTTTGGGGAATATTCAAAGGTGGAAACTTTCGTTTGGAATTAACGGGAATATATGGGAATTAACGGGAATATTTGGGAATTAATGGAAATATTTGCAAATTAATATTGATACCATTTAAATGTCTTTTTTTTTTGCATTGGATATATCAACCATATCATATGGGGACAGAAAGATAAACCCTTTACCTTATCATAAGTAGACACAATTGCAAATGATTAAATCCTTCCAATAGAATTTAGTTACGAATTGAACTTTAATTAAATTAGTTCTTCACTCTTCACATTGAATGATTTCACTAAACAACAAAATCTAGGGAATATTGAATGCTCCCTTGTCACGCCCTGATCTGTTTCACCTGTCTATGTGCTTGTCTCCACCCCCTCCAGGTGTTGCCCATCTTCCCCTTAATCCCCGGTGTATTTATACCTGTATTCTCTGTTTGTCTGTTGCCAGTTTGTTTTGTTCGTAGAACCTACCAGTGGTTTCCCCCTTGCTCCTGACTTGTCTTAGTTCCTGTTTTCTAGTTTTCCCTGGCTTTGACCTCTTTGCCTGACCTGAGCCTGCCTGCCATCCTCTACCTTTGCCCTTGTTGTTGTAATAAAATTGTTACTTTGACACAGTCTATATCTGGGTCTTACCTTGAATCGTGATATCCCCAATGATCTATCGCATCTCCCAAAAACGTTTTCAACATCTGTAAAAGGATAGTCTTGAAACAAAAGCTTCAGTTGTCTTCCTCTCATGCTTCCATGTCTTCTCCCTGAACCTCCTCAATGTCCACCCCTTGAATATCAGACTCTGAGGCCTCATCTTCATTTTCCAACCTTGTTGAGGATGGCTTGTTGTCAGGTTTAAAAAGACTCAAATTTTCCCGGATGGCTACCATATTGCATCTCCATCCCAAAGCCCTTGCTTGGAAGTGTACTTCACCAGACTGCCAAGAACCTTGCCTTCATCCAGGCCAAGGTGGCGAGACATGGTAGTGATGACACCGTAGGCCTTGTTGATCTCTACAACAGACAGGATGCTCTTGCCAGCATACTTGGGGTCCAACATGTATGCTGCAGCATGTATGGGCTTCAGGCAGAAGTCTTCAAACTTTTTGATGTATTTCAGAACTTCAGTTTCCTCTGCTTGGAGCAACAGAAAGTGGGCAGTGCAGTACAGATTTCTTCTCTTACGTCTGCAAGCAGAGTCTGAACATCAGACAAGATGTCATTGTCTCCCTCAATCCGTGCAATGGTTACTGCTATAGGTTTCAGGACTTTCAGGCTGCTTACCACTCCCTCCCAAAATACATCATCCAGGAGGATCCTCTTGATGGGGCTGTCCATATTGGCAGACTGTGATATGGCCATTTCTTGGAGAGACTCCTTCAAACATTATGACAACACCACCCCAACAGGTTTTGCTGGGCAGCTTCAATGTGGTGCTCTTATTCTTCTCACTTTGCTTGGTGCTATAACTTCATGACCCTTCACATACCTAACAATTTCCTTGGCTCTCTTGTAGAGTGTATCCATTGTTTTCAGTTCCATGATGTCCTTGAGGAGCAGATTCAATGCATGAGCAGCACATCTAATGGGTGTGATGTGAGGGTAGGACTCCTCCACTTTAGACCAAGCAGCCTTCATGTTCGCAGAAATGCCTGTCACCAGTGCAAATACCTTCTGGGGTCCAAGGTCATTGACTGCCTTCAGTTCATCTGCAATTTAAAGACCGATGTGTCTGTTGTCCCTTGTGTCTGTGCTCTTGTAGAATACAGGTTGAGGGGTGGAACATTTTTACTTGCCCACAAACATTCGACCTCCCATCAGAGATGATTGTAATACAGTCTGCTTTCTCTATGATTTGCTTGACCTTCACTTTAACTTTGTTGAACTCTGCATCAAACAAATTAGTAGGTAAAGCATGTCTGGTTGGAGGGGTGTATATGCTGAGCGAAGAACATTCAGAAATCTCTTCCAATACACATAGCCCGTGAGCACCAGAGGTGAACCAGTTGCATACACAGCTTAGGCAAGACATTCATCAGCATTTCTCTGACTACGTTCCTCCATTGACTAAAAAAAAACTCCGATTCCAGGAGGACCATGAGCTGTTGCTATCGATAAGGTGTCTGATTCATCATTTTCACCTCGAATAGAAGTAGATGGACTTTTGTCAGAGGTTGCTTGTTGTGAGCGCTGAGGGAACTTTATGCACTTGGCCAAATGATTCTGCATCTTTGTTGCATTCTTCAAATATGATTTGGCACAGTATTTGCACATGTACACAGCTTTTCCTTCTACATTAGCTGCAGTGAAATGTCTCCACACTTCAGATAAAGATCAGTAAAGATTTTTTTAAACGAGTAAAAAAAAACTGAATACAATTCTAAGTACAGATAAATAGTAGTTCGATTAAACAACTCATTTGTAAGATAAATGTTTTAAAATTAAACATGTATGGAAACAGGTAAAGTAACACTCCTCACCTAGCAGGGTCAAGCAAGCTAAAACCCACATAGTAGCAAAAACAAACTATCAGAAATTATTAACAAGTTAGATTTGATTTAAACACACTTTGCTGTAGGCTACTATTTACTAGTTAACATAAAATCATGCATGTATGTCATATACAATACACTGCTCAAAAAAATAAAGGGAACACTAAAATAACACATCCTAGATCTGAATTGAATGAAATATTCTTATTAAATATATATGTTTTAAACTTTTTTCTTTACATAGTTGAATGTGCTGACAACAAAATCACTCAACAATTATCAATGGAAATCAGATTTATCAACCCATGGAGGTCTGGATTTGGAGTCACACTCAAAATGAAAGTGGAAAACCACACTACAGACTGATCCAACTTTGATGTAATGTCCTTAAAACAAGTCAAAATGAAGCTCAGTAGTGTGTGTGTGGCCTCCACATGCCTGTATGACCTCCCTACAACGCCTGGACATGCTCCTGATGAGGTGGCGGATGGTCTCCTGAGGGATCTCCTCCCAGACCTGGACTAAAGCATTCGCCAACTCCTGGACAGTCTGTGGTGCAACGTGGCATTGGTGGATGGAGCGACACATGATGTCCCAGGTGTGCTCAATTGGATTCAGGTCTGGGGAACGGGCGGAATTGGAATTTTCCAAGCTGTTTATATGCACAGCCAACTTAGTATATGTGAACTTCTGACCCACTGGACTTGTGATACAGTGAATTATAAGTGAAATAACCTGTCTGTAAACAATTATTGGAAAAATTACTTGTGTCATGCACAAAGTAAGATGTCCTAACCGACTTGCCAAAACTACAGCAAGAAATTTGTGGAGTGGTTGAAAATCGAGTTTTAATGACTCCAACCTAAGTGTATGTAAACTTCCGACTTCAACTGTATCGTTTGCTCCCGCTCTTCCCTCCCCCTGTTTATTATCACCCCAGCTCTGCTCCCCGCGGCTGCATTGTATTGTTTTTGTCTTTAGTATTAGTTTGCTGACGCTGTTCCTGTCTCGTTCCATGTCCGTTATTTATTAAATGTTTGACTCCCTGTACCTGCTTCGTCTCTCCAGGGTCAACTCATGATAATATAGTTATGGAACGAAAACAACAGTTAACCCTTTAAACCTTTAAAGCGATAAAACAATGCTAATGTTTTCATGATAAAAAACATGTAACTCAATGTAAAACTCAAGTAAAAAAAATGATTCCAACAACCGTCATGTGGCACATCATCGAAGGGTAAATAACTGCATGTTCAGTTCCCGCTCTTTTATGGCATAGATTTTCAAGACATTTTTCAATTTAAAATGTAAAATATTTTCAGGCCAACTGAGAGCCCATTAGTTACATTGAAAAGTTAGTCTGGGTAAAAGGTGACTAATCACAGCGATTAAGTCAGAGATTGTCTATTATATTGATGAACTAGTCGAGTGATCGCTCTAATAATGGAAATACGTGTCCTCCACGATGGAAGGCAGGTGGGAGGAGGCAAGATCAGATGGGACTATTCTAGCCAATGAGAGGGCAGATACGCGCATGAACAACAGGCCACAGAGATAGAGGACTCATCTTTATATCTGTGCTATTATAGCATCTGTGACAGCACCATTGAGGCTATCTCTGTTTTAAAGTACTACATTTTCTTCTTCTTCATTGGCTGACTGCTCCTACCTCATAGGAATCCCCACCCAGTTGATTACTTTAAAATCTGGGAAGCCCTCAATTAGGGTTGAGTGGGTTACTTTTGAAATGTAATCTGTTACCTGTCCCAATTTTCTTTACAGTAACAATTTACGGATTACCAAAACTCAGTAACATAATCTGATTACTTTCAGTTAAATTTGGATTACTTTCCCCTTAAGAGGCATAAGAAGACCAAAAGGATCCATCAACTGCATTTGCTGTGTCATCCTAGTGGTCTCTGAATTGTGGTCACGCTTGCTCAGGTGGAACAAACTTAAACTTGCGCCTTTTTCAATGCTGAATTGAATGCCATTGAGAAAACAGAAAGGTGTCACAATGTATATATTTTTTAAACATCCTTTCTGAATTTGAAAGTTATCCAAGAAGTAATCATCTAGATTTCAAAAGTATCTGTAATCTGATTACAATATTTCTTGCTGGTAACGTAACTGATTCATTTTTTGTAATCAGATGACATGTAGTCAGTTACTCCCCAACCCTGCCATCAGTGGCAATGTCCATGCTAAAATGAGTTTTCTATCTCTATGACAACAGGCTCTGATATAAAGTCATTTTTGTCAAAGTTGGCGATATGCCACGCGCGTCCACTAATATCAGTGCCTAAATATGACAAAACTTTTATTCAATCAGAATTAGCCTCATGTAGGAAATGAGAAATTCCTGTTTTACTTTCTCATTGACCATACAAAAATTCCTCACTTTGTGGGCTTATTGGCAGAATTGGCAGAATTAATTAGAAAGAGAAATGTCTCTTGGGCTCACGCTAGACCTACAAATGCTTCTCCTTCATAGCACAAAGAAACAAATGTACAGGTATGATCAGGAAGTCCAAATCAGATTTCTATCTAAATAGTCACAGAGAACCTAAACAACCCACCGAGTTCTGAAGGGCTAATCAAATCAGTGTCAGGTTCTAATGTATCCTCTGGCCTTCCTGGCCATTTAATGATGGATTCTAATGAAGTGAAGGATAAAGCTGATATTGTAGGGGTCTTTAACATGTACTTCATATCTGCTGGTTCAGTTTTGATAATGATGGGGCCCACCTCTAATGTAAGCTCTGTTACAGGAAATTATGATATAGGCCCTCATGTGAACCATTTTAACGTTGAGCCTGTTTCATATGCTGAGGTCTATAAAGCACGAATGGCAATAGACACTAAAAAGTCTTTAATTCCAGACAACGTGGATCCCTACCTCTTAAAGATAGCAGCTGGTAGTATTACTGAACATGTGGCTCACATTTTCAACTTGAGACTCTTGACCAATTCCACACCCAGCATTTGGAAATTAGCTTATATCCTCCCACTACTAAAGGGTGGAGATCCCTCAGATGCTAATAACTATTGTCATATCCTATCTTAAAACTCCCTATCCTTGCCAAATCTATGAATCCACAGTTAAAAATGTCTTAATTGAAAAGAACATACTGAGCGGGGCACAGCATCACAATGGCAGCTATGGCAGTGGCAGATGACAATCACAAGTTTAGCTTTCTTGAGATAAATAGAGGTGTGCCCCAGGGTTCCATTTTAGCTCCTGTATTGTTCTAAATTTGTATTAATGATCTGGGAAATGGGATGCAACCAGCAAAGTTGCATCTATATGCAGATGATACAGTAATATATTAATGTGTTCCTTCTCTGGTTCAGGCTGTTGACGAGCTCCAGACTGCTTTTCAGTCACTGCAGGCCTCCTTTTAGGCTCTCAAACTCGTCTAGAATGTCCAAAAAACAAAATTCATGACCTTTACCTGAGGCTCACACTCAGCCAGAGAAGGTTAGCATTGTCACATTTGGTTGCTTATCCATTGAAAAAGTGTTCTCCTACAAATACCTAGGTATATGGTTGGATGACAAGCTGTCCATTAAAGTTCATATGGATAATCTTGTGAGGTAGCTTAAACTGAAATTGCGTTTTTATTTTCGTAATAAGGCTTGCTTCCCGTTTATGGCCAGAAAGAAGCTTATTCAGGCCACTTTTCTCTCTGTAATTGATTATGGTGACTTGTTGTATATGCATGCAGCCTCCTATGTCTTACAGAGACTGGACTATATTTATTATGCATCCTTGTACTTTTTTACAAATGCAAGTCACTCACCCACCATTGCAACTTGTACCAAATGGTGGGTTGGACCTCACTTTATATGCGCAGAAAGCTATATTTGTATGTGTTCATCTACAAAGCCCTTTTGTGTAAACTCCCTCTTTACCTCTGTAGTCTGGTCTCCTTCACCACCAACAGTTACCATACCCAGTCTGCTAGGTGGTTGCTACTTGAAGTCCCCAGGACATTTACAGTATTAGGCAAGACTGCCCTCTTGTCTTGTGCACCAGAGGCATGGAATAGTCTACAACCCATGCTTCATTTAGATATGTTATTCCCACTGAATGAATTAAACATTTTGATGGTAGACTCTGTTACAGAGGAGTGTAAATGCTTTTTTTGGATCATGTTGTTGAATTGTATTGTTGTGTGTTTTAATTATGTAATGTATTGATTGTTGCTGCCTTCTTGGCCAGGTCTCCCTTGAAAAAGAGGCTCTGGGTCTCAATGGGCTTTTTACCTGGTTAAATTTAAAAAAATGTTTTTTTTTGTTGTGGACAGATTTAGGACATTTCCTCTCTGATTAAGTTTTAAATAATTTTCCCTCTCTGAAGCTAGATGGAGACATTGAGTCTAGTTGCCAATGTTATAGTCAATTGACACACCTACTCAGTCACACTGTCGTGTACAATCAGACACTCGTCCACAGTGATTGTAGAATGGATTGAAGGAGATTTCTGCATATCCTAAGCATTATAGCACCTCCTTGTATCTCTTTCTACCTGTGGAAGTGAAATTGCTCTTGGAGTTTGTTTTATTTTATTTGTTAATTGACTTGACTGAAAATATGATAATATTATTCAAATTCAAGATGATTCACAAAAATAACAATTTATAATGAACCTTATGTTAGAAAGTATTCACACCTCTTGACTTTTCCCAAATTTTGTTGTGTTACACAGTGGGATTAAAACTGATTTAATTGTACATTTTTGTCAATTATCTTCACAAAATAATCTGTATTGTACATTTGTAAAAAATGTATGAAAAATAAAACATTAATATATCTTGATTAGATAAGTATTGAACATCAATACATGTTATAATCACCTCAGCAATTACAGCTGTGAGTTTCTGGGTAAGTTTCAAAGGGCTTTCCACACCTGGATTGTGCAATATTTGCCCATTATTCGTTAAAAAGTTATTCAAGCTCTGTCAAATTGGTTGTTGATCATTGCTAGACAACCATTTCCAGGTCTTGCCATAGATTACAAGCAGATTTAAGTAAAAACTGTAACTCGGACACTCAGAAACATTCACCGTCTTCCTGATAAGCAATGTCAGTGTAGATTTGGCCTTGTGTTTTAGGTTATTGTCTGATTGAATAGGGGAATTAATCTCCCAGTGTCTAAACAAGGTTTTTCTGCCTGTGCTTTTATCCTGAAAAATGTGCCAGTCCTTAATGATTACAAGCATACCCATACCATAACATGATGCAGCCACCACTAGGCTTAAAAATATGGAGAGTGGTCCTCAGTAATGTGTTGCATTGGATTTTCCCCAAACTTTGTATTCAGGACAAAATGTTAATTGCTTTGCCACATTTTTTGCCATATTATTTTAGTACCTTGTTGCATCTTTGTGAATATTTGTTATTGGTACTGGTACTGGCATCCTTCTTTTCACTCTTTCAATTAGGTTAGTATTGTGGGAAAACTACAATGTTGTTGATCCATCCTCAGTTTTCGCCTATCACAGCCATTAAACTCTGTAACTGTTCTAAAGTCACCATTGGCCTCGTGGTGAAATCCCTGAGCAGTTTCCTTCCTCTCAGGCAAATCAGTTTGGAAGGATACCTGTATCTTTGTAGTGACTGGGTGTTTTGATACACCATCTAAAGTTTAATTAATAACTTCAACAGGCTCAAAGGGATATTCAATGTATTTTTCTTTACCAATAGGTGCCCTTTCTGTCACGCCCTGGTCGAAGTATTTTGTGTTTATCTTCATTTATTTGGTCAGGCCAGGGTGTGGCATGGGTTTTTGTATGTGGTGTGTTGGTTTTGGGATTGTAGCTTAGTGGGGTGTTCTAGTTAAGTCTATGGCTGTCTGAAGTGGTTCTCAATCAGAGGCAGGTGATTTTCGTTGTCTCTGATTGGGAACCATATTTAGGCAGCCATATTCTTTGAGTGATTCGTGGGTGATTGTCCTTAGTGTCAGTTTGCACCAGTTTAGGCTGGTTCGCATTACGTTTATTGTTTTTGTACAGTTCGTGTTTCATCATTATTAAATAAACATGGATCGCAATAGCCACGCTGCATTTTGGTCCGACTCTACTTCACTGATAGAAAACCGTTACACTTTCCGAGGCATTGGAAAACTTCCCTGGTCTTTGTGGTTGAATCTATGTTTGAAATTCACTGTTCGACTGAGGAATCTTACATATAATTGTATATGTGGGGTACAGAGACAAGGTAGTCATTCAAAAATCTTAAACACTATTATTTAGGCTTGCCATAAAGGGGTTGAATGCTTATTGATTCAAGACATTTCAACTTTTCAATTTTAAAGAATTTGTCAAATTAATACAAATAAAAAGCATTATTCCACTTTGACATTATGGGGTATTGTGTGTAGGCCAGTGACAAAAAAACATCTAAAATTGTAGTTCAGGCTGTAACACAACAAAGATGTGGAAAAAGTCAAGGGTTGTTAAGACTTTCTGAAGTCACTAACTTCCATTCTTAATTAGTTTACCAGCCAGTTATCTAAATCAGTCCCCTGTAACCCAGGTGTTTTTGTGATACTGCAAGTTCAAGCTTTCACTTCAAACGACTCAAGGAGACAACTTCAGCCAAGCACTACAAGCTTTAATGACTGTTAAATTGAACAGGCTTAACTAAGGAGGATAATATCTCTTTGTTTAAATGTGCCCCTTCGGTATTCTGTTTAATTAAAGGAGATGGTTAAAAAGCTTTAAATGCAGTCATGCTCATTATGAGTTCTCTGTTAATAGAATGTCTAGTTGATATGAAAGTAAAAACCCAAGTTATTACAGATACTCTAAGCAGCCAATGGAAGGAGCTTTTTTTGGAGGGAGAAGTATTTTGGCATTGAGGTATGTGCCTGTATAGTCCAAGAGTTGGAGGCTTACTGAAGTGTTTGATTGGT
This sequence comes from Oncorhynchus mykiss, assembly GCF_057628025.1. Taxonomy (NCBI): domain Eukaryota; kingdom Metazoa; phylum Chordata; class Actinopteri; order Salmoniformes; family Salmonidae; genus Oncorhynchus; species Oncorhynchus mykiss. The sequence continues at coordinate 18,978,195 of NC_143044.1, read as the reverse complement.
GTAACGGTCATTGCAACAAGCATTGTGGATTATGCTGATCACCACCTTTATAAGTGTGAGCTCTTGTTATGATTGTGAATGTCACGTCCTGACCTTAGTTCCTTTTTTATGTCTCTATTTTGGTTTGGTGAGGGCGTGAGTTGGGGTGAGCATTCTATGTTTTGTATTTCTGTGTTTAGCCAATCAGAGGCAGCTGTCTATCGTTGTCTCTGATTGAGAACCATACTTAGGTAGCTCTTGCCCACATGGGTTTTGTGGGTAGTTGTTTTCTCTGTTGTGTATTGCACCTTGCAGAACTGTTCATTTTTTGTTTTTTTTCAAGTGTTCGTATTTATTAAACGTATTATGAATACTTATCACGTTGCACCTTGGTTTTCTCCTCCTTCTCCCGACCACATTCGTTACAGTGAACATGTCTAGCTGCATGAAAAAGTTCTTCTTTATTTTGACTATTTTCTACATTGTAGAATAATAGTGAAGACATCAAAACTATGAATTGCCAAATATGGAATCATGTAGTAACCAAAAAAGTATTAAATAAATATATGTTATATTTGAGATTCTTCAAAGTAGCCACCCTTTGCCTTGACAGCTTTGCACATTCTTGGCCTTCTTTCAACCAGCTTCATGAGGTAGTAACCTGGAATGCAGTTCAATTAACAGGTGTGCCTTCTTAAAAAGTTAATTTGTGGAATTTATTTCCTTCTTAATGCATTTGATCCAATCAGTTGTGTTGTGAGGGTGGGGGGGTATACAGAAGATGGTATTTTACCAAATAGGGCTAAGTCCATATTATGGCAAGAACAGCTCAAATAAGCAAAGAGAAATGACAGTCCATCACTACTTTAAGACATGAAGGTCAGTCAATACGAAAAATCTCAAGAACTTTGAAAGTTTCTTCAAGGGCAGACGCAAAACCATCAAGCTCTATGATGAAACTGGCTCTCATGAGGATCGCCACAGGAATGGAAGAACCAGCGTTACCTCTGCTGCTGTTACCTCTGCTGAGGATAAGTTCATTATAGTTACCAGCCTCAGATATTGCAGCAAAAATAAATGCTTCACAGAGTTCAAGTAACAGACACATCTCAACATCAACTGTTCAGAGGAAACTGTGTGAACCGGGCCTTCATAGTCTAATTGCTGCAAAGAAACCACTACTAAAGGACACCAATAATAAGAAGAGACTTGCTTAGGCCAAGAAACACGAGCAATGGACATTAGACCGGTGGAAATATGTCCTTTGGTCTGGAGTCCAAATAGGAGAGTTTTGGTTCCAACCTCTGTGTCTATGTGAGATGCGGTTTGGGTGAATGGATGATCTCCTCATACAGTATATATTTCCCACCATGAAGCATGGTGGTTTCATGGTGTGAGGGTGCTTTACTGGTGACACTGAGTTATTTAGAATTCAAGGCACACTAACCAGCATGGCTACCACAGCATTCTGCAGCGATACACCATCCCATCTGGTTTGGACTAAGTGGGATTATCATTTGTTTCTCAACAGGAAAATGACCCAACATACCTCCAGGCTGTGTAAGGGCTATTTTACCAAGAAGGAGAGTGATGGAGTGCTTTATCAGATAACCTGGCCTCCATCATTCCCCGACCTCAACCAGATGGTTTGGGATGAGTCGGACTGCAGAGTGAAGGAAAAGCAGCCAACAAGTGCTCAGCATATGTGGGAACTATTCAAGACGGTTGGAAAAGCATTCCAGGTAAAGCTGAGTGTTTAAAGCTGTCATCAAGGCAATGGGTGGCTACTTTAAAGAATCTCAAATATAATACAGTGCCTTGCGAATGTATTCGGCCCCCTTGAACTTTGCGACCTTTTGCCACATTTCAGGCTTCAAAAATAAAGATATAAAACTGTATTTTTTTGTGAAGAATCAACAACAAGTGGGACACAATCATGAAGTTGGACGACATTTATTGGATATTTCAAACGTTTTTAACAAATCAAAAACTGAAAAATTGGGCGTGCAAAATTATTCAGCCCCTTTACTTTCAGTGCAGCAAACTCTCTCCAGAAGTTCAGTGAGGATCTCTGAATGATCCAATGTTGACCTAAATGACTAATGATGATAAATACAATCCACCTGTGTGTAATCAAGTCTCCGTATAAATGCACCTGCACTGTGATAGTCTCAGAGGTCCGTTAAAAGCGCAGAGAGCATCATGAAGAACAAGGTACACACCAGGCAGGTCCGAGATACTGTTGTGAAGAAGTTTAAAGCCGGATTTGGATACAAAAAGATTTCCCAAGCTTTAAACATCCCAAGGAGCACTGTGCAAGCGATAATATTGAAATGGAAGGAGTATCAGACCACTGCAAATCTACCAAGACCTGGCCGTCCCTCTAAACTTTCAGCTCATACAAGGAGAAGATTGATCAGAGATGCAGCCAAGAGGCCCATGATCACTCTGGATGAACTGCAGAGATCTACAGCTGAGGTGGGAGACTCTGTCCATAGGACAACAATCAGTCGTATATTGCACAAATCTGGCCTTTATGGAAGAGTGGCAAGAAGAAAGCCATTTCTTAAAGATATCCATAAAAAGTGTCATTTAAAGTTTGCCACAAGCCACCTGGGAGACACACCAAACATGTGGAAGAAGGTGCTCTGGTCAGATGAAACCAAAATTGAACTTTTTGGCAACAATGCAAAATGTTATGTTTGGCGTAAAAGCAACAATGCTCATCACCCTGAACACACCATCCCCACTGTCAAACATGGTGGTGGCAGCATCATGGTTTGGGCCTGCTTTTCTTCAGCAGGGAAAGGGAAGATGGTTAAAATTGATGGGAAGATGGATGGAGCCAAATACAGGACCATTCTGGAAGAAAACCTGATGGAGTCTGCAAAAGACCTGAGACTGGGACGGAGATTTGTCTTCCAACAAGACAATATTCCAAAACATAAAGCAAAATCTACAATGGAATGGTTCAAAAATAAACATATCCAGGTGTTAGAATGGCCAAGTCAAAGTCCAGACCTGAATCCAATCGAGAATCTGTGGAAAGAACTGAAAACTGCTGTTCACAAATGCTCTCCATCCAACCTCACTGAGCTCAAGCTGTTTTGCAAGGAGGAATGGGAAAAAATGTCAGTCTCTCGATGTGCAAAACTGATAGAGACATACCCCAAGCGACTTACAGCTGTAATCGCAGCAAAAGGTGGCGCTACAAAGTATTAACTTAAGGGGGCTGAATAATTTTGGGGGCTGAATAAGGGGGCTGAATAATTTTGATTTGTTAAAAAAGTTTGAAATATCCAATAAATGTCGTTCCACTTCATGATTGTGTCCCACTTGTTGTTGATTCTTCACAAAAAAATACAGTTTTATATCTTTATGTTTGAAGCCTGAAATGTGGCAAAAGGTCGCAAAGTTCAAGGGGGCCGAATACTTTCACAAGGCACTGTAATATTTTGATTTGTTTAATACTTTTTTGGTTACTATATGATTCCATATGTGTTATTTCATAGTTTTGATGTCTTCACTATTACTCTACAATGTACAGAATAGTACAAATAAAGAAAAACCCTTCTAAAACTTTTGACCGTTGTGTATCCTTGCTTTTTCTTCTCTGCGTGAACAGTGTACATTAGGCCAGCCTTGAAGCAGCTCTTTATAAATCAGTGTCATTCTCTTTCTTATAGGCCAGCTGTCTGTAGCTCTATTTACCAATACCTACATCATGATAAATTATGTCTGGTGAACGACTAAGGCTGTCTGATTTTGTGCCTGTATTGTTATTGTGAATATATATTACATGATTATAAACATCACTATTAAGTATTTAAATGTATATTTATATATTTATACTCCCTTTTAGTAAAATTCCCAGTGATGTTTCTAATTTCTTCACAAAACGTGACAATAGTAACATTTTGTGTAAATGTTCTTTATTCCTGTGTTTCAGACAGCCAGAGGCCAACCTGACGTGCACCAGTATTCCCAAATCGTCTTAGTTGCCATGGAGAGTGCATGCTTGACATGGTTAACCGTTACCATGGGGACTCCCTATCACAATATATCTCATTTGTATGCTTCTCTTGTTGCCTTTACATACATTTTAGATGCTCAGAGGAGAGTCTTTTGGGATCCTATGAAAAACCTCTGTAGGCTTCCCTGACACTGCTTTCCCTATTCACTCAACACAATGACACATTTTAATTTCCATGATACATTTTTAGTAAAGATGAAGTATGATCATTATACAGAACAATCTGCCTCATGCTTACATTTACATTTTAGTTCGCAGACGCTCTTATCCAGAGCAACTTGCAGGAGCAATTAAGGTTAAGTGCTTTGCTCAAGGGCACAGACAGATATTTGACTCAGGAATTTGAACCAGCAACTTTTCGGTTACCGGCCCAGTGCTTTAACCACCATGCTACCTGCCGCACTGTTCATTAAAGAGTAGGTTGAGGGGGTTGCCAGAATGCTATAAACACCCGCAAATGTGTTAATTATATCCAAGATGATTTCATTTAGCTTGTTGTTCCCTCCAACATTCCTCGCCTGTACAAGGTTTTGATTTTCTCAGGTTAGTTTGTGTGTTGTGTTCGCACGCGAATGCAACTGTGTTTGTGTAGGTGTTATAGGCTATGCTTATATAGGCAGCCCAATTTTTTCCACTAATTGGTCTTTTGACCAGTCAGATTTTTTCACATCAGATATTTTTCAGAACTTATCTGATGGTTCAAAAGACCAAAAATATCTCAATTAGGCTTCCAGTGTAAACCCCACCCTGTGCGATTGGGTCCTGGACTTTGATGGTGGTGGTGGTGGTGAAGGTGGTGAAGGTAGGAAACAACATCTCCACTTCGCTGACCCTCAACACTGGGGCCCACAAGGGTGCGTGCTCAGCCCCCTCCATGTTCACCCACGACTGCAAGCCATGCACGCCTACAACTCAATCATCAAGTTTGCGGACGACAACAGTGGGGTGGGGGGTGGGGGGGGGGGGGACTCGGAGTGTGGTGTCAGGAAAACAACCTCTCACTCAACGTCAACAAAACAAAAGGAGATGATCGTGGACTTCAGGAAACAGCAGAGGGAGCACCCCCCTATTCATGTCGAAGGGACAGCAGTGGAGAAGGTGATAAGTTCCTCGGCGTACACATCACAGACAAACTGAAATGGTCCACCCACACAGACAGTGTGGTGAAGAAGGAGCAAAAGTGCCTCTTCAACCTCGGGAGGCTGAAGAAATTTGGCTTGTCACCCAAAACCCTATCAAACTTTTACAGATGCACAATCGAGAGCATCAACTGCAAGGCACTCCAGAGGGTGTTGTGGTCTGCACAATGCATCTTTGGGGCAAACTACCTGCCCTCCATGACACCTACAGCACCCGATGTCACAGGAAGGCCAAAAAGATCAGAGGACATCAACCACCTGAGCCACTGCCTGTTCACACCGCTACCATCCAGAAGGTGAGGTCAGTACAGGTGCATCAAAGCTGGGACTGAGAGACTGAAAAACAGCTTCTATCTCAAGGCCATCAGACTGCTAAACAGCAATCACTAACTCAGAGGGGCTGAGTTAGTGAGACCCAATCACTGGCCACTTTAATAAATGGATCACTAGTCACTTTATACAATGCCACTCTAAATACTGCCGCTTTAATAATGTTTACATATCTTACATTACTCATTTCACATGTATTTTATATCTATTGCACCTTGCCTATGCCTCTCAGTCATCGCTCATCCATATACTTACATGTACATATTCTCATTCACCCCTTTAGATTTGTGTGTCGTAGGTAGTTGTTGGGGAATTGTTAGATTACTTATTACATATTACTGCACTGTCAGAACTAAAACAAAAGCATTTCGCTACACTTGCATTAACATCTGCTAACCATGTGTATGTGACAAATACAATTTGATTTGAGAAAGCAAGCAAAAAAAGGACATTGATGTTTTCTCCAGTCAATTTACGAGGAGTGCACTGAAAATGGGTTACAATAATTCCCTTCAGACCTGGGGCTTGACATTTATGCTATTTCACATTAGTGGAAATCAAGACTGTTCTCAGGGCAGGTTTGCCGGTTTTGACTAGCATAAATTACTTTTCGCAGCAGGTTAGGTGAATTTACACATTCAGACCTGCCCAGAGAACAGTCTTAGTTTCCTCTAATGAGATGTTGCGACATTTGGCAAAGTCTGCTTGCTTCAATAGTATGTCTCGATTTAACTGTGGTTTCTGTCAAACCTAGCATCAATTATATTAATACTGCACAACCTATTTGGACTACTAGGTTAATTAAAAGACTACATTGATCTTTAGATAGGCCTACAGGCTACAATTTAACCAGTTTCATGTTTTCGGTAGGCTTTATTCCAGTTCTTTGAAGGACCTGACCAGTTAATCCTTCCTTATTTTCCTGACATCCCTCCCCAGTTCTCTGTTCCAACCTGTTACGGCCTAATTAACCAGGGTCCCCCCAAGGCCTCGTCAAACCTGGCAAATCGTCTGTGCCTCACTCAAAACCAACACCACTGACAGGAGAGAGATACAGATCTGGGCCTCACTGTAACCCATCTTACATATGTTGTGCTTCTACATCTGCATTGCTTGCTGTTTGAGGTTGTAGGCTGGGTTTCTGTATAAGCATTTTGACAGCCGCAGATGTAAAAAGGGCTTTATGAAGACATTTTATTTCTGCCTAAAGTTTGCATGCTTTACACCGGTGTGTTAAGTGACCAAAGTAAACAATGTGAACCGTCGCCCCAGTCTGAGGCCCTGAAGACTCTGTTAATGAATAATAAGGGAGAAAAAGGTGTAGATTCACGTGCAGAGCACGGCAGGTGTTTATTTTGCCTTCGCAGAAGGCTGGAATTGTGGTCACAGGCAGGCAATGGTCATACACAGGTAGGCAAACCATCTAGGACTGAATGCTAGAATTGGTTCTCACAAACGAGCTAGGAAAAGGCTTAGTAGAGTCAATACCTCAAAGGCACAAACAGAATGAACTGAACTAAATAAGGAGCTGATCAGACCAGGTGAGTAACTTACACAGGTGAAATCAATGAACAAAAATGAAAGACAGGGCTACGTTCAATAGTAGTTGGAGAACCCAATGAAACGTTGGAATTCCTTAACGGTGGTGGGTTTGGGTCAGTTACTGACAGCGGTGACATTGTTCTCATCCATGCTGACCCATCCAGGTGTCAGTACGAAACCGAGAAAGTTTACCAAGGTTACATGGAAGGTGCTCTTTTTAGTCTTCACGTAAAGGTTATGGTCAAGGAGCCATTGAGGAACCTTTTGCAAATGCTGTATGTGTTCCTTCAGGGAGTGAGAGTAAACCAGGATGTCAATGTAGACGATGAGAAAGCGGTTGATCATATCCTGGAAAACATTGTTCATAAAGGATTGGAAGACGGCGGGGGCATTAGTAAGGCCGTAGGGCATGACCAGATATTCGTTGTGCCCTCGTGCGGTGATAAAGGCCGTCTTCCATTCGCCGCCTTCACGTATACGGACAAGGTTATGTGCACTTCGAAGGTCAGGTTTTGTATAGATGTTGGCACGGCACACTAGTTCAGGGGTCGCTGGGGTCAGAGGAAGAGGGAAATGGTTCTTGACCAAGATGTCATTCAGGGAACGGTAATCAATACATGGACGGAGACCACCGTCCTTTTTTCCATCAAAGAATAAGCTGGATACAGCCGGGGAAGAAGAACAAATGAAACCATTTGAGTGTTTCATCAATGTAGTTCTCCATTGCCTCATTTTCCGGGATAGATGGGGGTAAACACGGCATAATGAATCCCATGCCCAATGGCTACCCGTCCAGGGTGTTAATCCTTAAGGGAGGGGGTGACAGGTGTTAGATCAATATCAAGCTCTTGTACTAGCTGGTGATCGATAAAATTACCTGCTGCTCCCATTACCTGCTGCTCTTAAGCCCTGTATGTACTTAGTAACCCCCATCACGGTTATCAATACTGGGATGGTTGCTTCTGGGACATATTTAGAAATAAGAACACGCCTACCTGCGTGGCAGTGGAGGGTCCCTTCTCATCTCTCTGTGGGGGGCGAACAGGGCAATGGCTGAGTAGATGATATTTTCCTCCACAGTAAGGCAGAGCCCTTCTTGGATCTGCCTTTGACGTTTGATACACGGGAGAGGAGCATAGCCCAACTGCATGGGCTCTGGAAGACTCGGACGGGATGACGGAATCATGGAAAGAGAAGGTTTTGGGTTCCTGGGTGGCAGAGTTCTTCGGCAGTCAGCGATTGATTTAAATCCTGAAGGTCACCTCTACAGGCCAGCTCCGCCTGAAGTTCCTGTTGAGCCCTCTTCGGTAGATGGTAAGTAAAGCAGCCTCACTCCATTGACTCCCTGCAGCCATGTTACGGAACTCGAGGGCATACCCGGCAGCTGAATTGCGTCCTTGTTGAAGTTCTATGAGGAGGTCTCCAATAGGATGACTGGAAGGAGTGTGATTGAATACCTCTGAAGAGGGTGTGGATCCGAGTTCTGTGCTGTTGGCCAATCCAGGGCTTTGCCTGTGAGTAGAGACACAACAAAATCCACCTGGCTCTTGTCGGTGGCGAAGTTAGTGGGGTTGTGCTTAATGTATATCCCTGACATTTCCCAGGTGAACTGTCATATTTTCCAGGCATGGATATGAATGAAGGAGGGCTATGGGTTACGATACCTGGCATCGGAGGAGTAGGGAGAGGCTTGCGGAGAAGATGGCAGATTTCCTCCATACTCTCGTCTTGCTGGGTTAGGCGCTGCTGTAGCTCCGCTGAATACATTCCGTTTTTTTGGGTGAGATATTCTGTAGTGAATACTCAGGGAGAAAAGGGTGTAGATTCTCGCGCAGAGCACGGCAGGTGTTAATTTCATACACAAGTGGGCAAACAGGCAGGTTTATCAAAACTAGGACCGAAGGCTATAACTGGTTCTCACAAATGAGCTAGGAAAAGGCTTAGTAGAGTAAAAACTAACAATACCTCACAAAGGCACAAACAGAATGAAATTAACGAAATAAGGATCTGATGAGACCAGGTGAGTAACTAATACAGGTGAAATCAATGAACAAAAATGAAAGACAGGGCTATGTTCAAGAACACAATGAAGCAGAACACAAGGTTGACAAAGAAAATAAATACAGAACCTTACAACTCTGGAGCAGGTTTTCATCAAGGATCTCTCTGTACTTGCTCCGTTCATCTTTGCCTCGATCCTGACTAGTCTCCCAGTCCCTAATGCTGAAAAACGTCCTGCCACCACCAGGCGTGCTGCCACCACCATGTTTCAACGTAGGGATGGTGCCAGGTTTCCTCCAGAAGTGACGCTTTGCATTCAGTCCAAAGAGTTCAATCTTGGTTTCATCAGACCAGAGAATCTTGTTTCTTAGGTGCCTTTTGGCAAATTCCAAGCACGTTGTCATGTGCCTTTTACTGAAGAGTGGCTTCCGTCTGGCCACTCTACCACAAAGGCCTGATTGGTGGAGTGCTGCAGAGATGGTTGTCCTTCTGGAAGGTCCTCCCATCTCCACAGAGGAACTCTGGAGCTCTGTCAGAGTGACCATCGGGTTCTTGGTCACCTCCCAAATCAAGGACATTTTCCCAGATTACTCAGTTTGGCCTGGCTGCCAGCTCTAGGAAGAGTATTGGTGGTTCCAAACTTCTTCCATTTAAGAATGATGGAGGCCACTGTGTTCTTGGGGAGCTTTAATGCTGCAGACATTTTTGGTACCCTTCCCCAGATCTGTGCCTTCAATCCTGTCTTGGAGATCTACGGACAATTCCTTCGACCTCATGGCTTGGTATTTGCTCTGACATGCACTGTCAACCGTGGGACATTATATAGACAGTTATGTGCCTTTCAAATCACGTCCAATCAATCAATCAATCAAATGTATTTACAAATCCCTTCTTACATCAGCTGATGTCAAAGTGCTGTACAGAAACCCAGCCTAAAACCCCAAACAGCAAGCAATGCAGGTGTAGAAGCACGGTGGCTAGGAAAAACTCAATAGAAAGGCCAGAACCTAGGAAGAAACCTAGAGAGGAACCAGCCTATGAGGGGTGGCCAGTCCTGGTGGAGATTATAACAGAACATGGCCAAGATGTTAAAATGTTTATAGATGACCAGCAGAGTCAAATAATAATAATCAAAGTGGTTGTAGAGGGTGCAACAGGTCAGCATCTCAGGAGTAAATGTCAGTTGGCTTTTCATAGCCAATCATTCTGAGTATCTCTACCCCTCCTGTTGTAGAGAGTTGAAAACAGCAGGTCTGGGATAGGTAGCACGTCTGGTGAACAGGTCCCTGGTTCCATAGCTGCAGGCAGAACAGTTGTAGCTGGAGCAGCAGGTGGACTGGGGACAGCAAGGAGTCATCAGGCCAGGTAGTCCTGAGGACAGGGCCAAACAGGCAGGATATAACCCCACCCACTTTGCGAAAGCACAGCCCCCACACCACCAGAGGGATATCTCCAACCACCAGCTTACCATCCTGAGAAAAGGCCGAGTATAGCCCACGAAGATCTCACCCATGGCACAACCCAACGGGGGGCGCCAACCCGGACAGGAAGATCACCTCAGTGACTCAACCAACGCAAGTGACGCACCCCTCATAGGGATGGCATGGAGCACCAATAAGAGCACCAATAAGCCAGTGACTCAACCCCTGTAATAGGGTTTGAGGCAGAGAATCCCAGTGGAGAGAGTGGAACCGGCCAGGCAGAGACAGCAAGGGCGGTTCGTTACTCCAGTGCCTTTGAATTTACCACAGGTCTCCAATCGTTGTAGAATCATCTTAAGGTGTCACGATTCTTCAAAATCGAACCCAGAAGCAGACCAGGACAAGGAGAGTAGGAAAAAGGTGAGTATTTATTTACAAGTGAATGTGAATGGGTAGATATATCCAGGTGGTGTAGCGGGTAGCGGTGGTGAGTTGATGGGAGTAAATAGGTGGATCCAATGGGGAAGCGGAATCCTCTGACGATCAGGCGGGAATGGGGTAAATGATCCGGGTGAGTAACTGAAGACAGAACAAACAGAGGTAAGTTCAAGGCAAGCAATACGTAACAAACAACAAAACAAATTCTATCCAACTTGAGGCTGATACTCTGGCACAACATACTGTTCATGGCTAACGATCCGGCAGGGAATGGATGTCAGGTCAGAGCTTTTGAAGGGGAGAGGTGATGATCAGGACAGGTGTGCAGATTACTGATGGGATACAGGTGCGGGTGAACATCGATCTCCCAACAAGCTAATTCGCCCGGCAACCAGACAGGGTGCGTTCCAGGACACCGGAAACACACTCCAGGACAGAAACACAGGCAAACACAGACTCAGGAAGCGGGATTCGTGACATAAGGAGGATCAATGGAAAACAGGATGCACCTGAGCTCAATTTAGAGTCTCGTAGCAAAGGGTCTGAATACTTATGTAAATGTTTTATTTTTATTTCTAAAATACAGTTTTCACTTTGTCATTATGGGGTATTGTGTGTAGATTGATGAGGAAAAAATGTATTTAATCAATTTTAGAGTAAGGCTGTAACGTAACAAAATGTAGAAAAAGCCAATACTTTCCGAATGCACTGTACCCTCAAATTAAACCTGACAGTCCGCACTTTAAGCTTCTAGTCATTGTATCATTGAAAATTCAAAGCATTGGATTACTGAACCAAAACAAAAAAAAAATCACTGTCCCAATACTTTTGGAGCTCACTGTATATGGGTGGCTGCAGGGGTGGATACATACACACTCCTAGGACTCCTTATTCAGGATCGGTGTCCCTTCCACGGGACGGTTGAGCTAACGTAGGCTAATGCGATTAGCATGAGGTTGTAAGTAACAAGAAAATGTCCCAAGACATAGACATATCTGATATTCTTGTCAATTTAACTGCGCTGTCCAATTTACAGTAGCTAGTGCAGTGAAAGAATACCACGCTACTGTTTGAAGAGAGCGCACAATTTTGAACATGAAAAGTTATTAATAGACAAATTAGGCCTATTTGGGCAGTCTTGATACAACATTTTGAACAGAAATGCAATGGTTCATTTGATCAGTCTAAAACTTTTCACATACACTGCTGACATCTAGTGACCAAAATCTAAATTGCAGCTGAGCTGGAATAATAGATTATGGCCTTTCTCTTGCATTTAAAAAATGATGGTACAAAAAAATACAAAAAACGGTTGTTTTTTTCTATGTATTATCTTTTACCGGATTTATTGTGTTATATTCTCCTACATTCCTTTCACATTTCCACAAACATCAAAGTGTTTAATTTCAAATGGTACCACGAATATGCATATCCTTGCGTCAGGGCCTGAGTTACGTGTAGTTAGATATGGGTATGTAATTCTTGGCAAAAATTGAAAAAAAGGGGTGGATCCTTAAGAGGTTTTAAGGTCAGGGTGCTAAGCTGACACGGTTTGTCTTTCCCCTCTCTACAGTGACGTTGATAGGGTCGTCTACCCCTCACGCGGCCATTACATTCTCACGACCACACTAAACACTTCCCACATCGACTCGACTGTGGAAGTGTCCAGCTGGTAGACATTTATTACACAGCTTATAGCTGAGTCCCACTGACTTTCTGCAGTGTTGACACGGCAAAGCACAGGACACTTCCTTGACAACTTGGGTCAGCCCTTTATCAGAGCCCCACTCTTTTCCACCCAGACCTCTGCTAAGCTTTTTCCCAGTCTTTCTTTCTCGTTAGTGCTAGCTGTGCTTCTATTCCGGTCAGCCGTAGTGGACAGCACTAGCTCAGCAATACTGCAGGTTAGGTTGGAGGAAATGTTCAGGCGGCAAGATAGTTTATGGTTATAAATGCTTATTGTTCCCTCGAGTAAGGTATTTTACTTGGAATGGCCTCAGTGGTGGATATGTCCAGTAATAGAAAGAAGAAGGGTGTAAAATGCGAACCATGTAAGTGGCCTAGGGTAAAGGCAAGTGTAGAAATATAGAGAGACTGGGTGAGTGAGTCTTTGTGAAAGAAATCAATAGGGTCCGTCTTCTCTAATGGAGCACAGATGAGAGAGGGCAAATTGTTAATTTCTGTTAGCCCCAATAAAATATACAACCATATTAGTATATAAAAAATATGTATTTCTACCAGAAATAAGCTGCTGTCTAATGACTCATTTTGTAGTCCTTTAAAGGTGACTAGTGGAAAGAATTTGGGCAGTGACCACCATACACACTCTTTCCTGTTATGGAAACCAACTTTACAAATGTCTAAAGGCTTTATCCTCCTCTGGGCAGGAGATTTGATGCCTTCCCTCCACTCTCTTTGTGAGACCCCTTTTTCCCATGAATCCCAGACAATGTCTGTCTGTCTGTCTGTCTGTTGATAATATAATGGCGCTGGAGGAGATGGCTGCCGTTTTACAGGTTCTAACCAATTGTGCTATTTTGTGTGTATTTGCATTATTTGTAACTTATTTTGTACATAATTTGTCTCCACCATCCCTTAAGACTGAAAAGAGCTTCAGCATATCAGAACAGCAACTATTCACCTCACACTTTTCTTTAACGAGTAGGACGCAAAGGATTTACTGCTGATACCAGACCAGGCCCAAATCTTCGTCATTCTTATGAAGAAGAGACGCAGGGAACGCAGGTATGGGTGTCTTGTGAGAATTTATCTCCGAATGGGTAACCCGCCTCAACCATCCATCCTATTGGCAAACATTCAATCATTGGGGAATAGACTGGATGAGATCCGTTCAAGACTAACCTAACTGTAATATCTTATGTTTCACCGAGTCGTGGCTGAATGACAATATGGATAATATACAGTTGGCTGTATTTTCCGTGCATCGGCAAGACACAACAGCTGCCTACGGTAAGATGAGGGGTGTTCTTCAAGGGAAGCAACACTGAAGCATACATGAGAGCACCAGTTGTTCCAGATGACTGTCTGATCGCGGTGTTTGATGTGAGAAAAACCTTTAAACAGGTCAATATTCACAAGGCCGCAGAGCCAGACAGACTAACAGGATGTGTACTCAAAGCATGCACTAACCAACTGGCAACTGTCTTCACAGACATTTTCAACCTGTCCCTGACCAAGTCTGTCATACCAACATGTTTCAAACAGACCACCATAGTCCCTGTGCCCAAGAACGCCAAGGTAACCTGCCTAATTGACTTCGGACCCGTAGCACAAATGTCTGCCGTGAAGTGCTTTGAAAGGTTGGTCACATCAACACTATCATGCCAGAAAGCCTAGACATACCGCCCCAACAGATCCACAGAAGACGCAATCTGTATTGCACTTCACACTGCATTTCCCACCTGGACAAAAGGAACACCTACGTGAGAATGCTGTTCATTGACTACAACTCAGCATTCAACACCATAGTGCCCTCAAAGCTCATCACTAAGCTAAGGACCCTGAGACTAAACACCTCCCTCTGCAACTGGATCCTGGACTTCCTGACAGGCCGTCCCCAGGTGGGAAGAGTAGGCAACAACACAACTGCCATGCTGATCCTCAATACAGGGACCACTCAGGGATGCGTGCTTAGTCCCCTCCTGTACTCCCTTGCTTGGCCACCCATGACTGCATGGCCAAGCAAGACTCCAACACCCTTATTAAGTTTGCCAACAACACAACCGTGGTAGGCCTGATCACTGAGAACGATGAGACAGCCTATATGAAGGAGGTCAGGAACCTGGCAGTGTCATGCCAGGACAACAACCTCTCCCTCTACATGATCAAGACAATGGTGATGATCGAGGACTACAAGAAAAGGAGGGCCGAGCACACCCCCATTCTCATCAACGGGCCTGTAGTGGAGCAGGTTGAGAGCTTAAAGTTCCTTGGTGTCCACATCACCGACAAACTATCATGGTCCAAACAATCCAAGACAGTCGTGAAGAGGGCACGACATGCCTGTTCCCTCTCAGGAGACTGAAAAGATTTGGCTTCGGTCCTCAAATCTTCAAAAAGTTCTACAGCTGCACCGTCGAGAGCATCCTCACTGGTTGCATCACCCCCTGGTATGGCAACTGTTCAGCCTCTGACCGCAAGGTGCTACAGAGGGTAGTGCGTACGGCCCAGTATGTCACTGGGGCCAAGCTTCCTGCCATCCAGGACCTCTATACCAGGCGGTGTCAGAGGAAGGCCATAAAAATTGCCAAAGACTTCAACCACCCTAGTCATGGACTGTTCTCTCTGCTACTGCATGGCAAGCGATACTGGAGTGCAGCTTCTACCCCCAAGCCATAAGACTTCTGAACAGCTATTCAAATGGCTACCTGGACTATTTCCATTGGCCCCCTTTTTTATTTTCTTTAATGCTGCTGCTACTCGCTGTTCATTATTTATGCATACTCACTTTACCCCTACCTACATGTACATATTACCTCAATAACCTTGACTAACCTGTATCCCCGCACATTGACTCGGTACCAGTACCCCTTGCTATTTAGCCTCATTATTGTTATTTTATTGTTACTCTTATTTTTTTTACGTTTGTTTATTTAGTGAATATTTTCTAAACTCTTATTTTTCTTAAAACAGCATTGTTGGTTAAGGGCTTGAAAATAAGAATTTGTACCTGTTGTATTCGGCGCATGTGACAAACAAAATGTGATTTATTTTGAATTCATAGCGCTCTAGAACCCAGCCGGCCTGCTGGATACCCGTCTCCATGGAGACAAGGGTGGGAAGGAGAGTGATGATGTTGCGTAGAACAGCACAGCAGCCTGCCTGTGTCTGAATGAACTGTGTTGTTGTGTGATTGCTTCGCGTCTTGCTCAAAGAGGGCCATGTAATTGGCCCATGGCTGACTAGCACCATACAGTATGTGAGCCATGTCAATCCACACACAATTGCTTGACTTGTTAATGTTTAATTTTGAAAACTGGATAATTTTGTGAGCAGGGCAGAAATTGTGTCAGTGCAGAAATGACATGCATGAAGCATCACTAATTTTGAAAGCTTATTCTGTATTTTTCTTCAATCTGAGATCTCAATGCACCAAAGAAAACATGATTGATCATCTGTGTCTTGACAGTCCTACCCTGAAGGATAGCTGTCAACACAGCACACGCAGTATTCATTTTAGTACCAGCTCTGCCGCTGTCATATTAGACAGTGATGACACACAGACACGGTGTCTGCAGCAGTAAGTACCAGAATACAAAGCCCAGCCATTATTTGGATGATTATGCTCTTCTGCCTTAGTTCCTATAATACACTCTGGCCATCAAACACAATGCAGATGAGTCTGTTTCCTTTTCTGTGACAAAGACAAAGATTTTATAACGACCTGAAATTGTTGTCATTGGTGACCTATCCTCAACCCAGCCAACCAAAATGAGGCACTGGATACCATGGCGACAGTGGCTCTGTGCGTAGAGAGGTGATAATGGAGATTTTAGAGGTGGGGAGAGGGGGGTTCCGAGGAATTGCCACACTGTCAGTGGTGTCACACGGTCTGAGGGGTTTCTGAAAGGACTAAAGGGGG
The DNA here is from genome assembly GCF_057628025.1 of Oncorhynchus mykiss. Classification (NCBI taxonomy): domain Eukaryota; kingdom Metazoa; phylum Chordata; class Actinopteri; order Salmoniformes; family Salmonidae; genus Oncorhynchus; species Oncorhynchus mykiss. The sequence goes on along the minus strand of NC_143044.1, from coordinate 18,961,710 downwards.
GAAAACGTCCACTGATCAGAAATGAGCCAACCAAATGTCTGAGTAACAGCAATATTATGTTTTTAATAATGGCAGATGTATAAAGGCATTTAATGTAGCCTCTTCTGTACCATTTGTCCTATTGTCAAAATATGTATTGAATTGTGTTAGCCTCTCAGGTATAGGGCCTAAATCATTTCAATATAATTTTAAGACTAGCCAAACCAGCGTAATGTAATTTTTGGCCAATCATGCTGCCAGTCAGGCAACAGATGCTGGAATTTGTTGTGGATGATATTTGAAGTGTTCGATGCTGCTGAAGAGACAAGACTGGAATGATGTGCTGTGATTGCTGAGGTTTATCTTAGTCACTCTCCTCTCAGTGGCTCTCATTGCTGTGCTGGATTCTTTCTGTTTGAACACAACTTATTTATGACGACCACTGTCTTCACCATCCCCAGTGCCCCACATGCTATTTCATGCAATGGCACAATTAGGCACTAGGAAACAATAAAAGTATCAAATAAAAACATAACACCTTGGTTAACGCCTAACACGAGTGGCTGGTATCCAATATACTTCAACAATAAAATGCTTGTTAGACCATTTTGGAATTATTATTATTTATTTTTGGAGGATGGTAATTATCACAGTTCAGTTATTATTCTCTTCCATAGCTTTATAATAAAAAAAACTCTAACACATGAAACAGTTCAAACCAAGAGAAAAGTTTCAAAACAATACAAACATACAGTGCCTTGCGAAAGTATTTGGCCCCCTTGAACTTTGCGACCTTTTGCCACATTTCAGGCTTCAAAAATAAAGATATAAAACTGTATTTTTTTGTGAAGAATCAACAACAAGTGGGACACAATCATGAAGTGGAACGACATTTATTGGATATTTCAAACTTTTTTAACATATCAAAAACTGAAAAATTGGGCGTGCAAAATTATTCAGCCCCTTTACTTTCAGTGCAGCAAACTCTCTCCAGAAGTTCAGTGAGGATCTCTGAATGATCCAATGTTGACCTACATGACTAATGATGATAAATACAATCCACCTGTGTGTAATCAAGTCTCCGTATAAATGCACCTGCACTGTGATAGTCTCAGAGGTCCGTTAAAAGCGCAGAGAGCATCATGAAGAACAAGGAACACACCAGGCAGGTCCGAGATACTGTTGTGAAGAAGTATAATATCCTCTTATGGCTGCGATCCCCGTACAGGGATCAACATCAGGGGACATTTCAGAGTGACTAACTAAAAATACAATGTCGTAACATTAAACATTCTTGAAAATGCAAGTGTCTTACATCCTTCAAAAGATTAGAATCTTGGTAATCAAACTACGTTTTCCGATTTAAAATAGCCATTACAGAGAACAAATGCCATGCTTTTGTTTGAGAAGAGCGATCATCAAAAACAAACATTTTCCGCCATGACAGTTTTGTCACATTCCCATCTGAAGGTAAAATTATGACTTACATTCTGATATCTTGCTCTTATTTCTCTCCCGGAGGGTCCCAGTGATCAAATGAAGTGCCGTTTTCTTTGATAAAATCAATTTTTATAGCCTAAAACTAAACATTTTGTAAACCGCTTGTGTCGTGAATTCCATCTCTACTTTTGACGGAGCATTCAACGTAATTACACACACTAAACAATTGTTAATCTAGTCATAGTTGGTTTCAGTGCAATCCTCTGGATGTTTGCAACACAGCCAAACTTGATAGTTTTTTTTGCGGGGAGTATTGACCTGAAGTGAACTGATTTGAAGACAATAAGCAATCACTTCATTGAGCACCAATAATATTAGCGAAGCTTTGTTGATTGACTGTATTTCTGCCCAATGACCACTGATCTTCTTGAAATCTAACTGGGTAGATAGCCAATGAGCTGAGGTAAATGCCAGTATGTGATGGTTATGGGTTGGACCACCATCCCTTGTTTGTAAACGCACACGTAACGAACTTCATTCTCGCCATTGACCATCAGAGTAGTTGCAGTCACGCTTGTTACACACAGCAGTGTTTTGGAAAGTAGTATAATGCCGTTTTATGAAATATAATTATTATTATTTTATTTTTTGCAAAAAAATAAATACATATATATTTTTGCATTTTACAATGAAATGTGTGATGAAATGTGTAAAGTACACATAGACTATAGTGTGTGTGTGTGTATCTATGTGTACGACCCATAACTTGTGTGTGTGTGTGTTGTTTGTTTGTTGGTGTGTGTGTGTGTGTGTGTGTGTGTTTGTTGGTTTGTTTGGGTGTGTGTGTGTGTATATATATATGTTTTATTCAAATGGCATGGAGTAGAACAGCAAACACACACATGGCCACTGCGCCTGCTACTCCTCTCCATTTCCATATGAAATAGCCATTGGGTGCTGTTGGGGGAGGGCAGGCCCACAACAATGGCCGGAGTTGAATGGAACAGCACTTCACCTTAGTGACTGTTCCCTCTGTCCTATACAATACATATCTGTTTATTTTATGTAATGATAAAAGGCTCATACAATACAAATATTTTTAAAATGTTTTCTTTCACAGTGATAGCGACTCCGACTGGGAGCCCCCGGTGCCAAGCTGCCCGCTCTACCTCTGCCCCTTCTACACCTGCCTCCAGTGGTGTTCATATGCCACAGTTCATTACTGCAGGCATGACTGTGACTCGGGGCCAAAAGGGCACAGCATGGATGTGTCGTTGTGTTCTGTGTCGCATGAAGTCCCCCATCACCTGCACCACTTGTTCAGTTTGCCTCTGCATCAGAAAGAGACTGCTATGGGACATGGCACAGGAGGCAAAATATTGTGTAGAGGACCAAAGGGTCTACCTCTGTTTTTTTTAAATATTTTTTTAATAATATTTTAAAAAACATTTTTATAAAAAAATATTGTGTGTTAGAATTGCTTTTTTATATGTTGTATTTAGTTATTTGCACTGTTGTATATAGTTATAGGTCATTTCACCAATTTGGCACATTGGGTACATTTGGGCAACTTTTGTGGGACACCTGTGTGACTTCATGCTAAATGTCATGTAGCTCACCCATTCCTGAAGTTATCAGTCTGAAACATTGCACACCTACAGTTGCCCTCTTGTGTTATCCATTAAAATTATCTCCAGCACCCTATCTGACTGTGTGGCGTTTCTAGTACATGTGAAAGATGATGCTGCAACAATAAAAAAACAGAAAACGTATGCTCTTTCTTTCTCTTTTCTTCCACCAGATATACTGTGTTATATTCTTCTACATTCAATCAACATTTCCACAAACTTCAGAATGTTTCCATTCAAATGATACCAAGAATATGCATATCCTTGCCTCTGGGGCTGAGCTACAGGCAGTTAGATTAGGGTATGTCTTCAGGCGGAAATTGAGAACAAGGGATGCAGCCATAATAAGTTAAAGTGACTTGTGATACATTTATTACATACATTTTTCCATTATTAAAGTGACTGGAGTTGAGTCAGTATGTTGGCAGCAGCCACTCAATGTTAGTGATGGCAGTTTAACAGTCTGATGGCCTTGAGATAGAAGCTGTTTTTCAATCTCTCGTTCCCTGCTTTGATGCACTTGTACTGACCTAGCCTTTTGGATGATAGCAGGGTTAACAGGCAGTGGCTCGGATGATTGTTGTCCTTGATGATATTTTAGGCCTTTCTGTGACATCGGGTGGTGTAGGTGTCCTGGAGGGCAGGTAGTTTGCCCCCGGTGATACGTTGTGCAGACCTCACTACCCTCTGGAGAGCCTTACGGTTATGGGTGGAGCAGTTGCCGTACCAGGTGGTGATACAGCCCGAAAGGATGCTCTCGATTGTGCATCTGTAAAAGTTTGTGACTGTTTTTGGTGACGAGCCGAATTTCTTCAGCCTCCTGAGGTTGAAGAGGTGCTATTGCGCCTTCTTCACCACACTGTCTGTGTGGTTGGACCATTTCAGTTTGTCCGTGATGTGTACGCCAATGGAACTTAAACCTTACTACCCTCTACACAACTGTCCCGTTGATGTGGATAGGGTGGTGCTCCCTCTGCTGTTTCCTGAAGTCCACGATCATCTCCTTTGTTATGTTGACATTGAGTGTGAGGTTATTTTCCTGACACCACACTCCGAGGGCCCTCACCTCCTCCCCGTAGGCCGTCTCGTCGTTGTTGGTAATCAAGCCTACCACTGTAGTGTTGTCTGCAAACTTGATGATTGAGTTGCAGGCATGGCCACACAGTCGTGGGTGAACAGGGAGTACAGAAGAGGGCTCAGAACGCACCCTTGAGGGGCCCCGGTGTTGAGGATCAGCGGGCTGGAGATGTTGTTATCTTGGTGTTACCTATGGTGTTAAATGCTGAGCTGTAGTTGATGAACATCATTCTCACATAGGTATTACTCTTGTCCAGATGGGTTAAGGCAGTGTACAGTGTGATTGCGATTGCGTCGTCTGTGGACGAGGAGGTTAGAATAACAATGATCTAGGGTTTTGCCAACCCTGGTTGCGCAATCAATATGCTGATAGAATTTAGGGAGCCTTGTTTTCAGATTAGCCTTGTTAAAATCCCCAGCATTAATAAATGCAGCCTCAGAATATGGGGTTTCCAGTTTACATAGAGTCAAATGAAGTACGTTCAGGGCCATCGATGTGTCTGCTTGGGATATGTGGCTGTGATTATAATCGAAGAGAATTCTCTAGGTAGATAATGCGGTCGGCATTTGATTGTGAGGAATTCTAAGTCAGGTGAACAGAAGGACTTGAGTTCCTGTATGTTGCTATGATCACACCACGTCTTGTTAATCATAAGCCAGGACCAAGCAGAACCTCCAACGAAGGTCAACGGTCCAGAACCTCTAGCGAGGGTCAACGGTCAGGAGCTTCCAGGAAAGGCGCCCAGTCCAGCTCCAGGGCAGGAGCCTTCCTTTGCGCCAGTGGCCAGTCGAGGCATGGTGTCCAGTCCAGCTCCAAGTGCCGGAGCCTTCCTCAGCACTGGTATCCAGACCAGGCACGGCCACCAGCCGAGCTCCAAGGCGGGAGCCTTCCTCTGCGCCGGTGCCCAGTCCAGGCACGGCGGCCAGCCCGGGTCCATGGTTGGATCCTCGGGATGAGCGGGTACTTCGCCCTGGACCGGAGCCGCCACCGACGCTAGATGCCCACCCGGACCCTCCCCTATAGAGTCAGTTTTTGCGGCTGGTGTCCGCACCTTTGGGGGGGTACAATCAAGCCCTGACCATAGAGAGCCTTTTTATTCTCTATTTTGGTTAGGTCGGGGTGTGACTAGGGTGGGTAATCTAGGTTGTTTATTTGTATTTTGGCCTGGTATGGTTCCCAATCAGAGGCAGCTGTTTTTCATTGTCTCTGATTAGTGCGTTTCATTCTATAAACATGTGGAACCCATATCACTCTACGCTTTGGTCCGAATGTTATTTCAACAATCGTGACACCTGTCAGCAATGGGTGTGGCTGAAATAGTCGAATCCACTAATTTGAAATGGTGTCTACATACTTTTGTATATATAGTGTGAATGATATGTAGTGTGATGAATGCATCGTCAACTGTGTGAAGTGGATCTGCCTGTTTTCCTACGGATGTAGCGTTTAGGAAATATGTCTCAGCGCCGTCAATACTTTCAGAAAATCAGTAAACCTTCTCACCCTAACAGCATTTGTCTTTTCAATTGTCAGACAGTAGGTACATCCTAGTTAGATTTATCATAATGGTCTCTGCGTTGCCAGTTCAATTTGCACCTTTTTGGCATCTCAATGATTTGTATCTGGAATAGGAACATGGGGATTATTGTATCTTTCTGTTTCTTATGTGTCAAGAGATATTCAATAGAGTTGTTTCTCTCCCACAACTGGGAGTTACTTATATGCCAAAATCCAGGAAATTACCTTTTTGACTAATTTCTCCCTTTGTTTATGGAAATTCAGCACATGTTCTCCAGGCCTGCTCTAGTCCCCTCAGCTGCTGCCATTTTGGGAGGGCAGTGAGGCAGACAGTCCTATGCTGTTCCTTTTGGCATCTCTGACACTGGGAGACTGAAGAGTACAGTCAGTGTGGTGCTGGACATTGCTGAGTCAGCTGGGTGCGCTGCTTGCCTGTTCCCAGATCTGTTTGGGTGGTTTAGCCAATTCCTATGGTCATTGTCATACCAGCTTTCCAAGCATGACTATGACTGTTGGAGTTTTCAATACAGCACAATCAGATCTGGCACCAGGATAGTGCAAGGACACTGACATATCAATATCACATAGTCCGTCAGAAACATTCAGCACTTAGACAGTGCAGCACTGTGTATGGATGTTAGTATGTTGTGAAAACTGTACCAGATCTAGCCATATACTGGTACCAGGCTTAAAATGAAATGAGAATCCATTTTGAAGGCTACTAAGGAAAGCAGATCTTTCTGCATGCTGAACATAATTACTCATGACTGTCCTATGGGGAAATACAAGAAAATCAATGATACCTTCGTCATGTTTTGCCTAGTGGTTAGAGTGTTGGACTAGTAACCGAAGGGTTGCAAGATCAAATCTCCAAGGTAAAAATCTGTCGTTCTGCCCCTGAACAAGGCAGTTAACTCACTGTTCCTAGGCTGTCATTGAAAGTAAGAATTTGTTCTTAACTGACTTGCCTTGTAAAATGAAAAAAAATATGTTTGCTTGTTGTAACCCTATTGATTCATACAGAGTGAGGAACCTACGTATGAGCAAGCCTACAATAGTCAGAACAATGACATACATACATACATAAGCAATAAGGCCCGAGAGGGTGTGGTATATGGTCAATATATCACGGCTAAGGACACAGCCCATATCCATGGACTATCGGCCATATATCACAAACCCTGGAGGTTATTATGAACTGGTGACCAACGTAATTACAGCAGTAAAAACAAATGTTTGTCATACCCATGGTATAGGGTCTGATATTTCACGGCTTTCAGCCAATCAGCATTCAAGGCTTGAGCCACCCAGTTTCTAAAACAATATAGATCATCTTGTCAAGATGAATAACAAAGCTGGAGAGTTTTATGGGTTCATATTTATTGGCTTTCACGTTGGAATTACTTTCATGAGCAGATATGTCATCTTATCACTGACTATAAATGTTACCGAACAGATTCTTAATACCAACAGGAATTGTGTGGAGGATTTTGGCAAAGTACCAAAGCTCAGCAGAAGCCAAGTATGGTGAGAACTGGAGATGTTTGTGTTCGTACCTTGACCCTTGTATGTATGCATATACTTGTTTATGTGTGTGTGTGTGTGTGTGTGTGTGTGTGTGTGTGTGTGTGTGTGTGTGTGTGTGTGTGTATTGATCTGCATGCTTTTGTGTGTTTTTCTCAATTATGTAAGTTACTGTTTGATTAATGTTGACCCTTGTCAGTCTTTTGTGCCTTGCAGGCTAGGAGGGAACTTAAAACAAAACAATAGTTGGTGAAGCCTCCTTTGTGAGCATGCCAGAAACGTAGTTGTGGGTTACCATATTGTTAATCAACCAAGCTTAAGCAAATGCATTCTGACTTATTATAACATCTCAAGTGGATATCAGTTTCCTCATCTCCTCTCTGCCTATTATGTAGCTCATCTTGTAGCTTGAATGAGTGTGTATGTAATTCATCCAGTGTCGTTGAGAGCTGAGCTAATGGCCCTCAGTGTGTTCCTCTAACAGTCTGTAACCGTACCTCTTTATCAGCAGGGAAACACTTGTCCAGGAGTGACCTCCTTAGTGGGAAAAGTAGGTCTGAGTTTAACCTGCCTTGTGTTAGACTCTCAGCGGACCTTGACAGAGGCTAAATTAACTCCTCCACTGTACAGAGGGCTAGCAGCTAATAAAGTTGCATGAAAGATAGTGGGAGAGAGATAGGCTATACCTCTCTGGAGGAGCTGAGGAGGTGTGGAGGGGTTGGGGTCTGTGTGGGGAGGGGGGTGTGGGGGTGTCTACCTGTCCTCGTTTTATTAGACTCTCTACATCTGGAAAACGTTCTGCTCGCTATCTGAGCAGCTGAACCATTTCCAGGGTTTCCAAGGGAAGTCCCATCAGATTTGACGTTGCCCTACACACATGGACCTTTATTATCTTGATCAAGGACCTTTTACAAGATTTAATTCACACGTTGACTTCCCTTAAGTTTTAAGACTGCACTAAAGAAACACAAGGTCTTAGATCAGTATGTGCACCATGTCAAATCTTGAAGACTTGCCATCTCATCAATACAGTAAATACCTTATGTACTGCCAAGGAGTCATCCGTAAATAACAGGACACGTCACTGCCAAACTGCAGATACAAGGGTTAATGAATTAGTGCCAATGAAGATGTACCAGAGGTGCCAATGTGTGAGGCTCTCAGTACAGCTTTATGGGTCTTTTAAAAGGGTGGTTTTTAACACATTTTGTTACGAAGCCATACTGCTTATGACGCCACTCAAGATGCAGTGGTTGCAGTGGCCTTTAGAGAGACAGCAGCTGTTGAAGTGTCAGTGTTAGCATAGAAAAACGGTAGTGGCTAAACAAAATTCCCCAACTGAGTAAGAAGAATCCCTTGCTGTCACTCACAAATATGGATTTCAGATAAACTAATATGAGATTCATGTTTTGTTGTTGATTGTGCACTGACATCCTCATTTACTTCAGGTTAGGTGAGGTGATTCATTTGAGATGGTTTCATGGGGAGAATGCAGTTAAGATGATTGATGTCTAGTGAGGGCTTTGATTGAATTGAGCCCCCTCAGTCAGTGTTGACTCTAGGCGCTGAAACCCCCTAGCAAGCTGTCTGTCTGTCAGCACCAACGCCATTACAGTAACTCTTTGTCTTTATCAGAACTACAGTATATGAGTCTTGTGTTTTGGTGCGTGGGAAAGACTGCATATTATATTTTAGCATTGAAGTGAATGAAAACTACAATGGCCTATATGCTCAGACATGTAGGGAGGATGTTTTGTTTGTGTGATGGCACACAATGATCAGTAGAGGGCAGACAGGAGAGTCAGTGTGAGAGATAGCAAACGCATAGAAGTGAGGGCACTCCCTCACGTCCACAACCAGCAGCAGTATCATCATCTTACTGAGTATATCTATATTAATACTGTGAACAATTATAGATATTTTTTAACATTAAACAATATTTGAATGTCATAATCCCCTTTAATTTGTGTCACATCATACAATCCTCATGTAAATGGCACCTAAATCATATACTGTTTGCTAAACTTCCAAGATGAATATTTCCATATAGAGAATGTACCATGTAGTTGGGATAATCTTCTTCCTTTCGAGCATAGAAGAGTCCATTTATACTGGAGGAAGTCGTTTAGAGACGGGCTACTCTGTCTGTGCGTAGATGAGTCTCCCTCTCTGTCTCTCTGTGTTGTTTTCTAGCCTGCTAATGCCACATTATCTGAAGGTGCTACGCTGATTACGCCACGCCAAGCTTTCACAGGATTACTGCGGTGGGGGGAAAAAATCCCCCCTTTGAAATGGAAAAGAACATCCAAAATGAAAAACCACAAAAACTGTAGTGAGTGGCTACAGGTTTAGGTCAACTGCCAGATGCATAGTAAACATTCATCTTCTGCCAGTAAAATAAGATTTGTTTTAAGAACCGGACGTTACCCAATAAGAATATTAACTGGCAAAATCAATAACCCTTCCTCGATCTCCCTAGACTTAGTAAGAGAGGCCATGCCCTTTGACATTAAAACAGTGACAGAGGTAAAATGATCGTCCAAAACACAGTGTAACCCAGCCCCTTTCCTAATTCTGTCCCCGTCTGTCTCCCTTTCCACTGAGTGTAGGTCTGCCACAATCTGGATAGCTAGCTCTGTATCTCCGCTCTCTCTCACTGGAAACACGTGGTTTGAGGGGCAAGGTGGAGAGGGAGCGTAATGGTGGTGCTGGTGGCTGTTTGTTTGGGATATTGCTGAGGGATGGTAGCTCAGTTTTGGCACACTTCCCTCTGCTGGTGTAATGTTTGTGATAGGGGAGCATGGCTGGTGGATGACAGGGGAGACTGTAGTTGATAGTCCCAACCCAGAATAAAGAACATGCTGTTTACTGTCCACTGAAGGAGAACAAGCTCTCTCTCTCTCTCTCTCTCTCTCTTTCTCTCCTCCCTCCCTTTTCTGTCTCACTCTGTCACTTTCATTCTCTGAGACTGTGTGTATTTTTCTTTCCTTCCCACACTTTCTCTCCTCTCATCACTCTCTTAATTTCTCAGTCTGTGTAACCTGGGGCTTTGTTCAAATATTGCTTCCTTGAGGTTAAGAGGGTGTGGCCCCTCGTTCTTTTTCTTCCTCTATTTCTATCTCTTTGTCTGTCTCTATTGTTGTATGAACATTGCCTCCTGTGGTCTGAGAGAGGGTGGGCTCTTTCGCTCTCCTCAGTAAAGCTGATCTTGCTGGCACAGGGTGCGGGGAGACTTGCTTTTCTGGAAGGACCTGATGCATCATGCTAATGATCCGCTCCTCACTCCTCTCTCTCCAGCCTGCCAGAGGAGCAGGGGTCTCATTTGATGTCGCCGCCTCATCCGGGAACAACAAAAGCAGCTTTTACCGCGCAGGAAGCACCCAACGTTGGAGTCAACCATCCACTGATGATTTGGCTCTCTGTGTTCTATGTCTAGCTCTGTTTAGGTCTCTTTCCTCTCTCTCTCACTGTTCTCTTTCTGTATCTGTTTGGATCACGCCCCCTCTTCTCTCTCACTTTTGCATGCTCTCTGTCTCTCACTAACTCCTTATCATTCATTCACTCACTCACTCACTCACTCACTCACTCACTCACTCACTCACCCTCTCTTTCTCTCTCTCTCTCTCTCTCGCTTCATCAGTTTCTGCATCAGCTTGTCAGGCTAGAAGGGAGTTATATGCCGCTGAGTCTACTGTCAGGTAGGCAACACTAGATCCTCCAACCCACAGGATTATTCACATTTTCTTTCGGTCTTCCTTCCTCAGCATCTTCTTACTCTTCTTCTCCCTCCTCCTCATCCTCCTCCTGCCTTCTTTCTCTCTCCTACTTCCACACCCTGCCTCTGAGTGTGTTGGAGATCGGCACCATTCGTGTGGTAAAGCAGTGGGAGTGGACCTCAGCGTGTGTATGAGTGTGTATGTAAGTACTCTTGTGTGTGTGTGAGAGTACTCTTGTGTGTGTGTGAGAGCGAGGGAGCATCAGCCTCTCCAGTCCTCCACACTCTCTCCGTGGAACATCCCTTCTTAAATGGACTTTTATATGGGTTTGAGACTTTATCACCACTGAAAGCAATGCCACTGCCGAAGCTCTACATGTTGGAATAATATATAGCTCAGGAAAGTCCCAAGATGAGTGAGGAAGCTAAGGAAAAAAGCACTGGAAAACCAGCACATCGCAAGAAGAAAGGAAAAAAGGTATGTGAAGGAAAAACCTTTTGGCTGTCTTTGTAAAAGCTTTGAATGTTGTGTTTGTATTGCTGTGGTTGGTTTACATACATTACTCCCACAAGTTGTGTGTCTATGATCTATAGACTAAGTATAAAGAGATCATTGTGTTACGTTTCATAAATAAACAAGCCTCAAGGAGGACGGTGTGAGTGCCTGCGCTCGTATTCCTGCGTGTTTACTTTGGTTTAGCATCTTGTTTCTTCAATGCAGAGATAATGTTCATGAATCTAAACACAACATTCATCAACAAAACATTTTGTACAGAGCAGTTCTGCATATTTGTTTCTATGTGTGCATATTTGTTGTGGTATGAGTATTTGACTCACCTCGAATGCAAAGTCATCAGAACAGATACTGTCACAAAACACTTTTTGGGACCACTTGTTGTTCTGGTATTTCCACTGCACCTGATTGGCTAAAGCAACTAGATGATTACCTAAGCAGGCACTCTAGGGGTGAAGGGGCAGCCTCAGGGTTAGTGTGGGGGCAGCATCTGTTGTTGTTTCCCTACATCACCATCATTGTGAGTCCACAGCTGTACTTCTCTGATGTTGTCCTCCTCCTGTCCCCAGGGGCTGTGATCAAGCCTTTTAATTAAAGGTGTTCTTAGGCGCAGCACAGTGTTTATGTCATGGAAGGCTAAATGGTTTTGTGTGTGCGTGTGCGTGTGTTTGTGCATGTGTGTGTGTGTGTGTGTGTGTGTGTGTGTGTGTGTGTGTGTATATACCTGCATGCATGCTTGTGTGTGCCTTTGCATTTTCACTAAGTGCTGTTGTGCTTCGCTCTGCTCCTGTGGCCATGTTGTTTTGTCAATGGGGTAAACCCATGATAAATGGGATTCAGCAGGTTCCACTGATCCCTATGGGGCAGGACTCAGAGGGAAGGCCTGGGTCCGGTACGTGAGGCAAGAGACTGAAGACCGGGATAGGGGAAATGCTAAAGGATTAGGGAAGCTTTGGGTATGGCTTTGAACAGGGTACCAGGCAGAGTTATCAGTTTGGGATAATTGTTTCGCTATGAATCTATTGACAGGGTCAGGGCCATGGCTGATGTTGGGATTAAGCGATTCCTTGTTGCCACTGATGTCCCTTTGTGTTTGATATGAGACCTGATATCACTGGACTTTGGTTTAATCATACTTCAACCTGTTGTTTTGTATTCCCAAAAGTAATGTAGCCACATGGGAACACAAATTAAATATTACTGGCATTTTTCTTTGTCCCTCTAGTAAGCTCAAATCTATTGGAAATCCATTTTGGTTACACACACACACACACACACACACACACACACACACACACACACACACACACACACACACACACACACACACACACACACACACACACACACACACATTCATTAATATACCACAAAACTTTCAAGCAAAGGAACGGGTAGTTTTCATGCCTAAGTTACTCTGGCCAGGTATTTGTTTAGTTTCACATTCGCATTAATGTACTGTAATGTATAGTAAAACATGTTAATCATCACAGGAAATACTGATGCTCTAAGGCTAGGAAAGTCCTTTACCTCTTGGCAACTATGCATGTCAGTAGCGCTTTGGAGAATGCAAGCACCTCCCCTACTGCATCTAACCAGACACTTCACTCTCAATGTTTCCTACGGTACAAGCAAACACCCAGTATAGCATTGATAACATCAGGACCTAAAGCTAGAAGATTGTCAAGATTAGTCACCTCACACCTCACGATCCACAAATAGGAACCATTGGGAGGATAATCAGAACTACTGGTGAATGATCTCTGATGAGTGAATTGAATTGACTAGTGATGATACCCGAAAATACATTCTCTACTATATGCATACAAATGTGTTTCCGGTGTTGGTATGTTTATGTGTGCTTGTGTGATTATGTGTGCCTGTATGTGTGTGTGTGTGTGTGTGTATGTGTGTGCATGTGTGTGTGAGTGTGTGTGTGTGCCTGCGTGTGAGAGAGTGTCAGTGTGAGCGTCAGATAAACATGCCAGATGTGTTAATGATTGTAGCCATGGCAACTACTTTTCTGTTCCGAGGACGAGGGATATTGAGGGCGAGAGTGAGCGAGGGAGAGTGAGAAGAGGGGGCTGGAGTTCTAGTCAACCCTGTGGCAATCAGGCCAAATATATACACCGAACAAAAATATAAACGCAACATGTAAAGTGTTGGTCCCATGTTTCATGAGCTGAAGTAAAATATCCCAGACAAATTTGTTTACATCCCTGTTATTGAACATTTTTCCTTTGTCAAGATAATCCAGCCGCCTGCCTCCCAAGTGGCGCAGCAGTCTAAGGCACTGCATCACAGTGCTTGAGGCGTCATTACAGACCGGGGTTCGATCCAGGACTGTGTTGCAGCTGGCTATGAGAAGGCACTTAATTGGCCCAACGTCATCTGGGTTAAGGGAGGGTTTGGCCGGACAGGATGTCCTTGTCCCATTGCGTTCTAGTGACTACTGTGGCAGGCCGGGAGCATGAACACTGACACGGTCCCCAGTTGTACAGTGTTTCCTCCTACACATTGTGCGGCTGGCTTCCCGGTTAAAAACAATGTGGCAAGAAACAGTGCGGCTTGGTAGGGTCGTGTTTTTCGGAGGACGCATGGCTCTCGACCTTCGCCTCTCCCAAGTCCGTGCTGAAGTTGCAGCAATGGGACAAAACTGTAACTACCAATTGGGGAGAAAAAGGTGTAAAAAGTAAAAAATCCAATAAAATAATTAATCCACCTGACAGTTGTGGCATATCAAGAAGCTGCTTAAACTGCATGAGCAATAAACAGGTGCACCCTGTGCTGGGGACAATAAAATGCCACTCTAAAATGTGCAGTTTTGTCACACAACACAATGCCACAGATGTCTAAAGTTTTGAGGGATCGTGCAATTGGCATGCTGACTGTAGCCATGTTCACCAGAGCTGTTGACAGAAAATGTAATGTTAATTTCTCCACCAACATTGTTTTATAGAATTTGGCAGTACGTCCAACCGGCCTCACAACCGCAGACCACGTGTATTGCGTCATGTTGTGAACAGAGTGCCTCATGGTGGTGGACAACGAACACAATTGCATTTTATTGATGGCAATTTGAATACACAGAAATACCTTGAAGAGATCCTGAGGCCCATTGTGAGGCTCATTTTTTTAAGGTATCTGTGACCAACAGATGCATATCTGTTTTCCCAGTCATGGAAAATCCATATATTAGGGCCTAATAAATGTATTTAATTTGACTGATTTCCTCATATGAACGAGAACTCAGTAAGATCTTTGATCTTTGTTGCATGTGTGCTTACATTTTTGTTCAGTACATTTCATGAGACTGCTGATGGAAATACTCAAGGATACAATAAAGTATCTTTTGAGCAAAGGCTTCTGAACTATGGCGATTATATGACAATGTCATAAATCAAACTGAAATGTATTTTGTGTCTGAGTATCTGTGTGCAGCTTCAGAGGACAATGCCTGGCATTCTTATCAAACAAATTATGTAGGGTCCTTGAGAGAATTTTGGTATACAGTAAAATAATGTGATTGATAGATGAAGATTACTAATATGATACTCCTTTCTTCTTTCAGCATCTAGTCATAATTTATACATGCAGGTGAAGGATACACATACAGCTGTGATGTTTCTGATCAAGATACATTCCCTCTCATTAGAGGACAGTGTGGACCTCCTGTCCTGTTACCTCACATTACAAGTGGGGACAACAGGTCAGGTGTCTGCCTCCATTGTCATGGCAATGACCCAACTGTGTGATGATAAACGTCTGTATCAGACTGGGCGTCGTCCATGGTGGGAGAGAGGGGGAGCAGGGGCGAGGAGAGGGAAGGAGGGCGAAGGGTGGTCAGGTTACTGTCTCAGTCGGTTTCCTGTGCCTTTCCCTTCAAAGACAGGTCTGTAGATGACGAGAGAAGAGAACTTTCTTAACCCCTGCTGTATGACTCACATGACATCAGTGTTTACTGAGACTCATAAAGGCCATCATCCACTGTGTGATTGGTTGTTATTGTCTGACTTCGACATAGGCAGTGACACTCGGAATGGTGTTTATCTATGACACAAAATTATCTAATTTTGTGAGGTCGAAGGTGAGGCATTGGTTTATTTAGGATTGAGAAATATTGAGGAGTGTAGCAGTAAAAAGTCACTGAAATAATATTGGGGACTGGACACAGTCATGGAATTTCTCTGTAGAGTTCTGTCATTTGTTTCTTCCATCTTTTGTTTTAAATGATGCCCCAATGTCTTCCTCCGTAGCCGTGGGACTGATATTGCAGCGCTCTGGTCTTTGTCTTGTGAAATAATTCAGTCACTAGCTAAGAGCCTTGTGTTTAGAGGATTGGTGATACACATGTAAGCTCTTTCGTGATGTAGCTTTCAAAGAAGACTCACACATCAGAGCATTGGCATTAACATCCCGGCCTTTCTGAAAGCGCTGACAGAATTCTCCCATGCAATACATTGGAGAACCAGTCTGTGTTTTGTTTTCTAGATTAAGTTAACGGACCTGGGACAGAGTATATCCTTAAGAGGAATAGGTTTACGCTTTAGATTAGAAAGTATATCAAGAGAAAATCAGGATGTGTGTGTCTATGTATGTTTGACAGAGAGAGATAGAGTAGACCAGACCAATGACAGATAAGAGACGAGAAGATGGTGTGTGCATACTGTGACATACCGAGGTATCAAATTAAGACATGGGGAATTTTTTTATGTGTAATGGTGGATAGGTTCTACTAAGATAACATATGGCATATTTTAAGATGGTCATATCAAAGATATCTTAGGTATTAGATTTTTTAGGTATCCCTAAATAAGTCAACTCATAACTTGCAGCTGATTGTTGACACATCAACCAGGATTAGGGGCCAGGGCAATTTGTGACTGTTGATGTTTTGGTAATCAGGGGCTGTGTTGGAGGGGGAGTGGTTTCTCCTCCTAGGCAATCAGCAATTAGTACTGGGTGGTGTGCTCTTACCTCTGCTAGGCAATTAGCAATTAGTGTTAGTATTTCAGTCTCTCCTATTTTCACAGCAGTGGTCTTGTTGCCAAAACTAAAAACCAATTTATGCTTTATCCGAAAATGTGGTCTGTGGCGCCATATAGAGGGTGTGACGCAATTGCGGAGCCTCCGGAGGCACGCAGAGACCAAAATGAGCTTCGTACCGCATTTCCGTGCACCTCCCAAATTTTGTAACAATGAGGAGGGCTCCATATAGATCCGCATTGACATGATTGGTTGACGGTAGGTGGGGGCAGGAGCTCCAGTATAAAAACAAGCTCACTTCCTTCACAACAGCTCTGCTATGCGAAGTGCAAGAAGTAAATGCTGTATGGCCACTGCAGAAGTCGGATTTACCATGCAGAGCCTTTAAGACAGTTCTGTCGAGTTGTTCGGGCAGAGTTAGAGGAAGGAAAGACAGGAAGAATCCACACCATACTCACTTGAGTATTTTACCTAGATATTTCTCAGATCAGTTTGCTCTTTTGTAGATTTGTTAACTATGTGTGTGTTTTCTATACTATGTG
Organism: Oncorhynchus mykiss; assembly: GCF_057628025.1. Lineage (NCBI taxonomy): Eukaryota > Metazoa > Chordata > Actinopteri > Salmoniformes > Salmonidae > Oncorhynchus > Oncorhynchus mykiss. Next base: position 18,944,786 of record NC_143044.1, on the reverse strand, counting down.
TGTGTTTTCTATACTTGTTCACTCCTCTCCCTGTAGGCTTTACAGATGCTCCCCACCCCTTGGCCGCAACTCTTCTAAATTTAGTGTACCCTGCCCGCACAACCCATGTGGAATTCCTGGTGCCCTTCAGTCCCTAGACTTTTTGGCCCTGACAGAGACATTAATAACCGCAGAGAACAGTGCTACTCCACCTGCACTCTCTTCACTAAAGAGGCAACTGGGCAAAAATGAATGAAAACTAAACTTCCACAGGACCTATCATTCTTTCACTTCCTCCCCTCTACCTTCTCTTCCTTTGTATCTGCTGCTAAAGCCACTTTTTATCACTCTAAATTTCAAGCTTCTGCCTCTAACCCTAGGAAACTTTCCCACCTTCTTCTCCCTCCTTAATCCTACACCCCCTCACTCTCTGCAGATGACATTGTCAACCACTTTGAAAAGAAGGTTGACAACATCCGCTACTAATTTTCTCAAGCTTATTAAATCTACTGGTCCCACTCACAGAGAACTACCCTACGCCATGGCCTCTTTCTCCCCTCTCCCTTTAGATGTAACCCTGCAACTAGTGAGTTCTGGCCACCCGACAACCTGCTCGCTCGGTTCCATCCCCTCCTCCCTTCTCCAGACAGTCTCTGGAGACCTTCTCCCATTCCTCACTTTCCTCATCAACTCATACCTGACCACTGGCTGTGTCCCATCTGACTTCAAATTGGCCAGAGTCGCTCCCCTCTGACTTCAAATTGGCCAGAGTCGCTCCCCTCTTCTAGAAACGAACACTTGACCCCGCTGACGTCAAAAACCCAGAACTGTATCCCTCCTTTCTTTCCCAACCTCTTGAGCGTGCTATCTGACCAACTCTATCTCTCTCTGAACAATCTTCTTGACCATAACCAGCCAGGCTTCAAGATGGGTCACTCAACCGAGACTCCTCTTTTCTTTATCACTGAGGCTGTCTGGACTGCCAAAGCTGACTCTCTCTCCTCTGTTCTCATCCTCCTGTATCTATCTGCTGCATTTAACAGATATCCTCTCCACCCTCTCAGAGTTGGGGGTCTCTGCACGCTCTTGGATTGCCTCCTTTGTGGCAGGCCACTCCTACCAGGTGACGTTGAGAGGATCTGTGTCTGCATCACGTTCTCTAAATACTGTTGTCCTCCAGGGGTCGGTTCCAGGTCCTCTTCATACACTAAGTCACACATATCCTCACATGGTCTTTCCTATCATTGCTATGCAGATGACCCTCAACTACTTTTCTCCTTCCCCCTTCTGACTCCTAGGTGGCGACACGCATCTCTGTGTGTCTGGCAGATATCTCAGCTCGGATGTTGGCCCACCACATCAAGCTCAACTAGACGGAGCTGCTTGCCCACTCCAAGATCTCTCTATCATGGTTGACAACTCCACGGTGTCCCCCTCCCAGAGTGCAAAAAACATTGGCGTGACCCTGAGCAACAACATGTCGTTCTCTGCAAACATCAAAGCAGTGACTCGCTCCTGCAGGTTCATGGTCTACAACAGAGTATTACACAGGAAGCAGCGCAGGTCCTAATCCAGGGACTTGTCATCTCCCGTCTGGACTACTGCAACTCGCTGTTGGCTGGGCTCCCGCTTGTGTCATCAAACCCTTGCAACTTATTCAGAATGTCGCAGCCCACCTGGTGTTCAACCTTCCCATGTTCATCCATGTCACCCCACTCTTCCGCACACTCCACTAGCTTCCAGTTGAAGCCCAAACTCGTTCCTGGGGCCATCGCTGGGAGCATGTTTAGCTTTTTGCCCTATCACTACACAGCTGAATCAAATTACCAACTCATCATCAAGCTTTGATTATTTGAGTCAGCCGTGTAGTGCTAGGGCGGGTAGCAGGACCGAGTTTGGGAAACCCTACACTACAAGACCATGGTACGGAGCAGCAAGAGGAACTTCCCCTCCTACCTTCCGACTATGCTCAAACCCTACATCCCAACCTGAGCACTCTGTTCTGCCACCTCTTGTTGTCCCACCTAGCTATCTTAAGAATAATGCACGAAATGTAAGTCGCACTGGATAAGATAGTTTGCTAAATGATTCAAATGTAAATGTGTCCATCCACGCTGCCTAGAGTGAGTGAAAATGCGCCTAGGTGATAAAATGTCACTCCCTTATGTTATACATTTTACCAAGACAATATCCAAAAAGTCAGATTACGTAACCTAATACAGCCAATAATAAACACGGAGCACTTAACAGAGCTTGCTTTTGAGGATTTTACACGTTGTGGTGGTCATCTGCAAAGTTGTTTCCGTGGGTTGCAAAAGCCTAATTAACATGGCACAAACTGAATTAAATGCTCAGTGCTCAGTGTTGACATTTCACAGAGAGAAATCTTCTAAAAATAACAGTTTTTTTTAGCATTATCAAAAGCATATACTAAAATATGAAAATACTGCATGTCATGCCTGCTCCCGCTGCCCCTCTCTGGCGCTCAAGGACACCAGGGGACCCATCATTACGCACACCTGTCACCATCATTATGCACTTCTGCGCAATATTGGACTCACCTGAACTTCATTACTTTGTTGATTGCCCCTCTATATCTGTCTGCTCCTCAATTTGTTCCCACTTGTCAGCATTATTGTCATTATGTTTTCCCTGTCCAGATGCTGTCCTTGTTTGTTTTTTGTCGATTTTATTAAATGTTCACTCCCTGTACTTGCTTCTCGACTCCCAGTGTCTGCCCTTACAGAATTTTGACATCACTATGTGAAGCATCAGGGAGTTTTTAGTATTTTGGTTGGTTGGTGATTGGGAACTGGGGGTGCCTCAGCTGGCTCGTCGGGCTTTCACACCTTAGCTGGCTCGAGAGGTTTCCTCACCTTGGTTGGCTCGGCAGGCTCCCATCCCACGTCATGCCTCAGCCGGCTCGTCGGGCTCCCAAGCCTCAGCCAGCTCATCAGGTTCCCATCCCACTTCATGCCTCAGCCGGCTCGTCAGGCTCCCACGCCTCAGCCAGCTCATCAGGCTCCCATCCCACGTCATGCCTCAGCCGGATGATTGGGATCCCACGCCTCAGCCGGCTCATCTGGCTTTCACGCCTCACCTGGCCCTGGTGGGATGCCGGGTGTCACCCCTAGAGGGGGGGGGGGTCGCTCCCCCTCTCTGGCACTTGAGGATGCCAGGCGGCCCGTCATTACGCACACCTGTCACCATCATTATGCGTATCTGCGCAATACTGGACTCACTTGAACTCCATTTCTTTGTTGATTGCCCCTCTATACCTGTCTACTCCTCAGTTTGTTCCCCATGTCAGCATTATTGTCGTTATGTTTTCTCTGTCCAGATGCTGTCCTTGTTTGTTTCTTGTCGGTTTTATTAAATGTTCACTCCCTGTACTTGTTTCTCGTCTCTCAGCGTCTGTCCTTACAATGTCTCAAAATCTATCTTAATTCCGATATTGTTTTATGTCCTCTGGATTCAAGAAGAAAGATTAGTTCAACTTCAGCTTGTCAGTTAGCCTTAATTCTCTCATGTATCTGGAAAATAGTCAGCTTATTTACCACTTTTTACCACTTTTTTCCCTCTGGCCTCTTGATTTAGTCACCCTAATTTTGGGCATCCTACCAGGGTAAAAACTCCAATACATTTTGAACAGATTATGATAGAGACATTAGGTCTGGTCCATTGGTTTACTTAGAGTACCTACACAATTACAGTGCATTCAGAAAATATTAACAACCCCTTGACTTTTTACAAATTTTGTTGTGTTACAGCCTGAATTTAAAATAGATCAGGGTTTTCAGGTTTTTTTTCTCACTAGCCTACACACAATACACCATAACATTTGCTTCACTGACATAATAAGATGACTCTATTCTGTGTGCATTAATGGTGTTTAACCTGGCTGGCATGAAAATTAACCACAGGAAAAGTGTCCTCCATTCGCTATTTAAGTGCATAGATGACATGTATTTATTTCCCTTGCCACGAGACAGGTGCATGATAATGGTCCATTCAAATAAAACAAATTTCACACAATATTATTTAGTATATGGAAAGACAAGATTAAATTAGGAATAGTCTGATGGGTGACAATATTAGCCTATCACTTGTGAGTGATGTATTATCACTTGGGAATGCTGCCCAGCATATGCAGTAAGGCAAGAAACAGTGCATGCCTTTTTGTGTGTTTTTCGTATCATAGTCGCACACTTCATGTAGCCTAGCTCATGCGCATATTTGTTTTGGTAAGGTTTGTATCACAACTAAAGTGGCCAAATAACTTCTTAAAATTAATCACATTCATCCTTTACAACCGGTGTAGAGACTAACCGGCAGACATAGTGTGAGTTTCAAGTTTAGGAAAGATAATTTTCAATATAAAAAGGCATCCTTTGAAATAAAGCAATCATGCATAATCGCATTTGCGGTGACTTCTGAGAACAGTGTTTTCCTGCTAATTGATTGTATTTTGTAACATTTGCGCTTATATTCTACTGCCGTGTGCACAATGCTGCACTTATAATGTGAAGAAAATGCCTAATATTTCTTTCTTGCACAGAAGGACAAGTTGACCAATAGAATAGGTTAACTTTTGTACTATGGGGGATAGTAGATTGACATAGGCTAGTGCTTTTGCTGTTCGCTAGACCTACTCATCTTATTGGCTGACAAAAAGTATGCTCTGCCCAAGGGCACAATGGCCACTTTGGCCGCAAAAGGCATGCATTTTTGAGAGACTGATGAAGTGGGTGCAACCTCCACAAGAAAGAAAGCAGTGCCTTTCATGTCTTTCATGTGACTTTTTTAAAACCATCATTAGTCGCATCATGCAGCCTTAGAATGTAATAAAAATCCAAACATGTATCCCAATGGTTGTATCACTAAAGTTCCATAAATAACTATAAATGTAGCATATAGGAGGACATGTTTCTTTGTTCTGCTCAACACAGAATAGCCACATGTGCACACTCCCTTGGAAATCGTTTGGAGAAAATATCCTTTCTATTTTATTCAGCTATGTTCAATTGTATTCTTTATAAAATAATGCCACGGAATTCTAAGCAAAACTTGTCTGCTAAATGAACTAGTGTAGCCCACAGCCATATTACATAGCTAGATCAGGGCCTAACATAAGGAAAATCTGAGTATGCTATTCTGTTCTTCTGAAATAGACTACATTTTCTTCATATCATGTTTCTTTAGACCTGACTAAAATAAATAATGGATTTATTGTGATGGTGTAGGCTATATTAAATGGATTTATTAGACTTTTTAAAATGTAAATGTTCCAAATGTCTGCATCAGTGGCTTGTAGGTTATAGGTGGAAGCCAGGAGATGGTAAATGTGTTTATGTTAATTAATGGTCAATTAACGTGATACCAGTAGCTATGTGCTTGACAATCACCGGCTGACAAAATGTAATGACCGCCACAGCCCTAAGCATGGTGAAGTTATTAATTACACTTTGGCTGGTGTATCAATACTCCCAGTCACTACAAAGATACAGGTCTCCTTCCTAACTGATTTGCCTGAGAGGAAGGAATCCACTCAGGGATTTCACCATGAGGCCAATGGTGACTTTAAAACAGTTACAGAGTTTAATGTCTGTGAGAAAACTGAGGATGGATCAACAACATTGTAGTTACTGCACAATACTAACCTAATTGACAGAGTGAAAAAAAGGAAGCATGTACAGAATACAAATATCAAAAAACATGCCTGTTTGTAACAAGACACTAAAGTAATGCTACAAAAAATGTAGGAAAGCAGTGAACTTTTTGTCCTGAATACAAAATGTTATGTTTGGGGCAAATCCAGTACAACACATTGCTGAGTACCACTCTCCATATTTTCAAGCATAGTGGTGGCTGCATCAAGCTATGGGTATGCTTGTAATTGTTAAGGCCTGGGGAGTTTTTTAGGATAAAAAATAAACGTAAAGGAGCCAGGCACAGGCAAAAATCCTAGAGGAAATCCAGGTTCACTCTGCTTTCTACCAGATACTGTGTCACACTCTGACCATTATTTGCGTTGTTTGTTTCTAATGTTTTGTTTGGTCAGGGTGTGTTATGAGTGGGCATTCTATGTTGCATGTTTAGTTAGTCTGTTTCTATGTGTTTTGGCCTGATATGGTTCTCAATCAGTGGCAGGTGTTTGTCGTTGTCTCTGATTGGGAACCATATTTAGGTAGCCTGTTTTGTATTGTGGTTCGTGGGTTATTGTCTATGTGATGTTGCATGTTAGCACTCAGTTTCTTTAGCGGTCACGTTCGTCTTGTTAGTTTGTTTGTTTTGTTGTAGTGTACTTCGTGTTTTTTCGTCCAGTCATTAAAGTATGCATTCACACCACACTGCGCTTTGGTCTCCTCAATACGACGATCGTGACAGAATAACCCACCAACAATGGACCAAGCAGCGTGGTAACGGCCAGCAGCGGCAAAGAACGCAGGACTCATGGACTTGGGAGGAGATTCTGGACGGCGAAGGACCCTGGGCACAGCCAGGGGAATATTGCCACCCCAAAGCAGAGCTGGAGGCAGTGAAAGCAGAGAGGCGCCGGTATGAGGAGGCAGCACGACAGCGTGGCTGGAAGCCCGAGAGGCAGCCCCAAAAATGTATTGGGGGGGGGCACACAGGGAGTGTGGCGAAGCCAGGTAGGAGACCTGCGCCAACTTCCTGTGCTTACCGGAGAGAGAGAGAAACCGGGCAGGCACCGTGTTATGCGGTGGAGCGCACTGTGTTCCCGGTGCCTGTGCATAGCCCGGTTCGGTACATTCCAGCTCCTCGTATCGGCCGGGATAGAGTGGGCGTCGAGCCAGGTGCCATGAAGCCGGCTCTACGCATCTGGTCTCCAGTGCGTCTCCTCGGGCCGGCATACATGGTACCAGCCTTACGCATGGTGTCCCCGGTTCGCCAGCACAGCCCAGTGAGGGCTATTCCACCTCGCCGCACTTGCTTGGCTACGGGGAGCATTCAACCAGGTAAGGTTGGGCAGGCTCGGTGCTCAAGATCTTCAGTGCGCCTTCACGGTCCGGTCTATCCGGTACCACCTCCACGCACCAGCCCTCCGGTGGCAGCCCCCCGCATCAGGCTTTCTCTCCGTCTCATCCCTACAGGTGCTCCCGCCTGCCAGCACTGCCAGAGCCTTCCTCCTGTCCTGAGCCGCCAGAGTCTCCCGTCTGTCCTGAGCCGCCAGAGTCTCCCGTCTGTCCTGAGCCGCCAGAGTCTCCCGTCTGTCCTGAGCCGCCAGAGTCTCCCGTCTGTCCTGAGCCGCCAGAGTCTCCCGTCTGTCCTGAGCCGCCAGAGTCTCCCGTCTGTCTTGTGCCGCTAGAGTCTCCTGTCTGTCCTGAGCTGCAGAGTCTCCCGTCTGTCCCGAGCTGTCAGAGCCGCCAGTCTGTCCTGAGCCGTCAGTCAGCCAGGAGCTGCCAGAGCCGCCAGTCAGCCAGGAGCCGCCAGAGCCGCCAGTCAGCCAGGAGCCGCCAGAGCCGCCAGTCAGCCAGGAGCCGCCAGTCAGCCAGGAGCCGCCAGAGCCGCCAGTCAGCCAGGAGCCGCCAGAGCCGTCAGCCAGCCAGGACCTGCCAGAGCCGTCAGCCAGCCAGGAGCTGCCAGAGCCGTCAACCAGCCAGGAGCTGCCAGAGCCATCAGCCAGCCAGGAGCTGCCAGAGCCGTCAACCAGCCAGGAGTTGCCAGAGCCGTCAGCCGGCCAGGAGCTGCCAGAGCCGTCAGCCAGCCAGGAGCTGCCCCTCAGTCCAGAGGCGATCCTCAGTCTAGTGGGGCCTTTAATTAGGGTCTTTGACCCAAGGTCGGAGGTGAGGGTCGCCACTCTAAAGAGGCCCTTGAAGAGGGAAATGACTATGGTGGAGTGGGGTCCACGTCCCGCGCCAGAGCCGCCACCGCGGCCAGATGCCCTCCCAGACCCTCCCCTATAGGTTTAGGTTTTGCGTCTTGGGGGGGGGGGGGGGGGGGGGGGGTTGGTACTGTCACACTCTGACCATTATTTGCGTGGTTTGTTTCTGTTTTGTTTTTTCAGGGTGTGATATGAGTGGGCATTCTATGTTGCATGTCTAGTTAGTCTGTTTCTATGTGTTTTGGCCTGATATGGTTCTCAATCAGTGGCAGGTGTTTGTCGTTGTCTGATTGGGAACCATATTTAGGTAGCCTGTTTTGTATTGTGGTTGGTGGGTTATTGTGTATGTGATGTTGTATGTTAGCACTCAGTTTCTTTAGCGGTCACGTTCATCTTGTTAGTTTGTTTGTTTTGTTTTAGTGTACTTCGTGTTTTTTCGTCCGTTCATTAAAGTATGCATTCACACCACACTGCGCTTTGGTCTCCTCAATACGACGATCGTGACACACTGGGAGATGAATTCACCTTTCAGCATGACAACAACCCTAAACACAAGACCAAATCTACACTGGCGTTGCTTACCAAGAAGACAGTGATTGTTCTGCGTTCCGAGTGGCAAAGTTACAGTTTTGACTTAAATCTGCTTGAAAATCTAGGGCAAGACCTGAAAATGGCTGTCAAGCAATGATCAAGAGCCAATTTGACAGAGCTTGAAGAATTTTGAAAATAATAATATGGCAAATGTTGCACAATACAGGTGCGGAAAGCTCTTACCCAGAAAGATTGCTACCAAAGGTGCTTCTACAAAGTATTGACTCAGGCTTGTGGATACTTATGTAAATGAGATATTTCACTTTGTTTTTATGGGGTATTTTGTGTAGATGGGTGAGAAACAAAAGTCAATTTAATCAATTTTCAGTTGAGGCTTTAACACAACAACATGTGGAGCAGGTCAAGGGGTATGAATATTTTCTGAAGGAACTTTAATATATTATTTTACCCATTGGTCAAAAATGTGTTTTTTATTGTCTTATTATAATAATACTATAGGGTGGACAATCTGTAGACCATCTACAGATGGACTATCCAAATATATTGTGACCCATTGTAATTAGCCAGCCGATTTGTAACTTTTCAAGCTAACGTTAACTACATTAGGTTATGTTAGCTACAGCCTACCAGACTGTATCTAACCGTCAACTTTGCTAAATCTTTCCGTGACTTCATGATCAACAAATAAATATATTGGAGCTAGGCATAAACATGGTCCTTGTCTTGTTGTTATTGTCGGTGTGTTTAGAAGTAGGCTACAACTTCTACTGTAATTTTCTGTATTATGGAGGCTTAGTTGATTGCTCATGCATTGTTCAGGGGATGGTGTGGGTGACTGACTGGTGTCTTTTGGGGGTGGGTATTGTGTGCAAAGGTTAGTGTTCATGATCTATTGACATGAGGGGATGGGGGTTATAGTACCTTGTTTGAGCGTGTATTGATGGGGACAAAGTAGTAATCACAGACTACTGTGTCCTACAGTAATCCTGCTGCTGCTAATGACAGTGACCTTGACACCAGCTTTAGTAGTACAGAGCCGGAAGACCCTTTGGTTGAAAGTTTAGCTCAAGCTAAACATCATTTAACTAGGAAACAAGCCAGGACAGCAAAAGGTATTTATAAAAGTGAAATACCCTCTTGAAAAAATAAAATCACAAGCTAAGTGCTCCTCAAACCTTTCACACCCTTGCAGTCAATTATTTTGCATGTAGGAGGGGGGCTGTTAGTATATTCTTCTCGCCTATTCATTCAATTGTTGGCAGTGCTTGCCTACTCAAGACAATACACTACTTTCTACAAGTCAAGCCCCCTTCAAACTTTTCAAACATTTGATAACAGCTCACCTCAATGCCCCATCATTGACTCTGAGTGTAACAAAACACATACCATCTACTGTACCCTTTTTTGTTGACAGAGTAACATGGTTTCTTGTATTGTTACACATCCTCATGATCAAATCCAATCAAATGTATTTATAAAGCCCTTCTTACATCAGCTGATATCTCAAAGTGTACAGAAACCCAGCCTAAAACCCCAAACAGCAAGCAATGCAAGGTGTAGAAGCAGTCTTTATGTTTTACACATCCTCATGATCGGTCTTCATGTCTTTCCAGGAGACTTGCAGTACAAACAAATCTTCTGAGGTCAAAGCAGTAGGTGATGAAGGAAGTGTATGAGCCTCGAACCCACCAATTCAGGGAGAGGCTTGTCCACCTGACTGTGGAGTGCAGAAAGGACAAGACAGTTGTTTACAAGGAGCCAGAGTCACAGCTCCCAAAACCCAACATCGCTACAGCGCCAAAGCCTGCTAAACCAGCTGCTATTAACATTAATATAAGACGAGGTTCACCAGCTGAAGAACATTCTGGAATATTATATATATATATACCGGACTCCGGACTCAGATATACAGTATATGTTTTTGTATTGTTTTGTATGGTTAGGTATTATTGCACTGTTGGAGCTAGAAACATAAGCTTTTCTCTGCACCTGCGATAACATCTGAAAAATAAGTGTACGCGAGTCATTTTCCCTGGCTTTGTAAAGACTCCACCCTGATGGGATCCCTACTTCCTTGTCCAGTTGTGTAACTTTTAAAATATTTTCGAGAGTCATCAACTTCTTTGTTTCCAAGCAATATTGTCTTAGAGAAAGACATGGGCGATTGTTGTGTACTGTCTGTATATGTAGAAAATAAGACATCTTAGACAACACTTTATCTAGCTTGCTACAACACAGGTATAGTTACTCAAAGACTAATATGAGTCATAAAGCCAAGGTCATTCCTTTACTCTTCATCATCAAAACATTTCTCCAGTTTTACACGTAATGAGATACACTGAGGCTCCCTTGGATGTTTAGCTAGCTAGCTATAACGTTAGACTACAGTATATTTTAGGTATAGCAAAACTTGGATAGCTTGCCTTGCAGTGGTATTAGCAAGCCCCGTTATGTCCGAATTGATCACGAAATTGTACTGAACAACACTGCCTTGTATAAAAAGATAGCTTACATTGTAAGCTAGCTATGACAGCAAAACTAATTATTTATCATTTGCCCTCCCATTCCAGGTGGTCTAGGCTGCCACAGCCAGTTGATCTAGACAGGGCTCTCCAACCCTGTTCCTGATGAGCTACTCTCCTGTAGGATTTTACTAGTTCACCTGATTCTAATAATTAGCTGGTTGATAAACTGAAGCAAGCTAGTTACAACTGGGGTTAAAGCAAAAATCTACAGGAGGGTAGCTCTCCAGGAACAGGGGTTGGAGAGCCCTGATCTAGTATGTTCTAAAGAGCCAGCCTTCGAGGGTGGGAACACAACTGGACAAGGAAGTAGGGATCCCATCAGGGTGGAGTCTTTACAAAGCCAGGGAAAATGACTCAACCTAGATATCGTGCAATGTCCTGGCAAATAGGAATATCGTCCAATGGCTCTATTGAACAAGGACCAACATACTTGCTGCTAGTGTGATCCAATCGTTGAAACAAAGGCTACAATAATTGTTGCAAAACATGACTCCGTACAATTTTAGATCAGACAGCAGGCTCAATCAACCAAAGAAGTCATTGGTAGAACTCTCCTGGCACGAAAATTCTAAATTACCGCTATAGTGCATAATTATGTCTGGAACACCTCATCACTCAGAATTATGTAGGGAGACTGGAAAAACACCCCAAGTAGTGTCTATAAGTGAAGTTTCTCTTTAAGCTCACGGGTGTGGCATGACAATAATACACCCCCATCCTTAAACATTCGAACACACGCGTCTTCCTCTGGGATCTTCCTGGTGCTCCTCCAGACAGGGGCTGTCGTCACAGGGCCCGAGCACAGCTGCATGCCCTGGGGAGAGGGCAGAGGGATCAGTCTGTCAGGAGAAAACCAGACACAAATGAACTGTCTCCCACACAGCGAGAGAAAGAGATAGAGGGCAGAGCATAGAGACAGAGATAGATAGAAAGCACAGAACATGGAGAGAGAGGAAACGGCAAGAACATGAAAGAGTGAGAGGAGAGTGTAGAGGGAGAGACTGAGCAAATGACAGTGAAGAGAGAGAGTGTATTTACAGCAGCAAACGGGCACTAAATCAACTTCACAGTGTGTGGGTCTGTTGCCATGGTTTTGGAATCATTTCTCTAGAGCGAGGTAGGGGGGCTTAAATACTCTGAACCCCACCCAATGGCATTGGTGACATTTTCCGCTGGTGATGTAAACCAATCCCAGAGGAGCAGAATGGCTTTTTTTCTTCTCCTGCGCCCCAGGCCTTCAGGGCAGGAAGTGAGTTTGAGGAGTTCTGGCTGGTAGCTGTAGAAACCAAACCACTGGACCAGTAATATGACTATTGTCAAACACAAACAAACGCACAATCATAGGTACCCAACGCATACTGTACAGTATCAGATCTAATAAACCAATGCCAGGAACAGGTGTCCTTCACCCACAACAGTCTACCTTTTTAACCTTCTCTCTGTTCTCTTCTCCATCACTGCTGCAGGACAATTTGGAAAAATGTCACGCTTTAGTGAGTTTCATATTCAGTGCTTGAAATAGTGAATGTACCAGCTTGTACTCAGCTCAGTACAAACCTGTGTCTCTCTGTTCCTCTCTATGCACGATCACGAAACATTAATGCTGAGTCAATGCATAACCTTAAATGTTGCTGAATGCTTTCCAAATCCGAGGGCCACGAGGCAACTAAAAGGCCCACATTTCAACCTGTGCTGGCTCAGGCTTGGATGTCTTTGAGCCTATTCCAGAGAGCTCTTTATGTGTTCCATTGGCAGTGTTGCTGAATCTCTGGCTTGCATCTCCCAGAGCAAAAAAATGTATTTATGTTCAATGTCTCGCTTCTTGTTTACCCTGCCTGCCACCACATCGACTCCAAAGAACTGTCAGTCCTGGTCTGAGTCACCAGGACGTGAAAACCCTTTTATCAAGTCTGAGATCTTCTTTAAGCTCTCCTGAGTGTCACCATGGCAACTGTAAAAGCTCTATACCAAAAGACATTCATCCAATTCTGTACATTGAAGAATTTCAGCTTCAGAATGATTTAGCAGGAGGCATTGTCTATCATGATAGCAGTCGATCCATATTATTTTATATTGTATAATTGTTTCCAATCTCAAAACACAATGCCTCCTCCTTTGGGAAAGATCACATTTGGCTAATACAAGAGTAATATAGGAATGAAGGAAGGGAAGGAAGGGAAGGAAGGACAGAAAGAGAGAGAGACAGGCATACAGACAGAGAGAAAGAGAGAGACAAACAGGAAGGGGATAGGGAGAGAACATCTTAAAAAGAAAGGGATGTTGTCAAAAAGAGAGAAAGGAAGTTGAGAGAATATGAGATCAGAAGCTTACAAAATACAGAATTAACTGCTAACGACACAGTAATGTCACAATATTCATAGTGACTTTTTAAAGATTAGCCTTTTTTCAATTTTCATCTGATACAATTTTCAGATTCAAGGAGCCTAACAAATGGTGTTGTTATTGCAGACTGGCAGTAGTGACGCTGATTATGATATTTGGATCTCTCTTTGGAAAACTGAATAGAACAGGAGAGGAGTCGCCCTTTTATGGTGTTATTGCGTAATCTAAATGAGCGTTTTGCAGAGCCATATTGAGACTTCACCGAGTCACTGACTTTATATACTGTGTTTGGCATTGAGTTCACAGACACACACACTCTCACTCATACTTCACAATTATTTTCACCTCACAATTCATAATAGAGTGTCTGTGTCTGTGCTCGTGTGAGAGAGACAGAGAATGACAGAGACAGAAAAGATCCTAACATGATATCTATTAAATGACAATGGGGAGAACAAGTCTTTGATACGCTGACGATTTTGCAGGTTTTCCTACTTACAAAGCATGTAGAGGTCTGTAATTTTTTATCATAGGTACACTTCAACTGTGAGAGACGGAATCAAAAACAAATATCCAGAAAATCACATTGTATGATTTTTAAGTAATTCATTTGTATTTTATTGCATGAAATAAGTATTTGATCACCTACCAACCAGTATGAATTCTGGCTCGCACAGACCTGTTAGTGTTTCTTTAAGAAGCCCTCCTGTTCTCCACTCATTACCTGTATTAACTGCACCTGTTTGAACTCGTTACCTGTATAAAATAAACCTGTCCACACACTCAATCAAACAGACTCCAACGTCTCCACAATGGCCAAGAGCAGAGCAGGACAGAGGAGCCTCTTAAAGAAGAAGTTACAGGTCTGTGAGAGTCAGAAATCTTGCTTGTTTGTAGGTGACCAAATACTTATTTTCCACCAAAATTTGCAAATAAATTCATTAAAAATCCTACAATGTGATTTTCTGGATTTTTTTTCATAGTTGAAGTGTACCTATGATGTAAATTGCAGGCCTCTCTCATACTTTTAAGTGGGAGAACTTACACAATTGGTGGCTGACTAAATACTTTTTTGCCCCACTGTAAATTGAGCCAGTCATCTCAGACCCGCCCTGGCACAGTACCTGGACTTCACCCCCACGCCGATGACCTCCGATCTCCAGAAACTTGGCTGACCTCTGAGTAATTGGACTTCATGGAGGCGCCCGAGGAGACATTGTTTATGAAGGTGTGGTACCTTGGGAAAGACTGAGGAGACCAACACTATAAAGCCAGGTGGGAGATTGCTGGAGAGCACGGAAATCTGCTGGACGATGACAACTGGTGAAACCACACATGAAAGACAATCATGTTGAGTGAACAATTATCTTCACCTCATGATTCATGATAGTGTGTTTGTGTGTCTGTCTAGAAACATTAAAATATGTTATTTCCTTAATAAAGATGCATTTCTTCATCCCTGTTATTCTTTAATATTCTTTAAAAGGAAATGGATATTCGGCCGGCAGATCCAAAAATGTACTTACATAATAGAGAGGGTTGGAGGAATGAGAAACAGGATGAGAGAGAAAGTGACTTCTCTGGTAAGCAGAAGTGATACAGATAGAAAATTAGAAATAAGAATGAAAGGTAGCGGATTAGGGTGAATACACTGATCTACACCCACTCTGTGCTGACATGCTTTTAGCATATACAGATGTAGGATCTTAATTTGAGCTACAACATGAAAATAATCCTGCAGACGACAGGAATTTTGAATTATTATGTGGATTATAATGATTGGACATTTTTCATTAGGGCAAATCAAGTCTGACATTTTAAATTGGAACGTACAAACTTTAGAAGCCTTTTCAAATCTTGAAGTTTGCATTTCCTGGTGGGCAGAACATTTCTCAGTAACAAGAGTGATCAAATTAAGATGCTTCATCTGTCGATTTGATTCACCAGATTTTCCTTTGAACCTGGGATAGTCCCTTCCCCACACCATTGGCTTTAATGAGGAGCCCAGAGAATGGTTGTGCTTATTCTGTAATTTCCCTTCTACTTCCCTCTTTCCTCAGCGAACAAATTTGAGCTGGTATTGCTTCTGTAAAAGTGCTTGGCAAAAACGTACCATTACGCATCTGTTTAACACATAAAGAAACATGCTATACTGAACTAAAGCCATCAGCTCAATCACAGAATAGGAACGTTTCTGAGTACTTCTCCCTCAGTTTATTCTAGACAAGCCTGTTTTGTGTGACAAAACATGTTATTTGTAGAGGAGTGAGGCGAGGTTGTCTGGGTGTGAAATTACTGCTGGAATAGAAGGCTGGGCCAGGGATGGCTGTAGAGGGATAGTTTGGTAGTTAGTTGTTGTGGTCAGTGACACTATTCTGGAGCATGTGGTCAATAGTTGTGACAACCTCCCACCGAAATACTTATCTCGATACCCCAGAGAGAAAATCAACGGTAGGTGTAAGCGTGTGTGTGCTTGCATGTGAGTGTGCATGTGGTGAGCTTGCATGTGTGAGTGCATGAGTGTTGTATGTGTGTGTTTGTTTGCTATTGAAACTACTCAGAAAACGGGCGTCATCTCTCAAGAGGACTGACGTGTGTGAGGGTGTCATTTCTCTATGTGTGTGTGGGTGTCAGAGAGACAGCAAAAGGGAGCACGCCATAGATCTATCCTATTTTACAAATAATATGGATGCATGTTGGCATGTTTTGTTGGTGTGTGCGTGTTCACTACATCTGTGAGCTTATAGACCAAAGATAGTTTCATCTCTGTATTACCACACATACATAGCAGGGAAGGGTGCTGGCAGGTGAGTATTAACCCGGCCAACCCCTCAGCCAGACACTAATTGAACACAAGGAGCCAGGCTGTAGCCCGAGCAATTCGAGCAGCCTTTTGTAGCACGTTGCACTAATAAAGGGTCCTGAGCTGTGCCTCGCACACATAGACGGTGAGAATTCATTCTCTCTGACACTTAATGATATGTGATTAATGTGAGTGGAGAGAACAGGGAGGGAGGGTTGGAGGAAATATCAGAAAGGTCTGGCGATGATGTAATGGAGTCACAAGAGCAGCTGGGGGGGGGGACTGGCAGAGAAGGGAGGTTCTTATCCATTTGTGTCATGAATGATCACAGCAGATATCAGCAGCAGCTCAATTTAGCCCAGCCACGCTTAGCTCAGTCTCCAGTTTGGGGATAGAAAGATAACTTTCCCCCTCACAACACTGATCTAAGGTTGTCTCTTCATGGGATTGGGATTTGGGTAGGGTTAACTGATCCTCTTTCTGCATTAGACAGGTAACCTTTACCCTAAGGCAGAGGCTGTCCCTTTCCACGGGCAGGCCGGAGGGAGATCCTGGTGGGGCCAGTTTAAGAACCTGGCAGAATTCCTGCTCCAGATCTGATGGGTGGCTCTCCAGACTCTGGGCAGAGGCAGGGTCACTGGAATAAAAATAAGTGACCAGTCTCTCAGTGGATGTGTAACGGGTGTAAAAGTCTGAGTGGGAACATGGGGAGAGGTCTTTGCATTTAGGAGACACTCTTGCCTAGTGTGATATACAATAATACATGCATTCATGGAGGAGACAACACATGGCTTAATAATTACCATCTTCGATATAACGCAGAGGAAACACAGTGGACATTTCTGACCTCTGGAATTAGCACATCAACAAGGTGTTACATAAAGCCATGTGGGAAGATGTGATCAACTCTAAGTCAGTCCACATTATGAAATACAGTAATTTCAGCTAGGAGCTGAGTACAATGCTGTAGCAGAACAAAGACAAAAATACAATTTTGCTCAAGTTGAAAGGGACTGTGTCATTAATCCTAAAAGACATCTCATATTCCAGTCTCTCCAGCATCACAGAGAGAGAGACAGCGTAAAAAGGACAGCCGTCTCTCATTATAGCTTTGATTGATAATATATCTGCTGAAATGATGATGACCTGGGATTTGTCTCTGTGTGGATATGATAGGATAACCTTTAATGTCCCAAGGGGAAAACTGTCTTAGACAGTACTGCTGTATGCAAAATAGACACTGTCAAACAGACCCAACATAATACATGCATTGCATGTTACCCTTATGATCATACACTTCTCATATAGCCACATACATAATACTTAGCATATTCCCTTATTCTGTTAGTGGCGTACTAACACAGCTCAACTTTATTTATTGCTGTTTAGGTATTTGTTGAACATGGGAATGAAGGTGTGCTTATACCTGTTCAGCTTACATGTAAGGACCCTATAGCGTCCGCCTGAGGGGAGGAGGGACCCTACAGCGTCCACCTGAGGGGAGGAGGGACCCTACAGCGTCCACCTGAGGGGAGGAGGGACCCTACAGCGTCCACCTGAGGGGAGGAGGGACCATACAGCGTCTGCCTGAGGGGAGGAGGGACCCTACAGAGTTCGCCTGAGGGGAGGAGGGACCCTACAGCGTCCGCCTGAGGGGAGGAGGGACCATACAGCGTCCGCCTGAGCTGTGTTCGAATACTCATACTAACCACACTAATTGTACTATTTGTGACGTGAATTGAGTATATAGTATGCTTGTTGGTCATAGTTCCAAAAGTTCCATGATGTCGTACTAAATTCGCCAAAATACAAAATATACAAGCATTGTACACTAGGGCCCATAATGCAATTCTTCAGAAAATGGGCATGGCTTCAGATTTGAAGAAAATGGCGAAACATATGCAGCCGAAGTCCGACAAGAGCGAATACAAATTCATTGAACTAATGAATGACAACTGTTAAGAAAATGTTGAGCAATAGTAATAACTTTTCAAATAAGTTAAGTTACACATTATGTTGACAGACAATTTGTTAGCTACGCTATCCATACAATCCGCATAGCATTACAGCAGTATGTAACGGTATTTTAGCTAGTTACCTAACGTTAGTTGGATACTAATACATCGAACATGCCAGGCAGTATATAAACTATCTGTTATCTAACTAACTAACCAACGTTTATTGACTTGATTATTCACATCATTCTTAGCTAAGTGGTTATGCGTTTCAATGGATGTTGTTCATGGCTATCTACTCCAATTTCAGAGCATTCTCGCACACTGTTGAATATGGCCGGTGTCCGTAAACATCTGAAAAAAAAGTATAATAAATTGCTGCCAGCAGCACAGTCACCAACGCTCTGGATAACATGAAAACAGTCTAACCAGCTCTGCTATGGCGAGTAAAATAATTAGAGTGTGGTATTCTCTCATTTGTGTCTGCAAGTAGCAAGCCAACGTTAGCCAGTTAGCTTGGGTGCTTGACTGCTGTTGAATGCTAGGATCAATCCTACTCCTCGGCCAGAGCATCCAGTGTGCACTCTGAACACTCCGAGAGCGAAATGCTCTGAATTTACAATCTGACAACGCTCTGGATTTACGAACGCCCAGAGCGCACTCTGGCATTGCAGATTGAATTTACGAACACACCTGAAATCGTAAAATGTTTAGCTAGTCATATGTTATGCTAACAAGCTAGCAATAGTATATAGTATGTAGTATAAACTCATTAAGTATGTTGTATACAGTATGTTAGTATGGGTATTCAAATACAGCCCCGGTTTGCACTGCCAACTGGGAGATGGAGTGTGGAAGTGTATCCATGTTCTCAGAATGTTCAGATAACGTTAAGAAACAACATTCTTCTGTGGGGTTTTCAGTACTTCAGCATAACATTTTCTGAAGGTTTCCTCATGGTTCTGAGAACGTTAAGAAAACTTTCCACAAAAAAACAAGAAAACTTTTGTAGTGTTCAGAGAACGTTCTAAGAATGTTATTTACAAACATATACATTCCCTTCTCAGCGTCAACAAAACCTTCTCTAGCCTGTTGATGCCAGGAGTTCCTCTAGAGGAACACACCCCCCCCCCCCCCGTTCAGCTCAAACCGTGGCGCATGGAACGCAAAAATATTCTTAGAAATATTTAACCTCCACACATTAACAAGTCCAATAGCTCAAATGAAAGATAAACACCTTGTTCATCTACCCAGCATGTCAGATTTTTTAAATGTTTTACGGCGAAAACACACCACACATTTATATTAGACCACCACCGAAACCAAGACAAGCGGCAGCCATTTTGTCCCAGAAAATATAAAATTATAAAAGCAGGATTAAAAAATAAATCGCTCACTAACCTTTTGAAAATCTTCATCAGATGACAGTGATAGGACATGTTACACAGTACTTTTTTTTTTTTCAATAATATGCCATATATATCCATAAATGTCCATTTACAATGTACTCATGTTCAGAAATTACTCAAAAATGCCCGCAGGAAATCTAGGTAGCTCGGCAAGATAACGTAAATAGACATCATAAACTTTGGCTAAATATACATGTTCTACATATAGTTAGAAAGATACACTGCTTCTTTATGCAACCGCTGTGTTAGATTTATTTTTAACGTTACAGAAATCGCACACTATTCCATATGCTGAGACAGCGCTCAGTTCCAAGCTACATTTCCACGTAATGTTGGAGTCAACAGAAACACAGATTTAAGCATAAATATTCCCTTACCTTCGATGGTCTTCGTTCAGAATGTTCTGGAAGGGTTCATACTTACCCAATACATCGTTTGGTTTCAAGTCTTGCGTCTTTGTATTAGCTACTGCTAATAACATCAGCTGAAATGCACCCAAAACGTCCTCTGGTCAGGAAACGTTGCGCATCAAAACTTCAAAATTACATATTATATGTCGACTAAACAGGTCAAACTAAGTGCAGAAGCAAGCTTTATGATGTTTTTAACACACAAAACAAATTTCAATTCAACCGGGCATCGTTTGCTCTTCCCAGGAGTGCTGGAACAAAGGAATGGCTGTGACCAATTTGCGCCCTAACGCACAGGTTTTTTTCTCGCGACACTTACTCAAATCACTCCCATAGGGCCAATTCTCGCGCAATTTGAACGATTGAACGCTCTAAAGAAAGAGGACATCTAGTGGAAGAGATGGAAAGTGTCCCCAGATCCATAAGTGGTCGGGAAGGGTGGGGGCCATGACGTCAAAGTTGCTCCAACTTTCATGGCCACAAAAACTAGTTTGGAAGAATGCATGCCCTGTGAGTTCTGCTATACTTACAGACATAATTCCAACGGTTTTAGAAGCTTTAGAGTGTTTTCTATCCAATAATTATTATTATATGCATATATTAGCAATTTTTGATAATTTTTTTTTCAGTTTACTAGGGGTACCCAATTTCTCCAAAGGGGGCGTAAATCTGCCATGCCCTCAAAAGGCTAGCCTGTATCTTGTTAAGTGTATTCAGGTGTGTTGGACACACCCACTAATTGGCCACACCTGATCTTAATGACTGCTTCTTTCCTTTGAAAGGGGGGTCTGTTTGAAGATAAAAAAATTAACAGCTTTGTATGAGTAAAGAAGCATGGCATGCTAGCGCCATGCTGGTGCTGCAGTGAACTAATTCCATTGGCAGAGAACAGAAGATCCTAGGTTAAGGTATCATTGATGCTGTGGCACAATAAAAAAAATATATATGTATAATAATTCCTAAGCAACTTAATTTACATGTGTCCTAGCTGTGCTTGGAGTTCACCTAAGCTAGCAGTGGTATTGAAAGATCTGATACATGTTCTCAGAACATTTTCTTTCTCTTGAACTACAATGTTGGTTAAGGGCTTGTAAGTAATAATTTCACTGTAAAGTCTACACTTGTATTCAGGCGCATGTAACAAAGTTTGATTTGATTTGAATCTAACAGATCACTTGAAGGAACCAAATCCATTATCAGATCACCAAAGACCGTCTCCCCTAAATTGACACATCAATCAACCTCATCCTGTCTCAGAGACACACAAGAACCACCTTATTCACTAGGGAGAACTATTTCCTGGAAACCACCGCCTAGTTTGGCAAGGAATGTTTCCTCCGAGTTCCCACACAAATCATCCTCCTCCCATGGCTTGGATAAATTGGTTTATGGATATAATAGCAGTAATTGGTGGTTTTGCAAGCCAAGTCACAGCTGTGATTAGCTAAAAACCTAATTGTTATTGATGGGGCTTCGTCCTGTGAATTGGTAACGTTATGAGTGTTCTCCTTAGGAGATGGGGCTGATACTGAGACAGCCAGAGAGGAAATTTAGTTAGCATGAATTCCGCTCACTTTAAAATCAGTTTTAAGTTTGGTTTATGCAAAGAACCTATGCAAGACCGAAATATCATCATATCCTCATAATCTTCAGACAATAAAATATCCCTTAAATGCACGTGTCAAACTCCATTCCATGGAGGGCCAAGTGTCTTCCGGTTGTTCGCCCCACCCTTGTACTTGATTGACGAATTAAGGTCCCTAATCAGTAAGTAACTCCCTTCACCTGGTTGTCTAGGTCTTATTGAAAGGAAAAAGGAAAAAACCTGCAGACACTCAGCCCTCCGTGGAATGAGTTTGACACCCCTGCTTAAAAGGATGTGTTGTGGCTATTACATAATGCTATCTAAACTCTTCCATCAGTCTGTTTTGGAGGGGATATACTCTGGTCTCTCAAAGGATAAAAAGAGGAGAGCAGATTCAGTTTCTATAGTTGGGATTTACTTTATTAATCTGCCTATAATGTTAGCTAATTGGAGCTGTCGAGCTGCTGCTAATTTTAAGTATGGAATGCTGTCTGAAGAGCCGAACAAATCTCAGCTTTTCTAGGGATGATTAGGTCCTGTTTGAATGTGCTGCTGAGTATCAGTAGATCACACAAACACTCATTGTGGATAAAGGCAACCCCAGAATGAGTCTGACAAAAAATGTGATAGATCATCATAGAATTTGATTTCTTCAAACAAATTCTTAGAGTTGACTCTGTCAAAAGGGAAATAAAAATTTATGGAAAAGAATGCCTTTACAAATATTGTCAAATCTCATCTTAAACTCCTTCACACCATATATTCCTGGCTTTTCACTGAATAGCGTAAAAACAATTATCTAAACCCATACCCTCACTTACTGTGTGGTAAAATAAGGGGACATGTGTATCATATCTTAAACATGGGAATTCTACAGAAGTAGTGTAAATGGCTGTCCCACCCCCATTAAACAATGAAAAATTATATTTTACATTTCCAAACTTAGGACATTTGTTCTAATTCAGTCCAAGGCAATAACAAACATTAACTACATTAATGTTGCATTAATATAGTACAAAGTCATTGTTTATACACCTATTTATATTGAGAGGTGGCTGTCCCAAACCCTCCCAACTAAACTTCATGTTTAAAAATAAAGCAATTCATGATTTTTGTAATTTTTTCAGAAATATTATTTCAGTAGAACATATTGAGTTGTTCTATTATCACATTTAAAGATACTGATCAAATTATTAGTTGTTTTTAAACATCTTTCTCTGAAAAACGCTGTCCCCACTTTTGATGTCACTACATAAACACACACTTTAGTGCTCCCAAGTGGTGCAGCGGTCTAAGGCACTGCATCACAGTGCTTGAGGTGTAACTACAGATCTGGGTTCGATCCCGGGCTGTGTAGCAGCCGGATGCGACCGGGAGACCCATGAGGTAGCCCAGCATCGTTAGGGCAGTGTTTTGCCGGCCGGTATGTCCCATAGCAATCTAGCGACTCCTGTGGCGGGCTGGGCGCATGCACGCTGACATGGTCTCCAGTTGTATGGTGCTTCCTCTGACACATTGGTGCGGCTGGCTTCCGGGTTAAGTGAGCAGTGTGTCAAGAAGCAATGTGGCTTGGCATGGTCATGTGATATGCAATGTCTAAATCTGGCTTCTCTATGGCTCTCTGCATAATCAATCATCAGGTGGGGACCCACAGCCCATCTCAGTATGGAGTGCATTGTATTATACTGGATTGGAACTATGCACCTCGTTCCAACCATGATAAAGTTGGGAGAGAACATCCAATTCTGGTGCAGCACATGCAGCCCACAAAGTTACAAGTATAGGATAGTGAATTGTATTTTAATTTTGAAATATAATAGTGCCTATTTCTAGAATTAGTAGGCTGACCATATATACACTATCTATACAAAAGTATGTGGACATCAAATTCGTGGATACGACAATTTCAGCCACACCCGTTGCTGACACGTGTATAAAATTGAGCACACAGCTAGACGCGCATTCGGTCCTTATAGCATGGGCTATGCTGCAGCAAATGTAGGACCTACCTAGGGTAGGTCTGTAACGGCGTTCTTCGTTTGTTGAAAGAGAGGCGGACCAAAGCGCAGCGTGGTGGTTGTTCATTGTATTTATTGACGACACTATACATGAACAAACTAACGGAAAAAAACAAGAAACGTGAGAACTCAAAACAGCCCTGTCTGGTACAAAAACAGGAACAATCACCCACAAACAAACAGTGAAACCCAGGCTACCTAAGTATGATTCTCAATCAGAGACAACTAATGACACCTGCCTCTGATTGAGAACCATACTAGGCCGAAAACATAGAACTGACCCAAAACATAGAAAAACGAACATAGACTGCCCACCCAACTCACGCCCTGACCATACTAAATAAATACAAAAAACAAAGGAAATAGAGGTCAGAACGTGACAGTACCCCCCCCCAAAGGTGCGGACTCCGGCCGCAAAACCTTGACCTATAGGGGAGGGTCTGGGTGGGCGTCTGTCCGCGGTGGCGGCTCTGGCGCGGGACGCGGACCCCACTTCGCCATTGTCCTAGTCCGCCTTATTGTCCGCCTCCGTGGCTTACTCACCCTGCCCACCCCTCTCAATGACCCCACTGGACAGAGGGGCTGCTTGGGACAGAGGGGCAGCTGCTCGGGACAGAGGGGCAGCTGCCCGGGACAGAGGGGCAGCTGCCCGGGACAGAGGGACGGCAGCTGCTCGGGACAGAGGGACGGCAGCTCGGGACAGAGGGGCGGCAGCAGCTTGGGACAGAGGGGCGACAGCTGCTCTGGACAGAGGGGCAGCTGCTCGGGCGGCCCCTGGCTGACTGACGGCACTGGCGGCCCCTGGCTTACTGGCGGCACTGGCGGCCCCTGGCTTACTGGCGGCCCCTGGCTGACTGGCGGCCCCTGGCTGACTGGCGGCACTGGCGGCCCCTGGCTGACTGGCGGCACTGGCGGCCCCTGGCTGACTGGCGGCACTGGCGGCCCCTGGCTGACTGGCGGCACTGGCGGCCCCTGGCTGACTGGCGGCACTGGCGGCCCCTGGCTGACTGGCGGCACTGGCGGCCCCTGGCTGACTGGCGGCACTGGCGGCCCCTGGCTGACTGGCGGCACTGGCGGCCCCTGGCTGACGGGCGGCACTGGCGGCCCCTGGCTGACGGGCGGCACTGGCGGCTCCTGGCAGACGGGCGGCACTGGCGGCGCTGGGCAGACGGGCGGCACTGGCGGCGCTGGGCAGACGGGCGGCGTTGGCGGCGCTGGGCAGACGGGCGGCGTTGGCGGCGCTGGGCAGACGGGCGGCGTTGGCGGCGCTGGGCAGACGGGCGGCGTTGGCGGCGCTGGGCAGACGGGCGGCGTTGGCGGCGCTGGGCAGACGGGCGGCGTTGGCGGCGCTGGGCAGACGGGAAGCTCAGCTGGCGCTGGGCAGACGGGAAGCTCCGGCAACGCTGGAGAAAAGGAAGGCCCTGGTAGCGCCGGAGAGGCGGGATACTCCGGCAGCGGCGCCGGACAGGCGGGAGGCTCCGGCAGCGGCGCCGGACTGGCGGGAGGCTCCGGCAGCGGCGCCGGACAGGCGGGAGGCTCCGGCAGCGGCGCCGGACAGGCGGGAGGCTCCGGCAGCGGCGCCGGACAGGCGGGAGGCTCCGGCAGCGGCGCCGGACAGGCGGGAGGCTCCGGCAGCGGCGCCGGACAGGCGGGAGGCTCCGGCAGCGGCGCCGGACAGGCGGGAGGCTCCGGCAGAGGCGCCGGACAGGCGGGAGGCTCCGGCAGAGGCGCCGGACAGGCGGGAGGCTCCTGCAGAGGCGCCGGACAGGCGGGAGGCTCCGGCAGATGCACCGGACAGGCGGGAGGCTCCGGCAGCGGCGCCGGACAGGCGGGAGGCTCCGGCAGAGGCGCCGGACAGGCGGGAGGCTCCGGCAGAGGCGCCGGACAGGCGGGAGGCTCCGGCAGCGCTGGAGAGGAGGAAGGCTCTGGTAGCGCCGGAGAGGCGGGAGACTCCGGCAGCGCTGGAGAGGAGGAAGGCTCTGGACGGATGGGCCGGAGAGACAGCCTGGTACGGGGAGCTGCCACCGGAGGGCTGGGGTGTGGAGGTGGTGACGGATAGACCGGGCCGTGCAGGCGCACTGGAGCTCTTGAGCACCGAGCCTGCCCAACCTTACCCGGTTGAATGGTCCCGGTCGCCCTGCCAGTGCGGCGAGGTGGAATAGCCCGCACTGGGCTATGCAGGCGAACCGGGGACACCGTGCGCAAGGCTGGTGCCATGTAAGCCGGCCCAAGGAGACGCACTGGAGACCAGATGCGTAGAGCCGGCTTCATGGCACTTGGCTCGATGCCCACTCTAGCCCGGCCGATACGCGGAGCTGGAATGTACCGCACCGGGCTGTGCACCCGCACTGGGGACACCGTGCGCTCCACAGCATAACACGGTGCCTGCCCGGTCTCTCTAGCCCCCCGGTAACCACAGGAAGTTGGCTCAGGTCTCCTACCTGGCGTAGCCATACTCCCTGTTAGCCCCCCCCCAAGAAATTTTTGGGGCTGACTCCCGGGCTTCCATCCACGACGCCGCGCTGCCTCCTCATACCAGCGCCTCTCCGCTTTCGCCGCCTCCCGTTCTTCCTTGGGGCGGCGATACTCTCCTGGCTGAGCCCAAGGTCCTTTACCGTCTAGTTCGTCCTCCCATGTCCAATCCTCCTCGCGCTGCTCCTGCTGCTGCTTTCTCCTTTGCCCATTACCACACCGCTTGGTCCTGTTGTGGTGGGTGATTCTGTAACGGCGTTCTTCGTTTGTTGAAAGAGAGGCGGACCAAAGCGCAGCGTGGTGGTTGTTCATTGTATTTATTGACGACACTATACATGAACAAACTAACGGAAAAAAACAAGAAACGTGAGAACTCAAAACAGCCCTGTCTGGTACAAAAACAGGAACAATCACCCACAAACAAACAGTGAAACCCAGGCTACCTAAGTATGATTCTCAATCAGAGACAACTAATGACACCTGCCTCTGATTGAGAACCATACTAGGCCGAAAACATAGAACTGACCCAAAACATAGAAAAACGAACATAGACTGCCCACCCAACTCACGCCCTGACCATACTAAATAAATACAAAAAACAAAGGAAATAGAGGTCAGAACGTGACAAGGTCCTACATAATTCTAGAAATAGGCACTATTATATTTCAAAATTAAAATACAATTCACTCTTGTCAGGTGGATGGATTATCTTTGCAAAGGAGAAATGCTCACTAACATGGATGTAAACAAATTTGTGAACAAGACTTTAGAAAAATACATTTTTTGTGCCTATGGAACATTTCTGGAACATTTTCTTTTATTTCAGCACATGAAACATGAGCATGTTGCATTTATATTTTTGTTCAGTATATATTGTGCGTAATGTGTATATATCATAGGCCTATATTTATTGGATAATGGCACAATCATTTGGGCTTGGGCTTATAAAATGTATTTAATGTATGGCTCATTAGACTCAGGTAGAATTAGGTTTGAATTTTCGATCAAATCGCAAAGGCTTTTGAATTACACTTCTGGTTTTGGCAGGGAAATACCTGGTTACCTGGGAGAAAAGTGATTTATGTAACCCCCACCCCCAAACTACTTCCTGCAGCTATGGGCACCTTCAGACCTTTGAGCAAGAACAGTGCTATGCCATGATCAGGACAGCGCAGAGATTTAGCACGGATGCTGGGATTTTTGGGGGGGTTACACACGGCTATATTGGTCCATGAATACAGGACTAGTAAAGGCCTAGTGCACTACTTTTGTGAAAAAAATATTTTAAAATATATATTTTTGTTAATACATTTTTCAGGGGGTGCTACAGCACCCTCAGTACCCCTACTTCACACGGCTATGACACTGCCAACTCCCGTCCCTGGATTGAGTTACGTTTTCTGGAGGCATATCTGGCACTGTCCTGATCATTGCATAGCCCCTTTCCAATTAGAGAGAGAAGTAATGGACATTTAGTTGGATTCTTATGGCTATGTGTAGTCATGTCAGGGAAATACAGGTAAATAATAATTTATCATGCCAGCCAGTGTATCTGTCTTTGTGTCTCAGACAGTCTCAGACTGTAGTTCCAACATGAATGTCTGTAGTTGCAGAATGCCAAACACACTGGAAAAACTCTGTTTGGCTTCAAGACTAAGAATAAGAACATACTTTAAAAATCCTGTAATCACAGGGGATTAAAAAGACTGGCAGCCGATTCAAATGCACTATAAATGTCACCCTTGTGTCTGAGCGTGTGCAAACAATAGGAGCAGGAATCAAGTATTTAATTTGGTAGGCCAGACTAATAATGTGCGCCAAACACACGAGTGTGAAAGACGCTTGGATTATTTTTTTCTCTCTCTCACAGTAGGCTACACGTCTGTCTTCTATTTGCGGCTCTGTGCCTGTACTTCTCTGTCAATTGTCTAGGAGACCGCACGAGGCTGAGCTCTTGACCCCAGCAAACAAAAGCAAGCAGTGCAGTTGATGTAAGCTACAGGCCTAACCACAACAACTGTGTATTAATTCACAGCAACACATTGGTGCATGGATTCAGCTGTTTTACTATTTCTCAACATCCCTTTTAGTAGATGAAGGGAAGGTAAACGAATGTTGTCATATCAAAGGTCCAATGCAGACGTTTTTATCTCAATATCAAATCATTTCTGGGTAACAATTAAGTACCTTACTGTGATCGTTTCATTTCAAATAGTAGTAAAAATGTTCTTGTTAGCAAAGAGCAATTTCTCAAACAAGACTTTTGCAAGGACTGTCTAGGGGAAACTTAACATTAGCTGTTTTAAGATTAAGGTCACTTTACTGGTCAGTTGGACACAAGGTCCAACTGAAATTTGCCATCCACTTTTAACCCAACCCCTCTGAAAGACAAACATACCGTTTTTTGGGGGGAGAGGTACAGGGGGCAGCCACACTGGGCACCCAGGGAGCTATTGTTGTGGGGGGTTAAGTGCCTTGCTCAAAGGCACAACAGCAGGCAATCCCATCAAGGATTTGATACAGCAACCTTCCAGTTACCAGCTCACTTTCCCATCAGACCCAGGATTCGAACTGGCAACCTTTCAGTTGCTGGCTTGTCTCTCTAACCGCTAGGCTACCTGCCGCCTAGAGGAATTCTCTTTCATATTGGTCTGTTAACTATTGGCAGAAAGGTTTAGAACTCATTATTTTTGGTCGATTAACTCAGTTACCGCCTGGTGGTGGCACCAGGCAGGTCATAACTCCATCTCACCAAAACAGTCTGAAATTTGTCGGTCTTTTCAAATAGCTCTTACACTAAAAGGGCATTATCATAATTTTCACAATTTCACAGTATTATTCCAACCTCATAGAGTGGAAAGACATAGAAAACACTAGAAAATCTCATTTTTGACTGCACTGGGTCTAATGTATACCCCTACCTCCTTCATTCATACAATGGCGCTGACCCACTCTGTTGTCTCACGGGTTGCGTCCTCCTTTCAGGGTGAAGCTCATTTGTTGATCTCCTAACCCGATTAGCCGTTGGGTGATTAACTCACTGTAACCCTTCTGTCACTTGTTGCTAAAGTGTGTTAACAGCCTGTACACTCTCTCCTGGTAAACACAACCACACTTTCCCTTGTCAGTGTGTCCACTAGTCTACTCTCATGCTTGCCTCACCCCTCTCCCATCTGATGACGTAGACTGACACTTGACCTCCATTGACTCAAAGATGAAAAGAGGGGTAATATGGGTAAGTCATAACTAATTATTTGTAGCTCTAACTATTCTACTATCCATTGGTCATTTATATTTATTTCAGTCTCTTGGCAAGCCATTGCAGTCTCCTTCCATCTCTAAAGGATGGAGTGTGGGTGATTGACTCTAGAGTCAGGGAAAGGAGTAGTCAATGTCAGGGTGTTGAGGTTGACTCAGGAGAGAGAAAATCTGCTTTTGCCAATGCCAATACTTGAGTGTAGGCCTTACAGGTTAGGCTATTGTTCTGATTGTAGCCTAGTACCATACAAACGTTGGTGTTTCATTTCTGCTCTGATGTGTCTGATACTGTTGTAGGGGAATGTTAAAAATTAATCTTATTTTTTCAGATTCTATTCCGAACAGAAAGTCTCCCTATGTGATGTTAGTTTATCTATAGGCCAAAATCAATGGTGTGGTGGAGGAAACAATAAGATTCCTCTGTGGGTCCGAGTTTGAGTGCTCACCTTTGACCTCTTAGCTTTTCATTTTCCCTCTGGCTGAGTAGCAATGACAGTATGAGGTCAGTGGAGAAGGTGAAGGTACAGCCAGGACGGGGGTGAGGTTATGGGGACTTAAGAGTGATACACGCATCGGTGCCCAAATGTTATCTTAGCGTTGAGGTGGAGATGACAGCTCTTGTGTGGGGGGATGGGAGGAGGGAGAATGAGAGAGAGGTCTTATCCCCCCCCCCTCGCAGAATGACTGCACTGACATTTGAGGAAATGTCTACTGATTTGAGGCTGGAGTCGCAGCATTTGACAGGAGTAAAAGAGGATGGAGGATGGAGTGAGGGAAAGGAGGGGATGAGGAAGGGTGTTGCTTATCAGCTTTGCCCTGGATCTCATCTCAGAGCTATAAGGCTTGTAGGGAACAGTGATAAGTGCTCTTCTCTTTATCTCTCTCTCTCTCACTCTCTCTCTGGGATATTGTGTTTCAGATATGGAGAAGATGATTGGATCTCATTTATGCATGACTTGGTTTAGTGTTGTTGCTGTGAAATGCATCAATCACAAATTGTTAATGTACTGATGTTTACTTAAGGTCCGATTTCAGATCCATATAATATGATAAAACATTATGCATATGTACTTTTATTAATGTTATTTGTTTATTTAATGCCAAGGCTTGAAAAGTGATAAGATCATTGTATTGACTAAAGTTCAATAGCAATAGGTTTATTGTAGACCTCATACAATAAGCTAGGCTGAATTGCAGCCATTTCTGCAGATCTCATGTCTAGCACTCCTCACTGTGTTTTTCTTGATTAAGGAAAGTCGTCTGTGTGGAGATCCATAATTAGTTACCAAAGTGCTGGGAGTTGATCATTTCCAATCAGCAGACTCCCTGATTAGTGGACTTGTTTATCAGTTTTCAGTCGTCAAGGACCCGGATAGTCAGGTAACGATTGGTGTTACAATTCATACAATGGTAAACCATTAATTCTAATTATAGCTGTGCTGATTGATGCATGATTACTGTTCCTCTCCACAAGTGCATAACCCTATATTCATTATAATAGACCTCTATTTTTGATGCAAGGTCTTGTTAGGTATGCATCTAACCAATGAGGCTAAAAGAAGCCGTGCTTGTTTTGATCAGGCAGTGAAGATGTTAACACACACCCTTGCATGACTTTGCCATACAGCTGGATTAACTTTTCAAACTGTAATTGACATGATTAACTGTTACAATTTTGTGATATTCTCATTTGTCCTCTATTAAGTATATGGGTATGAAGCAGGAAGAGGCCTAATGGATCCGTATTAGCTACAGATTTATATGCATTAATTCAGTTTTTGTGGATTACAGCCGTATCCGTAACTGACATTAATTGGCTATGGCATTTCCCCCTCATCTGAATAGTGTTGATTGACACATGCACACAGTCTAATGTGTGTGTGTGTGTGTGTGTGTGTGTGTGTGTGTGTGTGTGTGTGTGTGTTATACACAGTGCATTCTGAAAGTATTCAGACCCCTTGCCTTTTTCCACATTTAGTTAGGTTACCGCCTTACTCTAAAATGGATTACAGCTATTTTCAGTTCTCTCCAGAGATTATTGTCTTGGCTGTGTGCTTAGGGATGTTGTTGGAAGGTGAACCTTCGCCCCAGTCTGAGGTCCTGAGTGCTCTGGAGAAGGTGTTCATCAAGGATCTCTCTGTATTTTGCTCTGTTCACCTTTCCCTCAATCCTGACTAGTCTCCCAGTCCCTGCCTCTGAAAAACATCCCCACAGCATGATACTGCCACCACCATGCTTCATTGTAGGGATGGTGCCAGGTTTCCTCCAGACGTGACGCTTGGCATTCAGGCCTAAGAGTTCAATCTTGGTTTCATCAGACCAGAGAATCTTGTTTCTCATGGTCTGAGAGTCCTTTAGGTGCCTTTTGGCAAACTCCAAGTTGGCTGTCATGTGCCTTTTACTGAGGAGTGGCTTCCATCTGGCCACTCCACCATAAAGTCGTGATTGGTGAAATGCTGCAGAGATGGTTGTCCTTCTGGAAGGTTTTCCTATCTCCACAGAAGAACACTGGCCCTTCTCCCCGATTGCTCAGTTTGGCTGAGAGGCCAGCTCTAGGAAGAACCACCAAACCACCAAACTTCTTCCATTTAAGACTGATGGAGGCCACTGTGTTCTTGGGGACCTTCAATACTGCAGAAATGTTTTGGTACGCTTCCCTAAATCTGTGCCTCGACACAATCCTGTCTCGGAGCTCTACGGACAATTCCTTCAACCTTATGGCTTGGTTTTTTCTCTGACATGCACTGTCAACTGTGGGACCTTATATAGACAATCAATTGAATTTACCACAGGTGGACTCCAATCAAGTTGTAAAAACATCTCAAGAATAATCAATGGAAACAGGATGCACCTGAGCTCAATTTTGAGTCTCATAGCAAAGTGTCTGAATACTTACTGTATGTAAAGAAGACATTCATTTACGTACATATATATACAGTTGAAGTTGGAAGTTTACATACACCTTAGCCAAATACATTTAAACTCAGTTTTTCACAATTCCTGACATTTAATCCTAGTAAAAATTCCCTGTCTTAGGTCAATTAGGATCACCACTTTATTTTCAGTATGTGAAATGTCAGAATAATAGTAGAGACAATTATTTATTTCAGCATTCATTTCTTTCGTCACTTTCCCACTGGGTCAGAAAATGACATAAACTCAATTAGTATTTGGTAGCATTGCCTTTAAATTGTTTAAATTGGGTCAAACGTTTCGGGTAGCCTTCCACAAGCTTCCCACAGTAAGTTGGGTGAATTTTGGCCCATTCCTCCTGACAGAGCTGGTGTAACTGAGTCAGGTTTGTAGGCCTCCTTGCTTGCACACGCATTTTCAGTTCTGCCCTCAAATCTTCTATAGGATTGAGGTCAGGGCTTTGTGATGGCCACTCCAATACCTTGACTTTGTTATCCTTAAGCCATTTTGCCACAACTTTGGAAGTATGCTTCGGTCATTGTCCATTTGGAAGACCCATTTGGAACCAAGCTTTAACTTCCTGACTGATATCTTGAGATGTTGCTTCAATTTATCCACACACTTTTCCTGCCTCATGATGCCATCTAGTTTGTGAAGTGCACCAGTCCCTCCTGCAGCAAAGCACCCCCACAACATGATGCTGCCACCCCCATGCTTCCCCCTTTTCCCTCCAAACATAACGATGATCATTATGGCCAAACAGTTCTATGTTTGTTTCATGAGACCAGAGGACATTTCTCCAAAAAGTACGATCTTTTCCCCCATGTGCAGTTGCAAACCATAGTCTGACTTTTTTATGACGGTTTTGGAGCAGTTGCTTCTTCCTTGCTGAGTGGCCTTTCAGGTTATGTCAATATAGGATTCATTTTACTGTGGATACAGATACTTTTGTACCTGTTTCCTCCAGCATCCACACAAGGTCCTTTGCTGTTGTTCTGGGATTGATTTGCACTTCTCGCACCACAGTACGTTTATCTCTAGGAGACAGAACAGTCTCCTTCCTGAGCAGTATATATATATATATTTTAACCTATTTTGGCTTTGTCATGATGGCGTACTGTGTGCAGATTGATGAGGAATTATTTTTATTTATTCCATTTGAGGGATTAAATTGAATTGGGATGATTTCTCACCTGCCTGTATTATGCGAGTAACATTAGTCTTAGTGACCGTGTGGACACTTATGCTAAACCTTGCTGGCTACTGTAAGTATGTTTGAGGCAGTACATAACTAGTTTCTGTTGTTGACAATGACAAACTATGCTCTCTCACTGCTCTTTACACTTTCATTTGATCTTATTAAGTTTCTTAATCAAAGACAATCGCTGTTAAAAGCGCAGTATTTTTATTTATTTATTTTTACTACCAATAAAGTGATCTTAGCCCACATTGCAGTTTGGCCGCATTTAGGTCATTTCGGATACTAATGTTACTCGGTCTAATCCCAGAGCACTTACTCCTTCCGGGATGGCAAAAGCTCTCTCTACATTTACGACCCAAATAGGTTGTGTTGATCCATGGCGCTTCCTCCACCCTGTTAGAAAGGACCTCCTACTTTTCAAGCCTACCTACGCATAGACTACTTTTTTTTAGATAGAGCCCTTCTCCCCTTAGTTGAAACTGCAGAATATTCTGCTATAGTAATTTTGGACCATTCTGTCAGGCTTCGAAGAGTGATGTGTGTGGAGTCAGGCGCAGAGAGCAGAGGATTCGGAAACACCATTTATTCTGGAACAATCACCGCAAACAAAAGAGGGTAACGCCGAACACAGGCGTCAAACACTCCAAAATGTACAACACCGGTACATACGCTGTACAGCGGAAATAAATAACAGGACACTCCTGAACCAAAAACAGCAAACAAGCCCGCACAAACACAGGCGGGCTAACTGAACTTAAATAACCCCAACCCAAAACCCCAAACAAGGATCAGGTGAAACCAATTAGACCAAACAAAACGAAAAGGGGAAAAGGGATCGGTAGCAGCTAGTAGACCGGTGACGAACTCCTAGCGCCACCCGAACGGGAAGGGGGGCCACCTTCGGTGATAGTCGTGACACATTCCCCCCTCATTCTGGTCTTAGCTCTTACTCCGAATGCAAAACAACTGTTGAATTGGAGATTTAACATAGCCCTATTGTCTAACAAATAATTCTGTGACTTTATTTCAACCAACGTAGATGTATTAATTCAAACAAATAAAAATGATGACACCTCCAGCTTTCTTCTTTGGGAGACGTTCAAAGCTGTATTACAATGCCCATTATGTCAAATAAAGACAACTGAAAAGTCAAGAACTTTTGGACTCAATCCTGGCAACAGACCGGCAATATTCAACTTCACCATCTCCTGAATTATATGCAGAGAGGCGGAAACTTCAAACTCATTTTAACCTGTCTACGATATTGGTTCCCAATTGGGAATCAACCCTCCCACGTTCAGCTGAAACGGTGGCGCATGGAACGCAAAAATATTCTTAAAAATATTTAACCTTCACACATTAACAAGTCCAATAGCTCAAATGAAAGATAAACACCTTGTTCATCTAGCCAGCAAGTCAGATTTCTAAAATGTTTTACGGCGAAAACATAGCACATATATATGTAAAACCACCACCAGACACAGCTCATTTGAATAGCCAAAACATGCAATCAACAAAACGCAGGATTAAAAAATAAATCGTTCACTAACCTTTTGAAAATCTTCATCAGATGACAGTAATATGACATGTTACACAGTACATCTTTTTTTTTTTCAATAATATGCCATTTATATCCATAAATGTCCATTTACAGTGAGTTCACGTTCAGAAATTACTCAAAAATGCCCGCAGGAAATCTAGGTAGCGCGGCAAGATAACGTAAATAGACATCATAAACTTTGACTAAATATACATGTTCTACATATAGTTAGAAAGATACACTGCTTCTTTATGCAACCGCTTTGTTAGATTTATTTTTAACGTTACAGAAATCGCACACTATTCAATATGCTGAGACGGCGCTCAGTTCCAAGCTACATTTCTACGTAATGTTGGAGTCAACAGAAACACAGATTTAAGCATAAATATTCCCTTACCTTCGATGGTCTTCGTTCAGAATGTTCTGGAAGGCTTCATACTTACCCAATACATCGTTTGGTTTCAAGTCTTGCGTCTTTGTATTAGCTACTGCTAATAACATCAGCTGAAATGCACCCAAAACGTCCTCTGGTCCGGAAAAGTTGCGCATCAAAACTTCAAAATTACATATTATATGTCGACTAAACAGGTCAAACTAAGTGCAGAAGCAAGCTTTATGATGTTTTAGACACGCAAAACAAACTTCAATTCAATCGGCCATCGTCTGCCCTTCTCTTGAGTGCTGGAACAAAGGAATGGCTGGGACCAATTCGCGCCCCTACGCACAGCCTATTTTCTCGTGGCACGCACTAATTTCACTCCCATAGGGTCAATTCTCGCGGGATTTGAACGATTCAAAGCTCTACTGAAAGAGGACATCTAGCGGAAGAGATATAAAGGTAACTGGTTGGGAAGGGTGGGGGCCATGACGTCAAAGTTGCTCCAACTTTCATTGCCACAAAAACTAGTTTGGAAGAATGCCTGCCCTGTGAGTTCTGCTATACTTACAGACATAATTCCAACGGTTTTAGAATCTTTAGAGTGTTTTCTATCCAATAATAATTTTTATTTGCACATATTAGCAATTTTTGACAGATTTTTTTTTCAGTTTACTAGGGGTACCCAATCTCTCCAAAGGGGGCATATGTCCGCCATATCCTTAACAGGTTTTAATCTGCTTTCCACTGATAAAGCAGAGTTTCTGTTGCAACAAACAAAGGGGACATACTACGAATATGGTGACAAGGCCAGCCGCCTTTTGGCACACCAACTTAATAAGACAACTTTTTAGATAACTTGGATATTCCATCCATTGATATGAACATGAGTAAAGTTCTGGACAACCCTCTGCATCTAGATGAGATAACAAAGGGTCTAAAATTAATGCGAAGTGGCAAGTCCCCAAGCACCGATGGCTTCCTCGTCGATTTTTATTTAAAAAAATCTCTCTCCCCCAACGACAACTCAAATCTCCATCTCACTTATACTCAAGAATTATAAATATCCGGCAGAATGTGGTGGATATCGGCCTATTTCACTTTTGAACGCTGATGTTAAACTATTAGCTAAGGTTCTAGCATGTCGGTTGAAACCCTGCCTTCAGGATGCCATCTGATGATCAAACGGGTTTTGTCAAAGGTCGACAACTGTTTTCCAATGTACGCCGTCTTTTGAACATTATATTCTCTCCTTCTGTCTCTCCAGACCCTGAAATTGTTGTTTCTCTTGATGCGGAGAAGGCTTTTTACCGGGTGGAGTGGGATTATTTAGTTCAGATTTTGGGAAGATTTGGTTCAATTTCATCTCATGGATACATCTGCTCTATTCTGCTCCTACGGCTAGCGTACACTCCAGAGGGACCCGTCAAGGGTGTCCTATGTCCCCACTCCTTTATGCACTTGTGATCGAACCACTTTCCTTGGCCTTAAAATTATCATCATGATTCACTGGAATCCACCGAGCTGGTGAAGAACACAGTGTCACTGTAGGCAGATTATCTACTATACATCACTAACCCTGTGAACTCTGTTGATAATATACTGCATATTTTAAACACATTTGGATCATTCTCAGGTTACAAATTGAACATTTAGAAATGTGAATGTTTTCCGATCAACTCCGCTGCCAAGCAAATGTTCCCTGGATCCCTGCGTTTCCATCTGTCACTCTCTGGTTTTTCCTATTTAGGTGTGAATATAACACATTGTCTGGCTACCCTCCATAAAACTAACTTTGCAAGTCTAGTCACACTAGTTAAAGCAGACTTACAGCGCTGGGATAGTCTTCCTCTCTCCTTAGCTGTCAGAATCCAATCTGTTAAAATGAACATTTCCCTAGGTTTCTATACCCTTTTCAGTGTCTTCCGATCTTTCTTCTATTTTTTTTTTACCAAGTTGGATAGGCTCATCAGTCATTTTATCTGGGACCTAGGATACGTAGAGCAATACTTCAAAGAAGGAGACAAGATGAAGGATTGGCACTTCCAAATGTACTGCTTTACTATTGGGCAGCCAATATTACAAATATTAAGGTATGGTGCTCATTAGAAGCACATTCCTGCCAATCATCCTCCCTTTCTGCTCTTATTTGTGCCCCACTGTCCTTGTGTACTTCAAAGTTTACTGGAAACCCTATTGTGCGCTCTACTTTGAAGATCTGGAGACAATTTCGTCAACATTTTAGACTTTCTTCCCCTTCTCTTCTCAGCCCTATCTGTAACAACCACCTATTGTCACGAGATACTAGGAGTGGTGGGTGGAATCAGGCGCAGAGAGCAGGGTTCAGTAGAGTGTCAATTTATTCTCCGGTGCACAAAAACGGTCAATTGACCAGCCCAAAACACAGGACCAAAATAGTCCGGAGAATACATACACGAAAACCACCAAACACAGAGTAACAAAAACAATCCCGCACAAAACAACGGCGGGACAACCTACTATATATAAGGACGCTAATTAAACTAAAATACACACATGTGAAACTAATAAGACAAAACCAACAGACAAACGAAAAAGGGATCGGTAGTGGCTAGTAGGACGGTGACGACGACCGCCGAGCACCGCCCGAACAGGCAGGGGAGCCAACTTCGGTGGAAGTCGTGACACCTATTTGTACCCTCCAAACTCCACCAGGCTTTTGTTTTGTGGCAAGAGAGAGGTTTGGTATGTTTCAAAGACTTATTTGTAGATGGGAAGTTTTCCAGTTTTAATTGTCTCGGAAACAAATTATAATCTTGCTCATTCGAATCTTTTCTGCTATTTTCATGCATGCAACTGTGTTCCCTCTCATTTTCCCACCTTTCCTCAACTACCTCCCAAGACGTTGCTAGAATATGTTTTGTCCCTGCCGTGGATTCGGGAAGGTCTGATTCCTAGATTATATGACATTATGCTTTCCTTGGAACCCTCTCCAATAAACAAAATCAAGACAGACTGGGGTAGTGAACTTGACCTTCCAGAAGACTGGTGGGAGGAGGCCCTTCTTAGGGTTAACTCCACATTCTCTTGTGTTCGGTTAAGTTTCATTCAGTTCAAGGTCTTGCACAGAATTCACTACACCAAAGAAAAACGTAGTAAATTCCTCCCAGACACAAATGACGTGATAGATGTTAAATCACTCCGGCAGACCACACCAATATGTTTTATTAATGTTCTAAGCTGTCTGAGTATTGGTCATCCTTTGTTAATACTCTCTCTAAAATTGTAGATATTGACCTGCAGCCTTGTCTTTTGATAGCTATATTAAATATTTAATATAGCTATCAAAGGAGTTCCATCTTTGTTGCCTAGTCTCACTAAAAGTATAGCAGACGTTGTAGCGTTTGCTTCCCTCATAGCCCGCCGGCAGATCTGGTTTAATTGGAAATCTTCCAAACCTCCCACTGTATCATCCTCGTTGAAACATTTCATGTCTTTTCTACACTTACAAAAAAATGTATACACTTTGAGAGGTTGTACTGAAAACTTTTCTTGAGATGGCAGCCTTTAATTTTCTTTTTTGAACAGTTGCCTTCTATTTATCAGGAGTAAGAATTTTGGCCAACAGGGGATATACGAGGGTGTGAGAGGGAAGGGATATTATGTTGTGATATTTTTGATTTATTTTTGTGTATGTGTTTATGCACAGTGCCAGTCAAAAGTTTTGACACACCTACTCATTCCAGGGTTTTTCTTTATTTGGACTATTTTCTACATTTTAGAATAATAGTAAATACATAAAAACTATGACATAACACATATGGAATCATGTAGTAACTAAAAAAGTGTTAAACACATTTTTTTATATTTTATATTTTTCAAAGTAGCCACCTTTGCCTTGATGACAACAGCTTTGCGCACTCTTGGCATTCTCTCAACCAGC
This sequence comes from Oncorhynchus mykiss, assembly GCF_057628025.1. NCBI lineage: Eukaryota > Metazoa > Chordata > Actinopteri > Salmoniformes > Salmonidae > Oncorhynchus > Oncorhynchus mykiss. Next base: position 18,905,679 of record NC_143044.1, on the reverse strand, counting down.
TTCAAGAGGTAGTCACCTGGAATGCGAGCGGGAGGGAGAGAGGCTCCCCGAGGTCTCTTGACTTGTCACCACTCTGTGATCCCATTGTGATGGGAAACTGAACTCCAGATATTCCACTGGCCACTGGCTTAAACAAGCTTATAAGAGTAATAGATTTGGTAAGAGTACACTTGCACTAATTCATGCACATGCGCTCACACATTTTCACAAATACACACTCTCACAAACTAAATGTCTGCAATCATGCACAAACACTGGCATAAACGTGAATACATTAATTTGTCAAATAAGCACACTTTCAAACACACATTTAGGCACACACACCATTCCTAACTCGTACAAATGAAGAGTCCCATTCAGAAGCAGAGAGATGATTGGCACAAAGAAAGCATTACACCAGCAGAAAAAGGCATATGGCATTGCGACCCACTGATGGGCACACACATATGGTGCTAGTGACTTGTGCTATGCACAGTACGCAAAGAGGAAGGTGCTATGCTCTGCTTATGTTTGATGTGCCTCCAAAACTCAGTGCAGCGTGGCTAAAGTCTGCACCATTTTGCATTATGTCATGTAGCTACCAACTTCAGTTATCAATTCAAAATGAATGCATTTGCATAGCATGTGGCATCCTCCCCATTGCAATAAACTGTTCCCTACAGTGTGACTGTTTCCAAAGGCCTGTCTGAACAACAGTATTCTACTGTATGAATTGATTGTCTGAAACATTTTCCGTATACTCAAAATAAATATTTTCCTGAATAGTATTTGCATAACAGATGCATTGCTGATTGTTGAAGAATGCTAGCTGTACTTCTACAGCAACTTGACGGATAGACTGGACTGGGCTCAGTTTTAATATGGATTCCACACAGTGGACCTGAGGTGGTAATGGATGGATGGACTGGACTGGGCTCAGTTTTAATATGGATTCCAGACAGTGGAGCTGAGGTGGTAATGACCAAATTGGGCTTGGATTGTCATGGCAATCATTGTTTGCCTACTGCTCCTTTTTGAAGAGGTTCTGGAGTACCCTGGTGACAGTGCCTGGTCCCCGCTGTGACTCTGATGTTTTGTGACTGTTTGTTTGGTGACTGTTGTCATACTGTAGAGACCAGTCGCCATGGAGAAATGCTCTCCGAGAGGTACCTGAGTGTAGGGGTAAACAGCTCTCCCCTGGGGTGTTGGTCAGGGTCGTGAGTGGATGGAGTGATGGGGTTGTGACCCACCTCCCTTCTGGCCTACACTGCTGACTGTACTCTAACCACTGTACCCTTCAACATGCCCATCGCACCCCTCACACCCCTGTGGCCATTTGATCCACATTCAGCTTGCCTGAGCTCACTCCCCCCCCTCTCTCTCTCTCTCTCTCTCTCTCTCTCTCTCTCTCTCTCTCTCTCTCTCTCTCTCTCTCCATCCTTTATCTATTAAATAACCTCAGCTCCTTGCCTGACAGCTTCTGTCATTTTGTTTTTCTGACTCCAGTTTAAAAACAATCAGACAATCCTCTTTATGATCATCATTAGGATGTGACTTCTGTGGTAATGACTTGTGTTTTAATGCACCCTGATGTTTTCCCATCAGAATGATCTCATCCTGTTCTGAGAGCCTGTCCTAGACAGTTGGCTATCATTCAATTGGACCCAACACATTACTTCTGTGCCTTATGGAAATAAATTGTGTAGACGTGTAGATGAAGTGCAGTTGACTACCGCTCTCTCTCAGCCTTTTTCATGGCGTCTCATGTTTTATTCATTCAGATGTTTGAGAGATTATAGCCAGACTCTTTTGAAATGATCCATGGTAACGGACCTCTGTTTTATTGCAGTAGGAATCTTTAAATAAACCTGTGTGGAATCATACATTTTTTAAACCTAGTATTTGAAGTTCAGAGAAATGCTCTATAGTTACTAATCAACTGAAGCTGAGTGCTTGTTTCATCTCATTGATCTAACAGTGCTGAGCTGAGGTCCAGGTATTAGATATTCAGGTATACTATTTCTCTTAGAGCAACCACCAATGTTTACATTTGATAATTATCTTGAATTATCCCTTGGGATAATTAGGCTATACAATACTTATTTAGTTCTGATCCTGGATGCTGACAGTCTAGTGTAGGTTGGACCTCAGCTAAGCACTGCTATTTCCGCTTACACCTTTAACCACACTGACCTGAATGTCAGACTGTCATTGTCACTGACAAACAGAATGGATCCTCCCTCTCTGAGGAGCTGACTACAGTGGCCGTGTGTATACTGTGTAACTGCCCCTCTGTGGGGAAACCTGGGAAATACATTTTGGTCTGATTTCAAAGGGAGCAATTGTGACACACATTTAGGTAGGTTACTGGCTTTTAACTGGGTTAAATTTCAATTGCATTATTCATGTACGCCTTTCCAAATGGAGACATTACAGTAAGATGTATAAAACTAAGAATGGCCTCCAGGAGATGTTGAGTGGACCCTGACCTATATCTAGTTCCAGATGACCACAGTGGAAGTGTTAATCATGGGAAAACCCTCAGCAAGGAGATTGCCTGAATGTTTCTACATAATTTATACAACACAACTGCAATTGTTGCACCAGAGTTTGGGCTGACTGAAAATTGATTAGCCTAGATTTTGACCCCCCCCCCCCCCCCCCCCCTCCCTCTCGCTGTCTCTTTTTCTTTGCTCCCTTCATCTTCATCAGCCTCTTATTTTTGTCTCCTTTATTTTCAGGTTTTTTAAAAATTATCTTATGTCTTTCCCTGTCATTCGCTGAGCCTTTTTTCTTTCTCATGCTTTCTTTTCTTTTTCCACCAATCTGAAAAGCCATTCAGGTCCGAATGGTTAAATGTGTAAGTGGATCTTGGTCCAAGCTAACTAACCTTTCACCTTCAAACTCTTTCCCTCGACTGCAGCTTTACTCTGTGGCTGGTGGTCCATTCATACCAGAGCTATAATTATAGCATACCTGAGTTGCATTTGGTTGTGTGCAGCCAACAGTTGAATCTGTTAGCCAAACTAATTAATGAAAGAGTTCTGTAGAGAAGCCCAATCCAAGGAGTATTATAAACATTTTATCGTACTTTAATCAAAATTACTGAGTGTGTAGAACTTCAATGCTTTCCTGGATATCAAAGGCAAAAACATCATCTGTCAGCAGTGACTGTAGCCTACATACTGAGAACATTTACGATTTGCCAGCCTGTTTGCACCATTAACCACTAGAGGGACTCAGAGAATAGACAAAGAACAAAAAGTACCTTGTTTCAAAGAGAGCACAATTTGCTGTTTCCCTCGTTATGTAGTTGAGAAAAGTCAGTGACCACAAAGAATAGTGAGTCACATTTATTTTTTTTTTTGCCATTTCACTTATTAGGGGTTCACAGCAAAAGCAGTTTTTCCTTGACATGGTCAAATAACTCAAGCAGAGAGTTCTATACTTTTTTTCTAATTTGGCACACAAACTAGAGGCCATGAATAACTTGGTAAAAAAGAATGTCCCTGATTGGCCTATGGTGGTGCTGTTATAAGCAGTCTCTCTTAAACCTTCATATCCACTACCCCATTTGACTTCAAGGCATGAAACTTTATATACTGAACAAAAATGTAAACGCAACATGCAACAATTTCAACGATTTTACTGAGTTACAGTTCATATAAGGAAATTATTCAATTGAAATAAATTCGTTAAGCTCTAATCTATGGATTTCACTTGACTGGGCAGGGGCGCATCCATGTGTGGGCCTGGGAGGGCATAGGCCCACCCACTGGGGAGCCAGGCCCAGCCAATAAGTTTTTCCCCACAAAAAGGATTTATTACAGACAGAAATACTCCTCAGTTTCATCAGCAGTCCAGGTGGCTGGTCTCAGACGATCCCGCAGGTGAAGAAGACGGATGTGGAGGTCCTGGGCTGATGTGGTTACATGTGGTCTGTAGTTGTGAGGCCTGTTGGACGTACTGCCAAGTTCTCTAAAATGACTCTGGAGGTGGTTTATAGTAGAGAAATTAACATAAAATGATCTGGCAACAGCTCTGGTAGACATACCTGCAGTCAGCATGCCAATTGCGCACTCCTTTAAAACCTGAGACATCTGTGGCATTGTGTTGTGTGGCAAACTGCACATTTTAGAGTGGCCTTTTATTGTCCCCAGCACAAGGTGCACCAGTGTAATGATCATGCTATTTGATCAGCTTCTTGATATGCCACATCTGCCAGGTGGATGGATTATCTTGGCAAAGGAGAGATGCTCACTAACAGAGATGTAAACAAATTTGTGCAACATTTGAGAGAAATGCGTTTTTTTGTGCATATTGAACATTCCTGGGATATTTTATTTCAGCTCAAGAAACATGGGACCAACCCTTTACATGTTGCATTTATATGTTTGTTCAGTGTACAGTATATATCCTCCATCTTAGGAATTTTTGAAAACCTTTGAAAAAATATTCTCATGAACTATAATGAGACGGGCCAAATACATTTTATGCTTGTTTCAAGGCAAGCAACACTGAAACATGCATGAGAGCACCAGCTGTTCCGAACGTCTGTGTGATCACGCTCTCTGTAGCCGATGTGAGTAAGACTTTTCAACAGGTCAGAATTCACAAGACCGCGGGGACAGACAGATTACCAGGATGTGTACTCAGAGCATGTAAATACCTACATGTTTCAAAGCAGACCACCATAGACCACCATAGTTCCTGTTCCTGTTCCAATTCGCATACCGCCCAAACATATCCACAGATGACGCAATCTTAATTGCAGTCCACACTGCTCTTTCCCCCCTGGACAAAAGGAACACCTACTGTATGTAAGAATGCTGTTCATTGACTACAGCTCAGTGTTCAACACCACAGTGCCCACAAAGCTCATCACCAAGCTAAGGACCCTGGGACTAAAGACCTCCCTTTCCAACTGGATCCTGGACTTTCTGACGGGCCGCCCCCCAGGTGGTAAAGGTAGGCAACAACACATCTGCCATGCTGTTCCTCAACACGGGGGCCCCTCAAAGGATTGTGCATAGTCCCCTCCTGTACTCCTTGTTCACCCACAACTGCGTGGTCAAGTACGACTCCAACACCATCATTAAGTTTGCTGATGACACAACGGTGGTAGGCCTGATCACCGACAACGATAAGACAGCCTGTAAGGCGGAGATCAGAGACCTGGCCATGTGGTGCCAGGACAACAACCTCTCCCTCAACGTGAGCAAGACAAAGGAGCTGATCGTGGACTACAGGAAAAGGAGGGCCGAACACGTCCCCACTCACATTGACGGAGCTGTAGTGGTGCAGATTGAAAGCTTCAAGTTCCTCGATGTCCACATCACCAACAAACTAGTATGGTCCAAACACACCAAGACAGTCGTGAAGAGGGCACAACAGAGCTTATTCCTCCTCAGGAGACTGAAAAGATTCGACATGGGTCCCCAGATCCTCAAAAGGTTCTACAGCTGCACCATTGAGAGCATCCTGACCGGTTGTATCACCGCCTGGTATGGCTCAGTGCATCACTGGGGCCAAGCTTTCTGCCATCCAGGACTTCTATGCTAGCTGGTGTCAGTTGAAGGCTCAAAAAATTGTCAAAGACTACAGCCACCCAAGTCGTAGACTGTTTTCTCTGCTACTGCACGGCAAGCAGTACCGGAGCGCCAAGTCTAGGTGCTGCTCGCTGTTTATTATCTATACATAGTCACTTTACCCCTATCTACATGTACATATTACCTAAATTACCTCGACTAACCTGTACCCCCACACATTAACTCGGTACCGGTAACCCCTGTAAATAGCCTCGTTATTGTTATTTTATTGTGTAACTTCATTACGTCAGTCTTTAACCTTTTACTGTAGTGGGCTAACTCAGGGTCACACAGAATGTTTCTTGGCAGTCTTAAAAAATCTACTTTGACAGAAAAGTATACACCTCACCAAAAAAAAGTATACACTTCACCAAAAAAAAGTATACACTTCACCAAAAAAAAGTATACACCTCACCAAAAAAAAGTATACACCTCACCAAAAAAAAGTATACACCTCACCAAAAAAAGGTACCTCACCAAAAAAAGGTATACACCTCACCAAAAAAAGGTATACACATGGTTATGGGCTTAAAAAAGAAGATACTTGTATCATATCAGATGTAGAGATGACATTTTTTTTGTTTGCATCCCAACATTACACTTTATTAACATCACAGAAGACTGAAATATAACAAAACCGTTTGACACAGAAACATCGGATTTCTTGTTTTGAGATTTTTGTTGTTGTTGCTGCATTCAAATATGGCCACACTGTACCTATAGATGCATGTTAGCACATATGCTAATGGTAAAAATACTTTCATAATCTTCTTCTCATGAACCATGAATCAGATTGACTCCAGATTTGGTAGATAGACTCAATAAATTAGCCTCTAATGAATTTGAGAATGATTACCTGCATTCAAAAACAACCAACCTACAGCACTAGACATAGAGGCACTAGACATGTGTAGCGTAGAGGTTAAAAGCGTTGGGCCAGTAACCGAAAGGTTGCTGGTTTGAATCCCCAAGCCGACTACGTGAAAAAGCTGTAGATGTGTCCTTGAGCAAAGCACTTAACCCTAATTGTGCCAGTAAATCGCTCTGGAATATAGTGTCTGCTAAATGACTAAAATGTGGACTAAACTTCACTTGGGTCATCTTTGTGGTATTGAGAGATAAATATGGTAATGCTTTCACTGATCACACACAGTATAAAGGAAGATAGTTCCTACATGACAGATGCTTGCTTTGATATCCAAATGATCTTGTGTCCTTTCCGTGAACCCTGTTCATTCCTGCTTGCAGCTATATATTTCTTATTACAATTGAATGGAATGATTGAAATGAATCAAACTTTTAGTGTGTTTAATTTTCAATGAATTCTGAAATGTATGGCAATATTCAAGTGCACTTTAAGAGCACTTTCAGTTTAATTTGGTGAGTATCTGAGGAATAGCCTTACACCTTACATTGTTGTCCTTGAGAAACAGAGTTGTTGTGGACACGCAGGTTGTACAATAGAGTTCCCACAATACTGACATAATGATTTCCTTCCAAAGACAAAGGAAACTTGTCATAGTAAAGGGCCCATTGTGCAGGTGTAAGCGACTCCGGTATCTTCCTCTAGGTTTTTGCTGTGAGAGTTCTGGCATTTGACCAGGGAACCTTTGCTTCTTTCCCTCAATTAGACCTTGTGAACATATTCAGTGTCAGAAACAAACTTTATGCCTCTTTGAATGCTGTCATCACCACCTTCTATTTAGAGAATGTCTCTTAACCTCACTTTGACCTACTTCAGCCTGTAACGGATGCACAGCGTTGCTGCCTTTGTCTGAGGCTGTGTGCTCGGTGTCACTAGTACAAAATGTTGTGGCTGTGGAGGTCCAAAGGTCAATAAGACTGAACACAGGGAACAGGGAACGCTTCTGTTACACCCAGGGGAGCAATCACACGCATTCATGGTGAACAAAAAAATAAGAGAGACAGCAAGCTAGGGACTAAATACAGCTGTCACTCTTCGAGGTACATGTTTCAGTAAGAGTAGATCATTTTTTAAGATTGCCTTTACATCAAATGAACGTTCTCTGAGATATTTAGCTGTTAGTAAGTTGTCGTTAACGTGGCAAGACATGGCATACCCTAATCGATTTGCACACAGCCGCAAGTAGCCTATTTCCTCTATTGTTGTTGAGTCGTTTACTGTCCTATTAAAACTCTTCAGTTCAGTAGCTGTATTGATATGGCTTGTTGCCTAGAGTGAAGGTGAAATGGGTCTATTAAAAGTCCATCACTGGAATCAACCCAGCTCTGCCCAAGGTTGTTTTAGTCTGGACAGTAGACACATTTAGTCTGATGCCAGCTATAAGCTATTGGGACTATTGGAGCCCTTCTATGTGACTTTGACCACTGAATATGGGTCTGTCTAATGGTTATGGATGTTGTATTCACTTAGCAAGCATTTCTCAATATTCATCTTTACAATGATAAGCTGTTACATGACATACTGAAAGGCTATATATTACAACATACGAGTACAAATTATATTTATGTCTCATATATCATTCCAGCACAAGCGTTTCATTGTATGGATGATCTTTTCTTATCCATTGGGAAACATTTCCTTTTCTCTCTGTCTCTCTGCATGCTTCTCATTGAGAAAGGATTTTTAGGAATGGTGGTTGGTTTTCTTGTGATTTCCTACATGCAACCCCCAACTGGTGTTGTTACATTTCTGTGCTCCTCAACCACCAGCCACCCCAAGCAACACCATTGGTCCTCGCCTAGCAACAACATGATAATGTGGCATAATGTGACACCCCCTGATGTATGATGGGGAGCTAGGGCCCCGCCCCTGAAGCTGGTGTCTGCGTCGCTATAAAAAAGAGAAAGGGATAAAAGAAATAGAGAAAAGGGATTTCACGCTCATATCGTTACATGGCTGGTGTCCGGAGAATAAACCTGTTATGTGTCCCTTGTGTGTGTGGCAGCCCTCTTCCTGACAAGAAAGAGGGATGATTATTTTCTCTCTTTTCTACTCTTCCTCTCAAATACACATACGGTCACACACACACAAAAGCAAAGGCAGAAACAGCCAGGCATGCGCCGGTGAAGGACCGGGGCGCAAGCGCTCAGGTGTTGAAGCAAAGCCAGAGAAAACAAAGATGGCCGTTCCCTTTTCCACGTTGCCATGTTTGACGTGAGCAGTGGACCTGAATGACATTGTAAATAACATGTTTCTGTACTTTCTCTCCCAGTCTGCTCTGGATATCATCCTCCTTTCTCTCCCTTCCTCCCTCTTCCTCTGTCTCTCTTTTCAACAAAGAGCCATTATGTTTGGTGAAACAAAAGGTCCCCTGATCCCATTTCACCCCCCATCAAAATGTCACTGGCCTCAGATGGCATAATGACCACTGTGTGGGGACAAAGAATCTCAGTTATTTTATCAGCACATTTGAAGAACTGGTATAGGGGGGGAAAGGAAACCAGCTTTCATTCATTTGTTTTCTCTCGGCATAAGCATTAGTATGTCGGTGATTAGGACCTTTTCTCCTTTCTGTCTGATAATATGTGACCCAATAAAAGTGATTGTTGTCATTCTTAAAAAGACACAGACCTCAGTTAGTATTCCAAAGCTATACAATCAGCCATCTTTTGTACAATAATAGAGTTAAATAAAAAAAAAAGTCTCAGCTCTGAACATGATTGGATAGGTCTTTTACTTCCTCCCCCTCCTACCACCGGGCGTGTGCGTGTGCATGTGTGTGTGTGTGTGTGTGTGTGTGTGTGTGTGTGTGGGACAGAAAATTACCATCAGGGCCATCCCACCTCCCCCTCCATCCCACCTCCCCCTCCATCCTCTACACTGTCTCCCCTATCCCATCTCTCACTTGGGCACTTCCAGCTAGTGGGTTGGGGGAAGTACACACACACTCACAGCCGTACACACACCCGCACTCTCCCTCACATTCCCCGTCCCTGCCTACCCCAGCTGGCTCCCTCACACTCCATTCAGTCACTCACTCACACTCTCTCTCTCACACACACACACACACACACACACACACACACACACACACAGATCCACGCGGAGCACCGACCCAGGTGCCGCCATGGACCAAGAGGGGAACGTGAAGAGGACAGCTAGAAACAGAGGGTGGTTACCGTAGTAACTGGATCTCTCCTCTTCACCTCTGTGCCTGGTGATGCTGTCTCTCCATCTGGCTTCTCTTCTCTCGCTTCTAGATACACTACCTCTACACTGATAGTGGATGACACAGAAACAGGAGGGGCTGGTTTCTCATCTTTTCACCCTAACTGAGAAGGGAACCTTATTCTCCGACACTCTCCTTGTCAGGACGGAACCCTACACTTTTTCCCTTTCCTTATCTTTTTCTCTGAGATCGTTGGCTTCCACTTCCCTGGGATTTCTAACGTTTTTATTCCGCCATGGCTCACGCAGCCTCCGCATTGAAGAAGAACCGGGACGTGGATGTCAATGCTATCGAGGATGAGAAAGAAAAGAAAAGGAGAATTAAGAAACTTGCGTCCCGGGAACAAAAGAGAAAGGTACTATCCCTGGAGCGAGACTCCCGGCTCAGCCACATCCCCATTGTGTTTATATGGGCAGCACACACACACACACACACATGCAGCATGTGTGTGTTTGAGTGTGTGCTCGAGTGCGTGTAACCTTGTTGAATTTCACCTGTTAGTAAAGTATCTGCCTGGGCCTTCGTGGTGCGCAGTGATAAGGTCACATTTGGAATTTCTAACAGCATTGTCTGATTTACAGCATAAGCACGGGGCTCCCCTAAATACTACAACATCACCACCACTGCCTTACTCCAAAATCAGCATCTCTTAGTGTGCTGATTCAAAAAACCTTGATCTTACAGCTTTTAAAGAGGACAGGGGGTATTCCACTGATCCAAACTATTCCAGGTTCCTTAGTGATTGAAAGAGTTCTGCACTGTTCTTGGCATGTGGTTGTGTTGTTGTCCAGTTGAGAGCACCTGTGTAAGGCTGGATGGCTGCACAGGCGTCCATGTATAATGCATATTGATGTCATTTATTGATGACAAAGCGTTTCGTATGATGGAGGAGGATCCACGTGTTTTAATGCTTGTTATTTTACCTGCTGCATGCACATCACTGTGGTGTTGCTGGACAAAGAGCTCGAGTTCATAAATAGCGAGAACCCGTCGTGGGTAAAGCCTCCACTGCTTGATATTGACTGGATGCAATTATTTCACCCATGAGATCTATTCAATAAGGCTGACATTTATTGTCAATGGTCTGTCGGTTTAAATTATGGCCCATAGATAATGTTATTGGACCCCAGCATAAACAATTATTTTTTAAAACATTTTTTACAGTTCTGAAAATATTATTTATTTAACAAAAACCTTTTAGGTGACTGACTGAACTTCTTTAATTGTGTACATTATCATTGTGTACATAATCTTTGCGCGTGTGTTCGAGAGTGTGTTTGTTCCTGATGTCCGCGGGAGACATTATTATCGTTATTATAAAGACTCATATTTCATGTGAGGCTGAGGGAGCTCTTCTTTATTTATTGATTGGTGCAAGTTTGGCAGGCTCCACTCTGATAATCCGTTTCCCCTTTCCCTTCGTCCTGTCCTCATGCTTCGTTCCCCCTCTTTCTCTCTGTGACTTTCTCTCTCTCTTTAACTCTCTCTCTCTCTCTTTAACTTTCTCTCTCTCTTTAACTCTCTCTCTCTCTTTCCTCTCAATGTCTTTTTCTCTTTCATATACACAAACAAATGCATAAAATGCATAACAAATGCAACACCTAATTTGCTCCTTTTGTTGATAAGCGGAAATGGAAATGTGTTTAATGCACACACACCACATGCCTGATAACAAACACACAGAACCCTCAAACATTTCCTTTTTCATTTTTTTTTACACTACTGCATTAGCCTAGTTGTTTTTTGCTTCAGAACATCCAGAACATCCAGTCTATCTCCTATCCTGTTTTTATTCTACGTTATGGGCTTGGCTGAGCTTAGACTGTTGTTTACAGTATTCCTGTCTGGTGGGCCTCCGATGGGAGAGAGAAAGAGAAGGATAGAGAGGGGAGAGATAAAAAGACAAGGAGTGAGAGAGAGAAAGGAGAGAGAGGAGGAGAAAAAGAAGTTGAGAGAGAGAGAGAGAAGTTGCTGACTGAGGAGCCTGCCTCTCTTATCAGCCTTCACTCAGTGTTGTATGGGCCTAATGGAGTGGAGGTGTTGGTTGGATTGTTTTTGGCAGAGGAGACCACTAACCTTCCTCACCGCCGAAGGATATGCTGTGCATGGGGGTATCGCAGCCTGCCAGTGAATGAGATACATCCTACTGACACAGACACAGTGAGGGGGAACATGGTAGAGGTCAGGCAAATCAAGCCCAGACCTTATACTAGAAGCAAAGGAGGGGGAGGGAGGGGTCATTGTTACCTTATCACACAGTTATCATACCCCCTTTACTTACAATGTTATTATCGCAGAGATTCTCTTAGAGCTCGGTTATAGAAACAGTAGTAAGAAGAGACTCCTGTAGGTGTTAGAGAGGAAAAGGAGACCTAGGAGGAAGCAGCCTTTAGGGATGATGGGAGACACTCATCTTCCTCTTACCAGACTGAGCACGTGTAGCTCACAAAATGGGAGTCTCCCCCACCCTCTCTCTTCTCTGTCTATCTCTCTCTCTCTCTTTCTCTGTCTACCCCCCCCTCTCTCTCTCTCTCTCTCTCTCTCTCTCTGTTTCTCTATCTCTCTCTCTCTCTCTCTGTTTCTCTGTCTACCTCTCTCTCTCTTTCTCTCTTTCTCTGTCTACCTCTCTCTTCTCTGTCTACTTCTCTCTCTCGCTCTCTTTCTCTGTCTACCTCTCTCTCTTCTGTCTGTCTTCCTCTCTCTCTCTTTCTCCATCTACCTCTCTCTCTCTCTCTCTCTCTTCTCTGCCTACCTCACTCTCTCTCTTTCTCTGTCTACCTCTCTTTCTTTCTCTCCTTCTCTCTCTCTCTCTCTCTCTCTCTCTCTCTCTCTCTCTCTCTCCCTCTCTCTCTCTCTCTCTCTCTATCCCTCTCTTATTCTCAGTCCTTTCCCTCCGTTTTGGGGCAAGCAAAACGAGCAGTCATTCCTCTGTCAGGCAAAACGAGCAGTCGTTCCTGTCTTTCCCTCCTCCCCATCCCCCCTACCCGTCCATAAAGATGGAGGTTAATGAATTCTGCACTCATGCATACCTAAGCTAATTGGATTGGCATTAGGAACACCACCCAGTATTACACAATTGTCACCAAGATGGCTGCCGGGAAGTGTGAGTTTAAAAATCCTGCCAAATGCCGGGTCGTAATTGTTACATAGCAGTGCTGCATGATTTAATCTACCTGATGGTAACATCACAGATTTTGTTGTCAGGCCACATGTTGAAGTGTTATGATGTAGGCTCTACCACTTTCTTCTACTCAGAAACGTGAATTAATGATAATTATCATCCTAATCCGAAATATATGATTGCTGTAAGAGGATTCAGATTCAGACTGATTTAGGAACAGTCCTTATCTAACACAAGAGATACAGTATGTGTAGAGAGAGAATGATCCTTTCTTAACCCGCTAAAGGATAATTGCTGTGTGTGTTGCGGCTGATCCAGGACCAGTCCCAGGGGTGCAGTTGCGACCTAGAGAAAGCACTCATCAGTCAAATGGGCAGGCCACTCATCAAACTAAATGCTAAACTGCTAAATTGAAACCCTCTGCCCAGCTTTGCTTTTCAGGAACATCTACGCTGCTAGTGTAGTTTAATAATTCTGGTTAAAAACGAAGTAAACACTATTTGATCTGACCATTGATTGCTTTTGTTCAGTTGCATTCAATACGCTGGCACCTACAAAGTCTTAAGCCATTGATTTCTGGCGAACAGTAGACTGTTACACATAGTTCTCAACCCTTCAATCTACAGTATACTGCCCTATTCTGAATGGCTACCCAAGTCATCTCTATGGTACACCATAACCCATGTCATCTCTATGGTACACCATAACCCATGTAATCTCTATGGTACACCATAACCCATGTCATCTCTATGGTACACCATAACCCATGTAATCTCTATGGTACACCATAACCCATGTCATCTCTATGGTACACTAGAGATTGTAAGTGACTGGAAATAGTGGAATAGAACACAGAGGGTTCTACTTCAAAAATATTAGGCTCCAGTGTAGCTTTCATGTTATTGTCAAAATCCACCATGTTCTGGGTGTCATCTCAGAGCTGGACAGTGTGAGACAGAGAGAGAGAGAGAGAGATGTTAGGCCTTAAGGTCATTTGAAGGTGAGTGGCGTCCTCTTCTCTTCTCCCAGCTCAGTGGTAGTCCTGTAGTCTGTTGCTGCTCTTTCTCATAGAGGCAGTCTCTGTCTCCGAGGCTGTATTGAGCATTAGCCTAGATGCTTATGCAATGTGTATAAACTCTGAGTCTCTCAGTTTGGTGTGTTGGGTAGCAGACTTTGATTGTACATGAGAGTTTTAATGCCAAGATTTATCTTGTATTATTCTCTAGTAATTTATTAAGACATATCAGCATGCCATTTTCCCTCTTGGTCAAATTCACAGAGAATAGCATAGTCTTTTCATTCTTAGCCTACATAGCAACAGAATAGCATAGTCTTTTCATTCTTAGCCTACATGGTAACAGCTAAGCATTATTACATTATAAATGCAATATGTGCATTAGAAATTCCACTTACTATAAACATTTAAGGACAGGCAGTATGGTTAGAGCCTTTTAAGGAAATATCATTATAGCCTTGCTTTGAAGCCATTGCTGCTCTACATACAATCCTGTAGGCGACTGTAGAATCAATCCTAAGGCATGAGATGATGTGTTTATAGAACTCAGAGAGAGCGAGAGACAGAGAGAGAAAGAGAAAAGAGGGAGAGGAGAGAAAGTTGGAGGGAGGCCTGGCTCCTATTATTTATGCTGTTTAATGAAGTGCTCAGGGTTGGGGATGACATGGGCAAGAAAGGAGGAGAGGAGAAAGGGGGGATGGTGGAGGAGAAGAGAAGGCAGGACAGGAGACGATCTGGAAAGGTGAAAAGG